>NC_068318.1:26236953-26924453 GCF_025860055.1 Xyrauchen texanus
ACATAATAGACAGAAACTCATAATTTTGAATTTTGTACTAGTAGTTACTATATTAACTACATCAGTGGTACGATCAGTATTATTTTATCAAAAGAGTAGCTTGACTTTTGCTAAACTACTTTAATTAAGTGCTAATTACACAACTCACCTCTAGATTGTGGACGTAAGAGTGAAAGTCGTATTGTGGGTGGAAACACAGTGACCTCTAAGGGGGTGTGGCCATGGCAGGTTAGCCTGCAAATTGCAAGAAGACATTTGTGTGGAGGGTCTGTTATCACGCCGTACTGGATCCTCACAGCAGCTCACTGTGTTCATGGGTAAGTGCTCTCATTTAGAATACTCATTTAATAAGATTATGATGAACTCTAATAAAGTAAATTATGAAATCTCCCCGTGTAGGAATTCAGATCCAAGTGTATGGACTGTGTACGCTGGATATCTGACTCTTCAGGAGATGGCGTCCGCCTCTGGCAATTCTGTACACCGAATTGTTATGCACCAATTTGACCCGAAATCCAATAACAATGACATTGCTCTGATGAAGCTTAAGAGTCCACTAATGATTACATGTAAGATTCAGCAATACAAGTTTTTCTTGTTCATAAAAAACCCTCCATTTTTCCACCCTCCATCAATCGTGATAAATCAGTATTTTTGATCTGGTACCATGTTTGCTTCAAAAATGGTCTTGATATGGAGAACTTCTTCAAAACTGAGTTTGTAGGTTAAAAGATGATTTAGATTTTATTTAACTTGGTTAACAACCTTAAAGGGATGACTTTCTTCTGTGGAACACAATAAGGAGATATTTTTTTTTTGTGAATATAGACTTAAATTCCAGTTTGTACTTTACACAAGCTATTGATGGGCTTTAGAAGACTTGGAAGATGTCTCAGATATGGAATATGATCGAGTCGTATGATCCGTTTGTTACTTTTTCTATCCTTTTTGGAGCTTGACAGTGTGAATAACTGTCCATTTTCATTGTGTGGAAAAGAGCAACTTGAACTTTTCGCTAAATATCCATTTTTGTGTTCCAAAGAAGAAAGAAAATCATTCAGATCATTTTTATAATTTTTAATTTTGGACAAACTGTCCCTTTAACACTTTGTTTGTTTCAGCAAGCGTCAGGCCAGTGTGTTTACCCAATCCGGGCATGTACTTCTCTGCTCCGAGAGAGTGTTACATTACAGGATGGGGGGCACTGTATAGTGGAGGTATGAAACTTTTTTGAAGAGTAACCGATGATAATCATAAATCTATAATTAAGTATAATTTACAGAAAGGAGGCAAGTTTGTGCTGAAAAGAATGACAATGACTTTAAATGTAATTTTGAATTTTCCTAAAGGACCTGCTCCAGAAACTCTCCAAGAAGCCAAAATCGAGCTGATTGATAGTACAACCTGTAACAGCCGACCAGTGTATAATGGACAAATCACAGACAACATGATCTGTGCTGGCAAGCTGGCAGGTGGCGTGGACTCCTGTCAGGTTAGAAACACTCTCTTTAAAAATGCAATTAGAAGTTCCTCCATCATTTTAAAGAGTAACTAAATGTTAAATGCATTCTAAAGGACAAATAAAATGACTTCTGTCCACACAGGGGGACAGTGGGGGTCCTCTGGTCATACAAGAGAATTCTCTATGGTGGCTGATTGGGGACACTAGCTGGGGTGATGGATGTGCTTTCAGAAATAAGCCCGGAGTCTACGGAAATGTGACCTACTTCCTTGACTGGATATATGAACAAATGCAGGTAAGATTTAAAGTAAAAATCTAAACAATGACTCAGAAAAATATTATTATTATCATTATTAATTAGAATGCATTTATTATATGCTATTATTGTAATTATTATAATTATTATTATTATTATATCATTCATGCAAGAGAAGTCACCTTTTGTCTTTTTTTTTTCAGAAATATTAGTATAATAATATATATTTGGAAGAGCAACTGTTCCAAACTACTGTCACTCTGGGATTCTAAAAGAGGATTTTTAATGTCACCAGAGATTTTCTTTGGTGCTCTTTCTTGTTTATTTTTATTTATTTTCTTCATGAACATAAATCTAAAATAACCAAGGATTTATTTTTTACTAGTACCATTCATTTTTGTGAATTGCACAGTTTTCTACAATATGCACCTTTTCAATATGCATGTATATTTTGTATTAAGAACACGATTGTACAAATGATTTAATAAAAACCTAGAACCGACACTGACATCATTGACATGTTTCTGGGTTTCTCTGGTAACTTTTTTCTTATTAACATTAAGACTTTTGGTTAACATTTAACCTAGGTCCTATAACTGGTCACCATTTTAAGTTTTAAACCATTTTGAATCACCTTTTTGCCTTCACTATTAGCAAAACAAATTTAAAAGTACAAACATTTAAAGTAATCTCTCAACTGATGTAAGGTCATAAAAGCTGTATGCATAATAATTATAAAAGAATCAGCAAAATGCTTAAGAAGTGGAGTAGTATGTCATGCTTTTTCAAAAAGTATTTCATGTCAACTACCCATAAACAAGCTTAATATATGCTGAACAGTGCATTCACATTCTAAATGCTTATATATAAATTAATCAAATATAAAGTTTTGGGTGAATTTATGTGTATACAGTCTGATATTAACATACAGACTATTTTTATATATATATATATATATATATATATATATATATATATATATATATATATATATATATATATATATACTTTGACATCACATTCCGGGGGGAAAATATACAGTCTATGGACTTTATTTTGCCACTATAATGGATTATATTTGATATATATTTTATGCCACTGTAATGGATCAGTTCTCCTGGACTGGTTGAAAATTACATCTCCAGGAGACATTATGGCCCTGAATCAACTGACCAAACCACAGGAGTCTGTAAAACTCTCATGATCCAATTTTCCTTGACTTTTCTTCACACCTAAAAATATGAATTCACACCATCCCACGGAGCACCGCCATTTCTGGCTCACAGTTAATCAACATTATGAAGTGTTATAGCATATTCACTGGCAGTATTTAAACCACTCCTTTGCCATTTTAGTGGGACCTTTAATCACCACTCATTGAATTTGCGACTCTAATCGGCAGATGCTCAGCAGAGGAGATCAACGTCTGCTACCTGTTTGTACCAATTAGCAGATGCGTGAAACTCGGCTGACGGCTCTTCAGAGGGTTAACAGATGTGGCAATTAGGGACTCATTTGAATGAATGCTCAAGGGGTTCAACATAAGGGCTGCACAATTACACGGCAGTCTGGGAACCCGTTTCATCTTCAGCTTTATTCTCAGTGTCTGTGAGAGCGAAGTGTTGGCAGGGAACCCACAGTGTGTTGACAAACAAATGTGCTTGCTGGGATTTTTTTCCACAAGGGGAAAATTATGCTGAGAGGTCAGAAAACCCCAAAACGTCAGTTAGATTTAGTCCACTCTGGCTGCTCTGGCTGGAGAGTTGAAAATGACTGAATGAGATTATAATGAATCAATTTTTACACTGGAGAGGTTTGTTTCAAAGCTATTTCAGTCACAGTTATTGCTGTGTTAACATGATATCAGTTGAGGTTAAAGGGATAGTTCACTAAATTGTAATTCTGGCATCTTTTGCTCATTCCATCATACAGAATTGTTTTCAAATCTCATTGAGTGCTGTATATGCAAACTTGCCACATTGCTAAAAAAGCTAGACATAGCAAATGTAACAAAATGTTGTTGTCTCAAGACATGCTTTTTAAAAAAGTTTAAAGTTATTTTTAAAGAGGTCATGGCCTTTTTTATTATTCTAATATGCTCCTTGAGTTGCACTTATAATATTAGTAAAGCTCTTTGCACAAAAAACAGTAATATATTTGTAAAACATGATCATTTTCCACCCTCATTCTGACCATTCTTTCAGAAACGCTTTTCGATTTTGGTGCTGCTTCTCCTTTAAGACTTAGGACAGTAAACGCCTACTTAATGATTGGCTCTCTACTCTTTACTGACCATCTCTCTGTTCACCACTTCTGGGCTGGGCTACGGAAGTTATAACTTAATATGAGGTGTTGATGTGTTTTTGTTGAGACGGTCAGATGCATGTGTCTATTACAGTGTGACATCAACTGTGCCCATGCATTTTATGTCTAAGACTTCAGTGTGATTCATGTTATTAAGAAAACACAGTTTCAGAATGAATAAGACACTGTATGCCTCATTCATTTCGTGGCAGTAATACCAATTGACTAATAACTAATAATATCAATTGACATTTTAAAAACATGTCCATGCACAAAAGCCAGAACCAAGGAAACTAATACCAAGAAAAATCTCTCTAATTATAATTGCGATTTAAATTTTGCTTGCAATAAATTTTGTTTCGTCAGGGTACACGGTTACTTTTCAAAACTTGATCTGACACTGAATGCTCAAGCAGCCTAATTTACACTTTGAAAACTCCTGATGTTGCTATAACAAGTCAAAAAGCACGGAGCAATTAGCTTGAAGTGAAAATAAGCCCCCATTTCCTGTTTAATTAATCAATCGCATGGTCATGCAGAACATCTCAGGTTTTGAAATCCATAAGGATCTCAACAAGATCTCGCTCTCTTCGCTTTCAAATGACATACATCACTGAAAGCGTGATTACGTCACTCAAGGCCAGCTAGAAGGCCTGGACTGGGACATATCCTAAAGATCACACCCACCAAGAACAAATAAATCAATCTGATTGGCTGATGAATCTGACAATCTGACTTTAGATGCCTATTTACTTCACTGTTGAGGGATTCTGCAGAAATTCTGAAGGCCTGACGGGGTGGAGCTCAGGCTCACGCGCTGCTTCGGCTAAGGAGCATGGCTTTGGGCAATGAAAGGATTAAAATATATTTATTTATTAGGCATGTTACGCCAGCAGAGAAGGCTTTGCTGTTCCTGAGAAATCGCCACTGGATATCACAATATGGAAGATGTAGAGAACGAGTTGTTTTGGCAGCTTGGATTCAACAAATGCTCATTTTGCAGTGAGGAGGAAGTTTTGAGTTCAGAACCATATCTGAATGCAGAACCATACAATGATCTATAATATGTTAAAATATTCCTCATGACCACTTTTAACTTGACGTGCCTTCACAATACACAATAACCAATGGCGTTTGGCCAGAATTGAAACCTGGCACAAATACATTAGGGGGTGGTCGTTTAGACCAAACATGTTCTTGCTTTAAAAAAGCTAGACACACAGCAACGAATATAACAGAATGCAGGTGTCTCGAACAGGGATGCATTAATACATGGGTTCTTGTTTTAAAAATATGAAGTGCTGAAGTCCAAGGGCCCACAACTTCCAAGGGGGCCATCCGTCACCCTATTCTCCCCAATCAACGTTTAACAGGAAGAGCACGCATCTAAATGTGTCCAGCAGGAGATGCTGATATAAACATGGAGATCGAGAGCCGTTCATGTAGCAAACACCCACCTCCACCGTTGGCAACTTTTTGTTCCAAATCATACAGGTTTGGAACAACATGAGGGTTAGTAAATGATGATAGAATTTTCATTTTATGGTGAACTCTCCCTTTAAGGAGTCATCCAGGTGTGAGGTCAAATTTTCTCCATAGAGGACAGATACTGAGGTCATCCCTTTAGACTTTCATCAGCTTTAGCTCTCAAGTGCAGTTTGTGTGTCTGCCGATCAAACAGAGTGTCATTTAGTGTGAGGGCCTGATCAAATACACTTGCCTCTGCAGCCAATTGGGGTGGGGGGTGGGGGGGCTTGTTACTGGGCAGTTATGGGTTTAGTCTCTCTCTCTTCTTGAGGTCGATGTCATACATCAGCGTTCATAGATTCCCTGTGCTAGCTGTGTGCGAATCTACTGAACATCAGCAGTCTGTGCAGCTTTTAAGATCAGCTAATAACATCAACTATCAGCTCACCTCAGCAACACACAATATTAGTCTTATTAAGAGCAATACTTCCTGCTGACATTAAATTATGTCTGTATATTGGAAATGTGAAATGATATGTCAACCTTTTTATTCCTTTCTTGTTCACTTTTGCACAGGTGTTGTATTGAATTGTGTTCCCGGTCGGAATCTGTTTCCCCCTAGCCCTGATAGGGTTTGGTTAAGGTTGCCACTTTTGAGGTTTTAATACAAGGGACACTTTAAGGGGCTAACCACATCCTCCACAATTTTAGCAATAAATCTGTCGAGTTAATATGTGTTATTAATAAAAATGGTATATCCTTTCTTATATGCAAAAATGAGAACTTTCCTGAACCATGACTTATACATCATTTATATGTTAAAAATATATATATATTATAATTTGTCCGATTATTTGTCTTCTTTATCTTATTTATATAGTTTATACATAATTTGTGTTTTTTTTTTTTTTTAATGATTATTATTATTTCCTTCACCTGTACTTGTCTTTATGATTGAATTCATACATGGTTTGATCTTATTGAACATTTATATAGAAAAAACTCCACAGTTTTACCACCATTTCTGGACTTTTCAGACGGTCCCTTACCCACCGTAGGCACATTTTCCAACTTATATCAATGTTAAATTGGCGAACTGGAACGATTTCACCATGAAGCCATCTGACCAGCATAAATACGGGACAAATCAATACGGGACGTATCATTTTAACTTTAAATATTTTACGGACGGGTGGCAAACCTAGTTAGGGTAGTGTAGTAGGTTAGGGTTAGGGTAGAAATGTTACGGTACGGTAGGGAATTGTTAGGCTTAGTTTTGTGCATGGTGGAACGCATTCTTTCAGCGGAGAAAGTTATCGTCAGATACTGTTCCCCCATACAGATCTGCTGTGGGGAAACCGAGTTTTTACCGTTTACGAATCCAAAAATAGGCTGTTTATGTTTTGAAATAGTGTATCGTCTGTCCGGCATATTATAATGACTGGTTTCATCTTAAAAATAACTTGTTTTTAATCTAAAACAATTAAAGAAAATAAGATATTCCCAGAATATTAGTTGAGCAGATTTTAGTCGAAGGGAAAAATAATAATAAAAGGAAATCCTACCGTGCACCAGTGTTCGTGTATTAATGTAGCTCCCTTGGCAAACAGGAGGGGTCGTCACTGTGGTCAGGATAAATCTTTTTTTATTGTGGTTTTTTTTTTTTTTTTCTTCTTCTTTCTTTCACAAATGTTCTTTTAAAAATAGGGAAATCCCTAATATTCACAAACGTCATAAAATTAAATGTGATAAATAAACATATCGTAATCAAGAGACCTTGAGTCATTTTAGTTATTAAAAGTGACAGAATAGCAGTAAAGGCAAGTTTTAAGATTAAATCGGTCATTTTTGTCCCTCCCCCATCTTTATCACTATCTTCAAATAAAAGTTTTCAAACACATTTTTCAAGCTAAAAATATTCTTAATAATAATAATAATAATAATAATACAAATTTGACAATCCAAACTAACATTGCCAAAGTTATCTGATATTTTAAAGAGATTTGCTGAACAGGGTTCATCTCTGTGACATCATTTCCTGTTTTCTGGTTCTCTTCTCACATCACAACAAAATGGCTCCCTGCATGTTGGTTACTGACTTTGATATGGCGTGAACATTTTCATATATTAAAAATAAACTATTTAGCTATTTAAATATAAACTATAAACTAATCAAAAGATATACGTTGGATCATCCATCTAAATGTACATCTTTATATGTAAAGACCGAATATTTTCTGCACTTCTCCTCAGCCTGTTCTGTGTTGGTCACTCTTTCTGTTGACAGTTTTGTATTTAGGTCACACAGGAGGCCTCAGGCTGCAGTAAAGCTCGTCCTCTACAGGAGTGATTGACACCTTCTCTGATAGTGAATGAAGTTTCCAGCTTCTCTGGGCTCCAGCCACAATAATAGACCAGAGCTGCACACTGACGTTCTACCCTCATCTCATTTATTCATTCAGTGCTTTATGTAGTAATCGTCTGGTACTGATCAAAATATGTACATATAATACAATGTAATATATAATATAATGAGTTTTTAAATAAAAAAAATAGACTGAATTTTGAAGAAAACAGCATGGGCATTCTGCTATAACTAATTAATTTTGTGTTCCACAGGGGGAAATAAAAGACATGCAGGTTTCTAAAGACATGAAGGTAAGTAAACTATGACAGAATGTAAATTTTTGGTTGAACTATTTCTGTAAGTTTGCAACCAAACAGAAAAATCTCAAATTGTAGAGCTCATTATTATGTCCATGATAATGCTGATGATAGGAGGATTATTTCTTCTACTCAAGTGCACAGCAGAGACTTTTAACTCTCTCAGTAGAACATGTAACATATGCATGCATAAAATGCAATCCTGTTCTTTCATCTGTCTGTCATGTTGACAGCTCTTCTGCTAAAACAATGTTAACGTCCCATAGCTGTTCTCCAGCGATGAGTCCAGATGGAGAATATGCTGGTACCTGCCCTTCCCTTGCCACTGCCAGCACATTCACTCCGGCCCCCCCAGTACACCTCCACTTCACAGCATCTGTGCCATCCTGCCGTCTCTCCATCAGACAGTTACAGGTTCCGCCATGCGTGGCAGGCCTGCAGCTGTGCAGACAGCCAGCACAACATCTGTGTGTCCTGTGGGACAGACGTGGGGAATTTCCTGCTGATCTAATCAGCTGCGGTCGGCCTTAAGCACAGCTATGAGCCAATTCTGTATTGAAAGGATTTCCCTGCCCAGTATTTCTTACTGGACTGCTTTAACCTCCAAAAATCTACAATGTAAAAACACAATAATTGCAAGAAATTTCAAAACTCATATTCAGGAGCAGGTCACAGAGTGTTCAGTTCATGTCCACACTAATACGTTTTTGAGTGAAAACTCTGTTTTCGATTTCCCAATGTAATTTATTCCCGAAGTATGAGGTACTAGAGTGCATTTATGAAAGGATGAGAGGCATTTACGTGGCAAAGTCTATATATTTTCAAACAAAAAAACATATAAGTGTGGACAAAAAAAGTGTGTAGTAGAATAGAAAAGAATATGGTAGGATAGGGTAGGCTAAAGATGAGCATCACAGAATAGAATAGAATAGAATAGAATAGAATAGAACAGAATAGAACATAATAAAATAGAATATGCTAGCATAGGATAGGCTAAAAATTAATAGAATAGAATACAGTCAGGTCCATAAATATTGGGACATCGACACAATTCTAATTCTAATTCATCGACACAATTCTTTTTGGCTCTATAAAACACCACAATGGATTTGAAATTAAACAAACAAGATGTGCTTTAACTGCAGACTTTCAGCTTTAATTTGAGGGTATTTACATCCAAATCAGGTGAACAGTGTCAATATGAGATCCAAAGAGCTGTCACTATCAGTGAAGCAAGCCATCATTAGGCTGAAAAATTAAAACACCCCATCAGAGAGATAGCAAAAACATTAGGTGTGGCCAAATCAACTTTTTGGAACATTCTTAAAAAGAAAGAACACACCGGTGAGCTCAGCAACACCAAAAGACCCGGAAGACCACGGAAAACAACTGTGGTGGATGACCGAAGAATTCTTTCCCTGGTGAAGAAAACACCCTTCACAACAGTTGGCCTGATCAAGAACACTCTCCAGGAGGTAGGTGTATGTGTGTCAAAGTCAACAATCAAGAGAAGACTTCACCAGAGTGAATAAAGAGGGTTCACCACAAGATGTAAACCATTGGTGAGCCTCAAAAACAGGAAGGCCAGATTAGAGTTTGCCAAACAACATCTAAAAAAGCCTTCACAGTTCTGGAACAACATCCTATGGACAGATGAGACAAAGATCAACTTGTACCAGAGTGATGGGAAGAGAAGAGTATGGAGAAGGAAAGGAACTGCTCATGATCCAAAGCATACCACCTCATCAGTGAAGCATGGTGGTGGTAGTGTCATGGCGTGGGCATGTATGGCTGCCAATGGAACTGGTTCTCTTGTATTTATTGATGATGTGACTGCTGACAAAAGCAGCAGGATGAATTCTGAAGCGTTTCGGGCAATATTATCTGCTCATATTCAGCCAAATGCTTCAGAACTCATTGGACGGCGCTTCACAGTACAGATGGACAATGACCCGAAGCATACTGCGAAAGCAACCAAAGAGTTTTTTAAGGGGAAGAAGTGGAATGTTATGCAATGGCCAAGTCAATCACCTGATCTGAATCCGATTGAGCATGCATTTCACTTGCTGAAGACAAAACTGAAGGGAAAATGCCCCAAGAACAAGCAGGAACTGAAGACAGTTGCAGTAGAGGCCTGGCAGAGCATCACCAGGGATGAAACCCAGCGTCTGGTGATGTCTATTCGTTCCAGACTTCAGGCTGTAATTGACTGCAAAGGTTTTGCAACCAAGTATTAAAAAGTGAAATTTTTATTTATGATTGTTAATCTGTCCCATTACTTTTGGTCCCTTAAAAAGTGGGAGGCACATATACAAACTGTTGTAATTCCTACACCGTTCACCTGATTTGGATGTAAAAACCCTCAAATTAAAGCTGAAAGTCTGTAGTTAAAGCACATCTTGTTCGTTTCATTTCAAATCCATTGTGGTGGTGTATAGAGCCAAAAAGATTAGAATTGTGTCGATGTCCCAATATTTATGGACCTGACTGAATTTTAGGATAGGGTAGGGTAAAGACTAATAGAATAGAATATGATAGGCTAGGGTAAAGACAAATAGAATATGGTAGGATAGGGTAGGCTAAAGACGAACATCATAGAATAGGTCATAATGGAATAGAATATGTTAGGATAAAGAGGAATAGAATATGGTAGCATAGGATAGGCTAAAGATGAATAGAATAGAATATTATAGGGTAGGTTAAAGATGAATAGAATGTGGTAGGATAGGGTAGGCTAAAGACGAACATCATAGAATAGGTCATAATGGAATAGAATATGTTAGGATAAAGAGGAATAGAATATGGTAGCATAGGATAAGCTAAAGATGAATAGAATAGAATATTATAGGGTAGGTTAAAGATGAATAGAATGTGGTAGGATAGGGTAGGCTAAAGATGAATAGAATAGAATATTATAGGGTAGGTTAAAGACGAATAGAATGTGGTAGGATAGGGTAGGCTAAAGACGAACATCATAGAATAGAACATAATAGAATAGAATATGTTAGGATAAAGAGGAATAGAAAAGAATAGGGTAGGGTAAATACAAACAGCAAAGAACAGAAAAGAATAGAATTTGGTAGGGTGAAGTGGAATAGAATAGATATGATAGGATAGTGTAGACTAAATATGAATAGAATTAAATAGAAAATAACTGAATAGAAAATGGTAGGACAGGGTAAAGACGAACATAATAGATATGGTAGGATAGTGTAGGCTAAAGATGAATAGAATAAAATAGAAATAACTGAATAGAAAATAGTAGGACAGGGTAAAGACAAACAAAATTGTATAGGTTTGGGTAAAGATGAAAATAATATAGAGTAGAATGGAATAGAATATGGTAGGGCAAAGACAAAAAAAATATAGAATAGAGTAGAATAGAATAAAGTAGCTATAGGGTAGTCTAAGGACAAATTTAATAGAATATGGTAGGACAGGATAGGGTAAAGATGAATATAACAGAATAGAATAGAATAGAATGTGCTTGGATAGGGTAGGGTAAAGATGAATAGAATAGAATAGAATAGAATAGAATAGACAAAGCACTTTATGGAAAATGAGTTTGATTCCCTTCAGGTTTAAATAAATCCACATTTATTATCCCTTTCTGAGAAACTACACTGCAACATAATATGCTGATGTTTAGATTTCAAAATGTAAAAACTATTTCCAACAAATATGCCACTGGTCTATAAAGAACTATATCTGAAAGTGTGTGAGAGAGAATGAAGAAAAAGAAAAAGAAATAAATGAAAAGAACTTCATAAATTTTTATGATATAAGGTCAGCCATGTGCTTTCGTTACTAAGCAACACTGCAAGCCTTGGTCTGAGGGTTTGTCAGAAGTTGACTCAGATGTGTTTTTACAGCCGTGAGAGTGACAATCAGGCTTTGATTACTGTGCAGCATCAAAGCCCACTGCAGCTGCACATGAGCTAATCTATATATGAATCTACCTCATGCTCGCAGATTATTAGGGAAACGTGAACATAGCAAAATTATATATACAGTGTAATTACTATTACTAATTAAAAAGTGAGATTGGAATAGAATAGCTTTAATGCACACATCATTGAAAAATATAAATATGTTTTTTACACATAACATTAATTTATATTTACACCATGTAAAATATACAGGCTGTTTTATACCTTTTTCCTTATTTCAGCCCGTTTCCTGTTTTAAATCCTTATTTCAGTGTTTCTGTTTTAATGTACTGCAAAATAATTAGTATTGGAATGATGAGCCCATGTAAAAAAAAAATAAAAAATAACGTATCAAAGGTGCAGTTTCATGATGCTTCTTAAATTCCTCTTTAATTTCCTTTCATTTTCCTCTGTCCATCTCTCTCTATTTCTCTCTCTCTCTATTTCTCTCTCTCTCTCTCTCTCTCTCTCTCTCTCTCTCTCTGTCTCTCTCTCTCTCTCTCTCTCTCTGTCTGTCTCTCTGTCTCTCTCTCTCTCTCTCTGTCTCTCTCTCTCTCTCTTTCCTACAGAGTGCTGTATTATTGCATTATGCCTGTAGTGTCCTGCTGGGCATGGATCGGTGCAGAGAGCCAATGGCAAACCGACAGGCAGGTGGAGGTCAGTGGCCAGTGAGGCAGGGTGGGGTTACAGTGTAAAAATCAGAAAAAAGAAAAGGGTCAGCTGTTCTTTATTCATGCACTGAAAACAGAGAAATAATGATATATATATATATATATATATATATATATATATATATATATATATATATATATATATATATATAATTCTACAGTTCATTTGATTGAACAATGAGTGCAGTATAAGTAATCAGTATTTTTGTCAGTTTTCCCTGAAGAGAAAGGTTGTACAATTTGAATATTTGACATACAAAATAAAATATTTGTATATTTGATAAAAGTGAATTATGACATTTTAAATTTGGGAATGGTCACTTTTCATGATCCAATCAATCCCTGATTGATAAAATTATAAATATAAAACATCCGAATTGAATATCCTGTTTTAGTTAAAAACACATTAAAAGTAGAATGCATTGTAGAAATGTAAAAATGCTGGAATAGTGTTTTTTTTTTTTTTTTTTTTTTGGTTTTTGTTTTTCTGAGCAGAGATCGGAAGAGGTTTTATTAAACAGATAAATGTAGACATTATGAAAAGGACATGTTTCTTGACTTGTGAATGATGGTGCTGCTGTATAGAGCCTTTAGAATCTGAGAATTCAATATATATGATCAATACATGGATTCCCTACAGCAGGTCATTAAGACTGTTCAGCCCAATCAAGCGCTTATTCTCCTGTGTGAGACAGATTCACCATTTTATTTAGCTCCCAGTGATTCATGAGTTACCTTATTAAGCAGGAGCCCTCCTGTAAAATGAGCTCATTCGCTTGATCACACGGCTGCTGGGATTAATCAAATCAGACATAGATCAAATCGTAAGCATTTTAAACAAGATTGTGACGAGGAGGAGGGTGTGGCCGGGCCGTGATGGTGCACTGATCAGCTGATTCAGCGCTGCCAGAATCGGCCAGGCAATGCCCTCCTCATCACACTCCACCCCCACCAGTTTCAGGCAGGGGCACCACCGGACCAGCCGATGATCCACCCTACCTCATGTGAACCAGGGGGAGAGACGAGGGGGAGGCGTGTAGAGAGGAAAAAGGCAGAGCCGGAACCCTCCGTCCCCAGGCAGATGGCCGCGGCTGCTGGAAGCGGCGAGGACTCTGCGAAAGTGCATCCTCCTCCCTCCAAGGTTTTGGCACCACTGTAACAGCATAAGGATGGGCAAGGAGGCGGCGAACAATCTGAACAGTCAACCTAACTTTTAATGTAAAACTCAACATAAAGGAGGAGTGATGGTGGCGTAGTGGGCTAAAGCACATAACCAGTAATCAGAAGGTCACTGGTTCGATCCCCACAGCCACCACCATTGTGTCCTTGAGCAAGGCATTTAACTCCAGATTGCTCCAGGGGATTGTCCCTGTAATAAGTGCACTGTAAGTCGCTTTGGATAAAAGCGTCTGCCAAATGCATAAATGTAAATGTAACGTAAAACAAACAATAATAAAAACACATACATGTGCAGCCGCATGCGCTCTCTCTCTCTCTCTCTCTCTCTCGAACTTTACCTCTCACTGTTTACATAGATATACCGGACGGACGGATAGATAGATAGATAGTAACACTACATGCAGGGGAGTGTCTAGAGCATTTTCAGTGGGGGGGCCATGCTGGGGCACTGCCTCCAAACGGGGTGGCCGCCAGTGACCAAAAAAAGCTAAATTCTACAGTATATTACGTAAATCCTTATTTTTTTAACTTGAATAAAGTTACTTGTAAACAAATGTAGTAATAAAGCACATTTTTGATTAATTTAGTTTTTTGTCATCCCTGTATATATCCATTAAGTTAAATTTGAGAGCCAGTGTTTATTATTTTTAGTGTTTTCATAAAACTAACAAGTTTATAAAATAAAAGCAATTTGAATAATGAGCAATTTTAAAAACCCAGAAGCAGAAACGATGTCAACTATTTTCTTTTAATTAGTTTGGCCATTACAATATATAGTAGTTTTATTCACAATCTCTTTCAAATAATAATAATAATAATAATAAATTCCCCCCACTGTAATAATTCAAATGGTTTGGCCAAAACATCACGGTGTTTCATTCAACATTTATTTCAGATTAATTTACAAAAAAGCTGAGTAACACAGAGTTGAAGTTTTAGCACTGTAACAGTTCAAATGAAAACACCACAGTTTAAAAATAAAATATGGAACCATTACATTGTGCTCTGCTAATATATTAAAGAACAGTCTTTAGTTTAGAAACAATAAAAACATTAGCAGAAAGAGAGGAAAACAGTCTAAAAAGAAAGAAGGCAGACCTCAACTAAAACAGCTGGATTCTTCTGTTTCGGTGGTGACTGGCAAGCTCACATTATTATTTATAATGGTTGCAGAGTTATTATCTATATTGATTAAAAATAATGGTATTGAAGATCTTTCAGTGTTGGATAGACATGTACTTATAAGCCAGTTTGCTGACGATACAACATTGTTTCTAAAGAATGAATATCACATTCCATTAGCTTTACATTCTATTAACCAGTTTTCTAAAGCTTCGGGGCTACATTTAAACCTAAACAAATGTGTAATGTTAACACTGCATGAGTTTCCTTTGCGGTCATTATCTAATATACAAATTAAAAGGGAAGTTAAATATTTGGGGATTATTATTTCTAAAGATAAAGATGTTATGAAGAATAAAAATGTGTTGAATTACAGATAAATGTAAGTCCATATTGAATAGATGGCTGCAGAGGGATCTTACACTTTTTGGAAGGGTTCTTTTATCTAAAATGGATAGTTTGTCCAGACTCATCTATCCAGCCTTCTCCTTGCCCATATCGACACGTATGATTAAATTAATAAATAAGGTGAATTTTAAATTTATTTGGAGAAATAAGTGTCAGTACATTAGAAAGGAGGACATGATTAAAAAATATGAAGACGGTGGGGTGAATGCTATCGATTTTGACATTATGAATGGTGTTTTGAAACTGAAATGGTTAAAATCCTTCATTCAAAATAGCCACTCCTTTTGGTTTATTGTCCCCAATGCTAACTTTAACAAACTGGGGGGAATACACTTTCTGTTATGTTGTGACTTTGAGTGCACCTCGTTACCAGTTAAACTTTCAGCCTTCCATCAGCAAGTGCTGCTCTATTGGAAACTATTGTTCAAACATAACTTCACTCCTCACAACACTCCAGTTTGGAATAGTAGATATATAAAATTTGGCAGAAAATCTGTATATCTTGAAGAATGGATATGTAAAGGGATTTGGGCTATTACCCATTTTTTGGATGATAATGGAAATTTGTTACTATATAGAGAGTTTTGTGAGAAATTCCAAGTACCGTGTACCGATAATATTTTTAATAGAATGATTAGAGCTATACCAATTATGTTAAGATTAATGGTTAAAGAAGACATGTTGTAGTCCAAAATCTCCCCAGTGCTGAGACAGCTCTCCTTAGAAGGTTATGATTTTTGTAATAAAAAATGTACAAATAGAGTCATTAGAATTTATTTTTACAGGCTTATTACCCAAACCCAATTAGACGGGAATACCTGCTTAAAGATTTTGATAAGGTTGAAATAAAAAAACTTTGGAAAAATGATTTGTCTTTTCCTCTCCCTCCTAAAGCTAAGGAGGTGAACTTCAAAATTTTAAATGAGATTTAGCCTACTAAAGAATTTTTAAGATTGAAATTTAATTTCGATGTGAATAATTGTGTTTTTTGTGAAACAAATATTGAAAATCTAGAGCACGTCTTCTTTGATTGTGATCTGGTGCAACCCTTTTGGAGTGAGGTGCAGAATTGGTTAAGGTCTAGGAGGGTTGAACTCCCACCTCTCATGTGGAAGTTAATTAGGTTTGGTGTTTGTCTGGAAAACAAAGATTGTGATTTTGTTATTAATTTCTTGTTATGTTTTGGAAAGTTTTTCATTCATAAATGCAGATGGTTTAAATCTAAACCCAACTTTAATCACTGGATGAATGAGGTTAAACTCTGGTGCAAATCTTTAAAATTTGTTAAAAATCAGAAAGCCCTTAAACTGATTTCTCTTTTGGATATGTTTAAATTAATTTAAAAAGTACCTATTTATTTTTTCATTTTATTTATTTTTGTTTTTTTCTATTTAATTATTGGTTTGTTCATAGTGTGTTTTCTGTTCTTTGTACTAGCTATGCTCAACCTATGGCTGAACAATTGAGGTTATATTCAGAGATTTGTTGATGTACCTTGTTTGTTTGTGTTGTTGAAGGATAATAATAAAAAAAAAAAGTATGTCGAAACAATTTATGGCAATTGTAGACAGTAGTTATTTGAGAAAATTGTTATGTATATTTTGATAAGTCACTTGCGATTTGTATCCTTTTTTTTGGCAATAAAGATGACTTTATTAAGCTTTAAAAAAATAAATAAAAAAAAACGTCTTTGAATCACGAACTTCAATATAAACTGTAAACTGTCTATAAAAGGTCTATAAACTGATTGGCCGTAAAATGAACCAATCACAAGACATCTTATAGGGGGGGGCACCTGGGGTGGCCAATCGAATTTCGGGGGGGGGGGTGGCCCCCCCTGGCCACCACGTAGACCCGCCCCTGACTACATGAGGTTGTTGAGCTTCCTCATCTTTTTAATAGATAATATCCATTTCACATCCAGAGAAAGACTGAAGACTTCTGGAAATCCAGTAAGATTATTTCATTTATTTTTACAGCATTATAGATGAAACGAAGGAGCATGTGAGAAGGGTTCAGAGAGAGCTGTGTGCTTTTGTAAGGCATTCTCCAGCCCAACGGCTGCAACAGCTGCAGGAAAGGCAGTTCCTATGCTGATGCTCCGGCAGAGAAATGCTTGTTAGGGCAGAATATAGCCAGAGCTCCAGGGACCAGCCAGACACAGAGAATATTCATAACTGTAATGGGTATCAACAACATTGACAAAAAAAGCTGGTGTAAGAGAGAAAGAGAGAGAGAGAGAGTGAGAGAGAGAGAGATGTGCTGAAAACACGAATTTATCGAAAATCTGTATTGCATCAAATATTTTTTTGCTCCGCTTTCCTGCATTCCAAAAGCACCACTATAGACCAGTTGTTCTAAACTTTTTTTGCTTAAAGGGATAGTTCACCCAAAAATAAACATTTTCTCTTGATATACTCATATCCCAGATGTGTATGACTTTCTTTCTTCTGCAGAACACAAACAAAGATTTTTAGAAGAATATTTCAGCTCTGTAGGTCCTCAAAATGCAAGTGAATGGGTGCCAATATTTTGACACTTCAAAATCCATATTAAGGCAGCATAAAAGTAATCCATATGACACCAGTGGTTAAATGAGTGTGCTCAGACACAATATGATAGGTGTGAGTGAGAAACAGATCAATATTTAAGTCATTTTTATCATAAATTCTCCTCCCTGCCCAGTACGGGGCGATATTCACAAATAATGTGAATCACCAAAAACGCAAGAAGGGGAATGTGAAAGTATTGATTGACTGAGCAGGGAGGAGAATTTAGTTAAAAAGTAAAACTAGATACACAAAAAGTTTTCTCAACCACACCTATCATATCTCTTTAGAAGATATGGATTTAATAACCAGAGTTGTCTGGAGTACTCTTATGTTGCCCTCATGTGGATTTTGGTGCTTAAAAAATTTGGCACCCATTCACTTGCATTGTGTGGACCTACAGAGCTGAGAAATTCTTCTAAAAAAATCTTTGTTTGTGTTAAAGAGATAAAAGAACATCATAGAATCTGGGATGGCGTGAGGGTGAGTAAATGATGATAACATTTTCATTTGGGTGAACTAACACTTTAAGGAACCAGATATTACATTGGACATCACTTTACAAGCCACAAAGTACTGAAATAGTTTATCATACAAAAGTAGCAAAAATCAAACATCAAATGTATTAATATACCCATGAACTTCATAGTCCCAGCAATATGCAAAATTACAGTATTAAAGGAATATTCCGAGTTCAATACAAGTTAAGATCAGTCAACAGCTTTTGTGGCATAGTGTTGATTACCACACACACAAAAAAATTTCATAGAAAATTTACATCCCTCATTTATCTTTAAAAACAACAACAGAAATGCAAAAATCAAGGTTAAAGTGCAGCACTTACGAATGTAAGTGAATATTCATGAATAAAATGGTTTAGCATGTAAAACAAACTCAAACATCAGCCCAAATCCCAGCAGACTCCTGCCTGTACTGCTTATAATTAACTGCTCTGTGTTTTAATACGTTCCCTTAGGTTTTCTCCCATCCTCTAGGCTGGAGTCACTCCGAGAGAGCAAACCACAGGAGACGTGTCCATGGGCAACACCTATCTATGGACGCAACATCCCCGGCATGCCTGGTGTACATGACTTGCCCTCTTGAGAAAGAACACCCAGTGCCGCCCTGATATCTGCTCTGTAATAGCAACCAACAAGCTGCTCTCTCCTAAACCCCACAGATGAACAGTAGCTTTTGCTCTCTACCTCTCGTGATCTGCGCAGAACTGAGCATAAACATTGTTATTGGCTGCAAACCCATCTTTTTCTCCCTTTCTTTATCCACGTCTTGTGAAATCAGCCTGTCTGGTCTGAGCAGAAGCTTTGTGAATCAATGGTTGCTTTAGACACAAGCTTACAGTGCAAAACATGCATGAAAACTCAATTTTGCTGCAGTAAAACAGCTCACGCATGAAGCAAACACATGAGCACAGGTGGAGTACAGGTTAAAATCACAGTCACTGATGTGATTAATGGATGAAATATTGTAAATTGGTAAATGCTATCAATCTGATTTGAAATAGATAAGACACAATAAAATGACATGGATGTGTTTTTTCAGGCAAAACCAAACGAGAGACGAGAATCCTGGGAGCAAGGCTCTGTAATTCAGGAAATGGTGCAGAGGTTGTGCATGGTGGCGGGTGGGGGGTTATAGGATGATCCGAAGGGAATGAAATGACTTGTGCAGCTCACGTGAAGAAAGCAGGCAGCACTGATAACTATGAATACTGAGAAAAGAAACAAAACGTGTGCCTTGAAATTAATTCTTAAAACATGTGGCTTTCCTTGCATTTCTGGTTCTTGTTTTTATTGGCCATTCAAATTGTATGTTATGCTGCCTGTTGAGTTAATCATAGCAGCACAGTGCGGGCACTTTCTAGTAAGTTGCATCTGTCTTTCTGTAAATGCATTGCAAATGTATCAGGATAAACGAGTGAGTAGACCTCAAGAAAGCAGACTGGAGCAGAGGGTTAGCTGTGTCCCGCTGACTGACTCTAATAATGTGTTGTGGTTTTTGGCAGTGACGAGTGACAGCTACTGTATACTGCAGCATGCATGGATCTGGAAGTCACAGACAAGAGCCTGCAAAGACAGGACAGGGGCATTTTTTGACAAATCACACTAGAAATAGAATGTGTAATGGCTAAAGAAATATATATATTATTCTAATCTTTTTTTTTTATCACACAGCTACATGGAATACTTTATTCTGATTGTTCAATCGCGGCATTCTGCAGTCAAATATTTTTGTATAATAAATGCTAGATTGTATATAATTGATCGTTGTCTCTAGCAACTGCTAGTTTCATCTCTCTTGTATCATTCCATAAAATTAAACTTAACTGGACATGAAGTATTAGGTATATTATTCAGTTTAAGTATATTATGTATTTGATAAGTAGTGGGTATTTGGTAAGTTATAGAAGTCCTGATCATCCTGTCAGGGTTTAATTTATATTATAGTTCAAATTTAAAACAATATTATTATTATCATTAAAAATGAAAAAAAAAAAAATGTTTTAAATAAGTTTATTCTATTATTATAATATAGAGCATAGGCTACTCAAATCTAATTAAAGGTTAATGTTTTTCATGAAAACGCAATGAGATGCCTCACTGCACAGGAGGCAAATGCTCTGATTTGTCAAGGTCAATTAATGGAGGCAGCTTCGGGGACAAAGAAAAAAAAACACACATGTCCTCAGGGGTCCTGAATCCTATAAACCACATTAAATGACACAAATTCATGTCTTCCAATTAAGAGCATTTAGAGGAAGCTGTCATAGACAATTGTGATGTCACTTTTTGCTTTATTTTTTATAGATTACAGGTCACCGTAGAGTGACTCGTGTACAATTGCTTTAAATGGAAATCTATGTAAAAAAAGGAAAAAAAAAAAATATATATATATATATAAATTTACAATAAAAACTTGCAACTGTGGTTGCCAGAACTTTACAGCAAAAAATACAGTGACAATGTTTCAGGCATGACGCGATGGCATTTTGGTGTCTTTACAGTTTATAAACAGTATATCATCACAAAATGTAAACATACCACCTTCTGGAACTACAAAAATGTATTGTACTTAATAATTTAATACTTAATAATGAAGGTGGTAAAATAGAAAACCACATGATGACTTAAAAGTAATCAAAAGTGGCCCTTCATCAAAAGACACCCGATTATAGTTTTTCACTATAGATTTTACAGTAGTGTACTGTAAATGTGCATGTATGCATGGGTTGTCTTGTTAAACATAATCAGAACCAAGTTTCATTGTTGAATGTAATTTTTTTATGTCTAAAATATTAGACAACAATTTTGACAATAGGCCAATTTAACTGTAAATTTACAGGTATTGTCATACATTGTGTTAAATATATTTTATACTGTAAATGGTAGAAAAGATAACCAGAAAATATGTTTTTTTTTTTTTTACTCAAGCATTTTTTCAAGTTTTTTTTAACAGTGTATGCTGCAAAGGTGCAGTCCTTAAAGTCTAACTTATAATACTCAGAGGTGTAAAGTAAGAATGTACAAATTCTTTGTTAAAGTACTCAAGTATTTTTTTTTATATATTTCTGCTTTACTCTAAAAAAAATTTGTTTTTCATTACGGTTGGTTCTGAACAGAAACTGTATTTTTTCAGTTTTGGTTTCAGAGTTCCACAGGCGTCTTTCCAAACGGTAACCGGTTAGAACGAAATAAAATAAATAAAAAGGGTCCTTTTTAAAATGACAGTACTCTGTGGTAAGGGTGAATGATAAGCCAGTTGCAGTTGTTGCCAGATCTCGTCTCGTCAAGATATGGTCTGGAAAAACATGCTCAATATAAGGGACAAAATAAGCGAAAATATGAATATGCAATACAATTTTTTCCTACGTGGGGGAATCATCAGCATAGAAATCATAAGTGTAGTATGCAGTAGCCTTTATAAAGTAATGTCTTTACAATAAATGTATTCCAAATATTAATTATATCCCCCAAAATATTTCAAATATGCACCTGGCCAAATCAATAAATAGCTTTTATCTCTTTTTCCAGCATGCCTGCACACACTGCGTGTGCACATTTGAACTAAATGTGACCTTCTGATGGCCAAATTATTATATATATTTTTTAAACCCATAGAGAATGCATGCACAGACCATGTTCTTCCAGAGCTTTATTCTGATTTAACAACGAACATTGGGATAAATGAGAATGGTGCACACACTCATCTTTAGCTGCAATAAGCCATATAAAACAGAACAATTAACTGTATAATGGACAATTACATTTTAATTACAGATCTACTTCTCAATCAATACCCGGTTCCCATTCTGTTTTTCGGTAACATTCTGTAAAACATTTTGTATTTGACCTAATTTTTTTTTTGGTTTTCATTCCTTGAACCAAATTTATTCCCTGCTCAGGTGTAAATACCTCTGATGACTTTAAGTTTTTCTTTACTACGTTTTAAAAAGAAAATGTATATCTACTTTGCTCTAATATGTTTCTCCAGACCTGTTATATTTATGACTAAACACTGTAAATAATAACAGTTGGAAATGTAAACTGCATGTGGCTCGGTGATAGTTAGGCTATGTTTAATTTAGCAAACAATGCATTTTAAACTTTTGTTCAATTTGATTATTTTGAATTGGTCAATCTTTTTGTGAACCGATTTGTGAATCTTTATCAAAATCACAAGAGGCAATGCATGTCTTGCTTTATATCATTTACTTGTACTATTTATACTTAAGTAGCCTATATGTAACATCAGTTACTTTAATACATTTACGTAAGTATTTTTCTCATTAGCTACTTTAACTTTTATTTGAGTACATTTCCATAATTAAATCTTTTTACTTAGTAGGCCTATGAGAATTCTCTGTAGCATATTTCATATGACACTGATAATGAAGTTAGACTGTTTGGTGTGCTTGGACTCTTTCTTTAAGAGCAGTACCCCTGCACCTTTAAGGCTGAGAGAGAGAGAGAGAGAGAGAGAGAGAGAGAGAGAGAGAGAGAGAGAGAGAGAGAGAGAGAGAGAGAGGTGGGGGGGTGTAGTTATGTTCTCTGATGCTCTGGTGCTGAGACTGAGCTCTGGAGTGATCAGTGCAGCAGGGAAAGATGCGCGTGCTTGCTGACTGCTGGACGGCGCGAGGTGGTGAAGAGGGATTTTGCTCTGAGTACAGCTAACAACCGTAATCTCTAGACATTCATGAGCTGGAGTTTCAGGGCTTTTTCTTTTCTTTATTTTTTCGTTCCTTTTTATGATTTTTTTTTTCCTCTTCTTTAAAGTTTCTAATATGAATTTGAAACATGATTAATAGAAGTGGATTTACGTTTTCGCGTTTTGTTTAAGCTTAAAACGTTAATTAGGCCCTCTATTGTGCGTGAAACTACACCTGTGTAGTGCTCTCAGTAAGCGCGCGCTCTGACTCAGCATTGCACCTGCCTGCCGCTCATCGTCTCGCGCCACAGCTGGATCTCAGCTCGGCGTTTAACGGAGAAAATCAGCCAGGAGCGCGTGCGAGCGTGCGTGCGTGCTGGCGTTCGAGGGAGAGAGAGGGATAGCGAGCTCTGGTACATATGCATCTCTTCTGCTGGAACTACCAATGAAAGATATTTAATATTTTTCCGCAAGAGTTATTTTGGAGGAAAAGTGTGCAGTGGGTAAAGACAAATCTTAGTTTGGAGATTGAAAGGAGCGGGGCATGTGGATATTGGCCATCATCTTTTTCCAGTGCATTTTGAATGGTGAGTAGTCTTTTTTCAATTGTCTGGCTTCTTGGAAAATAAATAAACATCGAATTGAATTAAGTAAACAATTAACCATTTCGTGATGAAAGGTGATGCATTCTGGTCCATTTCAGCACAGCTCGAGTTTGTCTCTCATGTCACATCCGCAGGTTAATTCTATTCAACTATACACACGTCGCAGAACCATTTCAACATTCTTTGAATTAAATGTAAAAAATTTAAAAATGTTAACAAAAATCAAAACATGCATGCTTAATGTTCCCAATAGATAAATAAAAAAGCATGAAATGTATTTGCTCATGGGCTAATTATTTAGGAAACGCCAATGATGGACACTCAATTAAGGAGCATTTAAATCGTTTGTTTTGTGAGGAACTTAAATCAGCTTTCACTTTATTACTTTAACAGTTCATAATATTAAACACACATGCATAAGTATGCAAATATGATGATAAAGTGTATTATGAATGTCAAGAATTAAATGAATCTTGCGGTCCCTGTGAGACCAAAAGCTGATGTTTTTACAGATTTGCTTAAATAAAAAAACAAATCCCAAAGGGGGGAAGGAAAAAAAGGAAGAAATTTAATGATAGAAATATTAATGTAGGTTAAATGCAGGGTACATTTTTGAAAGAAAGCTCAATAAAAAAAATTATCTTAAAACCCTATATGAAAACAAGACAATTTGTTTTATTGTGGCATAGTGGCACAGCCGCCATGTTTCAAGAGGAACAGTGGAGCATTGAATAAAAAAAAAAAACTCTCAGTCACTCAATTGCCACTTTATTTAAACAATTGAACTGTAACCATTTTCAGATGTTTTATTCCACACATGCATTTTTTGGTTTGGGTGTCCAAATCTTATGACCTCTAAAATCCTACCGCAAATGCTCGTCAGGAGGCGAGTGTGTTGATGGCTTTAAAATGGAGAGACATTGAGTGGGTGCTGGTTGCTGGGCTAAAACTGGATGGGTGTGTTTGTGGTAGAAGACAGAGAGAGAGAGAGAGAGAGAGAGAGATTGAAGGGGGGTGGGGGGGTGCATTTAGGTGGCTTTGATAGTATTTGAAAAATATTAGAGGACACAGCTATGCTTTAACACAAAGGGAATCACTCAAATCGACAAAAAAACTAAACAAACAAACAGTTTTTTTTTTATTTTGAATATCTTTTTTGTGAGCTTTAATGAAAAATGTCACATTTCTGCAGGGTAGGGATGCAGCCAGAAGAGACACAGTCATTTGACCATAATTAATGGTATATCGATGCAATTGATTATCATTTCAAAGAGATTCCTTTTTTGCAGAATTGAATGGTACATGCCTACTGAACTGTGTTTAAACAAGCATTTCTAAAAAGCATTTTAAGTGTTTCTTTTTTATCAATATGTTCCCATTTGTGCTGTTGTGTATGTTCTAGTATATGTGGGTCTCTCTCCGAGGCTCAATTGATCAGTTGTCTGATGCAGTGCCGTTGCTGTCAATGCAGCTCTCTCTCTCTCTCTCTCTCTCTCTCTCTCTCTCTTTGGGCAGTGTAGCATGTTCCTTGCGAAAGTGTGTGTGTTTGGGGGGACAGTTGGGAGCCATACAAATTGAGCCTTTCATGATTTGGTTAAGCTCACAGCCCAGTTCTCTACTGGTCTCCATGGAAACTCCTCAAATGTATGTTGGTGCAGTGGCCTTGGAGCTTCCTGCACAGGTGACCCCGGAAGTGTTCCGTATAATGACTACCAGATAAACGGAGGAAAATATTGCGTGCTTGTTTGTAAAGCTGTTCGGGATCTTTATCGGGTGTTAAGGATAAATGAATTCCCCAGCCTCTTGAACATCCCTACAGAGATTTTTTTTTCTCTTGATGTTCTGAAATAATTTTTGGACACAGGAACACCCTTTCACAGGAATGCTTGTGTAGAACAATTAAATGAAAAAAAAAAAATGTGCATCTAGATTTTACAATTCTTGTTAATACAGTAATTAGTAGATTTGAGGGATTGTTCACCTAAAAATGAAAATTCTGCCATTTACTCTTCCTCAAGTTGCTTTAAACATATATGAATATCTGTATTCCTAACTACAGCCTCAATCATTATTTATGTTCATTGCATATTTTTTATTGACAGTGATTGGTGAACGAGGCTAACATTCTGCCCAACATATCCACTGTTTTCTAAAAATAGAAAGAAAGTCACCCTGGTTTGGAACACCATGAGGAAGAGTAAATGATGACAGAATTTTCATTTTTCGGGTTAAATCAACCCATTTTTCAATCAATGCAATTATTTCATAAACTAGTTTAATGCTGTTATTATGTCAGTTTTTCTGAGCTCGGCTCCCTGCTATTGAACAAATAATGTTTTTGCATATAAAATCATGCTGAGATGTTATCAATGGCTCTTGTGTTTTTGAAGAGCACTCGAGTCTGTGTGCATATTAACACACAAATGTAATTGGAACAGCAGAACTGTCCTCGCACAGACCAAGCAGAAAGTATGAGTGATGTTGTTTTTGTAAACTGATGCTAGGGGCCGACTCTGACATAAACACAAATGGACATGAGTAAACAGTACAGTGTAGAGCAAAGCGCCCAATCAGTTGTCGCTTTCCCAAGACAGTTTTAGCTGAGTCCATATCAAACAGACAAATGTGTGTGGGCATATCCATTTATTTTCCTGGACTATACACATGCCTTTGAAGACACAGTGTACTGTGGTGTGCTAGATAAATCAAGGCCATGTCACAATTGGGTAGCATTTTAATATTGATCTAGTTCTCATTATTAAGATACCACTTGGGTGAATCAATGCATCAGGAAAGCAAAATGTATTTTAGAAATAAAGGCAAATCCCTTATAAAGAGATGGATATATTGTCTGTGTCAAACTCTACATTGATTTATACAGCTCTACACAAGTGAGTAGATCTTACTCCAGCATAACAGTAATTCAGTAAATGGCATTTTGATGACCAGCTTTGCTAACTGTTTAGTAAGAACGCAGTCTGATCAGTGTTCCTATTTTACATCACCACAGCTTATACTGTCTGACTGCATAAAATATGCCTGACTCCATAACAGGCTGACAGATGGCCCTGTGCTCGCAGCAGTAAAGTGTATATATCTCCTGCTTAGATGACTTGGCAGAAAAAACACCAAGTATTTTTTGGTAAGGAAGCTTGATGACTTTAGAACAAGCTACTGTGTTTCTATGTGCACTATGACTAGATGTCCTGTGGCTGAAAGAAACTTGGAGGACACTTTTGCTTTTGGTCTTTGATGTTGTGAAGAAAATTAGTAGAAAAGGGTTATTTCTGGGGAGTCTTTTTTGAGAGTACTTGGGAAGAGTCTTCATCATAGGCCACGAGTGTGGATAGATCTCTGCGTTTTATGTTTTTTTAGACATAGGCCTAACGTATTGTAGCATCCCAGCAAAACTTTGTTCTTAGTTCTGATTGGCTGTTTACGTTGTAAAGGATTATGGGTTCATACTATTTTTCCGTTAGAAGTTTAGTGATTTTTGTTAGGTGCTTTTGTGAGTTGTGTGTGCTGAGCTTGATCCCTGTTAAGTTACAGATGTAAAAGCTCCTGTGTGTTAATCATGTCTACCTGTATTCCATCTGGTTGATGTCAATAAAAGAGATTTTGTTGAACCCCAAAATCTGTGCTGCATTACACTGGTGTCAGAAATGGGACAGCAAAGATTTACACAGATCCTGTGGGATCTGGATGTCTCGTTGCAGACCTGCGTCAAGGTTTTCAGCCCCAGGCTCAAAATGGTGATTGAGAACACTGGGAGGGGATGTTGAGACACCTGACCAGAGAGAGGTAGTCAAAGCTAGCATGAGACACACCGGGTTCCAGGAGATCGGTGCCTGTCCCCGCAATGGTTCGATCGCCTCTTTTGAGGCACGAGCCCAAGTTCCCATGGCCAGAACTGGGAAGAGGATGGTTTGCTATCAGACAAGAGTGAGCATGCAGGCCTCGATCGTCTCAGAAGACAGCAACAGGTTGTCGTGCCGGACGAAGGTGCGATGGAGGCAAACACAAGGGCCCCGGTGAAGCTGCCAAGGTATGACGGGTCAGCGCCACCTGAGTCATACCTTGCACAGGTCCAGCCGGCATGTGTGGTAGGTGGAGCCAAGAGGGTGCAGCGGCCCACCTGGCATTGGCGCTTGAGGAGTTCAGCTCTGCAGAACCTTCTTAATCTTGTGCCTGCTGAGCAGCGGCATTATGGTAACCTCATGACAGCACTGGAGCAGCACTTTGGGGAGCAGGGTACCCCAGTGCAACAGCGGGATAAGTTGGCTAACAGTCAGAGGAAGGAGGGTGAAGGCCTGGGGTTCCTCGCAGCAGATGTCCAATTCTACACGGGTAGACACAGTGTGTAGTGGGGGAACAGTGAGAGTTGGCCCTTCACACCTCTACAGGCACTCCTGCCTGAATGTCTTCGGCAGCACGTCTGCCTGGCCATGCTCAATTTCCTAATGCAGGCACTCCAGGAGGCGGAGTGTGTGGAGGACTTCTTCAGCATGGTGTGGCTTGCCCCTCCCATGCGAGGGTGCATCCAGCTGGGTACTCCAGCTTGGATGGCAATGGAGGAACGGAGGATGTCCGCCAGGTTGACACACCGGCTACACCATTGGAACTTCCACCACCTTCCTTTGGGTTAGCAAAGTGGCAAGACACCCGGCTGGAGCCCTGGAATCGTTGTGGCGAGATGGGACATGTGGCATGGAACAGCCCGGTGTTAGCGCCTCGCCCTCCACCGATGTCAGGAAACTAGAGGAAAGTGGCAGGGAGGAGGGACAGTTGCTCACCTCACGTATTACCCCCCTCCATGGGTAATGTGCGATTGTGGGTCAGGATTGCGGCCTCTACATTTCATGCACAATGGACGGTTACCTCTGCTAAGCCCTCATGGATACCAGCTCTACCATCTCTCTCGAGCAAATGATGTAACTGGTGCTCCAGGAAATTTCTTGCCGCTGCTGTCTAATCTATTTGGATGACCTCTGCAAATATAGGTCCAAGCACCAGTGTTGGCATACCCATGTAAAGGCCAGCCCTTCATTTTGGACACTAACGGCAACAACAAAGGTATTGGCGCTGTGCTCTCCCAGGTCAGGTAGGATGGAGAGAAAGTCGTTGCTTACTACAACCAGACACTTATCCATCCTGAAAGGACATTGTATGGATAGAAATTACTTTTGCAGACAGAATATGCATCACTGACTTGGCTCCTTAATTTAAAGGATCCGGAAAGCCAGGTGGCTGGAGGCTCTGCAGGAATACAAATGTGAAATTCAGCATTGGCCTGGTCGGCAGCATGGCAATGCTGACATTCTTTCCTGTCGACCCTGCAAGGCAGGGGAATACCGCTATTGTCAGTGTTTGGAGGAGCGAACAACATCTAGCCCTGGCATTGAGGAGGACCAACTCGCCTTTGATCACCAACAACTGTGGCAGCACCCGGAAGGATTCCCAGTACTGGCGCGGATGCAGGCTTGGCTAGAGGATGGGCAATGAGCAGTGTGGGAGGTAGTAGCATAGCTGGACCCCAAGGTAAAAGCCTACTACTCACAATGGGACACTCTGGCTCTGCAGGATGGCTTTGAGTATTGGTGCTGGCAGTCACCAGTGGATGGAACTTTCCAGTTCCAGTTGTTGGTTCCATGGTCCCTCTGGCCACAAGTACTAAAAGTGGTGCATGGCTCAGTGAGGGTGGGTCATTTTGGGATAACAAAGGCCCTGAAATGGCTGCGGACTCATTTCCACTGGGCCGGTTGCAGACAAGATGTGGAACAGTATCTGCATTGCTGCTATGTACGTACTGCTTAAAAAGGGCCATCCCCAAGACCAAATGCCCCCCTGCAGCAGTACTTGGTGGGGGCACCCATGGAACAAGTTGGGGTGGGCATACTCAGGCCATTTCCCACCTTGGAGGCTGGGAATCACAACATTCTTGTGGCAATGGATCTAAGTGGCCAAAGGCGTATATGATTCCTGACCAAAGTGCCATCACGAATGCAGGGATGTTTGTTGAGGAGATGTTCTGCTAGTTTGGGGTACCCAAGGAGATCCACAGCGATCAAGGTTGGAACTTCGAGGTGGAGGTATTCACGTGGTCTTTCAGTGGTTGGGGGTATGAAAGACCCGTACCACCCCTCTTCACCCGCAAAGCGACGGTCTAGTTGAGTGCTTCAATTGCACCCTAGCCACTCAGCTTGCCATCTTCACTAGCAAGTATCAGGATGGTTGGGATTAACACCTAGCTTTGATCCAGTGGACATACCAAAAAGGCAGTGCAGGAGTCGACTGGATGTACTCTTACGGTTCTCATGTTTGGGCACAAGCTACGAATACCCACAGATTTAATTATGAGGCATCTATGGAGCTGTAAATTCCTGATGACTCCTGTGTGGATTACCTCTGTTGGCTGTGGGACCGGCTGTGGGTAGTTCACACCCTGGCTAGAGAGTGACAAGTGGCAGCTGCTGCAAGCAGAAGCGCACTTATGATGCACAGACAAACAGCCAGGACTTTGGCGCTGGAGATCAGGTTTGGGTTTACTGCCCTATCAGGAAAAAAGGGCAATCTCTTTAATTTGGATAGTCATTGTCTGGGATCCTGTGAGGTGTTGAAAAATACCTCAGACATTGTATACAGGGGTCATATGGTGCCTCGGCAGCACCGGACATTGGTGCTTCATAGGGATCGCTTATCACTGTACCAGCCACGGGTGGAGGTCTAAACAAATGAGGGCTCTGAGGACCTTGGATACCTGTCAAGCACTGCACCATCGATGGACATAATGGGACCACTGTCACTTGCAACCCTTTCCCGCATGGACAGATTACAAACGAGGTGCAATGTCCACGGCGCGCACTGCGACGGCCTGGATTCCTATGGGTCTACATAGCGTCAGATGACTAAATATTCAGTTGTGGGCAATGCAGTGTCCCAGCATAAATTTGTTCTTAGTTCTGATTGCCTGTACACATTGCAAAGGATTAGGGGTACTTACTATTTTTCTCTCACCATCCAGAAGAAGTGTAGTGCTTTTTGTTAGGTGCTTTTGTGAGTTGTGTGTGCTAAGTTTGATCTGTGTTATGTTACAGATGCAAAAGCTCCTGTGTTTAAATCATGTCTTCCTGTATTCCATCTTGATGATGTCATTAAAGGAGATTTTGTTGAACCCTAAAATCTGTGTGGCATTACAATATGATGTGTGCTCTTGTTAACTTGCCAGGTAATTGCCAATTATGGTACATCATTTTTGCACTTTACTGACGCTTTAGAAAAAAAGGAACTTAAAAGAAGATACATGTTAGCACATTTTACTTTCTAAATCAGTATTGCTAAAGCCTGGACATCTCCAAATGGGAGAAGGGTCTGTGTCCTAAACAGGATATTTAACAAACAATGCAGAGCTGGGGGCTTTATGTTATCCATTTAGAATTGGTTAGATCATAAAAAGTGGACTGAAAAATAAGAGGGATTGGTGACATCAGCAAAAAAGAACAGACATGTCAGAGTTGGAGCCAATTTTTTAATTTTGATCAAAGATTACCAGGCGATTACCAGGTTATTTTCTTCGGAATAACATTCACTATGATTTATTTATTCATTGATTTATTTGCTTATTGCTAAAATACAACCTTAAAGGAATTTTAGGACATTTTTGTCCATGAATGTTTGACCACTAAATGAAAAAAAAAAAAAAAACCTGGGCAGCATGTCAACACCCAGAAATGTGTAACATTTGCGGAGATCCCAGCGAATGTCTCATTAAAGCTGCTTTGGCCTAAGGTCTGTTCTGTTTCTATTCCGCTCTCTATCGGCCCGTCCCCAGAAGTGATTATTCTAATTGCTGTTTGATCAGATGATTAAATTATAATTTGATTAATCCTGAGCACTAAATGCTCTGAATACATTTACATCTGCTTGGCTGCGTCAGTGTGCATGGGTGCAAGCTTTCTGCTGTGCAACCAGCGTGGAGAGTGGCTGACCTGGGACTCACACTACGTATATATTAGCATATGCACATGTTTAGGGCAGAACGCGGTAGATTTGGATCTGTTAACTATTCATCAAAAAAAATTAAAAGATTCATACTTTTAGTCATTTGACAGACACGTTTATCCAAAGTTAAAGATATGCATTTAGTCAGTTTCCTGGTAATCAAACCCATGACTTTAGTGTTGCTAGCATCATACTAAAAAATAAATAGCAAGATGGTGGCGCACATGAACGCAGCTGCCTCTTTGGGAAACTAACAGTGCAAAACTGTGCGTTTCCTTCGTTTTGTTTACTGTTTGCTGTATTTCTCTGCTCTTTGTTGTTAAACAACCATCACAATGGCTACATACAGCATGGAAACCTGGTACAACATCGGCAAGAACTGCAGTTTGCTACTCGTTAAACAGGCATCAGTGCTAATACCAGAGCTAGCCTTGCATGGCATCCAGCAACCAGCAGGCCCTAGGTCCGTGGGCTTACCTGATCATACAATCCGTTCAAGTGGACAGTGCAAGTGGTGTACCTGGAAGCAGAAATGAAGTAAGTGAGGTGGCACCCAGGCCAGGCTAAAGGATAATCCCACCAACTTAGGTCACTAGACAATAAAATGGATTTACAAAGACACTCAAAGGGAAATAAGGGAATGCTGCACTCTGATTGTAACTGAAACGTGGCTTCAAAACAACATTCCTGACTCGGCTGTTCAACTGTACGGGCTCATTTGTTTACATGCAGACAGAACATCCACGTCCGGGAAGATCAAAGGAGGAGGACTGTGTGTGTATGTGAACACAGGTTAGTGCACAAACACTCAGATCATTTATAGTTGCTGTTCTGCGAGTGTGAAATATTTATTGATGAAGTGTCGGCCGCTCTACCTGCCGAGGGAGTTTACCATCGTCATTATCGCAGCAATGTATTTTGTACATTGAGGAGCGCAAACATAAAGGACGCACTAGGAGAGTTACACAACGCCATCAGCTGCACTTAGAACAGCCACCCTGAAGGGTTTTTCATCATTGCTGGAGATTTCAATCAAGCGAATCTCAGGGACATGCTACCAAAGTTTCACCAGCACATAAATGTACCAACGAGGGGGGAGATCACACTGGACCATGTTTGCACTAAAGTGCGCAGCACCTACAAAACCATTCCCCATCCCAACCTTGGCCATTCACATCACATCTCTGTGCTGCTAATCCCCACATGCAAACTAGTGCAGAAACGTGAGAAACCGACCACTAAGAACATCAAAATATGGCCAGAGGAAGCAAGCTCAGATCTTCGAGACTGCTTTGACTGTACTGACTGGAACAGTCAAAGCTGCAACACACAGCGGCCACACTGACCTAGAGGAATATGCAGCATCCGTCACTGGATTCATCAGTAAGTGTGTGGATGATGTTGCACTCACTTAGACAATCAATACACATACCAACCAGAGGCCCTGGCTAAATACTAAAGTCCACTCACTGCTCAAAGCCCGTGATGAAGCCTTCAGATCGGGTGACAAGAGTGGCATTCAGAGCAACCAGGATTAAATCACACTCGCCGCATCAATGAAGCCAAGGACTCATATGCCACCAGAATAAAAGAACACTTCAATAAAAATTAACCACAGGGGATGTGGAGAGGCATTCAATGTGTCACGGACTACAGGCAGAAGAACCACCTCGCCCGTACGAAGGACACATCTCTACCAGACACACTGAATGACATCTAAGCCAGATTTGAAGCAACTAACTCCAGGAAGGTGGTCAAGACTACCCCTCCACCAGATGACCAAGTGCTGTCTGTTTCTACAAGTGATGTTAGGAGGACCCTCCTCAGGGTAAACCCCTACAAAGCCGCGGATCAGATGGCATCCCAAGCCGCGTGCTCAAGGAATATGCCCACCAACTAGCAGATGTTTTCACTGACATCTTCAACATCTCCCTCATTCTGAAGTCATCGTATTACATTGAGTATAACATTTTTCAGAAATAAATTTAAATCAGAATCGTTTCTGATTTGTTTATACATTTTCTTGATTCAAAAATATGATCGTGCCTGGTAACATGTGCATATAAAATGTCTAGAAAAAGATTTTTGCCTGGGTTAAAGCTGACAATTTACACAAGGTTTATTTCTATTCCTTCTGCTCCAAACATACTTCAAGCTTACTTCTCTGTCTGCTCGTTTGAATGCAACACATCCTAAGAAAGTGTTTCACGGCTGTTCAAATGCTCTTTGGATCATATCATTTATAAGTATAAATGTTTTCCATCTGAAATAACTAAATATTAAATTAAACAAATTACAGTAAAATGCCAAGTAATTTCTTCAGTAATCAAAATACTTTTTGAATGTAATTGAATTGTAACTGCAGTGGAATATAGTTACTTGTATTTTGTATTTTAAATACATATTCCAGTTACATGTATTCCGTAATCCCCAACCCTGCTCACGTGTCAAAACAAACAACACAAGGCATCAGTGAAGTGATAGTTTTTATTTCACCTATTACGCTGTATAACGACAGCCGACCCTTCCCAGCTGCTCCAGCATCGGACGCAACAAAGAAAAACTATTGGTGTGGATTTTTGCAGATAACCGATAGTTCCAGAAATCTGTTATAGATGCCACTTAATCGACAAAATCTAAAGATCAGTCGACCTCTAATAAGAAGTCTACAGTATCATGCCTCAATGACTACCGTCCTGTCGCACTCACCCAAGTGATCGTGAAGTGTTTCAAAAGACTGGTCATGGCTCACCTCAAAGATCCCCTCAACAATTTGCATACAGACACAACCATTCAACAGATTTTGTAATTGCATCCACAATTCACATAGCAGTCTCACACTTGGAAAACAAAGACTCATATGTTAGAATGCTGTTCTTTGACAGCATTCAACACAATCATCCCGCAGATGCTAATTGAAAAACTGTCAGCACTTGGATGAAGCACGTCCATGTGAAACTGGATACTCGAATTCCTGAGCAACCGAAAACAGGTAGTCAGAATCAACACACAGACATATCAACCCATCACACTGAGAACGAGTGCACCACAGGGCTGTGTACTGAGTCCACTGTTATTCACTCTTCTGACTCATGACTGAAATGCAAAATAGCAAATCAATAGCATCATAAATAGCAGATGACACCACAGTTGTGGGGCTCATCAGCAACAATGACAAGACAGCATACAGGGATGAGGTGAACCAACTCATAGCCTGGTGTGATTTCAACAATCTATCCCTGAAAGTCAACAAGACAAAAGCTATGATTGTTGACTTAAGATGCACCGAAGCTCCTCATCAGCCATTATTCATCAACAGCACAGAAGTTTGAAACATCTCCAACGACCTCACATGACCACTGAACACCTCCTTAGTAAAGAAGGCCCAGCAGCATCTTTATTTTATTAGGAGGCTGAAGAGAGCTGGCATATCACTAATTCAGCTCTGACTCTTACTTTCTCTATGAATGTCTCAAAATGAAGCAGATTTGCTCTTTGTTTTAGCGTATGTGCATGTGTGAAATTATAGTATGTACTGTACATGAGTTCAGCCTCCATATTATATCCATGGACAGGCATATTGGATATTGGCTGTGATGCAGCAAGAACAGTATACTGCAGAGGTTCAGACACCTGATTCGAGCATCTCTCTCAGAGAGAAAGAGAGAGAGAGAGCTGTAAACATTAACACAGAGCAATCGGTTAGTCAACTAGCCTATAATAGCATTTAAATATGCATTTTTGTTTTTTTAATACCTCAAATTTAGTGTCTACAACTTGATAGAATCCCCTGCAATAGGTGTCCTGAGAAATACCACCTGTCTTTGTGACTGGCTGACTGCACTATGCTCATAACACTATGCTCAAACAGCAATAAAGTGTCCGGGGAGCAGCCCACACATTTTAGCCAATCAGAAAACACCCTCTTTCTCTCTGCTTTTAAAGGAATAGTTCGTTCTAAAATGAAAATCCTACATTAACTCATGCCATCGCAGATGTGAATGACTTTCTTTCTTCTGCAGAACATAAAGATTTTTTTTTTTTTTTAAGAACATCTCAGCTCTGTAGGGTCATACATTGCAAGTGAATGATTACCAGAAATTTGAAGCTCCAAAAGCACAAAAAGGCAGCATAAAATCATCCAAATGACACCAGTGGTTTATCCACGTCTTCAGAAGCAATATAATAGGTGTGGGTGAGAAACAGATAAATATTTAAAGACTTTTGTTTACTATAAATCTCCTCTTTCAAATCCACATTTCATCTTTTGTTTTTTTTTGGTGATTCACAGTCTTAGTGCTTATCGCCATATAGGTGGAGATTTATAGTAAAAAAGGACTTAAATATTGATCTGTTTTTCACCCACACTTATCATATTTCTTCTGAAGACATGGATTTAACCACTGGAGTCAAAGGAAATACATTTATGCTGCCTTTATGTGCTTTCTAGAGCTTCACATTTCTGGCCACCATTTGCATGCATTGAGCTGAAATATTGTTCTAAAAATCTTTGTTTGTGTTCTGCAGAAGAGAGAAAGTCATACACTTCTGGGATTGCATGAGTGTGAGTAAATGATAAGAGAATTTTCATTTTTGAGAGAACTTTTCCTTTAATATCTTTGAGTTTGCTGACGTGTCTTTTGGAGAGCAGGGTTTTGAGAGAAGAGGTGCATCATCAAAGGAATGGGACAGTCTAATTCAAGGGCTACATTAGCAAATCGGCTGAATCGCTTACACATAAAAGCTGATTTAACGTTGCTGTGCATAATTACACAATGTAAAGGTGAAGTGTGTAATTTCCACTAACTTAACCAAACGGAATTCCAAAAACAATTATTTTCAAACCGATTTCTTGAACGATCCCCTGGTCTGTCCCAAATCTGTCCCAAACTCATGCCATTGGTTGAGCCAATGTTGCTCTGTTGAACAGCTTGGGATCCTTCAACAAACCTAGCAATGTTTTGATAGAGCAACAGAGCCACAATGAGCGAGTTTACATGCACAATCTTAAACCGATTATGCTTAAAAAGCAGAGTTTGTGGTCATGTAAATATCTTAAACCGCTTTCCTTTATCAGGGTAAGATCCTAACAGTTTCTGCAAAAACAACACATGGGTAGATTTTTGCCCATTATGCCGATTTTGCGTTACATGTGAACACCTTTACAGGCGTTCTTACTGGTTTATCAAATGAGCGCAAGTGATGTGCGCATGCCTGTTTTCGTTTTTCGAAAATTTGAAAAGCAAATAACCCAATGATTTAAAATATCATGTAAACTGCGTTTTCTTGTGTTGCCGTTGTCAGATTTTTTGTCTTGAGCTGATTTTTGGTATAACAGCGTATTGGTTTGCATGTAAATACACTCAGTGTGCTGGCACACTTTTTGGAGAAAGAAGTGTAAGAATGGCTTGTCTTTGCATTACACTCAGAAGGAATCATTTTAACTTAAATCTTTCCTACTTAAGAGATAAACGTTGATTTACCTCTAAAACTTTGCACTGTACATAAACATGACAGTAAAGATTAGCTTTGGTGCACAAACAAATTAAATGGGCTTACTTAAATATTAAACATACTATATATAGCTTCGCTCAGTTCAGAATATGCAGTTGGTCTTGAGAATATGAGTTGTTGTATTACACGTGTCTCTGGGAAGAGACGTCAGCCCAGCGTGAGCAGCAGAGACTCGTTTAGCTCGCGTTCACTCATCCGAGTCAACGGCTCTTTAGATTCAGACATCAGTGGCGTCGGCCCTGTAAATTGCTGTAGATCCACGGAGGCCGTTTGATCTTCTTCCCACCATGGGGAAAGCTCTAAACGAATGTTTGCTCTGACATTATTCAGATGATATTTAAATCAGTTCACTTAAGACACGAAGAAAAAAAAAACTTTTCCAGTGGGACTCGCGCTGCTCCCACTCTCTCACCCTTTATCAAGAGATATCGTCAGCTTTACAAATTGGCAGTGAGTGCTGGTCCATTACGCTCTGGGTTGTGCTTAATATTCATGAGAGCAAATTGCATGCTGGTTAAATTGCGGTGCTCCGGTACAGCTCCCTGACGCCGGGCTCGCTGTAGCCCCGAGGCAGAGACATGAATTCAAACTCACCCGGCTGCTGTTCCGGGCTCTCCCCCGCACTCTCTGGTTTCCACCCGCCCGCTGTCTTAATTACCTTGAGCACGTGACGTTCTGTCAAGGTTCCGCAGCCCGAGGGTGGAAACTACCCCTCCTATCTGCTACACAGACAACAGCGCAGACACAGTTGGCCAGCAGCCAACAGAGTGGCCCATCCACCCACATCAGAGCCAAGATTTCATCCTTAGAGAGCTTGTGAGTTTATTTCACTGTTTACACTGTGATTTTAACAAGCATTGTTTGTTTTACGAATTGTACACAAGCAGTTCATCAGGGAAATATTCAAGACATCCAGAAATATTTGATTATTAGGCAATAGTGGCAGTGCACTGTTTAGAAAGAACAGCATATTTTATCTACAGCATATTTAATATACAGTATATTTAACCTAGGAAAATACCATGTAGTATTATGTTGTTTGGACATGGTAATGCCATGTTTTGAGGATAAATATTTTAAGGAATCATACATTAACATTTAATCATGAAAATATTCAAACCATTTTAAATATTTGATAATAGTGCAGGTTTAAAATGCCAAGAGAAAGCATATTTTACTTACATGGTACTAGCCTATAATTGTTTTATGGTTGTAGCATGTTTTGGGACATTATAATGTTTTGGAAATTATACGTTATCAATTAATCATGAAAATATTTAAATTATACCAAATATTTTATTTAGTGTTTAACAGGGGCAGAGGAAGCATGTTATTCATCGTGGAAATATTCAGATCATCTAAATAAAAAATATTAAGGCAATTGTGCCAAATCTGAGAGGGACAGTGGCAGCATATTCTACATACAAAAAGAACCATAATATTACCATGTTAACTTTACCTTGGTAAAAACTAGTTTTTTAGAAATGTACTATGGTAATATAAATACTATTGTAAATAAATATGGTAATCATTCAGTACCATGATTTTTATCAAAGTAGCATCATTGCCATCATTGTATTATGCTGGTGCCACAGTTTGCCCTGATCAACTTTAAGCCAGATATTCCTGTTCCAGATTTATACATTTTAGCACCAGATCAGCGCATGTAGTTTGCTGGGTAAATATTGATTGCACGTTACTTAAATAAATCGCCTGGCTTGTTTTGAAAAGGGTCTTGTGATGGCTGCTTACACAATATCTGTGGAGAAATACTAATGTGTTTTCAAAAGACAAATCCATTTTTCTGCTCGTTGTAAATGCAACTGTCATGCCGCTCAAATTTTTTATTTTTCTCACTTTTTAATCATTAAAGTCTGTTTCAAAAAGAAATCAGTCTTTGAAAACAAAAAGAAATGTTCATTGTATTTGAATGTGCTGGGTCTGATTGGGCATCTGTAATCAAGAGCAGTCACATGACTTGGATTTAGTTCTTTTAAAAAAGAAACATGATGACGATTTAGGTTACCTGACATTCTTACAGTATGATTTGACTCAAATTAATGCTATATATTGTAATAATTTTGGAGCTTAAAGCTTCTTGAAACAATTGATTCAGTTCACAAATCCACTGGAATATGATAGAATAACCACTTGAAATGATCACTCAAATTGTCTGATTGTACATTACCTCATGACTAGTTTATTAACAGGTATGGGTTTTTTATGGCAATTCTGATATCTAGAAAAAAGGCTGGTAAATGACCAAAATGTTGATATGCTGTATATACGTACAGTACCATTGTACAGATAATATAAGGGAATTTGAGCAAATGAGCCATACAGTAATTTGTTGACATTAAATGTGCCAAATAAATAAAAAATAATAATTTCTGAATAATTTTCCAATTTATTAAAATTCACTAAAAAATATTTCAACAACACAGCTGTTGACAAATTTTGGGACTGACACAAGGGGAGCAAACACTTCTGGTAATTGACCAATCAGATAACTTTATCAGCCATTGCTAATGTATTGCCAAATAACATCCAGGTACATTGAAGCATGAAATCATCTATACACCTCAATGTTAATATTTCCAGCAGTACCTTTCTATTGTATATTTAAAATTATGTTTATTGTAGATTTTGAAAGAAAAAAGAAATATACAGTTAAATGTTAACCAGACATTCACCTTCACTGGAGAAAATGTGTGCTTGCACGACCACCATGCACCCTTGATCAGCTTGACTTTAAGATGGTCTCTGCCCTTGAGCTGTCACATGCTTACCCCATAAATATCACCCTGAATCAAGCCCAGACAGGGCCACAGAGGGCCAGCGTGTTAGTCTCTCTCACTAAGAATTTACAACAATCAACCTTTAAAAAAAAACCCAGCAACATGCATTGACAAAGAAAAAGCTCCATCCATTATTTCAGTCAGATAAGGATCGCTTTTAATCAAACAGCATGCAGCGCCAGATTCCGCTCTCTGAAAAAGCCAGATTAATAATGAATTCATTCAATACATATTTGAAGAGTCTTGTCTGCTCATTTCTATCGTTTAGATAATAGAGAGTGGAATGATTTTGACGGCGTCACTAAGCATGTGGTGGTATTTAGAATCTAAATTTGAATCAGACTGACAGATGCTGACCGAGCAGATTTGAAAAGATAAGGTGGATAGAACATAAGTATTTCCAACAGTGAGTCCTGTAGTGGTCAGATCTATGCACAGGCCTTTAAATAAAGCTTGACGTGTGGTGTTTGTGGTACCAAACTGCCCGGATTACATCTGTGGTTTCCTTTATGACATATTCTTGTGTTTGTGGGTTTTAAGAGTCTGCAGGTTGAAACCTTATCTGTTTTACTATAAGGATCTGTTTTCCTAGCAGCATGCATACTCTGAAAATATTACGAATCTTTTATTAGATAGATCTGTAATATAAAATATATATAAAATATATAAAATAATAGAATGTGTGTATATATATATATATATATATATATATATATATATATATATATATATATATATATATATATATATATATATATGCATATACACTGATCTGCCACAATATTAAAACCACCTGCCTAATATTGTGTAGGTCCCCTTCGTGCTGGCACCAACCCACATCTCAGAATAGCATTCTGTGATGCTATTCTTCTCACCAGAAGGTTATCTGAGTTTCCATAGACTTTGTCAGTTTGAACCAGTCTGGCCATTCTCTGTTGACCTCTCTCATCAACAAGGCATCGCCGTCCACAGAACTGAAAAAATAAATTAACATCCAGTTAGAGGCAGTTCTGTGGACAGAGATGCCTTGTTGATGAGAGGTGTCGCAGTCCTTTTCTGCATATCGCTACCCCCTTCGGCATATCGTGGTGCCATTTTGTGGTCTGTTCTGCATAACGCGGCAGCCCATTTCAGCTAATCAAGGCCCAATCGGCCCCGTTTCGCGGCCGGCCCTTTGGGAAAAGTCCCGGTTCTTCAAACGGTCAGTCTTCCCCTGCTCCCAACCCTGTATATATATATATATATATATATATACATGAATAACTTGAATGTAATAGATTATTAGAATTTATAACAGTAGAAAAGTATGCTTGTATTTATAAAATAAATAATAAATAATACTATATATAAATACAATAGATGTGAAATATTCACCTTTAATTTTTTTTTATCTCAACTTTTAAAACAAGTCTATGTAGTCAAATAATAAAATACAATATGTCACATTAACAAGAACATGACAACTAAAATGCAAAATAATACGAATAATAACATAAAATCAAAATGTATTCAGTTCTGTTTATGGAATTGTTGCAGTTCATACAATATTTGTTAAAATGCCACAGTGTATCTCTGTCGATTCTCAGTATTGACATAAACTCTTTAAATATTTAATGATTCTTAAGATTCTTTTGATCTTTCATTGATGCGTGGCTCTGTATTATCAGTAGAGTTTGAAACTACTCTGTGCACACAAAAAGCATAAAAAACAATGCTAACATATTGTATGCAGTGTTTTATTGTATTGCTTTTTAAATGCTGAATTAAAGGTAGACAGGCATTTGCAATTAATGGTAATTACAAAAAACCTTACTGTTAAAAGTCCATCTAATCTTAAAAAGGACAGAAGATGGTGTGTGACGGTCCATGGCTTTTTCCGTGAATGCATTGTCTTCCTGGTTTGCACCTTATTGGCTCAGAGCTCTGCAGTGCTGTGCGGCACTGACATTCTCTTTCTGAAAAACTGAAGAACAAAATGTGTTTTATCTCCCTTCGAAAAGCTATGCGGTGTGCCCCTTCATCTGTGTTTTGCCATGTTGCGGAATCAACTACCCTGAGAATGGGTATACTTTTTTTATGTGCTTTTAGTCAATAGCAGCTTTACTATGGCACACAACTTAGCTCCATTATTCAATATCAGAGTGCACTGAAATAATTTTTTGTGACCTCTGAAATTTTCATTTGTAAGCGAGCAAATCAATTCAAATTCTAACAAGCTGTATTGACATGACTGTAAAACAGTTTTGCCAAAGCAATGGCCATTACTAAAAATACAATGAAAGTCTTACAGATATATGACAAGACAATTTATAGGCCTTCAATTTGCCCCACCCAAACTTCCACTTCAATATACATCAACACAGGACAAAAAACTGCACCCGTCAGGTGAAGTTATGTGGTCTGTAAACTGTAATTGTCCCTGCTGGACATACATAAGCAAGTCATTTTTTATATTTATAATGTGTCAGTTATGCTGTGAATGTCGAATCTGGTGCATGTATTTAATCTCCAAATTTGAGAAGTGTGTGTGTTTATGTACTGTAAGCAAGTATGATCTTGATTAATTTAGGAGCTGTTATAGCCTTGTGTCCCTGGAGATAAGTAGGTAACAAGTTGCTAGTGCTGACAAGCTATATATATATATATATATATATATATATATATATATATATATATATATATATATATATAAACAAATTATAATATATATATATATATATATATATATATATATATATATATAAACAAATTATAATATATATATATATATATACTGTACTGTGCAAAAGTTGCATAGTGAGGATTTCTTCAAAAATAAAAAATAATTCCATCAGATAGTTTTCATTTATCAATAAACACCATACAAGGTCCAGTAAACATAAAAAAGCAAAATCAATATTTGTTGTGGCCACCTTTGCCTTTAAAACAGCCTCAATTCTCCTAGGTACACCTGAATACAGTTTTTTGGGTTGTTGGCGGATAGGATGTTTCAAGCATCTTGGAGAATTCGCCACAGTTCTTCGATCTATTTAGGATGTCTCAAATGCTTCTGTCTCATTATGTAATCTCAGATTGACTCGATGTTCAATGGGGAGCACTGTGAGGACCATGACATCTCTTGCAGGGCTCCCTGTTCTTCTATTCTAATATTTACTATTTGCAAATGTTTGGGAGTCTAAAATATATTTTTCCTATTGACATTCTAAAGCTGAAGATATAAATAACCATCTTAAGACAAAAGTTTTTGTGAAACATCTTAAAACTTTTGCACTGTACTGTATATATATATATATATATAACTCATTATTAAAAGTTAATGAATATTGAATATTGTGCTTTAAATAGAAGACCTAAAACCTAATAAATGAATCGTTTATTGATTGCGTTCATTTACACTAATTGTCTAAGTGAACCGTTTCACTAGAATAACTTACTGCGCTACAGAGAACGGTTTAGGACGAGTCGAATAACTAAAATGACTCAAACTATCTAAGACTACATGATAGAGATGACAGTCTAGGAAGAATTCACTTAAATGAGTTAGACTTTCCTGAGCTCCACTGATGAAGAAGTGTTCTTGTACTTAATAAGGAAGAGTCATTGCACAAATACTTGTCTTTGTGTCTTGAAATTTTTTTTTTAATTTTAAGTTCTTTTTAACTTGATATGGTATCTAAAAAAAAACATGGCGCTCCTGCACAAGACACTGAAAAACATTATGATGCTGTGCAACAGCCAAAGATACCTATCTAGTCTATGTTTACATTGGAAAACAATTGCAAAAATAGTGTGGATGTATGCAAAAATGCTAATTTAATAAAAACGTTAATAGATCTGCTGGAAGCTAACCCCATGTCTTCTCTTATGCAGTTCTCAGTGAAGACCTACATTCCAGCTTGTATTTTGTCAATGCATCTCTGCAAGAGGTAGTGTTCGCCAGCACCACGGGGACTCTGGTTCCCTGTCCTGCAGCAGCGGTGCCGCCTGCTACCCTGCGCTGGTATCTGGCCACCGGCGAAGAGAGCTACAATGTCCCAGGGATTCGCCATGTTCACCCAAATGGCACTCTCCAGATCTTCCACTTTCCTCCGTCCAGCTTTAGCAAAGTGATACACGACAACACTTACTATTGCACAGCGGAAAATCCTTCAGGGAAAATCAGAAGCCAAGATGTTCATATTAAATCTGGTAAGTGTTTATATATGAGGTTATATATACACTCACCTAAAGGATTATTAGGAACACCTGTTCAATTTCTCATTAATGCAATTATCTAATCAACCAATCACATGGCAGTTGCTTCAATGCATTTAGGGGTGTGGTCCTGGTCAAGACAATCTCCTGAACTCCAAACTGAATGTTAGAATGGGAAAGAAAGGTGATTTAAGCAATTTTGAGCGTGGCATGGTTGTTGGTGCCGGTCTGAGTATTTCACAATCTGCTCAGTTACTGGGATTTTCACGCACAACCATTTCTAGGGTTTACAAAGAATGGTGTGAAAAGGAAAAACATCCAGTATGCGGCAGTCCTGTGGGCTGAAAATGCCTTGTTGATACTAGAGGTCAGAGGAGAATGGGCCGACTGATTCAAGCTGATAGAAGAGCAACTTTGCCTGAAATAACCACTCGTTACAACCGAGGTATGCAGCAAAGCATTTGTGAAGCCACAACACGCACAACCTTGAGGCGGATGGGCTACAACAGCAGAAGACCCCACCGGGTACCACTCATCTCCACTACAAATAGGAAAAAGAGGCTACAATTTGCAAGAGCTCACCAAAATTGGACAGTTGAAGACTGGAAAAATGTTGCCTGGTCTGATGAGTCTCGATTTCTGTTGAGACATTCAGATGGTAGAGTCAGAATTTGGCGTAAACAGAATGAGAACATGGATCCATCATGCCTTGTTACCACTGTGCATGCTGGTTGTGGTGGTGTAATGGTGTGGGGGATGTTTTCTTGGCACACTTTAGGCCCCTTAGTGCCAATTGGGCATCGTTTAAATGCCACGGCCTACCTGAGCATTGTTTCTGACCATGTCCATCCCTTTATGGCCACCATGTACCCATCCTCTGATGGCTACTTCCAGCAGGATAATGCACCATGTCACAAAGCTCGAATCATTTCAAATTGGTTTCTTGAACATGACAATGAGTTCACTGTACTAAAATGGCCCCCACAGTCACCAGATCTCAACCCAATAGAGCATCTTTGGGATGTGGTGGAACGGGTGCTTCGTGCCCTGGATGTGCATCCCACAAATCTCCATCAACTGCAAGATGCTGTCCTATCAATATGGGCCAACATTTCTAAAGAATGCTTTCAGCACCTTGTTGAATCAATGCCACGTAGAATTAAGGCAGTTCTGAAGGCGAAAGGGGGTCAAACACAGTATTAGTATGGTGTTCCTAATAATCCTTTAGGTGAGTGTATATATATATGAGGAATTCCAATATTCCAACATAGCAACCATTGGTTCAACCAATATTGTGAGTTTGGGGAGGGACTAATGTATTTGTTTGGCCAACAAATGAAAAACACAGGGGAGTGTTCGGGGAAACCTGTTTGGAAACAGCCATTATTTTAGCAATCCCGTATGGTGATTATAGTGAGACAGAAATTGTACACTCCACCTAAAATGTTTCATGTAATTTTTCTTCTCTCTAGTCTTACGAGAACCCTATACGGTCCGTGTGGCGGACCAGACCGCAATGAGAGGCAGTGTAGCGGTCTTCAAGTGCATTATTCCTTCCTCAGTGGAGAACTACATCACTGTTGTGTCATGGGAGAGAGATACCGTACCACTCGTCTCAGGTAGGAGCTGGGCATTCTCTCGCATTTTAAATCTAAGGACAGAAACATACTTAATGCAAGTATGCAAAACACAATTCTTTAGCTAATGCTTTGGGAATCATATTGAACATACTTAATGTTTGCTTTTGCAGTACTGTGGCAGCAACAAACCTCAGTATTCAATGGGCCAAACAGTTAAATGTTTTCAAATGTGCCTTCAAATGTGTTATAACCAAGTTGCTAGATAAAAACTTGTTAACTTTAGCTAACTTGCTTGGTGAGAGTTTCTACAAATTGATCCTCTGCAAAGACAATAGTTGGCTCAAAAGGGAAAACTGACCAAAAGAAACATGGCATACACATTTATTGCTTGCTAGAGCGCCCCTTGTGGAAGAGCTGTGTATACAAAAAATTCTTGCTCGTTTTGAATTGTGGTGTGACACTAAAATCAAGCAACAACCAAATGCATTCATGCACTTGCAAACAATGTTTCTGGCCTAAAATTTTCAACACAATGATGCAGCAGAATCTTCTTACCTTATTATGAATTTTAATATGTATATGTGCGCACCATAATGTGGCATGATGTTAAAATGCGTGCAGACATCCCTGGGGATTGGTGCAGTTTTGATGTTCCTAAGCAAAATTCAGCCAATTAGAGTTCCCTGACTCCATGATTTTCTCAGTCCCCCATCAGTTTAACAAGCCCAAGCCTGCTCTTGAGAAGGCATCCACATCTTTAAGTCGTTTCTACTTCTGTTGGTGACAATGTGAGATTTATTAGTCCCTAACTTGGCATGCTGTCACAGAAACGTTATAAAGAGTTCCTCTTTCAGCTGTCTAATCCTGAAGAAGTGGACGGTGGCAGTCGTGTCACTGAGCTTCACTGTACTGACCCACTTCCCTTCCAGCGGCAGCCAGTGAGAACAAGCTTTGAAAATCCGTATCGGTTAAATGGAACACTCGTCTACACAACTGTTTCCCCCCCCGGGGCTGGCGGCTCTTTTTATGGGGCATTTGGCAAATTCAATAAAGAATCAAAAGTCGTTTAGACTGGGAGCGAGCGAGGACATTTTTCCATCAACATGCCGCATGTTTTTGAACAGGAAAATATACAGATGAGATATAGGAATCTTTTATTCATCTTTAGAGTGTAATGTGACAAATGTTCGCCCAGAGCTGATAGATGGGATGGTTTTGTTGCAATATCCTAAATTACATCTAATTAATTTTGAAGAATTTAAATAAATTAAATTCTTCAAACATCTTATATCTAACGCTCCATCTCAATTTATACGCACATTTCAATCGTGTATGAATGTCGGAGCTCATTTTTACTGGAGATGGGTGTATTTTTATGTAGATTATGAACAGAGAGGCAATGAATTTGACAGATGTCTGTCATTTAATAGAAGCTGTCACAAAACATTTGCTTGCAGTTGTCTGCGCCCCTTTTCCATGCTAAATATTTAATAAGGAAAGCAATATTTCTGCAGACAAACACAGTTTAAACACAGTTCAGTGCATGTGGAACATTTGCACTTTTCAACACAGGCTGTTGAGAGCACTTTGGAGGAATGGAGTTTGTGTGTGTATGTGTGTGTGTATGTGTGTGTGTGTGTGTGTGTGTGTGTGTGTGTGTGTGTGTGTGGGGCATACATTTCCTGATGGCCCCTCTAAAATATTCTAAGACCTATTCTTCTGCGATGTCTTATAAATAAATACGCTTTCTAAGCTTTCTAAGCGATCACACATTAGATGGAATGAAGCTATTCTTTTTTTGTAATAAAATATTCATGAATATATCCGTATTTGTGTCTGGTGGACTTTTGGCAGGTAGTGACATATTTGTGCTAAACTGTTTGTTCTCAAATGTTAGAATTCCACATAATTCAGGCTTATATCATGTAAAATGGATATAAAAACATTACAGTATCTATAGGCGTTACCAGGGTGTTGCTATGCGGTTGCTAAGGTGTGCTGAATGCAATTTGGATGTTTTAGTTGAATTTAGTTTCTTTCTGGCATAAGTCAAAAGAGACTCCCTACGTCTTTATGATGTCCTGGTCCCTAGACATGGCTCGGATCCCTCCTTGTACGTCTACGGGACCTATGTCATTGTCCGCCAGGTGAAAATCGTAAGTCTAAGTGTTGTTGGGCGTATTGGCACATGTGAGCTCAATTGACCAGTTGAAATGTCCGCGGAGGGGCGCCAAAAGTGACTCTCCACTGGAATTTCCGAATATTCCTCAATAAAGAGAGTTCTAAGCTGTAAACAACATCAACCAGCTCTGAGAGGAATAAAAAAAATATTGCAAAATTTGAATTGAAGTGAAATAATTTTTTTTTATATTTGGATCTGAAATCAGACAAGACTGTGTATATTTTTTAAATGATATTGTAGGTATAAAAACAATATATTATAAGTAAGCAAAGTATTCAGATCATTATAGTTAATGTTAAATTATTATTAATGGAGAAAAAGAATGGGATTTGTAATTCTGGAGCCTGTTGAACTGTGTGGTAAAACTTGCCTTAGCAAGCTCCACTAATGGCTTAAATACATTCAGTATTGTTTGGTATAGCACAGGTGTTCTAGTCGCAAGGGATGCTGGGAAGATCTGGATGCAGGCGGCTGTGTTATGCAGCAGTGAGCCACTGAACAAACTGCTACAGGCACTTTAGAGGGTCCTTAGCATTCCACACACACACCATCTCTCACACTGAGACCTCTGGCCAGAGAAAACACTAAAGAGAGAGAGAGACAGAGACTTTCTGTTCCATTTTTTCCCTTCATTTTTTCTGATTCCACCCTACTCAGATTAGGCAGTTCTGTCTTCTGACAGACAAATGCATGTTGGTGCAGAAGGATTCGGTGAATCACGTGATCTGTGGGTAAAAAAAAAGATGCTTTACAGTATGAGCATGCAGTGAATAAATAAAAATAATGAAACTATGTTCTGCCCTGTTTGCAAAACATCACTTTCTCAATCAATATTTTTGCCTGGGTTTTCATTAAAACATCCTTAAAAAGCAAGATTGCCACTTGAAAAGCAAGATTTTTTCTTTCTTTCAAAAAACTAATTGGTTACACTTAAAAAAATGGTTCCATTCACTAACATTAGTTAATGTATTAGGTATCATGAACAAAGAACAATATATTTTTACAGCATTTATTAATCTTTGTTAGTTAATAAAAATACAATTGTTAGTTCATGTTAGTTCATAGTGCATTATCTAATGTTAACGTATACAACTTTTGATTTAAAAAAAGTATTAGAATGTTGAAATGAACATTAATCAATATTAATAAATGCTGTAAAAGCGTTATTCACTGTTAGTTCATGTTAACTAATGTTAACAAATGGAATTTTATTGTAAAGTGTTAACAACAAATTATATATATATAAAATAAGAAATTAAATACCAATAGGGTGAGAAAAATAAACGTAATTCAAGATATATTCTCTAAAACATACACTATCTCTTTTATTTATTATAAGCTAATTTACTTCTCAAGAAAATCCATCTTGATTTAAGGACGTTAAGATGTTTTTACTGGAAAACAAGACTAAAACACTGGTAAAGAAAAGTATTTTTTGCAGTGTACAACATGTTTCGATAGACATTAGATGTAGTAAAGAATGCCTGCTTTTGCTGTTTCTTTTCGAGTGAGCAAATCCCACCTTGAGGCTTGTGAACTGATGCTGGTGCCATGGCTGAGAATTCCCATGTTTCCCAGTTTGTTTTGTTGACATTTTGCAAACCATTGAGCAGCAAGCTGACCGTTGTCTGAAAATCACAAATCAAGCCCGTTGCAGGGGTAAGCGCACGTTTAACCCAACACCCTTTTAATGGGGTGAATCTAACATGGCCCAGAAGTAACGAATGGATTCATTAGTGCTAATCTGCTCCATAAAAAAAGAGATGCATTGGGGCTGAGAGCAATCAATACAAATTCTAAGTAGGGGTGGGCGGTATGACCAAAATCTTATTTTGTGGTATGAGTTAGGCTATATTACATGCAATGTAACAATACAGTTATTTTTGGTAAGGAATTAAAAGAAAAAAGGTTTGTATTTTAACAACCATATGCTAATGGCTATTTATTTGTATTTTTATTTTTATATATATATATTTTATAATCAAGTAAAATAAATATATTTGACATAAAGATAAAAAATACTTCATCTCATTTAATTATCTTTTTTGTTTAGAGCTTGATGGATGCAAACCAAAAGATATGTCAAACCAAAATGAATAAGTATGGCATCAGTGCACGAACAGTTTTACATAATATTACATACGACTCTTACAGGGTTAGTTCACCCAACAATCAAAATGTTCTCATCATTTACTCACCCTCATGCCACCCCAGATTTGTATGACTTTCTTTCATCTGCTGAACTCAAATTAAGATTTTTTTTAAATAATTTTTCAGCTCTAATGGTCCTTAGAATGTAAGTAAATGGGTGACAACATTTTTAAGCTCCAAAATCCACATAAAAGTATTCCAGATGAAAAATAAAAGTATTCCAGATGACTCTGGTGGTTAAATATATCTTCTGAAGCAATTTGATAGGTGTGGGTGAGAAACAGATCAATATTTAAGTCTATTAAGTCTACTATAAATTTTCCTCCCTGCTCAGTCAATTTCCACTTTACTTTCACATTCTAATTCTACTTCTTCTGTTTTTGGTGTTTCACATCTTTCTAGCATATCTTTCTGATTGGAGGAGCCACATTCAGAGCTGTTGTATAATAGCCTATATACACTCATCAAGCACTTTATTAGGAACACTATGGTCCTAATAAAATGTCTGATGTGGTCTTCTGCTGTTGTAGCCCATCCGCCTCAAGGTTTGATGTGTTGTGCATTATGAGATGCTATTCTGCATACTACAATTGTACAGAGTTTTTATCTGAGTTACCGTAGCCTTTCTGTCAGCTCAAAAGAGTCTGGCCATTCTCCAGACGTTTCGAGTCAGGCGTTTCTGTCCAAAGAACTGCCGCTCACTGGATGTTTTTTTGTTGTTGTTTTATTTTGGCACCATTCTGGAAAAACTCTAGAGACTGCTGAGCGTGAAAATCTGAGGAGATCAGCAGTTACAGAAATACTCAAACCAGCCCGCTGGCACCAACAATCATGCCATGAAATCGCTGAGATCACATTTCTTTCTCCATTTTGATGGTTGAAGTGAACATTAAATGTTGTAACAATTGTAACAATTTTCATGTAATATTCACCTTTTTTTGCCAATGTGTGAACGGCTTGTAACACAACTTAAAACAATTAGCCCTTCCTGGACTTCCTAGGTTCCCTATTAAAGCCTGTAGATTGATTTTTATGCAATAGGAAGCGGGTCGCTTTGCTGGGAAAATCCAAAGGATGTCACGTTTATGCGCACTCCCAAGAGCCTTGCCTCAGTAATAGCTTCTCTTTCGCTATTCAACAGCGACAACTGTCTGCAACACTAGGTAATGTTATCTTAGAGATGGAATCCAGCACAACACCGACTCCTACACAAACTCAGAGTAAGCCACAAAAAAAAAAGAATTATCTACTGAATCTTATCTGGCTAAGCGGGAACATGATCGTGGTCGAGCGAAAACTAGAGTGAACATCGGTGGGGCATTTGATTCCTGGAGGGACCTTTGTTCAGTTTTGGGGACCCTAAATTGGCATTCTTCTTATTGGACAGGTAAGATTACATAACTGCAAAGCAAGTGAAATATAGTGCCATAAGGATTGATTTCTGTAATTTTAGCTAACTTGAACTTGCCTGTTAACGCTGATGAATTTCAAGCTACTTTGCTTCGTAACTTTCAAATAATTTCAACGATCTTCTCTTTATATTAAATGTCAGGTATACAGGATAAATTTAAGCAGGTATGCTGATTTCTTGATTGTAGTACAACATATGATATACAAAACATACAATAGTGTAACATAACATTACAAGAGTAAACTGTCTGGTATAGTTCGGTAGTATGTAGTTGTGTGTGTGTGTGTGTGTGTGTGTGTGAGCGTGTATTTATCACTTTGTGGGGACCAAATGTCCCCATAAGGATAGTAAAACCCGAAATGTTTGACCTTGTGGGGACATTTTGTCGGTCCCCATGAGGAAAACAGCTTATAAATCATACTAAATTATGTTTTTTGAAAATGTAAAAATGCAGAAAGTTTTCTGTGAGGGTTAGGTTTAGGGGTAGGGTTAGGTTTAGGGGATAGAATATAAAGTTTGTACAGTATAAAAACCATTATGTCTATGGAAAGTCCCCATAAAACATGGAAACACAACATGTGTGTGTGTGTGTGTGTGTGTGTGTGTGTGTGTGTGTGTGTGTGTGTGTGTGCTATGTTGGCTGATAAGTAGTTTTAGTTTAGTCTCAAAGTTTATAGTAAAACAAATATAACTGTGTAATTTTAATTATGCTACCTCATCTGTCAGCATGATGCCGGTGGATCACGTTCGGTCTCTTTGTAAGTTACATCATTGTTTTGGATGCTCGTGTCCCTATAAAATTTGTGCTCAAGCGCAAGCACAAGCAATGGTAGCTGGCTGCAGTTCACTTAAAGGCCACAGGTGTCATTAATAACAAGGGTTTCTGAATCTTACATACTGCACCTTTAACTGAAGCTCATGACCTGTATCTGCATGATTTTATGCATTGCACTGCTGCCACACGATTGGCTGATTAGATAATCACATGAAGAAGTAGGTGTACAGGTGATCCTTATCAAGATACACACCTTTGACTGCACATCAGCTGAATTCTATATTAATATAGCAAGTTGCGATATTGCTCGCAAACCGAAAACAAATAAACACTCGACGTGACCTGGATGGGACATGCTTGAATCTGAATTTTCACATAACTCCATGTTTCTTTGTCGTCAACATAACGTGTCCTGCCCTCTTAAAGCCTTGTGAATATATCTACCATGGCTGATATAAATTGTAAAGCAACTAACCATATAAACTGGTTTTTAAACATGTCCACACTTGGGAATGTAGAAAAAAAGCTAATTTAGGATTAAACCATTTGTAGCATAAGGATAATGTTTTTAACTGATCCCACTGTGGATTTTTTCAGAGCTTGGCAAGGCTGAGCTCTCTCCTCCGCAGACATGCACCAGGTTTTTCTGCATGACAGGCAGGATTGGGGGCTCTTGTCCTTGGTTTTCTTCTTGCGATTGGTTGAAGTATTGTTATCCGGAGGAAAAATGGGTCAGCCATTCCGCAGAGGACAGAATGTGTAAACAGGCAAACCAGAGAGGAACTCGCTCTGGGCTGGTGAGTGATGCTCTCTTCAGCCAAAACTGTTAAAAACCTTTTCTGTACGTCAATGCTCAGTGAGTATTGAATCCCTGTGTCTTTTCCCACTCAGACAGAGACGAGAGAGGCTTAGCTGGATAAATAAAAGGGATACTCTGAAAAGGAGTGGAGGAAAATCAATATCAGTTTGCATTAATCATGCTGTGGGTGCCAGAGAGAATTATGGCTACACAGAGGGAGAGGTGCATGTGTGCTTTTGGTTTCTCAGGCAGAGGCTTATAGTTTTCTCAGACAGTGGTGTTTCTGAGCAATTAGGTATAATTTCATACATTTTTGCATATTACATTTATGTATTAATACTGACCCGCAACCCTACATAGGACAAGCGGCTATCGAAGATGGATGGATGGATGGATATTAATACTGGCTGTTGTAATATTTTTCTCTGCAAGAGAACATCAGTAAACTGATAGCTAGGCTTGGGTTTGGGCTAAACCCAATTGTAACAACAATGTTTATTGGTTAGTTTATTGATCTCTATTGGAATGCATGTTGTGCGTTTTGTTTGAGCCAACTCATACAAAGTATTTTGCCATCTCGTACTATTATCACAACATGCCGTGAGACCGGTTGTATCAGACTATTATCACTATTTATTTATCGCTAGTTCTTCATACACATGTAGACCTATTTTTCACACTAGACGATTTTAGCTCGGCCTGATACTGGATCGCATCCAGCTTATAAAATGCACAGATTAACAATAAACACAAATCAAAGACTAATTCTAACTGTACAGAAAAATAATAATAATAATAAGAAAGAATCCCTGATTATGAGCACAACCACACCACATTATATATGCTTACAAAAGTGCATAACAATAATATATTCTTCCCCTAAGACTAATGTTGGAGAATGAATATGTGTCCCAAATATTATTATTATTGTGAACATACTTGAAAATACCCAATCTGGTAAATTATTGTGATGTCATAATCACTGGGTATCTAGCGTTTGACCTTTGACTCCTAATTGTGTATCCTGCATCTGTAAATCAGCTTCCCCATGGCAGAAGCTAATCGCTCTTGAGGAGCATGTCCATGAGCCCTTATCATCAGCGGGCAGCTGCCGCACAGCGCTTGAATGGTGCCTACGTTTGTGCACCATTCATTGTACTCATGACAACAGCCGCCTAACATACCGCTTCTCCGCTATTGTTTACTGAGAGAAAAGGGGGAAAAAACCTGGCAGCAGCTTTCATGATAATCTTTAAGAGAGCTTTCATGATAATCTTTACTGAACGTTGAAACGCTCAGTAAAGTAAAACATTCAAGGTTGTTTGTGTGGCAACAAAGTAGTATTTGAAGCAAAAAAAACTAACAGCTGCTATGACAACGACTTTGTCAATGTTATTGTGTTAAGCTTTGCTGTTTTCATTTGAAGTATGTTTACTTACGAATTTATGTTTAGATACCAATTGTGTTTAAAGCAAATCATTGACAGTCCACCATACAGTGGATATATGTGGTACAAGGGTCATTCTACAAAACGGGTATAATTTCAGCCCCTCATATTCATACGTGTAAAACTAACTTTAACAAAGAAAAGCGGATCCCAGCCATGATAATGTGTTACTATAGACAACACCTCAGCAAAATCCAGGTTTTTTATTTCAGTTTTTTTATGCTTTACCTAAAGTAGTAAAGCATAAAGTCATTTTTAATCATTTTGTTTCTAAATATTTGTAGATTTGAAATGGCAATGTATTATTGAAATGATTTAAACTGCATCAACAGTGTTATCTTTCTCATATGATACATTTATAAAAAATGTATTAATTATGCGTCATATACAGTGATCAGTGGAAACAGGATGCACCTGAGCTAAATTTTGCTTTCACAGGCTGTGAATACTTATGTACATGTGTTTTTTTTTTTTTTTTTTTACAAATTTGCAAAGATTTCAAACAAACTTCTTTCACGTTGTCATTATGGGGTATTGTTTGTAGAATTTTGAGGAAAATAATGAATTTAATCCATTTTGGAATAAGGCTGTAACATAACAAAATGTAGAAATAGTGAAGCGCTGTGAATACTTTCCAGATGCACTGTATGATAATGCAATTTATTAATGGAATAGTTCACCCAAAATGTTAAGAATTCTCTTATCATTTACTCACCCTCATGTCATCCAAATATATCTCCTTTTTCAATATAAATCTCAACATCAGCAGTCTCCTAATGTGATCATGAATTCAAGCTCGATAACACTTCTGGTGCTATCTAGAACTCTGCATATGCATCAAGCACTAGGAAGTGTAATCGAGCTTGAAATCACGATTGTGCCAAGAGAATGCAGCTACAAGATATACAGTGAACAAATAAGTTATTTATTGGTCTGTTCTCACCCAAAACCTACTGAATTGCTTCTGAAGATATCAATTAAACCTCTGGAGTCATATGGATTAATTTATGGTGCCTTGAGGTAAAATTTTGGTCACATATCCTTGCATTGTATGGACCTACAGAGCTGAAATATTCTTCTAAAAATATTCATTTGTGTACAGCAGAAGAAATAAAGTCATACACATCTGGGATGGCATGAGGGTGAGGAAATTAAGATAATTTTTATTTTTGGGTGAACTATTCCTTTAAAATTATTTGTCTGATCGTATACAATAACCTTACAAAAATGTACTTTAAAAATTACTTTTAACTTTTTAAAGGTTCCCATTTCATAAAATTACCCACAGAAATAATACATATATGCATGATACATTTTGCTGTGTTTTAAAACCACAATACCAACTGCCAAAGACAGAAAAATACAGGGAAAAAAGTTTTTTGGACCATTTTTAAGGAGACACTTTTTATTTGGACTCATTAGTGAGGAAGGTGTACAATGTTTACTGCACACCAGAAGGGCCATGCATCCATTCAGTTAACACTTTACAATGAGGTTATGAATTACCACAAAGTCACTAATAGCATACGACAGAACCATTAAAACGTCTGTGATAAATAGGAGTGTTGTTGATAGGGTTCTCAGCTGATAGCTACGCAGGTTAAAATTTTTAGTAAATTGCCAGGAGAAAGTGAACAAAATAACTGAATGGGGAGGGGGGTTGCGTTTCATCTAATTGAGAGCTTCAAATTATCTGTGCGGCGAAGATAAGCCCTGTTCACTTAACAGTTATTACTCACTCTGTTTGTAAGTATGTTTCATCCTTTCTCATGCGCTCTGTTCAGGCCCGCTTTCTCTCTCTTCCTCCCGCCAGTAAAGCTTTTGCCGCTAGTGAAACTGCTCAAACATGCAAACTTCAAAATGGAGGCCAAATCATGTGACTATGAGCAGCCATCTTCTGTGTGAATGCACAGTCAAGTTTGACTCAAGACAAGGCTTTTCATTTACACTGTTGAACGAAGTGTTTTTGGGCACTAAATGTTAAGAGTGTAGAAAATGATAGATTCATTGGCATTCTACCAGATAGACCTACATAATCCAGTCAACTCCAGGTTAATAAATGATCCAGGGCTTGAGGCAAAATGCCACAGAAAGTGACAAAAATTCCCCAGATATTGCGAATGTGGGGGATTTGTTTTTATTGAACATTTGATATTTGTTTTCTAGTGTGGATTTCATGGCCTATGCAGACACCATAGTGGCCTGTACACTGCAAACAAATCATTGTCTTGTTCAAGATATATTCTTCTTTTTTTTTTAAAGCAATTTGATTTTTAATTTTAAGGATATAAATATTTCTACTAGAAAACAAGACAAAAATAATGATTTAGAAAATAACTTTTTTCGCAGATATTAGTTTTTTTTTTTTTTATCTTAATTTGATTTTATAATTATCAAACATAATTGTTCTGATTGTCAATTTATTTTAATTAACTGATTCAGCTGAAGTAACTGACATAAATGATTGGCATGTTGTGTGTTTTTCTATTGTTAGAAAATATTTATCCTCATTAAGGACAAAAATGTAGCTGAATATCAATTCTGGGGGGAAAGTATTGCAAAAAAGGACCTCAGTAGATTTGGAGCCCTGTTTTTAGAGCGCTAGTGTTAAGCGCAACACAATGGCAAAAGTCATAAGAGTAATGTCAGTGGGCATGGCCATGAAATTTTGGTATTTTTGGTAATTTAGGTTTGGCGAAATCATCTGTGAAATGCGCATATGGATTATAATATATGAATAATGCAGAAAATGTAAGCGCAGCGTAGTTCTAGCGGGAATACTAGCAGCTGTACATCATCGCACGCACATGTAAGCTGTTGCTTTATCAGTCTGCTTACAATGCTGTTTAAGTGTGCTAACTCAGCAACCTCCACCACCCCACCACCACCAGTTGAGTCCCGTCCTGCACGGGGGTAGGCTCCTCAACCCTGCTTCCTATCTCCGGCAGGATATGATGGTTCCGAGTACGACTTCTTCAGACCACCAGATGCCAAAGAGAGACATTACGTTTCTGTTTTATATTCATCAAATAAATGTCATCTTAAATTTCACTCAATTCTGCAAGTCTTCCTGATAGAACTGATTTTGAACTTTTGAACTTAACACTGAGTTAAGAGGTTGTATTAAAACATATTACAGCTATTTCTCAGGAAAAGAACAAATACACCACACAATACAAAACATACAATACACCCACAGTTTGCATGCCTGCACCCACAATAGTGCAAACACTCCCACCCATGTCCATTTGCGCTTTGCTCACTCACAAATACAGAGCCCATTGTGTTTCTCAACGCACTCAGCTGATCTGCACTTGCTTGTTGCAGCATCAGTTGAAGCCAGAGGCACTAGACACCAGGGTAGGGTTGCACCAGCTTTGCGTAAGTCTGACTTAAGTTGAGACGTAAAGTTCACTCTAAGGGCTTAGTAACTACTAGTTAGTTTGTAACTAAGTCGGTGCTTAATTTGGTTGCACCACCTGTTTTTAAGGCAAGACTTAACTAGTAGGTTGTAAGCTCTCCGTAAAGTAATGCGTAGTCGCATAATATGACGTTTACCTGTACTGATCCAATAAACATCTTTCAAATTTGACATTGAAGTGTTAAAAAGCTGTGAGTTTCAGTTTCATCTTGTTAATTCAAACCTTGTTTGCTCACATAACTGTCAGCAGTAATCAATTATATCCACATTAAAATACGATACGTAATAAAACAAGAATTCATTAATGATATAAGCTATTTCGCTTATGTAAATAACAATATTCAATAACTTTACCTAAAATGAATAAGGGATAATAAATAAATACTAATACAACAGGCTGTAAAAATAGACATTTATTCATTTTAATATTTTATATATTTCATATATGTTGAAACTTGACACCAGGCGTAGTACACAGGAAAGTGCACCTGTTAGATTGGTTGAATCATGCTGATATTCTCCCGTATATGTATACGAGTGTAAATGACTATCATCATATATGTCGAAAGGACTGAAGCCTGTCAACCAAAACATGAGCACATTGATGTCATTAAATGAGTCTGCTTTTTTATTCCATCCATTACTCCTGGTTGGAGGCTTCCACAAATATGTGGCGCCAGTTCCTTTCCACAGAAATGAATTCTGGTATGAATATCATGAGCATATGCATGGTAAATTATTTATGAATGACTGACCCCAGACACAACACTTTTTAAAATGTGTTAAAATGTAATAATGTGTTCTCTTTTCAACCTAGATATATAATTGATTACATCTGAGCATTCGTTTTTATAATTTTTTCGAGGGCTGAGCGTCTATTGCGTCATAAGAGCTGACATATTTATTTGTTTTCTTTGAAATAATAATATGGACAGGTGTGCCATCTGGCTAAAAGTAACCTCCTCCTATGTAATCAATCAGATTTCTTCGTGAATGGAAACAACTGCTTTGTAATCTGTAATGTCAACTTTTAGACATCGGGCAAATATTGGTGATTGTCCGCACTTCAAACAGCTTGTGTTGCTGCTGTCATGGCTTGTTTGTTTGGTGTTCTGCGTGGGGTGTATCGAGCAGATGGGGCTCGGCAGATTAGACGGACAGATGAAAGGAAGTGGGGGTTTGGGTGGTGACCTCAACAAGCTGACCCTTGAGATCTAAGATTTAGAGGAAAAAGGAAGACAGTGCACCAACTACGTTTCATACAAAGCTTCAGTAACCTCTGTAAATAGAATCATCTACAACAGAATAGATTCCCAATTTCATAGGAATTTAATTCAACCATTACAATGTGAAGCTAATGCAAAATATGCATGTTGTTTTCAAACTGGATCATTGTTCAGCACATTTGATGACATTTTATCAAAGATAACCTACCTGAATGAGAGAATGCCCTATGTCTGTTTTTGAAATAAAGGAGATCCCTATAAATCTACTTATCAGGTATAAAAAGAATGTACTCTATTGACCTCTTTTGACCAATTCATTTCCATATCTTTTCTAGTCATTCATGAACACTGGATATGGATTTTTAAAAATCAATATTTTAGAGCTGAGATTAACTAGAAAAATGTATTGTCACTATAGAAAATTCATGACTTTTCAAGACTCACAATAATGAAAATTCCCTCATATTTCTAGGTTTCATTGTGTGTTACAACCTTCATTTTGTCTTATCAATGCCACTTTTTTTATTTTTTATCTTTGCTCTGTCTTCGGTCATTTGAAGATGGCAATGTTTAGTCTTCCTCTGTGATGGTGATGCCACTTGTCTGATAAGTAGAAAAATGGACCCCTGGGATGCAATCTAAGGCCACACAGACAGGGGCCACGCAGAGTAATTAAAGTGTCCACATCCAGACAGCAGATCTGTTGGTGTGTGGTAATCCGCCTGGCATATGGAGATGAACAGAATTAACGCAGAGACCAAAACAAATGAATTAAAGCGGCCAGAAGCTTAAGAGCAAATATTTGGTTTTTGGTGACTTGTCAGGATTCTCTGCTGAGCTGAAGTGGTTCAAACAGCAGCTTGCCATCATACTCACTGACCCAGAGCACAAGTTGGTCCGATGTTTACTCTGGCGTACATGGGCATCTCTTAGGGTTGGGCACTGTGCCCTATTTGTTGCTTCTATTGATATAAAACAATCTAACACAGTATCAAGGTTTTATTAAGGGGATATTCCGGGATAATTTAGAGATTTTCAAACTACTCTGATGGAAAAACATTACCAGAAAACCATGCTGAATCACCAGCTAGACCAGCACTAAACCTACACTAACCAGCATGAACAAGCATGGTAATTTATGATGGTCAGGGCTGGACTGGAAATCTGGCATACCGGTCATTTTCCCAATGGGCCGACACACTTTTGGGCCGATCGGGGCAGAATGTCCATCGAGACAACCAAGTGGGCCGGTGGTTTGGCCGCTAAACGTGCCAAATGGGCCGCGATAAGCAACAATGTCAGCGACACCCCCCCAGTTGGGCCAGTTGCCATGTAAAATCCCGGGCTGATTTCTCTTCCCAGTCCAGCCCTGATGCTGGTCTTTTCATCATAATTAATGAGTTCCATGGTCCATGTGTTTTTTATTAAGAAATCAATTCAGAAAAAGAACATTAGCCAGTATGTTACACAGACAGTTCTTCAGTATGTATTTGACGTGTCTGGGCCTGTGTGTGGTGACAGAGAGGGGGCAGAGACAGATCACTTCTCTTCATGGCAGTAAGTCAGGCTGTTAATGTCTAATTGGCAGCTAATGAGGGACTGTGCTCTGACAGCCTCTGAAATTCGCTCTCATTACCTCTTCAATGCCCACAACATCATGACTGTGTTCATCTGAAAAGCCTCAGTTCATCTTTAAACTCTTTAAATGATCAGGTTGGTGCATGATTTTAATCAGCCCGATCAGGATGATAAAAGACTCTGAATATTATTATCAACTATAAATTCACAAGCTTGTAACTTGCATGCAAAACCGAGGGTAGGGAACAAGTACATGTATGCATTTGTTAGAAGCTTTTATGCAAATTGACTTGCAGTACATTCAAAGTATACATGTTTTATCAGTTTGTGTGTTTTCTGGGAATCAAACCCACAACCTTGGTGTTGTTAGTTAGTGCAATGCTCTAGTTGAGCTACATTAGTTAGTAATTAAATCAGTTTTACATGCGTTTGGGGTATTTTTTCAACCCGATCTCATGAAAAGTCGTGGCTATTTCTTGTGGTCTTGCACGATGTTGTTTGCATAAACACGTACGACTTCATCACGTGCAAATTCCAGGATGTCTAATGAATGTACAGGCTGTCTAATGCGGAAGTAAGCCTTACCTGTCAACATTTGGGTAACAAAATCCGTGAGACCTCTGAGTGGGGGGGTGGAGTGCTGGATATTTATATTTATAATAGTTATATTTACATGTATATATATTTTTTTTCTTCGTCTTCTCCTCCCATCTACCAGTGATGGTTGAGGTCACAAATGGGTTGAAATTTGATTGTGTGAGTAGGATTCGTTTCATACAAGATCTGGCAACTGGACAACCTTTGAATTATATATTGATGTGATTATTCATATAACGAGGTTTGGGCCATACAAATTACGGGAGTTTCCCAGGAGAAATAACAAAATGGGAGAGGGGTGGAAGATGGGTGTGAAATACGGGAGACCCTGCAAAACAGGTGTGTTGACAGGTATGAAGTAAGCACGAATTCCATGCATGAGGAAATACTTATTAATATTATGCCATAACCCAAATCCCTAAATCTGTAAACATGATAGGAAGCTGTTATGTGTGACAGAAGCAAGTAATTGTCACATATTAGATGTAAACGATGTCTAGCGATGTCATTGGCTTTAGTGAAAGTCGTAGGAATTCAAACGAGTGCAGTAGCAGGATATCATATGAATTAGCCAAATTTAGAAAAGTTGTATGAATTCTTACGATTTCGCAGTGAGAGTGTGTTGGATTTGTTTTAAATATTTTTCTTTCCTCTCAAATGCTCCTTATGTTTATTTTAAACTTGTTTCTGAGATGAAGCAAATATAATACATGTATCTAGTTACATGCTACAGGATTATAGATATCAAGCTCTCTCTGTATCTGCCAATCATATAATCACATGTGTTTCAATGTTCTTGAGCCACTAATCTGACTATCTTTACAGATTTTGTAAAAAATGGCATCTGCTTTAACAAAAAACCCACAATAATACCTAAATCTCTCTGGAGGATTAACTGAACTGAATTCAGCCGCTGTACAGATTTTGGTTTGTGTAGAACTCTAGTGTATCCACCTTATTCCTACTCCCCATAATGCTTTGCACGAAATGTGGGACGTACTTCCGCTTAGAAGTAAGCACAGTTGTAGTTGCATTTTACGTTCATTAATTTTTGCATTGGGGTGTTGATCATTCATTCATACTTCTAGATGTGTGAGCAGCACATTTTGGCAGAGCTTAATAAGGACAATATATGGATAGTCATTCCATCTTTGATAGAGGTTTGGGAAGATGATTTAAAGAAGTGGCCTCAGGATGTATGTAGAGCTACGAACCACACATGTTATCCCTGAGCACTGTAAGGACATCGTGACGTGTTGTAGCTGAAACGACTTGAGCAAAATATAATGCAATACTCACTAAGACCTTATTCAAAAGTTTATTCTTATTCAAAATAAAATTACTCAGTTTTTGACTTGAATCTGAACATATGATGTGATCGCACATTACATGTTGGTCTTGTGCTGTAGGTCTGTTTCTCAAACCATTTGGAACATTTGCTAGAACACAGTGCAATCTACTGGATTATTGAAGAACAACAGGTATTGTAAATAATGCATATCATCACAGTATAAAGATGTATTTCGGGTGATCCGATCACATGTAGTCAGGCAAGACGCATCACTGTTGGTCGCACAAATGCATCTCCTGTGAGCACTTGTGATATATATAATATCATCACCACATCATACATTAATAAACCGGAAAAATGTCACAAAAGACAAAGAAGCTTGGAAAAATGGTGCACCAAGGTACAGCTGAAATTTCTTCTATTTTAAATCCACTCAAAGACGCACTGAAGAAGATCCGTTAAGATCTCATAATTGTTTATGTAAGCTCTTTTTCCATTTTTCCAGATCGGACAGTTATTTATTTTTAAAGCCATGTGTCACCAGAGTCACTTCATTTACACCTGTATATAGTGCTGATCACTTGTCATCACATCATCCGAATCACATCCTAATACCAGCTGAAAACAGGGTCTAAATGAACGCTGCCTACAATAGTGAATGCTACAGAGCGACTTCCGGTGGAAGTTCATCCCACATTCGTTTCCCTAGAAAGACCTCCAGGATAAAGGTGGATATCCTAGCGACCGCCGTTTGAATCCGCATCTTGTGCCACTTTTTTTCCCATCCAATTTCCAGTTTCCTCTCTTAATATTTCCGTTAACACTACTTAAAATAATAGATAAAAATGAATATAAATGTTGATTTCATCGCAGTGATTTGGTCACAGTGAATGTCGGGGGGTGCAGATCCGAAGGCGGGGTCTGTCAATCGCACTCGTTCCCGCGTGAACCATGGTTATTGTAGTAAAACCAAGGCTATTTTTTTTCTAAGGTAAGGTTAATATTAGGTTTAGGGGTAGAGGTTAAATACAATGTAAAATCTGTGGAACTCACAATAAACACACTGCAGTGATGCCCATACTGTATGTTAGTATTTATATATGTGTGCAAATAGTATCTGAAACTGTTTGCACCAGGGTGCAATTAGTGTCTACCACTATTTTCATCAGGGTTTGGGTGCAAAATAATATCTGCCACTATTTGCATTGGGGTGTAAATAGCAAATAACATAATTTCCACCAGGGTGCAAATAGCACCTCTAAAAATAAATGAGCTGAGATAGGTCAATTTACATTATGGTCAGACAATAGACCAAAAGCCATTCATTTCCAACTGAGAGTTGCATGTGGGCTGTGTGGAGTTCTGACCATCTGACCAATATTTCAACTTGTGTGACTAGACCATATGCAACCATCCAACCTGATATCAAATCAATGTATGATGTATTCCATTCAAATGCATGAGCGCCAAGTTGGGAAAATCAGTGATATTTGTTCTTTCTTTTAAACGGCTGCTACTTTGGCAGATTGGATGGTTATGATTGAAGAAATAAGACATTGTAATTTATGTTGCTAATATATCACAAAAGGCACTTGTAATTCAATTGTAAAAAAATATTGTTTCATTTGTTTCTGTACATGCAAAGGATTAGCTGCAAAATGGACCAGACTTTATGCCGACAGTCAAAAGTCCAGTATCGGAAAAAGCCCCCCTTGATAGATGGTTTTCAACCTTGCAAATGAAAAAGATTTTCATGTGGCAAAAGACAGTGAAACCTTTTTGAATAGGTTTATGCTGTTGGTTTGCACATGATGCTAATCAGCGGTCCCTCCCAAAACAGCTCTGTTCCCCTAGAGACACAGCAGCCTGTAGCCTAGCTGTAGTTAATGAGTAAAAGTGGCTTGGCAGGATTACATGTAAATCCTAAAATTAATCTAATTCAGAAAACAATGTTTGCTAGAAGGAAGAAGCTGACCTTGTGCTCCTGCATTTCACATCCAAATGCTCTCCTCTGAACTCGACTGCATCTGTGTTCAAGTGCGGCTCTCGCACAAGTTCATCTGCATAAGATGATACTGTATCGCCTCAGGATATGAACAGATGGGAGTGTTTAGCAAACTCAAAACCAACCTCACTCCCCCTGCCGCAGCGCGTCACCCCCCACGGGTGGCTCTGTTAACCTGTCACTTGTCATCACAGAAGATCCAGGCACCATATGCCCAGAGCACCAGAACCTCAGCAGACATGAAAACAGGGGAGTTTTTTTTTGTTTTAGTTTTTTGGAGTCTGTTGTCACGATCAAAGATCTGTCACTTCTCGTCTGCATAATGTGGAGAACTGCTCTGATCATGCAAAGTCGTCTGCTTCTCAGATTGATCTCTGGGAGATGTCGCTAGTGCATGGATCCATTGCAGACACATGTGAGTTTGGAACTCCTGTTGACTAATGGTTCACACAAAAAGGTGGAAATTGTGTCTCTCATCTGCATTTGTGAGGAGACTGACAGGATAAATGATATTCTGAGGTGTTTTCTCATCATGTACAAGTTACTTAAAGTTCACAAAGATAATATATTTGTTTTATGTTAAAATACTTTCTCCTATCCCAGTTTAATCCGCTTAGACAACTATTAATAAACCAAGATAGATTTCCCCAAAATGAATGTCCCTGCCACTTTTAAAAACATTGCTCTGTTGGTTTAATCATCCCGACCAGCCCAACAAAGCAACATTTGCACATCCAATAGTGTGAGTTTGGGGTGGGTAATCTGTTTTACGACCAATGGAAGGGGGCTTTCCAAAAAATAAATAGTTTGCAAAAACAAATTTCAACATGTTTACAATAATGCACATACAATGTAATTAACATTTATTTTCGTTTAGTTGTAAGTTGTAACTAGTCGAAAGTTCATTGGTTGCTGCCAAAAGAGAACTGTCTAAAGGCTTTTTTTTTATACTTGATTTTGGAAAATGGGTAAAGAAAAGCATTTGGCAAAAGGACGGAAAAATGTTACGTTTTAAAAAAAGAATTTGCATTTAAAAATGATGTATTATTACTTTATTTTATTCTTACATTTTACTACATTTTGAATCAAAAATTAAAAAACAAAACCAGATTTTTTTCTTTTCCGGGTGCCGTCACTATACCAGGGTGTTACTCTGCGATAACTGCACATTGTTAGGTGGTTGCTAGGGTATTCTGTTTGATTGGAAGGTAGTTGCTAGGTTGACCCAAGTTAGAAGAGCCCATTCCCAAGTATCTGTTATAATGTGATCTTTAGATAATGCATGGGACTCTCCTTCAGTGTAAGTCTATGAGATTTTTTGTTTTACATCTGGCAGGTGAAAATTGTAAGCTTAGAAAAGTAATTGCACACTTCATCTCAAAAGGTCATACAGTTTTAGGTATCATTAATTTAGCACAAACGTGTGAGACGAGTTAGGGTTAGGGGAGGGATGGTGTTTGTTCAAATTCCTGACCCTGAGTATGAGCAATAGTTACAGTGATGCTTAGCACACAATTATCAGACAATTTATTTCTATAGCAAAATCTTATATTTCTGTTGTAAACTACATGTGATTAAAACATTTTACAATAATGGTATTAACAGCAAGACACTCTCTCTCTCTCTCTCTCTCTCTCTCTCTCTCTCTCTCTCTCTCTCTCTCTCTCTCTCTCTCTCGTCTCTCTCTCTCTCAGGTTTAGTACTGTATGTAATGGTCTTTCTGTCAGCTGCTCCACTTGAACAATGTGCATTGAATGTTACCTTGGAGATAGACAATTACTCCATTACACTTTTGTCAAGTTGACATTGTTCTTTTAACTCTCAACATCCTCCACTGGAAAAATTACATTTGCCTTCGAGCAAAAAACTTGTTGAAGTTTCCTGAACCTACATTATATACATCATCTAATCACAGATCTTTTGGCTTATGGTGTTCGACATCATAACATCCTAAAACTTGTCTTCATTATTTTAAGCGAACAACACCATTTTTGGTGTGCTCGAATTTTACATCGCGTCCCCGCCACAGCTGCTGCTATCTGAGGTAATTAGCCCCTGGCTATGCTTTAATTTCTTGTCAGCACATGCAGTAAAATGCAGGTTAAACGCCCAGGTGCCAAAAGGCTGTGTTTCCTCAGTACTGCCGCCCGCAGTGTTGTGAAGCAGACAGAGAGTAGTGCGAGGGAGACAGTCAGTATGTGACAGGGGCTTTTGCTGCATACAGCTGTCCTGTGAAGATTGCAAATTTGCAAAAGTCGGGTTGTCATGTCTGAAACACCCAATTTACGCCCGATCAACCCCTCCCCAGCCTCTCTCACGCAAGACTGCAGACTCTGTCTCTTTCTCTCTTTCCTTGACAGATGTTCTTTTCTTGTGATAAAAAAAGAGTCGAAAAGCCTATTTGTCTTGCGTTTTGCATTTTCTACTACTCTACTAGAAGACTTATTGCCCGCTTAAGGTGTGATGTGACAGGGAGAAGAAGGTGAGTTGGTTACTGTGGCAACCAGCGGAGTGACTCGTAGGCTATGACATTAGCGCAGAGAGGAAACGGGTGGAGACGAGGGGTGGGGGGTGGTATTGCTGGAGGCAGATCACAGCAATGTGTCAGTGGGCTACTGCACCAAGACATTCTCCCTGTCTACTTCGCGCAGGAATAAGCTCTGGAAGAACACATTTTTGGGAGACCTGCCTCAAAGGATGTCAAGCCCCCAACGATGGCTTACTCTAATTTAGGATGCATTATACATGTTTTACGTGGTGGTCTTTTGGTGGACACAGCTGTTTGAAATTGGACGGTTTGAAATTTGATGTGCAATAAAAAAAGAAAATTTGACCTCTGGTGTGATTTTCACAACATCAAAGTGGCAGTGAGCTCTGGGGAAAGTTGAATATAAAGAAAGATGAGACTCCACTGTTTAATTATTTGTGTGTGTTAAGTCAAGCATCACTATTACTATTGATCATACTTAGGGTTGTTTAAACAAATCCTAATCTTAAATGTTTAACGTTGGTGCGTAACGTGTCCTTTACCAATTGTAATATGGACATATTGGCTGATAATAAATTGGGCAAAAAATTCCCACACTAATTGCACTATTTTCGATGGAGGCACCCAAACCCCAGCTTTCATATTTTGCCCTCTGATCAGGGGGTTTCCCTCTCGAGATTTTTCGCCATCTTTCCAGGTCTTCCCTTTAAAATGTGGGACAACAAGCATACTTTTGCCTTAATTTCGGCTAAAATACAGGACATGCAGTATTTTACAGTAAAGTTAGCAACCCTAACCTACATAAATAAGACTGATCACACTGAGAATTCAGCAACAGTAGGTTTAAAGATTTGCATCTGAAATCGGCGTGTGCTTACTGAAATTCGAATCACTGCCCCAGTGGCTAAAGCTGGAAGTGTGTTTTTAATGTATTGACATGTGGAAGCTCCAGTGTACAGGCAAAATGTCCAAAGAGTGGCGCCAAAAGCAGCTTGTATTTTTAGTTGTAAATGATGTAATACAGTCAACAGGAATGCATATAAATTAAATACATTTTCGGGTTTGATACAAGTTAAGCTCAATTGCCTGCATTTGTGGCATAATGTTGATTACCACAAAATTATATTTTGACTAATCCATTCTTTTCTTTAAAATAAATAAATAAATATTGAGGTTACATTGAGGCAAATACAATGGAAATTAATGTGGACAATTTTTGGAGGATTTAAAGGCATAAATCTGAAGCTTGTAATTTTATAGAAGCACTGAATTCTCCTGTCAAAACACATGTAGTATTTTTACAGTCATTTCAAGGTTTTAGGGTTTGTTGACATTACATCATCATGGCAACATGTAAAATTCCTCACAGAAAAGGTAAGTGATTACATGCATATTGTGGCTATATTTTTTTGAAAAAGTGAGTATTTTTACATTAAAAAATTGGCCGTGTTTACTTCCATTGAAAGTGCCTCACTGAAACCCAGATTTTTGCTTTTTTAAAGAAAAGGAGAGGCAAGTCAAAATTAACTTTCTTGTAATAAATATTATTCTACAAAAACTGTTGATTAAACTTAACTTGAACCGGAATCGCACTCACCACTGATTATGTGAATCCAATTACTTCCTGGTTTCCATGGGACAAGAACCAGAGATTTTCGGAGATTGATAATTAGCGCTAGAGGGCAATGCGTTCATGCTTGAATTGTTGCAAAAATGTCAGATGGAGGATGACGCTTGTCTGTAATTCAGCTGAATGTGGTTGATTTCAGGGTGCATTAACTTTTAGTTGCAACATGTCGATTTCCTGTGTGATCACGTTGAATATGTCTAGATAACAAAATATAGAAACTTGGGGATGGCCTCTTGGCTTTGGGCTGTAAGCACCCACCCAGAACCCCACAGCAACAACCTAGCAATTCCCCAGCAACCAACAAGAATACTATAGCAACGGGGCCTGGGTAGCTCAGCGAGTATTGACGATGACTCCTACCCTTGGAGTTGCGAGTTTGAATCCAGGGAGTGCTGAGTGACTCCAGCCAGGTCTCCCAAGCAACCAAATTGGCCCGGTTGCTAGGGAGGGTAGAGTCACATGGCGTAACCTCCTCGTGGTTGCGTTTAGGGGTTCTGGCTCTCAATGGGGCACGTGGTAAGTTGTGCGTGGATCGCGGAGAGTAGCATGAGCCTCCACTTGCGGAGTCTCCACGAGCCATGTGATAAGATGCGTGAATTGACTGTCTCAGAAGCGGAGGCAACTGAGACTTTTCCTCCGCCACCCGAATTGAGGTGAGTAACCGCGCCACCATGAGGACCTACTAAATAGTGGGAACTGGGCATTCCAAATTGGGAGATATGGGGATAAAAGAAAAAAAAGAAAAGATAAAAGAATAGCATAGCAACCACATAGCAACATGCTAAAAACCATTTAGGACACCTTAGCAACTGTATGGCAATGCCTTGGAAACACCCACAACACTTTATCAACCATGGGAAAGCGTCACTCACATTTTCTTCAGAAAATTACAAAAATGTAATTACAAAGAGCAGATATTCTGCACCAAACATTGAAAAATGTTTATATCTACATTAATTAGTTGCGTAGGCACCAAAAATCAAATAAGGGAAAAGACAAAGCTTGCATACTACTCATACCAATTTTTATTTTTTTTTTACTATTTGGAAATGGTCGTTTTAAATATTTTTCTGACTTTGATCTGATTATTGACAATATATTAGTGAGAATAAAAAGTCAGTTATTTAAAAAATGGACAAAACAGTCAAGCTGCTTTGTCTTTGTTGATAAAATCCAGTGATTTTGTATGCAGATGAGTGTGTCTATTTGACATGGAGAAGTGTTGTCCGGGAGTCCCAGGATGCACGTTACCGTCTGTTCCTGTTTACTCTGACAGGGATGGCAGTTGTGCCAGCAGTCACGAGGGGATGCAAACTTCCCCCCTGGAGCAATTAAAACCTGAGGATAATTGACAGGGTGTTATCACACCTCATCTCTCCACTGACTCACAGAGACAGAGGTGCATGGAGATTATTTGCAAATAAACCTGGTCATCAAATATCCATTTTACAAAGAACACATTGGCAGGGCACTGACTTCTTTAACAATCTAGACATTTGGATCGCACCTCGTATTGTGTGAGCATCAAAGCGTAAATCAATTTATTTTCATTTTTTTCCCATTTTATTTTGTTGACGTCTTTATCCACAGAGACATACAGTGGATTCAAGGTTTAAGTCAAGGTATATTTTTTTAGTTTGTATGTTCACTGATAATCAAACCCATGTGCTTGCAGTTGCTGGTGCCTTGCTCTACCAGTTGAGCTATAGGAAATGAGGGAAATGTAAATTAAATGTGCAGTTTCTCTGCACATTCTCAAAGTAGGTTATGCTCATGAGAAAAATATCAACCCTCCAGTTTTATGTAAATACAATTTTGTTTGTCTTACATGTAAAATTTCCTCCAAAATCAGACTAATATATTTCCTAGTCTCATTGCCATCAAGTGTTCACAGTAAATAGAAGTAGTTTCCCAGTAAGCAGCATTATCAAAGATTAACAGGATCTAATTTAGCACATGATTTGACTTTATAGGCTTCAGATCGCGGCATTTTTTTTTTCTCTCCAGGAGTTTAATGAACTGAGAACAACAGCAAGGACATGTGTTCTCACAAGCTTTCATCCGTCCATCTATCTTTCATTTGTCAAACCCCCCCCCCCCCTCATGCCCTGCCTTGGCGCTGAATATTTAATGCCTTTGAATTATAGTGCCTCTCATCCATAATGAAGAGATATAAGACAAATGGAGCTTCTGTTTTCAATCACTTGTTTCGCAGCTGAGCGGCTAACTGATTTTAAGGGTCAGGTTTGTTTGAATATCTAATCCAGATTTAGTCTCCATGGCTACTGTGTGTTCTCTGACTCAGCGCAGTGAGGTTCTGTCAGCTGCCACTAATCACTACGATGAGAAGCAATAATAACACATTACACTGCTGGGAAGTTAATTGTTATTTAAGAGAAATAAATTTCAGATATACACTAATTGGTAACACTTGGAGCTTGTATAATGCATCATAAACGTATTCTTAGTGCACTTTATAATAAACTGTATGTTCTGTAAATAATTGTAACCACATTTATAAGGCATTAAAATACTTACCCATTAACTTTTAATTAGGATAATGTATTAATGATCAACAACTAATTTCATGTGTTATATTACGTATCCTGCTGTGCTAGAATACATCATCCTGTTTAAAGGTGAGTAAATATTACTCTATACTGTATTATTGCTCTAGTTACAATTATTTATGAAAATGTATAATCCATTACAATGTAAACAACAAACCATTATATTTAATTTTATTACAAGATATTTGAGTAGTTCTTGTCTTCTAATCCGATTGGATTAATGGCACTCCAAGAATGCAATATAATAAAGTCTTTAATATACAGTATTAGGCTGTAGAAGAATAGTATATTATTTATTTATTCTTGCTTGCATCATATTGCAACCATTATGTACCTTTTATTAATACCTTTATGATATATATCCTACATTATACAGACATTTTATACAGGCTTCCAAAATACTGAAGTTCATCAGATTTCTTTCGTTTTCTACTGTATTTGTTTGAGTAATTGATCATAATGATGATATTTATTTACACTATAAACATTTCTTTTAGAGAAATGTGTCTTTTAGTTTAAAATAAACTTTGTGGTGGGGTGAGCAAGAGACATACAGAGCGGGTACTGTTTCTGGCTTCAAAGAGGCATTTATTGGAAATAATAAACAACATTTTTAAAAAGGGGGGATGTAGTGTCCATGGGGAAAATCTCCAATATAAAGGGGAATCTGGCACCCTCGCGGTGAATGGGGCACCTTTTTTCCATCTACAGAACAGGGTAAGGCTAATTTAAATTTTTTTATTTTTATTTAATGCTTTATTCATTTGTTAATTTATTTAGCCTAATTTAATACAGGGAATTTTGCTGGCATTTTTTCAAAAGTATAAACAATAATTTTATAGAATTGGGTTACATGTTAGAGTTACAAAAAAGCACACTGAAGCTTTTCTCCTTGTATTGTTATTTTTTAATTAAAACATCTATGTGCACAGAAATGATATATATTTTTTGTATTGTGATCTAATTCCATGACTGCTGTCTATTATTTTGAATGGTGTGGAAAGGCAACATTAATAAATAAACGGATGGCTACCACGATTAAATTAATGACAAACAGTGGTCATTGATTTGTTCTTCGTGCACTTGTCGATGTGCATGATACAAGATATTTGTGTTGGCTATCATGGACGTGTCATTCTTGCAGCATCGGATCTATATGCCATTAAGATCAATCCATAATCACGTACAATAAATTGTCTTTCAAGGATGTATACCGTCATCATGATTAACACAGGCTAAGGATTGGTGTAAATTCTGTCATGTGACACTACATTTTCTCGATAAAAAGTGTTTCCGAACCAGTTTTTTGTGACATTTGAAGTATCGACATAGAGTTTATGCGCTAGAGTTAAACGAAAAAATATTATGTTGATATTTGTGACATTTTAGCGATAATTTGCCATCAGCTTTATTTTGAAGCGCTAAACTTTTTTCGCAAAAAATCCTTGGATGGAAAAGTAGTTAGTGAGGTACTTACAATGGAAGTGAACAGGGCCCACTTTTGGAGGGTTTTAAAAGGCAGAAATATGAAGCTTATAATTTTATAAAAACACTTACATTAATTCTTCTGTTAAAACTTTAAAAGTTGCAAAGTTGTTAAAATCAACATTTTTATGGTTGTTTTATGGTTACCAGCTTTACATCGTCATGGCAACAAAGTTAGAAATTGGATATAACTGGACACTGAAAATGTTAGAAAGCAATTTTATCACACTAAAATCATGCTAACATGTATAATGTATACATTTTGTGGCTATACTTTTGAAAAAGTGAGTATCTTAACGTTGACTGCTTGGCCCCATTCACGTCAATTATAAGTGCCTCACTCTAACCCTGATTTTAGCGCTTTTTTAAAATGTTTCAAAATGTTTTTTTGTGGTAATTAACATTACACTCCAAATGGCTTTAAGATCAGTCCTCCTCAAATGCAGAGAGAAGAGAGGAGTGTGTGTACAGTAGCAGGATGGACCACATTACCCTGACAACAGCAGCTGCTGTCACCATCTCTCTGACAAATGATGCTTTTTACAGTCATGTTAATTGTATTCCATCTCTCTCTCTCTCTCTCTCCTATAAAGAAACTGATCAGACAGAAGCTCAGTTATTAGCATGATTAAGCTTTATCTCTTAGAATGTGGCATCATAAGAGAACCTGCAGTATGGTTTACTATTGATTGATTTATTTTATTGCTCTCTTGAAAGAGTAAAGGACTATTTAAAATGTAGGAATATGCTTTTAGTTCTAGCGAAGAGATTTTAGAGAGTGCCTAATACTGTTCAATTATTATATTATCATATCAATTTATCTTATTCTTGTTTGGGGAAATCAACCTGCTTATGGCTTAGTTATAGTTTTATCTTCGTATTAAGCTGGGATAGGAGAAAGTATTGCCAAATGAAAGAAATTACACACTTCATATTTAAAGGGATAGTTCACCCAAAAATGAAAATGCTGTCATCATTTACTCACCCTCATGCAATACCAGATGTGTATGACTTTCTTTCTTCTGTAGAACACAAATGAAGATTTTTAGAAGAATATCTCAGCTCTGTTATTCCATACATGTTGGGCCAGAACATTGAAGCTCTAAAAAGCACATACATGCAGCATAAAAGTAGTCCATAAGACTCCAGTGGTTTGATTCATGTTTTCAGAAGTGACTTGATAGCTTTGGTGAGAAACAGATCAATATGTAAGTCCTGCGATATGCACAAAGAATTCCCAAAGGTTGCAAAATAAGAGGTCTTTTCTTGTGGAATTAAGTGCATCAATGAATCGTGAACAATAAGACCATGAACATGCATTAAGAAAGTCCAAGAAAGTCAAATAGGGTCCATTTGGATTTAATGTTGACTTTTGGCTCCAGACGGATCATTGCAGGGGGAAGAAATTGATTAAAATGTAATTGTGGGTTTCGTACAAAAGGTCAAGGAGTATGGGTTGGGTGTACTCCAGTATGTAAAGAAGAAAGAGAAAGTGAGAAATAGAGCATTCTGCTTTTACAGAAGGAGAAAGGAGACCAGTAACCTGTCATTTCTAAACAGTTAATGCACCTCAATAGCTCCCGCTATCAGATTAAGAAACTGGGACACACGACCCACCTATCGACTCTTCTGTAAGTACATTCTTCAACGCCTGGCCCTTTTTATTCCACTGTCTCCAATATTAAATAGCATGGCATATAAATGCTGCTGAGTTACAGTAATAATCCTGAAACGGCTTCTCCTCATTCTCAAGACAAATACAGCAGCACATTAAGTGTGACTGTTAGTAGAAATTTAATTTGCTCCTGCTCAAGAGTATGTTTGAGTAAAAGGGAGATATAGTAGCTGCAGAGACGTGTGTATGTGTGTGTGTGTGTGTGTGTGTGTGTGTGGGTTTGGGTGGTTTACGAGGAAATTTTTTTAGGTTACAAACTGGTAGTTACAAGGGTATTATGCTATAAATGAGGTTTATGAGGACATTTCTAGTGTCGCCATAATTCAAATTGTTTAAAAACATGCAAAATTATGTTTTTTTTTATGTAAAAATGCAGAATTTTTGTCTGAGGGTTGGGTTTAGGGGATTGACTCTATAGTACGCATAGTATAAAAATCATTATGTCTATGGAGAGTCCTTATAAGGATAGCTGCACCATGTGTGTGTGTGTGTGTGTGTGTGTGTGTGTGTGTGTGTGTGTGTGTGTGTGCCTGTGCATGCCTGTGTTTGTGTCTGCTGTCAACTGCAGCTTGCTAAAGCTATGCTGATCTCCACACCCTAAGTTATATTCTTTTTGTCATGGAAGACAAGCTGTCTACTTACTCTATATACCAGCACTCTTCACATGCAAAGGGTACACATAAATGTGTACGTCAGTGTGATGTGTCTTGCTGAATTCAGACTACAGGAGTGTAAAATAATGTGAGAAAACAAGACCGAGTTTAAGATGTGAAAAGTTTTTCTTAGCCTGGTTTATCATATGTTTGTAAGAAGGCTCTATTTCTAGTTTAAATGCGAGAATAAAATGATATTAAGGATATTGGGACACCTGCACCATTAACTATCAGAAATAGTAACTATAAATAAAATTATGTGAATTGAGCTCAGTTTTTTATTTATTATTTATTGTTTTACAATATACAATAGGCTACTCCCCACTGAGCATCGAAAAAAGAAATATAAGTAAGGAATAATTGACGACGGGCCGTTGAATTATTAGAAAAATAATGCACACCCGGGGTGGTAATGCGGTCACGACGCGAAGCGGAGTGCCCGTTACACCTCGGGTGTGCATTATTTTTCTAATAATTCAACGGCCCGGAGTCAATTATTCCGCTTATACTACAGTTACCACACCTCGAAACATTGTTCAGATGATGCGATTCTAGACGTTTGTCAAGTTTTTGTCATTAAAACGCTCTTGTATGTAGGACTAATTTCTTACGCATCTAATCCCATGCCTCCGTTGCTAATTCCAAAACGTCATTTTAGAGTTAGTAACGGAGGTTTGAGCCACTGACAGCAGACTAATGCAGTTATTAGTGTAGTTATTAGAGAGACAGAGGTTGCAATAATGAGACAGAAAATCATGTGCGTCATATTATTTAATTTATTTATTAATTCATACGTTATAATTCATTCGTTAATTCGAACGAATTTATTTATTAAAATTAAACTGCACGTTTCCATTGATGGTGAAGTCAGACATCGAAAATGGCAGATCAAGCGCATTGGGCTGACAGAATTCAAATCATCCAACGACGTATTGGGCTGCTGTGTCTGTTGACAAATCCTCTTGAAGTTGAAGTGGATTTGTCGCTGTCACTTCTTGTTATGAATTGTATCCTATTTTCCGTTATTACAGTTGACTACGTGAAGTGATATGGAACTGTAATGCGGTCAAGACCTGCCTGGAACTACTTTAGCCGTGCGTTTCCCTGAAAATAATTGCACACCTTAGAACGTTCTCAACCAATCAGAATCAAGCATTCAACAGCCCTGTAGTATATAATATGTGAAATAATACAATATAAAAAAATAACCTTAACACATTATAAAGTGATCATTTAATCCTAATTTAAATCTAATTTAATAAACTATATTTAAATTTGGACCCTTGCTTCCTCATGCTAGTGGTTTAAAAATCAGACAGACAAAACGTGCTCTCTCTCTCTCTCTCTCTCTCTCTCTCTCTCTCTCTCTCTTTTCTCTTTCTCTCTGTGTCTCTCTCTCTTTCTCTCCACCCACTCGTAGTGTAAATTGTAGCTTGTCACACTCCACATTAAGACCACGACTGGCAATGCCCGCAGGACCTCAGATTTGCGGTGTGTCATCTCTAACTGGGTCAGAATTCACAATAGCTACATTTCGCCGTTTGGCTCGCTGTAGCTTCTTTTATTCATCGCTAAACTGTTTACTTATGGTCCTTGATTTAACACACAGAATGTAACAGACTCACACACACAGACATTTTTTAATAAAATAGAGATGCTTTCTAGAACAAAAGCACACAGGATAAAGAGAACAGAGAGAACAGGCTACGATTCTGAATTAAAGGGATAGTTCACTCAAAGAGAACAATTATTTTATTATTATTATTATTTACTCACCCTTATGTCTTATCAAACTGATATTACTTTCTTTCTATTGTGGATCACAAAAGGAAATATAGTATTTTGAAGAATGTCCTATTAAAATGTCCCCTATACAATGAAATTTAATTGGGATGGTGCCTTCTGAAGCCATACTAAAGTTTTATGTGAAGGTTCATACAGAAAACATGTTTTAAGGAAGGTTTTTTCTGTTAATAGATAAGCATGGCTTTGTTTTTGTTTAGTTTTTACTGTGATGGATTTCTAATTTTAAATCATTGGTGCCTTAATTTGCTTTTCAGACTAGTAGGCTTTAATAAAATATTTCTGTGCCTCTGTTCGAGAAAGTATGGAAACTGAGTATCACTTTTGCTTTAAATGACAGTGGAATTACCTTCCCCGCCAAGTGCCATGTGATATGTTCTTATTACAGGAAGTGAGACAAATTCAGCCCCCCAGTTTTAGTCATTGCTTTGGAAGAACAGGAAATGGCATTCTCAATCAAATCTGGCACAGACATCTCCTCTGAGAGGCCCGGCAAAGCGTGAGGCAGCGTTGGCCAACATTATTCCTCATAAACTTTTACAACCTTCATATTCTGAGTGATCAAACCATTAGCATGAAATCAGCATTTAGGCGTATGTGAGCGGTGGGCCAATCAAAACCGCACATGTGCGCCGGGGGTGTCTGTACTAAATCAGAGTGGGTTCCTATGCAGAGGCTGATGGGAAAACAAGCTTCTGTTAACAAGATCCATAATGTCTCATTATGACATACAGATACTTCTGATTACCTGTTTGAAGTACACCAATTAAAGCCATTTTTTTCTCCAAAAAATGAAAAGTCTCTCATCATTTACTCACCCCTTGCCATTTGTGCAGAACACAAGATTTCTAGAAGAATATCTCAGCTCTGCTGGTCCTCACAATGCAAGTGAATGGTGACCAGAACAGCAGTACAGTAAAGACTTCATAAAAGAAATACATACATGTCCAGTAATTAAATCCATATCTTCTGAAGAGACATGATAGGTGAGTCAGTGATGTTTTCTCAGAGTAGGCAAGGGAGGCAATGTCTCCTCAAAAATTCAGGTAATCAAAATAAACAACTGTACATAAATAAAACAAATAAATTATTACAAAATGTGAGCTCAAACAATGTGTATTTCTTTGTAAAGTTACTATGTCAAACAGCCCCGGGACGTACCCCTTTCCCAGGGGAGGTGTGCCTTCCACCGTCTGCCAGCAGGTCATCGCCATCTACCTGGATGAGGGAGGGGACAAGGTGAGGGAAACAAAAAAAAAGTGTGCCACCTATACGCTGTAACAGCAATCATGCAAAATGAACATAACATTTTAAAAAGAGAGGGAAAGGCCAACACAGAGCGGCAGTGGAAGAGAGAGAGGAGAGAGAGAAAAAACACGTACTCGCCAGTTCTCCGATACGCCGTAGATCGGCCCTTGGCCACTCCTCCACCCTCTAATGGATGACAGCCGCGCCTCCCCGGACGGATCGGAGGCAGTCCTCCGGCCCCTGGTGGACGGAATGCCCCGCCACATTTTTGGTGGACGGTAGGCTTCTAAAAATCTTCATTTCTGTTCAGCAGAAGAAAGAAAGTCATACATCTGGGATGGCATGAGTCTGAGTAAAAGATGAGATAATTATAATTTTTGGGGAACTATTCCTTGAACACCAGAGTGCTCATTACTTTGCAGATTGAGGCTGAGAAATTTTTATACATTGATGCATCGTATTTTGTGGTTTCAGGGGCTCGATTCCTCATAACGTCCACGGGAGCCCTGTATATCCTGGATGTTCAGAAGGAGGACGAATTATTCAACTATCGCTGCATGACCAGGCATCGCTACACGTCTGAGACCAGACAGAGCAACAGTGCACGCCTCTTTGTACCAGGTGAAGGAGTTAAATTATGTATTCAATTAGCTGAGACATTCTGTACTCCCTACAAAAGTACAAATAAGTACCATAGATAGATAGGAAAGAAAGAAAGGAAGAAAGAAAGATCTATGTCTACTCATACTTAAAATATTTTATTTGAAATTTAAAATAAATTAACCTAAATATTTTCATGTCAAAAGATCCCACAAACTCTGCACCTGTGATCCTCGATGGGTTTGAGAAGCGGGAGGTCATGGCATCACACAGGGTGGAGCTACCATGCAAGTCCTCCGGACACCCGGCACCAAAATACCGCTGGCTGAAAAACAACAGACCGCTAGAACCGGACCCTCGATTCCGTCAGAGTGTAACAGGCTTGCTGATTGAGAGAGCCCAGCCCAGTGACACCGGCAGCTACATGTGTGAGGTGTGGAATAGCTATGGAAATACAGAGGTCATAGGTCACCTCGCAGTAAAAGGTATGTTTATTTTTAGGTGATCTATCCCTTAAATGTATCCCCTTTTCTCCCAATTTGGAATTCCCAACTCCCACAACTTAGTTGGTCCTCGTGGTGGCGCGGTTACTCACCTCAATCCGGGTGGTGGAGGAAAAGTCTCAGTTGCCTTTGCTTCTTAGACCGTCAATCCGCGCATCTTATCATGTGGCTCGTTGTACATGACACCGCGGAGACTCTGCATGTGAAGCCTCATGCTAATCTCCGCAATCTATTCACAACTTACCACGTGCCGCGACTCCAGGGGTGGGAGTCATTGTCACTACTCGCTGAGCTACCCAGGCCCCGATCTATCCCTTAATTTAAATATAAACACAGTACTGTCATTGTATTGTAGTCTTGCTCAAAATGCTTGTTCTGAGTGTATGTGTTGTTGCAGAACCTCTGAAGGTGGTGGTCAACCCGCGAAAGGTTAAAGGAAGTGTGGGTAGCCAGGTGTCGCTCACCTGCAGCGTGACTGGCTCAGATGAGTACGAGCTTTCGTGGTATCGCAACGGCGACAAGATCAGCGCTGGCGCTAATGTGCGAATGAATGGAATCAATAAGGAAAATCTGGTGATGGACGGAATGGCAAAGAGTGATGGAGGAGCGTACCAGTGCTTTGCCAGGAAGGACAAGATTTCAGCTCAGGACTATGTGCAAGTCATTTTAGAAGGTCAGTATCTTCTCAGTCTTTTGTTTTCTATAGGCATTCAATTAAGATTAGAACTTTAAAGCAGAACTTTAAGCTCTTCTCAAATATCCTGATTAGGAAGGAGGCATTTGGCTCTGTGGTGAACTGTAGTGAGCTGCTTTACTGTCTACATAGGCAGCTTCCATACCATAGCTTACCTTCCATAGGGCCGTTCTCACCGTATGCACTTTTTAAATCCATCTGAGCTGTTTTTCAATTGTTTCTCTATGTATATGCACTAGATGAAAGTGTTTGACCGTTGTGCCGCATCTCATTCAACTTTAAATACAACTTTACTTTATCATTAATGTGCTCTGAACTTTTCCGACTCTACTTTAAGACTGCAATTGATGTTAGCTTGTTGCAAATCTAATGACTCTATAATCTAATAAAAAAACAAATGAAAAAAACAAGGCAGGGTGGGCAGCATATGATATTTGCACATATAATTTGAGAGCATGTGTCTGTAAAGAGCTTTATACACTGTCATTAGGGGCAATTGGTTCATAAAAATGATATGGAAAAAGACCATATGAGGTTTATGAGAGAATATTGGAAAGATTATGTTGGATTATAAGAATGCATAAGTTATATCATTAAAGTTGTTGTGCTTCTAATGTATGCACATATCAAACTCTTCCTCTCTACAGATGGAACCCCTAAGATCCTGTCTGCCTTCAGTGAGAAAGTCGTCAGCCCGAACGAGTTTGTCTCTCTGATGTGTAACGTAAAGGGTACTCCACAGCCAGCGGTAACATGGACTCTAGACGATGACATGGTCATGAAGGACAGTCGGCACCGCTTGGGCCACAGCATAACCACGGAGGGCAATGTGGCCAGCTACCTGAACATCTCCCACACCCAGGTCCGTGACAGTGGGGTCTATCGTTGCACCTGCAACAACTCGGCTGGGACGGTCTCCTACCAGGCTCGAATAAACGTAAGAGGTGCTTGTCAGATCGGCTCTTTTAAAAGCACACACCTATTTCATTCTGCTCATCTGAACTTCATGCATGAGACTAGGGCCTGACTAACATCAGGGGTTATTTCAGTTCTCTTGAGAGCTTTGGTCTTTTAGTTGCTTTACCTTTTCATAACATTACATTTCTTACCATGTTCCTCTGTGTGACTGTAGGTTTTCCTCCAGTTTTAGTTGCTTCTCAGCTATATTGAGGGTTGTAGTTCGCAAGACCCGTTTCATTTGATCTTGATGTTGTCTCAGTCTTGAAAGCAAAAATGGAGACCAAAAATGAAAACTCATCATCTTGTTGTTCCAAACCCGTATGACTTTCTTTCTTGCCTGTAACAAAAAAGGAGATTTTGCACTGTATGTTTAGCTCAGTCACTTTTCTCTTTCATTGAATGAGCAAAAAGATGCAATGTGATGAAAGTGAATGGTGACATCATCTTTTCAAGCATACTGTATATTTCCAGATATAATGTGACGTGTCCAGAGAAATTGGTTTTAAAATTTGATAAAGGGAAGCAATGGGTGAAAAGTGCGTCCATTTAGGAGTCAAAAAGCTGCATGAATTCTAGTCTTAAATTAGTTTTGTATGTCTTTATTTCTTTGATCTTAGAAAGGCCCTCATCCATAAACCATAAATCAATATTTTCTTTCTTTTTGCTACATCTAGTGCAAATCAACCGATTTTTCATTGCAACATCAATATTCTTTTAAAGAGAAGTGTTTCTTTTTTGTGTTCTTCAAAGGTGCCGCTGACATCCGACCAATGAAAAACCTCACAGCTATAGCTGGGCGGGACATGTACATTCACTGCCATGTGATTGGTTACCCATACTACTCCATCAAATGGTTCAAGAACTCCAACCTTCTTCCATTTAATGACCGTCAGAGGGCATTCGAGAACAATGGCACGCTGAAGCTGCTGAACGTGCAGAAAGAGCTAGACGAGGGCGAGTACACCTGCCACGTACTAGTTCAGCCACAGCTGTTCAAGAACCAGAGTGTTCACGTCACTGTGAAAGGTAGTGGAGATGTTTAGTGGTGGAAATCTTGTGAACAGGGATAAATTCAAATGAAATGCAATCTATTTTACCCACTTACCTCTTACTGATCTTGAGCTTGGTCTTGGCCATTCTTGATACTGGTCTCTTCTTGGTGGCAACTGAAGTTGCCTTGATTGCAATCCTGACTCCATTTGGTCTGATAGGTTTTTGGCTGTTCTGTCATCCTGGTTTAACAAATGTCAATCAGCAAAGTAATATAAATAAAGTTAGAGACTTTTTCTTCAGCACTTCAAAAGCAATCAGTCAAAGAAACATTAATATATACTCTAGTTGAGGACATAAATGCCTGGTTAATAAATAAATACATTTAAGAAATCTAATTTGTAAAATCTTATCTTGTAAAATCTGTATACAGGATTTCCATTTTTTTTTTTTACCAATGGTTTTATATGAAATTTTGCTAATGAATCATTCAGAACGATTTGTGAACTAGTTTGACCAATTCATTAAAATTCACATGATATGAATACAATGACTAGTTAATTACATTAATATCTATAATAAATCAAATTAGTAAATCTTTTGGACAGGGTTCCTGTACTTTTTGACCAATACATTTTAAGTCGTTATTCATTTAAAAAATCATTTTGATTCAGCCTATTTCACTTATTAATCATTCAGACAGATTTGTGATCTAGTTTGACCTATTCATTGAAAAGAATGGACTGAAGAGAACAATTCATGCATTACTGTGTTTTGCAAGCAAGTTTGACCCCACACACATTTTTATTATATAAATACATTGCCCATTTAAATACAGAAATACTTAGAATAACTAAAAAAAAAAAAAAAATTCAGCAGAGAATGACTAGAAAATATTTTTATATGACTTCTACAGGATTTCTATGATTATATACATTTTCATGACATCTCCAGGCCTGGAAAACACCATTTAAAGAATTCCCTAATATTTCCAGGTTTTCCATGACTGTGGGAACCCTGTTCAAATAAATGTAGAGCCCTTAACAACATTGCATCTCTGTTTTTTTCAGTGCCTCCCTTCATCCAACCTTTCGAGTTCCCACGGTATTCCATCGGACATCGCGTCTTCGTACCTTGCGTTGTGCGGTCAGGTGACCTCCCCATCTCTATCACCTGGGAAAAGGATGGAAAACCCATCAACGTCAGCCTGGGCGTGACCATCGACAACATCGACTTCACCAGCTCAATGCGAATCTCCAACCTCCAGCGAGTGCACAACGGCACCTACACCTGCATTGCCCAAAACGATGCTGCTGTTGTCAAATATCAGAGTCAGCTCATTGTGAGAGGTAAGACTCATATTTCAAACTAAATTCAAACCATTTGTCCAAGACCCAACTTGTGAAATTGTAAACACATTGTAAACTATTTATTTTTAAATTGTGTAGTTCCGCCAAGGTTCAAAGTCCAGCCTCAAGACCAGGATGGAATCTATGGTAAATCGGTCACCCTAAACTGCTCTGCGGATGGTGAGCCACGCCCGACTATCGAGTGGAAATACTCTAAAGGTACATGGCTTCACCCCCAACTGGGTGATTTTCAGAAAATGTGTCAAAAAAATGTCCTGGTCCTTTTTACTCCAAATCAAAAGAAACAATTTAGATATATTTTGCAGAGAGAAAATTAAACCTATTTTTAAGAATATATTTTTTTTTTACATTTTAGGGATTTATTTCACATTGTGACAAGATTTTCTTAACAGTTGCACACATTTTAACCCCAACCCCCAGTTCTCATCAGCGCAGTGTAAAAAAAGAGGTTAATTATTACATTCTATTTACCGTAATGTGAATATATATAACACACACACACACACACACACATACTGTGCATGTGTGTGTGTATGTGTATGTATGTATATATATATATATATATATATATATATATATATATATGTATATACTGTATACAACCCCATATCCCAAAAAAGTTGAGACCATATGAAAACAAAAAGGAGTGATTTGTAAATTATATTCACCCTTTGCTATATTGAAAGCACTACAACTACACATTACATGATGTTTTACCTTGTGAATATTCATTTAAATTTTTTTAAATGTACAGTAATTTAAAATCAGATGATTGCAACATGCTCCAAAAAAGTTGAGGCAGGGGCAATTTAAGACTAATAACAATTCGACGATTTGAAATTTCAAGTCAATTAGAAACAGGAGATGTCAAGCAGGTGAGGAAATTGTGTCATACAGTATACTCTATAAGGAGCCTCCGAAAACGAATCCTTCAAGAGCAAGGATCGTTCAAGACTTGTCAATTTGCCAAGAGATGCTTCAGCAAATAATCCAGCACTTCTGAATGCACATAATCTCTTATTCCTCAGACATCGCTGTCTTAAAAACATCATTCATCTGCTTGGAATTACTTTAGTAAACCTTAGTCAACACCACTCCCTGCTGCATCCACAGATGCAAGTTAAGATTTTACGATAAGAGCAACATATACTGCCATCCAGGGATGTTACTGCATTTTTCAGCAGGACAACTTCAAACCATATATTGCCCGGATTACAAGTGCATGACTGTGCAAGCAGAGAGTGTGGGTGCTAGATTGGCCTGCCTGCATTCCTGACCTGTCTCCAACTTAGAATGTGTGGCGCATTATGAAGCACACCATCCGGCAACGAAGACCCCGAACAATAGTTACGTTAAAAGTTAACTTAATTAGAAGAAATGGTGATAAACACTCAACTATCCCAACTTTATGAGCATGTTGCAATCATCTGATTTGAAATGAATGAATAAAAAAAAACTATGAAATTCACAGGTTAAATATAATATAATGTGTAGTTGTATTGCTTTCAATATAGCAAAGGGTGAATATAATTTACAAATCACTCATTTGTGAATCATACTGATGAATCATCATATACAACTTTTTAACTATAATACCAAAAAAAGAATGACTATGTGTTACAGTAATGAGAATCATCATTGAAATCATTGGGATTAGTTAAATTAAAACCTCTGAATGTGTTGCTGTCATGAGAATTGAGGTAAAATGTGCTTAAGTGTACTGAAAATAATGTCACAATGCAAACAATCATAATGGTCCTACTTTTTCATCTTTATTACTGTAATACTGTAAAAAAATAATTTTTAGAAATGACTGTAGAAAGGTAATGAAAATCACGTAAAACAATTGGAATAGTAAAAGTAAAACTCCCCGATGAATTACGGTTATGAGAATTGGGGGGTTAAATGTTCTTCAGTGTCCTGAAAATAATCTCTTAATGCAAAAAATCTTAATTCCTCTAAATCGTACTTCTTTTTTCTTAATGCAAATTGTATTTTTTGGGGTTTAAATATGACCGAGACATTGTTAGCAGGTATCGTGAGAATCACCCAACTACTAACATCGATGCCACCTAAAATATGTTCAGCTGTTTAACTAGACATTTTCTTCTTTGCCAGGTGCTGGGGTGCCCCAGTTTCAACCTATTGCTCTAAACTCAGGCTTCAGGGTCCAGCTGCTCGGGAACGGCTCGCTGCTGATTAAGCATGTTCTTGAGGAGGACGCAGGATATTACCTGTGCAAGGTCAGCAATGACGTGGGAGCCGATGTCAGCAAGTCCATGTACCTCAACGTGAAAAGTAAGAAGGCTTATTGTACTGAGATCTTGGCTGGTTGTTTTGACGATTCATTCTAAAATTCTGATCAAATTCTGAACTCTCAGCTGTCCTGAATATTTAGTGGTAAGTTGAGAAAAGCTGTCACTTTTCTCGAAAGCAACGTAAAGGGATAGTTCACCCCAAAACACTAAAAGCTGAACCTGATATTTCAAAGCAAAGCTGTCTTTGGATCACCTTTCAGAGAGCTTGGAATTGATCTTTATAACAAAAAGAGTCAATATTGTTAGACATAATAAGAGTTCATTGTAACAGGGTTTCTGCTGAAACAGTGTTGTCTGTCTCAGACACACGTGGGTGTTTATCCACGAGTAGCCAAAAACCTTTTCCCCCTCATTACACTGTGAACTCCTGCAGGAGCTGACTTGTGGAAAAGTGTGTGCTTTCAATGTTCTAAATGTGTACGTGCACGTGTGTGTAAATCTCATTCCATTTCTGTTTACTCCAACTCTCTGCCTCACTCCTTCAAACCACACACACACACACACACACACACACACACACACACACACACACACACGTGCACACACACACGCACACACGCAGAGAGATTATACTTCTGATTATAGACATGTATTTGGATATTCAGAAAATGATGATTATTATGTGAGAGGTAATAAAATGACAAACAATCCAAAGAAGATTTAATGTTTTTAAATTGGCTTGATTTTATAGATCTGGAATTGATTGGGTTGTGAAAAGTTGTTTCTATGGGTGTGTTCAATTCAGAAGTGTTCACCCCTAAATGCACTGTTCCCTTGGAAGACTTTACCCTCCACTGAAAGAGCTTTGGATGACTGAAAGGTGTGAGGCTCATAAATAACAATCATCTGGGCTCACTTTTGAAGTCATTTGTATTGGAAATTCTGTTTGAACGACCATAAAGCTTAACTATTATAATTGTTTCCCCTTCAAAATGTATGTCATTTTGAATGGGGGTGTTTATGTTGTAGATGTAGGTGGTTAGAAGGGAGATGTTTAATACAAAGGCTTGGTGACATCAGCTGTAAAGAAAAGTTGTTTGTTTTAGATTAAGAACAGATTACTTTTTGGAATACCTTGCTCGAGTTATAATTTTCATAAATTATTTTATTTAAGTTCATATTTTTTTACAATTCCATTTGGTGCCACTAGTGCCACTGAAATTACACTCTTAAAGGAATAATCATCCAAAATTAAAAATTATGTCATCATTTACTCATCTTAATGTTGTTCCAAACCTGTATGACTTTCTTTCTTTCGTGGAACAATGAAAATGGAGATGTTTGGCAGAATATTAGGGACTGACAGCTTCAGTAACTAATCACTTTCATGGCATGAAAAAAGTGGCTTCAACATTCTTCAAAATCTTTCAAATCCATGGAAGAAATAAGGACTCACGAAAAATACAGGTTTGAAAGGACTCACGAAAAAAAAAAATATATTTATATATTTTTTTTATACATTTTATGTAATTTTGCAATGAAATTGAAATGCATACATCTTAAAAATAGGGTAAAATATTTTTGAGTGCTAGAATAAATGATGACAGAATGTTCATTTTTGGATGAACTATCCCTTTAAGTGAGTACATAGGGTCCATTTTAATTTCACATTCACTTTAAAAGTGTAAATCTTAATTTTTTAAATAAGTTAAATCTATATACGCTTGTGCAAACAAACACGTCTTGAAATTAATTTGATTCAACAGTGTGTTTTTCAACCATTCGTGGCAAAGTGGCTAAATGAACTGTTTTAATGTCGGGTTATCCAGCTAATCCCTGTCTGCTGCTCCTATGCAAAGGTGGCTGCGTTTTCCTTTGATCAGAGTGTGATGTTAGAGAGGCTTATTTTCACACCCTGCTCTTATCAGCACACAGCAGGAGCTTCCCCACAGAGTTGCTCTCTCTCTCTCTCTCTCTCTCTCTCTCTCTCTCTCTCTGCCCAATACAACCTCTTCTGCATCTATTCTCTCTACCGCTCCCCTTCTCATGTCATGTAACACCACACACACAAAACTGTGTTCTCAGGGAGATCGATCAGGGTGACGGGTGAAATAGTGTCGTGTACTCGTTTCAGTGAAAAGAGCTCTGCTCCCGGAGGCACAAGCATATTGTTGTGGCTTTCTGTAGTAATATGAATCTCCCTTAGAGGTTTGTCCTACAGTCCATTGCGAATTTTCCAGTTTACCACAAAATAGCTGCTCGTTAACATCTTCTGCAATCAGCACAGAGCGTTCAGATGTCCTCAAAGCCAAATAACAGGGGAGTTTATTTGAAAAACTAAACAAAAACAAAAGTACAGTTTAAGTCAGATGTTAACATACACCTTAGCCAAATACATTTAAACTCAGTTTTTCACAATTCCTGACATTTTATCATAGAAAACATTCCCTGTCTTATGTCAGTTAGGATCACTACTTTACTTTATTTTAAGAATATGAAATGTCAGAATAGTAGAGAGAATGATTTATTTCAGCTTTTATTTCTTTAATCACATTCCCGGTGGGTCAGAAGTTTACATACAATTTGTTAGTATTTGGTAGCATTATATTTAAATTGTTTAATTTGGTCAAATGTTTTGGGTAGCCTTCCACAAGCTTCTCACAATAAGTTACTGGAATTTTGGCCCATTCCTCCAGACAGAACTGGTGTAACTGAGTCAGGTTTGTAGGCCTCCTTACTCACACATGCTTTTTCAGTTCTGCTCACAAATTCAGATTGAGGTCAGGTCTTTGTGATGGCCACTCCAATAACTTGACTTTGTTGTCCTTAATCCATTTTGCCACAACTTTGGAGGTATGCTTGTGGTGATTGTCCATTTGGAAGCTTTCACTTCCTGGCTGATTTCTTGAGATTTTCTTCAATATATCCACATGATTTTCCTTCCTCATGATGTCATCTATTTTGTGAAGTGCACCAGTCCCTCCTGCAGCAAAGCACCCCCAAAACATGAGGCTGCCACCCCCATGCTTCACTGTTGGGATGGTGTTCTTTGGCTTGCAAACCTCACCCTTTTTTCTCCAAACATAATGATGGTCATTATGGCCAAAATAGGACATTTCTCCAAAAAGTAAGATCTTTGTCCCCATGTGCACTTACAAACTGTTGTCTGGTTTTTTGTAGCATTGGCTGACTGGCTGAGCAGCCTTTCAGGTTATGTTTATATATGACTCGTATTACTGTGGATATAGATACTTGTCTACTTGTTTTCTCCAGCATCTTAATAGGTTCCTTTGTAGTAGTTCTGGGATTGATTTTATACTTTTCGCAGAAGGCATCTCCTTCCTGAGCTGTATAATGGATGTGTGGTCCCATGGTGTTCATACTTGCGTGCTATTGTTTGTACAGATGAACATTGTACCTTCAGGCATTTTGAAATTGCTCCTAAGGATGAACCAGACTTGTGGAGGTCCACGATTTTTCTTGGCTTAGGTCCTGGCTTATTTCTTTTGATTTTCCCATGATGTCAAGCAAAGAGGCACTGAGTTTGAAGGTAGGCCTTAAAATACATCCACAGGTGCACCTCCTATCAGAAGCTAATTGGCTAATTATCTAAAAGCTCGACATCATTTTCTGTAATTTTTCAAGCTGATTAAAGGCAGTTATCTTAGTAGCTATATGTTAAAAAATCTGTCTGTAAACAATTGTTTGACAAATTACTTGTGACATGCACCAAGTAGATGTCTAAATGACTTGCCAAAACTATAGTTTGCTCATTTTAAATCTGTAGAGTGGTTAAAAAATATGTTTTAATCACATCAACCTAAGTGTATGTAAACTTGTGACTTCAAATGTATGCATAATACTGAGGCCTTTCAAACCAAAATGAAGTCCAACTTTCATAATATAAGGTTTGAGTTTTTCGGAATAAGAGATTATTAACTTCTTTTAAGAGATATCATAGTTAACTGCTTATTTTTATGTATTGTGATGTAAAAGCAGTAGAAATTATCATGCTAATTTATGGAAGCTTACTGCGTTGGGTCACTCACTATGTTTGAATTGGAATACTAGTGTACACTGCATACTGCATATGTTTAATATATTATGCTATACAGTATACTGCTTACTATTTATTAAAATAGTATGTGAAATACAACACAGTATGCAACAATAAGTGTTTTAAATGTTAGCATGCTATTATGTTTTCAAATGACGCTGCATGATGTTACATGTTTAATGCAGCATTCGGTTCATTAATTTTTTTAATAAAAATTTTAACTTTTTCATCTAATTTTGTCAAAATATCTTAAATCATGGCAGTGTGAGTAAATATGTTTTAAATTGCGGCTGATGTTACATTAGTTCATTCATCACACTGAAAAGCCATCTGCATTACTTAAAAAAAGTGTTTAGTGGAATATCTGCTGAAGAACTACACAAAACATGATCCTGTAGGAGAAAATCCACCAATCAGAGAATCGCAGCACACAAACCGTGGCAGCAACAACCACCAACTTTCACAACTGTGTCGGCCTCCCTACACCCTCAATTTATAAGTATTTTGCACTTTACTTTAAAATATTGATTCAATACTTATGAATCATTTCAACTTTAAATCAGTAGTTTATGTTTCTATTATTTTAATTCAATTACATCAATTACAATGCTTCATGGGATTGTTGTAGTTATGAAAGACATTAAGTACACAGTCTTGTCTTTATCAATTTTTTTTATTCTTTTTTGCTTCAAATCAAAGTTTGTAACATTTTGATTTACTTCAGAGCTGGTTGGTTTGGTTCATGGCTTAGAACTCTTTTATGAAGGATCCCTATGTAAAAAATGAAAGGGAAAAATACTTTGGGAATCAAGATGGCTGAAAAAGTTGGCGGGCACTTTTTCGCTTTATTTATGGTTTTAAACTATACATTTTGGCAAATGTCGTAGGTTAGTAGTACTGTAGTATGCTATTCCAAACTTCAATATGCTAAGTTGAGTCTTAAACCAAACTGAAGCAGACACATTGATGAATAACAATAATTGTTTATCAAAAAGTTGGTTTTCCTCAATTAAATACTGTCCATAAATGAACAACTGCGATCCCAAGAAACTTCATAAAATTAGATATAATGGTGCATCACGTCACTGGCCATTTTAACATAATCCTTCCCATTCCTTCACTCTGATTGGTTGCACGCTTTTCCATTTTCGGCAGCATGATGCGGCTCATTCTCCACACAAAGCCCAATGGTGCAGTAAAGGAGGATATCAGGCAGCAGTGAACACGGCCACTTAACCAGTCCGCTCTCTGTTTACCCCGATGCATCATGAAGCAGGGGCTGCTGTACACATGCGTCTCATCTGCCCGCCGGACCAGTGAGGCGAAGGGACTTGGCCTACATCCCCCACACACAGCCCAGAACGCTGATGTGATAGGGGCTGATGGGTGCGCTCACAAAGCCTGCAGGGAGCAACAGTAGGAGTCGCCATGAGACTAAGATGAAAAAGACATCACTCTGGGGATAGACTCCATTTGAACCTATTCTTGATCAATTTGTAATGCAAAGAAACTAAGCAGATAAATAATTAAAAAAATAGAGGAAACAAGTTGTCACATTGGTGGAATCTTAGTAACTATTGGATTTTGAGACACAAGTCTAATTACACATATGTGTGTTTTCTCTAGCAGTGGCTATACTGTATATATTGGTTTGACACACGTAGTTCAAACCACTCTTTAATTATTATAATTGTTTTTAATTCTGTCCTCCAAACAAGAATTTCAAAATCAACATATGTTTGCTTGTTTACATTTGGGTTAACAAGTAGTAAAAAATAACAACAACAACAAAAAACAAGACAAGAATACATTCATGCAAGTGTCACCCGTTCAATGGATGTAATTCTTCTAGAAAGGTTTCATTTTTAATCCGAATGGGGCAAGTTGTCACATGTGTTTTAAATGTTATTAATTTATACAGTTTATGAATTACAGTATTGGTTGGTCAAAATAATGGTTTGATATTTAGGTACATTACCTTTTACATGTGCACTGTATCATGAATTGTTTTGTGTTTCATAATTGTTGTTCTGTTTAAATTTTGCAAAATCTCATATTGGCTGTTTTATGGCAGTTTTCACTGCAACTTACTCCATATAGCAGGGCATGTTGTCACAAAAGTTTAATGTGTGTTAAAGTAGCTGTGTTTTTTTCTACTGGGCAATAATGGTGGAAATGTTTAATAGCTTTTTTATATCTGCAGAAATTGACTTATTCTCTGTAGAAATACTGATTGGAATAAAAAAGTGTGACAACTAGCCCTGGTTTCCCCGATCTTATGTTATTTTTTTTGCTTTGGAGACATTTTTTGCAATTCTGTCATGCAGTATAAGGGAAACTGAATCATATCATGTATGTCTCTTTCAAACATGTGGCAAACGTGTCTCTGATTCTCCTATTTATGCGTTGATTGATGGTTTGGTGTCAAATGTTGCAGAGCTGCGCAAAGCCAGTTGTCAATGCTGACCCCTTGTGACCTAATTAGACTGATTAGTTGACAACCCCTCCAGCCTTAAACAAATCAAGACATTATAGAAACACAATCTTTTCTGTGCATTTTTTCCATTTGTTTTCTTTTTTTATATAATATTTTTGCAAAAGTAAAAAAGGCAAGATTAACAGGTCATCTTCCCAGAGACTTGTATCTTCTGCTTGGATCCATGATATAAACATGCAGGCTGGTAACTGCTCTCCTCTGAAAATCAATTCTGAATGTTTGTTCTATTTTTGTCCTCCATTGACAGCACACTCTTACAGCTGGGGAGAGCAAGCAGGCTGAAGCTGGTTGGCATGGTAACGTGTCCAGGTGAAAGGGAGATGCAGGCAGGGGAGGGGAGACTCTCATGGGGGGAAGCCAGGATTCCCTGTGGGCTGGATATAAGCCAGAGATCACAGACTCCTACTGTATCTCAGTCAGCTAGACCTGACAAGGACACAGATATAATAAATTAGCTCTGTTTATAGATAGACAGAAAGACATTTATTCATATTACAATAGTTATTTCCATATGTCACAGGAACAGTCTTTAGAAATCACACAGATCTCAGGGGCAGAGAAGTGAATCTCACTTACTCTGCCCCTGATTGACCAAGGAGTAAAACCAGCTACCCTGACAGAGGGTGAGTTATTGGGTGTATATACCTTTTTAAACTCTTCTTGTTCCTCTGTTTCATTAAATGCTTGTCAGATTTTTGTCTAGTGACCTCAGGACAAATGGTGTTTGGTGTTGTTATCTATAATCCATACAGAATATAAGTTATTGTTACTTCCAGGTTCAACTCCTAGTCCACTTATTCCAAATAATTATGATTACTTAGATTTTGTACTGTACTGCAATAGATTTGAATGTTTTATTTTTAATGTAAGGTCAACTAATTGGATTTTATAGTATTTCAAGTTCTACAAAGGCAAGCTTAAAATAATACACACACTCACAAGCACAAAGCGACCAAATATAATTTTTGTCTGATTACATCCTCTAAGTGAATGAGTAAAATGACCCTGCATCAATCAGAGAGGTTTGAGAAGAGACGTAAATCACTCCTACAGCCGGAGAGGAAGTTCCTGCCCAGTAACACTCTGTTACTCTCTCTGGATCTTAGAAGGAGAATTAGCACCTCCACTCTCAGTCCAACTGCTGCTTATAATTCTGCTGGATATTAAAGAAATACATCAACACAGCAATTATGCAGCCATTATGAAGACAGCTCGCAGCCTGGGGGATGATGCAGCTGCCCCTCCAAGACACAGACTACTTTCCTCTTTAGTGTTCTATACTGGATAATCACATAACGACAGAGCGCTCGGCCGCAATAAGAAATAAGATACCAGTTTAACCTGCCTGCGTCTTTCACCGGGGGACTGTACAGCTTAATTTATACCTGCTGATCAGTTGTAGTAGTTTTCATTGACTTCACGCACGTTACTAAAAGTAACCTTGCTTGCAAGCAACTAAAAAAAAGCAATGTTCAAATCATTTGGATGGATGAATGGATGTAAAATGGTGTACAATATACACAATCAACATGCATACTATACACAGGGTACATAGTATTGAGGTATGTTTAACACTCTATTTAAGTTTATGTATAAATAGAAATATAAGATTTTCCTCGTTCATGGACAGATTAGTAAAAAAAAAAAATGATAACGCAAATTCAAACCGTTTTTGTTTGTTTTTCCTGCGAAGCTGAGAATTGCTGGAGTGAATAAGAGATGAAATGTAAATGGTCTGGACTTTCAACCTGACACATTCAATTATATCACACGCTGTACCGGCGCTCCCACGTACACGCCTGGTGCTCTGCTCCCCCAATAAATGCCTCTCAGGAACTAGGACATGAGTGTGTGCTGTGCAGGGCTGTGTGTGTGTGTGTGTGTGGATCCTAAATGAACTCTGCATGAAGCATTAGATTTAATCTTGTTTTTGTCATAGAGCTTTAAAACATTTATCTTGTTTGGGCTATAAAGTGTTCTGATCGTCACTCTTTGAAATGTTACATTGCGTTTGTACAAATGTAAGTTTGAAGTCGTTGCTGTCATAAGAGAGAGTCATTCAGTTTGATTCACAGTGATGTTGCGTTTTAATCATAACATACATGTTCACAAGTCTCTGAAACAGAGTCGAGGTCAAGTCTCAAGATTTTCAAAGCCAAGTTTAAGTCTTAGTCTTTTGTCACGACTCCAAGACAGTTCTCAAATCCCTTTTGGTCAGTGTTATGTATGCTGCAGATTAGTTTTATACATTTTTGTAAAATTAATTTAATATATTTAGAAAAATGTATTATTTCTGTGGATTTCCTTATTGATCAAGTCAAATGTATCTTATAGAAAATATTTGGCTTTTTAAGACAAGTCAAGACTTATTTATTTTTAATTTTTTTACAACCCCTATTCTGAAAAAGTTAGGACAGTATGGAAAATTCTATTAAAAATGAAAAGGAGTGATTTGTACATTCTATTCACCCTATGCTATATTGAAAGCACTACAACACATTATTTTATGATTTATCTTCATAAAATGAAAATATGATTGAAATCAGATAACACGCTCAAAAAAGTTGGGACAGTTGAGTGTTTACCACTGTGTAACGTCACCATTTCTTCTTATGATACTTTTGTGCATGATCTCCGATCCCCCCACTGTTATAAAAACAGTCTTTTGTTTGTAATGGATATCATGACATCAGATCTGGAGTACTTTGGTAAACCATGGTGCCAAATTTCTCCAAAAGTAAAAAAAAAACACAATTTTGCAAACAAAAACAATCCGCTTCGCAAAGGAAAACTTGACTCTCAAACAATCAGAAAGAGATTTGAAAATACATAGTTGTCTTTACCACAGGCTTAGCAAACAAATGTGTTGTGTTTTACAAATATAAAAATTGTGTTTCATATAAGCCTACATCATATTTCACAAATAAATACAATCTATTCGACAAATTCTACAGGATTGTATTATTTGTATATTTTCTAATTACCAGAAAGGATCTAATTTTTACAAGAAAATACGTTGTTTTTACCATGTAATATGTAGTAATGAAAAAACTGAGTGAAAGTATGAGGCAGCACTGTGCCATCTACTGTTTTAAAAGAGGAGGTGGCTCAGCGCATTAGTGAAAATATTGATGCATTTGTGAGAAAATCAGGACTGTGGTTGAGAAAAGTGTGGCAAAAGTCACGTGACTCACAAGTGGTATGTATTTGTTCACATCGGATTTTGTATTTGTTCGACAATCCTGTAGAATTTGTAGAATAGATTGTATTTATTTGTGAAATAATACGTATAGTAAACCTTTGTCAGTCAACAACATCCACTGATGCAAGTTATGGCTTTACTATGCAAAGCAGAAGCCATACATCAACACTGTCCAGAAGCAACGCCAACACTTCTGGACTCAGTCTCATCTTAGATGGAAAGTAGAACAGTGGATTCGTGTTTTGTGGTCCGATTAGTCCACATTTCTAATAGTTTTGGGGGGGGGAAACAGCCAATAGTATTTACAAATCACTCCTTTTTGTTTTTATTAGCATTTTCCATACTGTCCCAACTTTTGGGGGAATGTTTTTTTTTTTTTTTTTTTTTTTGAAATGGATAGTTCCTCCAAAAATGTAAATTCTGTTATTATTTACTCACCCTCATATTGTTCCAACCCTATATGACTTGCGTGGAACACAAAAGGAGATTTTAGGCAGAAAGACAATCTTAGTGACTAAGACAAACATTTTGCCTAACATCTCCATTTGTATTCTATGGAAGAAATAAAGTCTTACAGGTTTGTAACAACATGTGCGTGAGTATCTGATGACCGAATTTTTATTTTTACTATCAAGTTAAGTTCGATTCAAGTTGAGTTTCTCTGCTTCATAATGCATCTCTTTGTCTTTTTCTGTCTTTTTCTCTCAGTTCCAGCCATGATCACATCGTACCCCAACAACTCCCTGGCCACAAAAGGAGAGAAGATAGAGATGAGTTGTAAGGCTCATGGTGAAAAGCCCATCATGGTTCGATGGGAGAAGGAAGTGGAGAAGGAAAAGCAGTCACACATGATCAATCCAGACATGTGGCGGCACACAGTTACTGTCAAGAAGGTCGGCGATGAGGTCGTTTCCACCCTGCAGGTCTGCTTCTCTTATTAAACAGAGTGGTTTTAAATGCAATTCTTTCTGCTCTGTCTAAGGGAAAGTCCACCCAACAATGAAAATTCTGTCATAATTTACTCACCCTAATGTTGTTCCAAACCTGTATGACTTTCTTGCTTACATGGAGCACAAAGAGAGATGTTGGGCAGAATGCATGAGGGTTAGGGTAAATTATGATAGAATAAACATTTTGGGGTAAACTATCCTTTTAAGTCACATCAGATGGTATTAGGATCAGGGCCCATTTAGAACACACATGTCTTTTAATTGCATGATCTGATGGTTTTCCTGGGTGCATGCTCACGTGCAATCTTTTGGAATTCAGATCTATCCAACATTGAGAGAGGATTCTGGATTTTTCTCCTGTCATGCCATCAACTCTTATGGTGAAGACAGAGGCATCCTTCAGCTAACAGTTCAAGGTAAGCACCCATAAAATCATCTGGGCTTGGTTCAAGACTCTAGAGATTTGTTAGCCATTTGTGACAAGGATCTTCAGGAAAATCCTCTGATTTAAATGGCATTATTTAAATGTGGTGAGTGCCTTGCTATTCCCATCTGAGATTCTAAGTGCTCTATTCTTGAATTCTTAGAGCCACCAGAGCCTCCGAAAGTGGAAATTCGTGAGGTAAAGGAGAGAACCATCGCCCTCCGCTGGACAATGGGTTTCGACGGGAACAGCCCTATTACCGGCTACGATATTGAGTGTAAAAATAAAACAGGTGCACAGTCTTTACACTTGATATTTTGGATCAAAATGAGTGCAAACAACAGTATCCAGGGTTCCCACACATCTTGGAAATCCTGGAATTTTGCATTGCAGTTTTCCAGACATGGAAAAGTCATGGAAAATTAGAAAACATTCCCTTATAAATGTCCAGGAAAATAATTACTGTATTTGTCCAGGAAAATATTTTAGTATAATAAAACTGTTTGATTGTGTCACTGACAAGGTTTTTGTTACATGTACAAGTATTGATATAGTGTAATTTTTTTTTTTCCATTGCTGCATGTAGTGTTAAATATAAAACTATTTGAGTTGTAAAATTTAGATAACAGCAAAGGTCGGACCGCAATTTTTTCAATAATTCAATGATTTCTTATGCGAAAATATGAATGGAATCACTGAATGCAGTAAAAATTGCATTAGCTATAAAATGTGTAACGTCATGGAATTTGACTATTTGTGACAAAAAAGAATGTTTGAATGCACAATCAAATTATAATCTCGATATTTCCAAGTGCGATTATTAAACCGCAAAAGGCTGTGATTTAATTAAATAAATAGACAATCTGCATGTGCTGCGTGCTTCAAAATGAATGTGTGAAGCCGGCCGCTCATACACTGAAAACACCTCATCTTGAGCATCACGCATGCTCTGGGTGTGCGTATGTATTTGGTAGATGACAGTGAGTAGAGTGCTCTGAAGCATGCGGCACATACAGACTACATTTTTATTTCATATCATATTTGAAATCACAGCTTTTTATGTTTTATAACCCCACTGGACCATGTCACAAAAGTTGAGAAACTTCCATCAAAAACACAGAAACACCAAAATGAATAAAAAAACAAGCTTGATTTAAATGGATGCATGAACTGGGGAAAAAGATCATGTTTAAGGCAATTAAATAATAATAATAATAATAATAATAATAATAATGTGTTAAAGCAATATTTCACATCTGTGATATTCTGTTCTGCAGCACTTTATTTGACAAAAAATATCCTCAGTGTTGTTTCGGATTGTGCTGTGAAGATTTTGTAGATAAAGTACTTCATTTGATAAAATAATGCAATGTTATGTTGAAAAATTTAATGAATACAATTCTCTTTTAGTTTTATAAAATTTTTGGAAAAATGTATTTGAATAGCAACTATTTTAATGATTAAATTTAATTAAACCGCCAAATATAAACCCTCCAATAACCAACATTTTAATGAACGTAGGTTTTTTACGGAGGCCGTGAAGTCCAAAACAAAACAACAAATCTGAAAACACAACGGCAAATACAAAGACAAAGTAACAATTTAGAAACAAAACAACAAATAATAAAACACAAAGGCAAATCCAAAAACACAACAGCAATTCAGTCGAAATGGAAAGGGTAAGTCCCATAACTTCTCACCTAATTGGATGCGTGGAGAATAACTCGTCATTTCCTCAGGACTGGTTTACTGCCCACTTGCGCGATTATTGCAAAATTAATTCAAAATGCTCAATTACGGAAAATTGTAAGCGGTTTGTTACTCAGTAAAACAGTAATGGGAGACTTTATAACACAGAACAAAAACAGCGAGCGGGAAAATGTCAGGTTCGATATTCATCTACAGTGTGTAAGGGACCGTCAAAAAATTCCACAAACTGCGTTAAAACGCCAGTGTCCAAGCGTTCATTCAGTTGACTTGCATATCAGAACATAACAAACACTGTTATTAAAAAGCATTTTTACATTCTAAAGGTTGCATTTGAAGCCAGTGTGTCTAATTATGAGTTCAGTGTTCAATTAATTTAGAAGAAAAAAAACTACTGACATTTTACGAAGATATTATTTTCATATTGTAAAAGTTGTAGAAGGCTGCAATTGAAGATTCTGACTGACTTTAGGTGAGATTTTCCTAGGATGTGAAATTATACATATACAGTATTTAGTTATTTAAAACATCAACAACAAAAACAATGTAAGTTAGTCATTCACACCACTGGCAGCCTGCTACAACCTTGTAAAAAGTACATCTTGATGAATTTTAGTGGTGTTGTTTCTAAAATAATTGAAAACTGTATCCATATTGTTGCGTATACATGGAAAATCTATTCACTAGCAGAAACCGGAACATTTATCATTTTTATTTATATAATTTTTTTTAAACAACAGTGTTTTTTAAGTTAGAGCATGCAAGTTGAATGAACGCTTGGACGACACTAATGTTTTGGAGCAGTTTGTGGACTTTAAGATGATCCTTTATGCACTAGAATCTAGATGAACCATGAGACCATAGATGAACATCGTACCTAAAACTAACTTTTCCCACTCGCTGTTTTTACTCTCCGAATTAAAAAGATTCCTGTTACAGTTTTCCCAAGAGAAAAAACACTCAAAATGATGTAGTTTTTCAGTGAGTGACCATTTGGCATGGATTTTGATATTTAATTGAACCAATTCTGAAGAAAGAACTCGGACTCATTCACAGCCAATCAGGTGAGAAGCTCTGGCACCTGCCCTTTCCATTTAGACTGAATTGCAGTTGTGTTTTCTGATTTGCTCTTGTTGTTTTGTTTCTGGATTCACTGTTGTGTTTTCTGATTATCGGATTTGCCGTAAAGTTTCATTATTTGTTGTGTTTCTGAATTTTTATTTTGTCTTTGGATTTGCCTTTGGGTTTTTAGATTTGTTGTTTTGTACTTGGCCACCATAGTTTTTGCTTAAATATTACAACCGTGTGGCACATTAAATGTCCTGGAAAATTGTGCCTTGAAAAGAATGGGAACCCTGGTATCAAGTGCCTTAAAGGGATAGTTCACCCAAAAATGAAAATTCTGTCATGATTTACTCACACTCGTATATCTTTGTTTCTTTTGTGGAACACAAAAGGAGATGTTGGGCAGAATGTTAGCTTCAGTCACCATTCACTTTCATTGTATAGAATAATGAAGCTATGAAAGTGAATGGTGACTGAGACCTGAGATCTCCTGCCTAACATCTCCTTTTGCGTTCCACATAGAAAATAATGTCTTATGGGTTTGGAACAACATGAAGGTGTGTAAATGATGACATAATTTTCATTTTGGGGTGACCTATAACTTTAAAACATTTAAGACCAGTTATAAGTACTGAACTAGGATCGTTTTTACCGCATTCATATCATAAGTAACACTAAATAGATAAGGTGGGACCAAACAAGATTCTTATGGCTTATGAATACAATTAAAATTCAAAATGATTAACATTAAATTAAGTTGAGTGTCATCAGTGTAGCCATCTTAAGCTGTTTTTGTTTCATTATCTAGCAATGTTCTTAACCAGTTGTTTCTCCCTCCCCATGAACAGAAACTTGGGAAAGAGCTCGCAGGACCAGAGATGTTTCGCCCACCCTTAACCAGGCTACCATCATAGAACTCCACCCGTCCTCCACCTACAATATCCGTATTTTTGCTAAGAACCAAATTGGGGACAGTGAACCCAGCAACGAACTCACCATAACCACAGATGAAGCAGGTACAATCAATTCACTATATCTGCAGCATCATTCAAATGCTTAACACCGTTTTAATGCTTCAGATGTGGGCATGTTGATAAAGAAATGAAGATTTTTTCATATTTTTCATTCCAGGCCCAAGTTGTAGCAGTCATCACTTTTGAAGCCTTAGTTTTCATCTGTATTCTATAAATGGCATCTTTTAGTATAACACAGAAATAGGATCAATTTAAAGAACAAATGGCAATTGTAAAGATGTTGTAAATGTTTCACTTCTGTCGAACTGTTTCACACAAGGAATTATGTTACAGTACTGCCAATTGCTGGTCTTGAGTAGCATTACAAGAGATTGACTGAAAATCACTAATGCCTGTTTATGAGAAATGACTCAAAATATACTATTAGATCAGGCCAATGTTATATATACACCAGCACAAACACTCAGAGTGAATGTTTCACTACTTTAGATCCCGAAGGGCCGCCCCAAGATGTAACGCTGGAAGCCATCTCCTCCCAAAGCATAAAAGTTACATGGAAGGTACCCCACTGTGTATTGAAATCATGACTGTTTTATTTAAATTATACATATATATATATATATTCAAAATCCAATATACACCTGAAAGTTGTAATATTTTGTTAAAACAAAGAAATGTTATGATGTTAAATTGATTAGAAATACTGCACTATTTCACTATTGTTAATCAATTAAGGAAATGTGGCATTGACCATGCTAACTCATTTGTACTAAAGGTCATGCTGGGATAACATGGATCATCAGGTTCTGCACAAACTTGTGGATTCCATGCAATATTCCAATACATATGAATTTGAAAACTTCAAATTGTTATGCCAATAAGATATGTTGTAACAAGAAATGCTAATTAAATTCTGTAATACAGAAATGCAAAAAAGAAGTCCACTGTATATATGTAACCGGTCATGCTCTACCCGCTATGAGCGAGGTTCAAACCGGTGATAGCCAGCATGGGAGGTGGGTGCGCTAACAAGGAGGTTAAAGGCTACGTGTGCCTCATGAGGCCAGGGAAGTGAGGTTTACACATATCGCACAGCTATCACGTACCAGCTGGCTCCCGTTACATATATAGTCCTACGCTATTTACTGAGGACTTGCTTTGTATATTTGTTATTCTAAATGTAATTTTATCATTCATAGCCTCCAATGAAACACCTCCAAAATGGCATGATAAGGGGTTACCAGGTGTGCCACAGAGAACACTCTGTAAACGGTAGTCACCAGTTCATCTGCATCAGTATCGAGGCCACGGGGGAGACAGAGACCCTGAGCCTCAATAACCTGAGGAAATACACAGAGTACGAGGTGGTGGCACAGGCCAGTAACAGCGCCGGTCCAGGACCTGCTTCTAGTGAGGTCCGTGCCACTACAATGGAGGATGGTAAGCCAGTTTTATCTTTCAAATGCTGAATGGGGTATTAGGTATTCAATGGTCCATTAATGATGCTGTAAATGTTAGTCCTTTTATTGTAAACATTGAGTGAATTATTGCTAATTTGGTTTCATAGTGGAGAATGTAGAGAGGTGGGCAGTCAAGAGAGTAAACATTATTTTTAATTATTTTATATTAAATTTTTAAAACCAATACAATAATTTGTCAGTTTGTGAAAGCTGCAGTGTGCAATTTCTGTGCCACTAGAAGGGTTTGAAAAAATGAATGCCTGTTTCCAAACAGGTTTCTTAAAGATCCCGTTTACAGTACACCTGGTATTAAGATGCATTTCGGGTGATCTGATTACAAGTGGTCAGCGTTAAATACAGGTGTAAATGGGGTGCAAAACGTTTTGTGATCGGATCACAAAAACCACAGTCAAACACACATTCAACCACATCACATTTGAGGTGTCAACCGATGCACTAAAACAAGAGTTTAAACTTTGCCTGTAACGTATGGCTTTAAAAGGAAATAACCGTCTGATCTGAAAATGTAAAAAGCGAATATATACACAAGCACGGCAACTTCAAGGATATTCTTCAGTGTGTTTGATATACACACAGAACATCTGAAGATCCTTTAATACAGGTGCTCCAATAAAATAATGGATAATTCTGCTCGAAATGTTGCGTTTGCACTTAGATTGAATTTAAACCGCATCTGGTTTTGTTTGCCCTTTCCGACCTTGTGTTTTTTTTTAATTTTTTGTTTATTATGATATAGTAGCACAGAGACATAATGATTGATGTATGTCATCATCAAATCAGAGAATCTACCCTTCAAAATCCTAGCACAAGTGGTCACAGGAGACGCATTTAAAGGAATATTCCGGGTTCAATTCAAGTTAATCTCAATCGTCAGCATTTGTGTCATAATATTTATTACCACAAACACCAATTTGGACTTTTCTTTAAAATGAGGCACTTAAAATGGAAGCGAACGGGGGCCAATTTCTAATGTTAAAATACTCACTTTTTCAAAAGTATAGCTATAAGACATAAACAATATGCGTGCAAACATGATATTATTGTGATAAAATCACTTACTAATCCTTTCTGTGTAAAGTTATAGGCAATTTTACAACTTCATTGCCATGATGATATAACAAACACTAAAACCCTAAAATGAATGTAAACATTACAATTTAATCAATTTTATAGCTCAAATAATGCATGAGTTTTAACAGAATGAATGTACTCTAAGAGCTTTTATAAAATAATAAACTTCACAATTCCTTTAAAAACTACAAAAATGTTGCCCCATTCACTCACTTTGTAAGTGCCTCACTGTAACCTCGATTTTTGCTTTTTTTTAAAAGAAATTCATTTTTGTGGCAATCAATATTTTGCCATAAATGCTGTCGATTAAGTTTAATTTGTATTTAATCCAGCATATTCCTAAACGATAAACGATAGTCCCGCCTTCAATTCAAACCATTGAATGAGCCAATGTCAGGCCGCTACAAAAACTGCAATGTTGAAAGTGCCACTGAGCCACAGTATTTACACTTTTCTGGGAAATAAACAAATGAATGGCTTACTTAGAGTTGTCTCTGAACATTTAAGCCAAGTCAAGTCATTTTTATTTGTATGGCGCTTTTCACAACACACATCGTTTTAAAGCAGCTTTACAGAAAATCATGCTTTAACAGAAAATTAAACTGTATGTCTATAAAGTCTTAGAGTCATCATTGTGTAGTTTGATTACATATGATTTTAAATTGTATATAAAAATAAATCATTAAATAATAATTGTATTTATAACCCCAGTGAGCAAGCCAAAGGTGACTTTGGCAAGGAACACAAAACTCCATAAGATGTTTTTTAACAGAGAAAAATAACCTTGGGAGAAACCAGACTCACTGTGGGGGCCAGTTCCCCTCTGGCTAACATCATGAATATAATGCCAATATGAATTATTTATGTGCAGTGCAAGTCATGGTTTAATATGAGTAAAATAAGTAAGTGTTAAGGGCCTGTGTTTATACAAAGATTTGTATGAACTGTAAGATTAATGACTAAAGTCCATCCTGGATTCATTTAAGAAGTTCACATAGCTGCAATTGTCCTTTATTATTTGGCTGATGAAGGCTTTTGTTGGTAATTACTTGATAGTCTACTTATTCCATTTCAAGAGAGTAGTCCAACATTAGACCAAGGTGATGTGGACAGAGATCAGTGAGGTGCATCACAGTTCAACCGGCAGGCCATTTCGTTAAGGGTCAATCCTAAATCCAAGGTTCAGACAGTGGCATATGAAATATCCCATGTCTTATGGTTGGAGTTGGGATCAGTTCATCCTCTGAAGTCCTTGGTAGTAGACTTAAGTGATGTCTGGCTGGCACCGGCTGCATTTAGTCATCATCACTAGCAGTAGAGTCTGACACCAAGCAGGACCAGAGCTGGATCTGGCCGGCTCTGGTAGGAGTGGTGGTGGTGTAGTGGGCTAAAGCACATAACTGTTAATCAGAAGGTCACTGGTTTGATCCCCACAGCCACCACCATTGTGTCCTTGAGCAAGGTACTTAACTCCAGGTTGCTCCGGGGGGATTGTCCCTGCAATATGTGCACTGTAAGTCGCTTTGGATAAAAGTGTCTGCCAAATGCATAAATGTAAATGGGATAGGAATAATATCAGCGTAGATGCCATTCAATTTTTTGCAGTTATAATGATAAATGTTTCTAGTTCCGGCAGACCTAACTGGTGTATATATATATATATATATAATTGTATTTATTTTTTAAAAGACAATGCAGCTTTTAAGTGTTTTCTCTTCATCGTATAGTAAGCACATTTACTGTATTTGCTTACTTTGCTGCCATCTAGTGGGTTCTTTTTACAGCAGCGGTATAGTGGATTACTGTTGCAAGGAATATTCCAAAATTAAACCAAAGCCAATTTTTACATTTCAGTTTCACCTACTTAAGTAATTGTGCTGTTCTGATGGTTTCGTAAATGTGGTTTTGACTGAATTTTAACTATTTATTACATTTTTCTTTTGTTCTAATGTTCTCAGTACCCAGTAGAGCTCCAGAGAAGGTTGTGGCCTCTGCTTCCTCCCCTGAGAGTATCTCTCTCTCCTGGCAGACTCTGCCCAGGGAAGCTCTCAATGGAGTTTTACAGGGCTTCCGCGTCATCTACTGGGCCAATTTACCAGACGGAGGTACAGTTCAGACACCAACTGGGTTTAGACCATGTACTATCCCTTCAAATATCACCATTTTCATTCTGCAGATTTGTTTTTACTCAAAAGCAGTTCATAGTTCACAAACTGCAGCCAGGGGTTAAATGAATAGTTCACCCAAAAAATGAAAATCTGTCATAATTTACTCACTCTTATGTTGTTCCAAATCCATATGACTTTCTTTCTACAATGGAACACAAAATAAGGTGTTAGGTAGATTGTAAGTAATGAAAAAGCATTCAATTAAAGTAAATGGTGACTAAGAAGTAACATTCTGCCTAACATCTCCAGTGACTGTATCTTCCAGCTCATGGGGTGCCCATTCCTGGATTCGAACTGTTCGATTTTGTCTCGGCAGCTCACATCTTTACCTCTAATCTGCTTCAGTGAGCTTATTAAACTTATATAAATTGCTTACGTTACCACTATTTAAGAATGCATAGGGAATGCAATGATGTTAAAATTACCACACCGCTTCATATTTTGCATCCATGTACCACTAGGGGGCAGAATATACCTTTTCAATTGGGAATTCTTCATTCAGAAACCAAAAGAAACAGCTTGAATACCAATAACCATACTACTAACATACTGTTTGCTATAGTATCTGTTTTGAACTAACATTGTACTTTTACTATTTCTGCAGTATATAGTATGTGTAGTCTGCACATTGTAACAATGCACAGTATTCAGTAAGTAGTTATTCCAGTAAGGTAGTATTCCATTCCAAACATACAGTGGATAAGTTCACGATAGTATACTATCATATTACTGTTACTATTTTTGCTCTATATACAGTTAGACATAGCAAGGTAGTATGGAAGTATGCTATTCCGAACATAGCAATAGCCTATATTGTGCCTGATTAGGAATAGTGTGTCCCAAATCATAGTATATTGAAATAAAATTCCAGAATTTCAAATTCTGCATCTGTGGATGTTTTTTGAGCTAAGATTGCCAACCCCTTGCAGGAAATAAATGGAGGCATTTATTCTCTTAAAAGGATGCATGCAACTGTGGAACAAAGGGGTCTATGGTGTCAAGACACATTTTTATTGAAAGATAGTCTGTGCCAATACTGTGCCAAAACCCATAAGTACCTACTTGCACCATCACCAGCACAGTATGTGCATTTATTACAAGTATGCTAATTGGGATTCATTCAGCAAATAGTCTCTTTTCATAAGTGTTGTGCCAACACACAGACCTGTATTGTCGAGATAGGCCTCTCGTGATTTAAACGATGATTTTAGAAATTCAATCACTCAACTCTACAACACGCAAACTAGAGAGCAATATTATACATTCCACACCTGTGTAATTGGCTGCTTTATGGCTGTGGATCAAGTTCTGCTCAGTAAAACAAACTCACAGCACACATTATCTCTATGCCGCTCTTTCCAGGAGCTATTTGCTTTTAAATTGCCTTATTACGAAGCAGCAGATTTCAAGCCAGGCAACTCTGGGACAAAATTCAACACCAAGCAGCAAAGACAGTGGCTGCTTTCCAGACTACAACAGCATGTGGAAACACTCCAGGAATTATTTATCTGGAAGAATAGAATAGAGAAAGGAGTAAAGAAAAAAGTGAAGAAATCAATCATTTAAAACCTGCAACTTTGCTAGATAGCAGCAGAGAATAAGGAAGAGTTCAGTATCTGGCATTATAACATCTTTAGGAAACGTCAGTCTCAATGTCTGAAATGTTATATATTTGTGGATGGTCTTCGAGGAATATTTCATAGCTATATATGGCTTTGTTATTTGGTCCTGCAGAACTGGGGGAAATAAGAAACGTCACTACCCAGAAGACCCCACTGGAGTTGGAGGGTCTGGAGAAATACACCAATTACAGTATCCAGGTGTTGGCCTTCACCAGAGCAGGAGACGGTGTACGCAGTGACCAGATCTACATTCGCACTAAAGAGGATGGTATGGCCAAGCTATATCCATTCTTTTAAGCTCTTTCACTAGTATTATAAATGGCCAAAATACTGCACTAATGAATTGTTCACAATAAGACCAGGAACATGTATTAAAAATTAGGGTCAATTTTGATTTTATATTGTCTTTAACATCGTGCCTTAACCAGATGTGGACGCGCTAAATCAATTAGCTCTCTGTTCCTAAAACAGCCTGACTCTTGTCTCTGCAGTGCCAGGTCCGCCTGGCGGGGTGAAGGCAGCTGCAGCCTCCAGCTCTGTGGTGTATGTTTCCTGGCTCCCTCCACTGAAACTCAATGGCGTCATTAGAAAATACACAGTGTTCTGTTCCAGCTCGTATCCCACGGTAAGCCTTGGCCAACTGTGGTCTCAAACTATCAGGAGAGAAGAGCATCAGGCTGGCAATTAAGGCACGGTGAGGAAGTGCAAAGCAGTTTAGCGCAGGGACAATGCTGTCTCATCAAATTTTAAAACATACTGTGGCACTTTTGCGTGCAGTATTCATTAACAACGCTATCTGTGGTTGTATAGCGCTGTACCATGTGTATTTAAATTAATTAATTAGAATTTTTTCAAAGTAGACATGCCACCTTTTCCATGTTAAAGGAATAGTTTGCCCAAAAATGAAAATTCTCTCATCATTTACTCACCCTCATGCCATCCCAGATGTGTATGACTTTCTTTGTTCAGCAGAACACAAAGATTTTTAGAAGAAAATCTTAGCTCTGTATGTCCATACAATGCAAGTGAATGGTGACCAGACCTTTGTAGCTCCGAAAATCACATAAAGTAAACATAAAAGTAATCCATATGACTCCAATGTTTAAATCTATAAAGTCAGAAAAGTTGTTGTAGTTGTGGGTGAGAAACAGAACAATATTTAAGTGATTTTTGTTTTTACTCTTAATCTCCACTTTAACTTTCCATTTCAGATGTGAAAGTTAAACTAAACAGGCACAACATGTGACTTTCAGATGTAAAAGTGAAAGAGGAGATTTAGAGTAAACAAAAAAAAAAGAGAACTTAATTATTGATCTGTTTCTCACCCACAGATATTATAATTCTTCTGAAGATATGGATTTAACCACTGGAGTCATATGGATTACTTTTGTTTCCTTTGTGATTTTTAGAGCTACAAATGTCCGAACACCATTCACTTGCACTGGATGGACCAGCAGTACTGAACTATTCTTCTAAAAATCTTTGTTTGTGTTCCGCTGAAGAAAGTAAGTCATACACATCTGGGATGATATGAGGGTGAATAAATGACAACAGAATTTTTATTTTGCAGTGAACTATCCCTTAAGTTGTATTATACAGATAATTGCCTTATTCACAAAAGTCAGTGCTATATTCTTGGGGCAATTACATTGTGCTATTACCACTGACACAAATAGCATGTGCAAATAAAGATTGCTATCTGCAGGCACAATTTATTTTAAGATGATTCCTCTTCTAGGTAACAAAGCACAATGCAGTCAATTATTCCAGAAATGTATGTATAAATGTAAAAGTAAAAAAGAAAATGTTAATTGAAAAACCTATATAGAGTGCAGTTTGTCTCTCAATTTTTCATTCAGGTGGTCAGTGAGTTTGAAGTGGCTCCAGATGAATTCCTGCACCGTGTGCACAATCTTAGTCGTAACAGGAAGTACAGTATCTGGGTGATGGCCGTTACTGCAGCTGGGCGTGGCAACAGTAGTGACATCATCACTGTTGAACCTCTGGCCAAAGGTGAGTGAAGCACCTTCCTCAAGTTTAAAGTGGGAAAATCAAGCTGATCTGTGGTTATGAGGGAATGTTTTTAGTCAACCCCCAAGTCAGTGATTTTGCTTAAATGCATAACATAGAATACACAGTGGCCCCAAAAGGCATTTGGACACTTAAGCAACACTTTAAAATGTATGAATGTTATTGCATTAAAGAACAAATTTCAAACCAGTAGCTTTACTTTGTTTAGCCATTTCTGCAAATACTTTTAACATTTAATGCTTGACAACCAGAGAGTGTCCAAATACTTCATCTTAATTATGAATAGTATCCAGGTATCTATTGTTTAATCATTTAAAAGCTAACTAACTTATTTTTGTGAAATGTTTTGCTTAGAAGTATACTTGTGTTTAGGACTGGGTAAACAATATGCATCGCAATCCCCAGATCTCGAAATCGATTCTTAATTCCCAAAATCAATTTTTTACTTTATGCACAACCCTCTACTACAATGAGTTGAAATCACTCCCATTTGCAACAGAATTTCATGCTTTATATGACTAAAGTGTCTATGATAGGCCACTAGCTGTGACAAGTGATTGTGTGTAAAAGTTTGGTTTGACTTGTTCCGTGTGTTTGTGTCTAAAGACAAGATCCATGCAATCCATTTGTCATTGAATAAAGTCTCTTTTAATAACATTTCAGTTATTTACAGTCAGTTGTTGATCAAAAAAACCCAGCAAAAATAGAAACATTTAATTGCAATCACACATAGCACGGATGAGGTAAAGCTGTTTGAGTTTCTCTCATTAACATGCGCTCATTTAACCCTTGTGCATCAATTAAAAAAGTTACACATAGGTTCATTATGGACAAAAATGTCCATGTCCAAAAACTGTCATAAAAATATTATAGATTTATATTTTTTTCCACTTTCACTGACATAATTTTTTTAACCAGCATCAGCTCTAATCATAATGACCAAACATTCATTCATTTTTAGAATTTTAACCCTTTAAACGCTGTTTTGTTTACATAATGCCACTGTTGTTTTTTTTATTAAAAAATGAAAAATAGTAATTATTTTCAATTTAATAGATGCTAAGCAGAATTTGTTTTCTTTGATTATTAGAGCCTCGGATATGTCAATGATTAATAACAACATTCATTTTGATGCTTTCATATTTTTTATGCAGTATCAGATTTAAAAAAAGCTACCACTTAGGTCCATAATGGACAAAAATGGCCATGTCAAAAAGTGTCATAAAAATATTATAGAATAATATTTTTTCTACTTTCACTGACTTATATTTTAACCAGAATCAGTTCTAATCATAGTTACCAAACATTCATTTATTTTCAGAATTTTAACACTTTAAACGCCGGTTTGTTTACATAATGCCACTGTTGTTTTTTATAAAAAATATAATAATTATAATTATTTTCAATTTAATTTTTATTATTAGAGCCTCAGACACATACAAACCACACTCTGAAATCCATACCAACACACTCACACAATTATATATTCATAATGTATCTAATTGGCTCTATAATATGCATAAGCCAAAAACAGCAGAAAACAACAACAAAAGCGATGATATGCCAAACCTGAAAAAATGGCACGATCTGGTAAAAAATATTTAAAAGGTAAATTTTGAAGCCTTGCCAACATAATGAAAGCATGTTAAACAAGATTGCATAATTTTATAGTTAAATGGCACTGGGATTAATAATAGCAGTTTTAATGGGTTTCAATGTGCCATTTTTGTCCAAAACGACGCTAAGAGGGAGTATTTTGTGTAACTAGTGCAAAAAATATATTTTTTAAAGAAAATAGGGTGAAATATTAAAATTCCAATAAAAATTCACACCTGTGGAAAATTTTCTGCAGTTAGCATTAACACAGACAAAGTTATCAAAAAACAAAACTGAAAAAGCCAAAAATGTCCACAAGGATGCACAAGGGTTAAAGACACTCTTTACAGAACTGCCAGTTTTCTTAAAGAGACAGTAACAGTGCTTAGCACATGTTCAACAAATCAATGTAAAACCTTGTAAAGAGTACAAGTTATGCATGTAAACAATAAAAATGGAAATAAAAATAATATATATGCAATATAATATATTTATTGATGGAATACATATATTTGTTCATTTTTACAAAGCACCTAGTTACAAGGTCCCGTTTTAATAACAGCATTGTCTAGAGGAGAATTTATTTAATATGTAAGCAAAGTGGACATTATAACTGAAATATACCCATATCAAATCGAAATTGGAAACAAATCGAGAGCTTGTGAATTAGAATAGATTCAAATTGGGAAATCTGTATCAGTACATAGCCCTAATTGTGCTATGCTTCTTTAAAATCAATGTTGGTTGGTTTGATATCTATTGACAGTCATACAGTAGATTTTTAAGTGTACAAATACATTTTTGGTGCCACTGTATTTTCTCATGTGCAATATTTCTTTTCTGCAGTAAAATGTAGAATGAATGTTTGTGAAGAATTAGGCTTTCGCAGATCAACAACACATGCAATTTTGTTGTTTTTATATCTCAACAGCTCCTGCCAAGATCCTCACCTTCAGTGGCACTGTCACAACACCATGGATGAGGGATGTTGTTTTACCCTGCAGAGCAGTTGGAGACCCACCTCCTGCTATCAAATGGCTGAAGGAAAGGTAAGCAAACTGGGGTCAGGGTCACCAGAGGCATTATGCATGGAATTTACACTCTCAAAAACAATACTGACAAATGTATCCAACGACTGAATTAATTTCCATGAGGTTTCCAGGCCTGAAAATCATTCAGATTTTCATGGTTTTCCATGACCATGGTAACCCTGCATTTATGCAAACGTTAAATATTTTAATATGCCCTTCTATCTGAATTCATTTTCAGAGTGTAAAACAAACTGCAGCGTTACCCTTTCGTTCTAAGAGCAAACATAACCATCTGAATACCTATGAGTCGTATCAGTCATTAGGGAACGCTGTAAAATGTCAAACTCTGCGCCCTTCATTGACAATTCACACTGTTTTTCGGCAGCGGGAGCCCAGCCCCTGTGGTCATTGATGGAAGACGCAGTATCCATGGTAACGGCAGCTTTGTCATTAAGACTGTGAAAGCAGAGGACTCTGGGTACTACACGTGTGTTGCCAGCAATAACTGGGGATCGGACGAAATAACTCTGAACCTGCAGGTCCAAGGTGAGTCAGGCAGTGTGGTCACTTTTCTGTATAATCCTCTTTAGGTTATTGCACTGTATTTCTCACTATGTAATCTCATCTTCAGTCCCCCCTGACCAGCCTCGTCTCACGGTGACCAAGACAACCACGACATCCATTACTGTGTCCTGGATACCAGGAGACAACGGCGGGAGCTCCATTAGAGGTGAGCGATTTACAATGTCCACGTTAGTACTTGATGGATAAAACCCTAAAAACAGTGTTTTGTTTTGGGTTTTTTTTCTATTGGCCTGATGAAAAATTTAACATTTTGAAGGTATTTTTATATATATACAATTGCTGACTCTATTGTCTGGCAAAGTCTAATTCAATAACTAACTATTGTTATGTACAGTATCCTAAATACACACAATTAAATAATATTTTCACACTTTTTGCTTAATTTGGCAAAATTACAGATTGGTTGGAAATGACAGCCTTTGGAAATTTGCCTTGATTTTTATTTGTTTTCTTGTCTCATTTGTCATCTCAGTCATGCCCTTCACGGACACATTTGTTGACTCTGCTAACAAGTACACTATTTTTGGGAAAAACTTTATTATGGCAAAATTAGGAATCATATTTTTGAAAAACTTTTACAAAAAATTGTTTATGTATATTTCACTCTTTGTTTAGATTATAATAGTTTTAAATGTAGTAATTAGTATTTTTTAAGTCTGTCTAGAACAAGGCTAAAACAGAAAAACCTTTATATAAAAGGCATTTGAAAAGTATCAAAAATAAATGAATTAGTCCTGGTAAAAAGGTTTCAAGTCATTTGTAGTGTTACTTTCATTTAACAAAAATAAATAGTTGAAATCAGTATTTTATATATATATATATATATATTACAAGAGATCAATTTTGAAGAAACACTCAATTAAAACTTCCCACTGGTATTAACCATTCATGTCTTTTTTAAACTCTCAGTGAATAGCAAATTAGTTAAAAGGGTGCGATTTGGACATGAACAGAGGCATAATTTCTTATTGTCCTTCTAATGCCATTCTCACAACTTACTACTCTTCAGTTGCTAAAGAAGAAAGACTTGGTATCGTGCTCTCACTTAAATAATCACTATAGCAACCATTTCTGGCATACCATATATTGAGCACAGCAGGAACAAACTTAAAGTGTTAATTCTGTGTGTCTAACTTTGTTTTTCCTCCACTATGTGTCGTTATGTAGGGTATATTCTACAATACTCAGAAGACAATAGTGAGAAGTGGGGAAGTATTTCCATCAGTCCGAGCGAGCGCTCGTACCGTCTGGAAACCCTCAACTGTGGCACCTGGTACAAGTTCACGCTAACAGCCCAGAATGGTGTCGGGCCGGGCCGAATCAGTGAGATAATTGAAGCAAAGACTCATGGAAAAGGTATGGGGCACCTTTTTTTATTATGTGTATCATTATTAAAGGTGTAATGTTTAGGTATGTTGGCTTGATAAAGCCACATTAACTGTTATACTACTGACCTTGTTTAGAGTTTTTCCAAAATCCCTAAAACAAATTTAAACTTTCAGACAAAGTCTTTTTCAAAACAACATCGAAGTTTGTCTTCAACATTTTTTCCTATCTACTAAAATACTTTCTCATATTAAAGGTGCACTCAGTCATTTGTTTCTCATTTAAAAGTTTTACCTTTTCAGAAATTTTAATTTTGAAATATATTTATAAAATCATGAGCATTCACATAATATGAAGACTAAGTCATATTGTAACCTTATAAAAGCTGTTCTATACAGAGAGGGTCCCCTCATGGGTTCTGCCATGCTAGGATCACATGATCAGCCAAATACTACAGATGGCTCTCAAAAAATCTGAATATCGTAGAAAAGTAAAAAAAAAAACATTCCGTAATTTAATTAAAAAAGTGTGTATTCTAGATTCATTACACATAAAGTGAAATATTTCGAGCCATTTTTTGTTGTAATCTTGATTACATCTCCAAATATTAGACTAAAGAATTTATGATACAGAAATGTTAACCTTATGAAAAGTCTGTTAATTTATTCACTCAATATTTGGTCAGGGCTGCTTTTGCAAGAATTACTGCAAATAATTATTGCTCAGTGGTCCAAAGTCCTCTTTTCAGATGAAAAGTAAATTTTGCATTTCATTTGAAAATCAAGGTCCCAGAGTGTGGAGAGGCACAGAATCCAAGCTCCATGCTTGAAGTCCAGCGTGAAGTTTCCACAGTCAGTGATGATTTGGGGTGCCATGTCATTTACTGGTGTTGGTCCACTTGTGTTTTCTCAAGTTTAGAGTCAATGCAGTAATCTACCAAGAGATTTTAGAGCACTTAATGCTTCCATCTGCTGACAAGATTTATGGCGATGCAATTTATTTTTACAGCAGAATTGGCGTCTGCCCAAAGTGCCAAACTACTAGTAACTGGTTTGTTGACCATGGTTTTAATGTGCTTGATTGGCCAGCCAACTTGCTTAACCTGAACCCCATAGATAATCTATGGGGTATTGTCAATAGGAAAATTACCCAACAATACAGAGGAGCCGAAGGCCACTATCAAAGCAACCTGGGCTTCCTTAACACCTCAGCAGTGCCACAGGCTGATTGCCTCCATACCATGCAGCATTGATACAGTAATTTGTGCAAAAGGAGCCCGACCAAATATTTTGTGCATAAATTAACATACTTTTCAGAAGGTCGACATTTCTGTATTATAAATTCTTTATTCTAATATTTTGATACTGGATTTTTTTATTTCCATGAGCTGTAAGCAATAATCATCAAGATTAAAACAAAAAAGGCTTGAAATATTCCACTTTATGAATTAAATTACAGGAAAAAATTTACTTTTCCACGATATAAATCTTTTTTGAGATGCATCTGTGCATGCTTAATACGATTAACTGCCTTATTATTGGACACTTTCACTCATTTAATTAACTGAGTGGCTAGGTGCAAATAGTACCTGCCACACAGCATGGCTTTTTGCACTCAAATAGTCTGTTGGAAGCACAGAAATTGAAGGCAAACTGCTCTTTGTCATCCTCTTTATCAATCACAGAGCCACAGTTCTCCAAAGAGCAGGAGCTGTTTACCAGCATTAACATCACATGCGTCAAACTTAACCTGATTGGCTGGAACGATGGTGGCTGTCCAATCACCTCCTTCACTCTGGAATATCGGCCGATGGACAGTCCCGTGTGGACCAAGGCAAAGCGTACTTCTCTTACCAAGAGCTACAATCTGCTGGACCTCCAGGAAGCCACCTGGTATGAATTGCAGATGAAGGTCTATAACAGCGCCGGACTGGCAGAGAAACGTGTCAAATTTGCCACTCTAAACTACGATGGTAGTAAGTACCTCATAGGTTAAAAATCATTCTTGTTTGACATTGGGCTTTGATTGCACGCAAAAATTACAAGATTTTCTTTTTTTCACCTATATATTAATTCACTATGGCTCTCTGTGTGCAAAGGCACAATTTCTCCACTGGTGAAGACCGCAGTGAAGGACCCTGTGAAGAAAACCAGCAATGAGGGGATGAAGATGATGGTGACCATCTCCTGCATCCTGGTGGGAATGGTGCTGCTCTTCGTCCTGCTGATGGTTTTGAGGAGGAGGAGGAGAGAGCAAAGGCTGAAGAGGCTCAGGGGTCAGATGTTCTTCACAGCTCTTATTTATTTTTCTATTTTAAAAAACAGGTGTAGATCTGTAGCCATAAAATACATCAACATATGTTGCAAGTTAAGATCTTACTTGAGTCAGCTGTACTTGTGTCGACACTACTTCAATATTTAGTGCATGTTATTAAAGCTTATTGTTTGTCCTACAGATGCAAAAAGTTTGGCTGAGATGCTTATGAGGTAAACACTTCTTACTTTTTAAAGGAATGGTTTTAGAAGAAAAAAAAGGGAATTCTGCAATCATTTACTCACCCTCATGTGGTGCCAACCCTGTATGCCTTTCTTCCATGGAACACAATAGGAGATGTTTTGAAGAATATTCTCTGAATAATAACAGTGAATGGGGACTGGTGCTGTCAAGCTCCAAAATGACAAATAAGCCCCATAAAAGGATCATGTGGTCTTGCTAATTGTGCATTGTATTCCAAATCTTCTGAAGCCATATAATGGTTTTCTGTGAGGAACAGACAGAAATTTTAGTCAATATTCACTGAAATTATTGACATCTGCATCCAAGACAGAAGTATCTGTACAATAAATAAGTTCATAGTTCAGGGATTCTTCAAGATATCTCCTTTTGTGTTCCACAGAAGAAAGCCATCCGGTGTTGGAATGAATGAGGATAAGTACACAATGACAGAATTTTCATTTTTGGTCGAACTATCCCTTTAATGCTTAATTTTATTTTTATTGTCTGTGGCATTATTTTCACAGTTCCTCAAGTGTCACGCTGACCTTGTGAAAAATGAGATATTATTTACAGGCTTGTTTATGTTTTCCTCCAGTAAAAACACAAGGCCTTCAGACACCATGAACAAACAACAGCAGACCCTCCGCATGCACATCGACATTCCCAGAGCGCAGCTGCTCATCGAAGAGAGAGACACCATGGAAACAGTGGGTGAGTCGTGTTCACTGAACCGTATACCGACCTGAACGTTTATCTGAGAAACAGTGATGCTATAGAAGACTCTTATAGTTCCATCTCTCCCCTCACATTTAGATGACAGATCGACAGTTCTGTTGACTGATAATGATTTCGGAGAAACTGCCAAACAGAAGTCGGCCACCGTCACACACTCTGTCCACTATCAGTCACTGTCCCAGGCCACTGGTCCTCTGGTGGATGTCTCTGATGTACGACCTGGGACGAGTAAAAGCAGTCTCTCAAGTAAGAAAAATTCTGGTTAAAAAGGGAAATTTCTCCCAAAAATGTTCTGCCATAATTCACTCACCCTCATGTTGTTCAAATCCATTTGACTTTCTTATCTCTCTTTTCCCTAAAATGAAAGTGAAGGACTATGGCTCCACATTAACAAAAAAGCACCGTAAAATTGGCTCAAAAGACTTGTGATGAATATTCCAAGACTTCTGAAATCATATTATTTAAGTCATTATTCACTAATAAACTTCACTTCCAGTTGGCTGTTAACTGTTGTGACTGGATCATGAGCCAGTGATTTGAAACTGAGAACCAGTCTGATTCAGAAATTCTGGTTTCATGAACTAGATTAACTGATTCAACTTGCTACTTCTTCATGAACATGTGAAGGAAAAAAGGCAGGAGGTCAATGTTTTCTGTGAATAATTATTTCAATTTAGTCTGTCCCTTATGCTGATCTTTCAAATGGCTTCAGAAGACCTGGAATATAATGCTCGAGTATGAGACTTTTTTCCTTTTTTTGGACATCCCCAGACCTCATTCATTCTCACTGTGTAGAAAAGAATGGTCAGGATAGTTTTCCTTCTTTGTTCTATGAACGAAAGTTATATGGGTTTGAAATGGAATGGGGTGAGTAATGAATGACAGAATTCTCAATTTTGTGTAAACTAATCCTACAATGTAATTATTAAGATGTAAACGATCTATTAAATATTTGATCATGGTATTAAACAAAACTTTTAATAAATTTACCCAGATCCTACCGCTCGCCGTACAGCTAAAGCTGGACCTGCGTCTCGTAATCGCTACGCCAGTCAGTGGACACTAAACCGCCCCCATCCCCCTGTCTCAACCCACACACTCAGCACGGATTGGAGGCTAGGAACACCCAGGGTTGCCGGCTCGGTGGACAAGGAGAGCGATAGCTACAGTGTCAGTCCATCCCAGGACACAGGTTAGCCTACTATACTTCCAACCAGCCTACAAAAAAATACATGTTAGACTTTTGAACCTTACATCATTTCTACAGTGGAAGTGTCTCAACTTAATCACTCCCATTATAATAAACAAAGCTTTCTACACTGGACTCACTATCAAATATCATTAGATAATGGATTTACAGATAACTTGAATTGATAAATATGAATTGCATATGAGATATATATATATATAATACTGTTACCACAAAACTACATTCTGGCTCGTCAATCCTTTAAAAAAAATTTAAATAACAGAAAAAATAAAAAAGACAAAAGACAAAATCTGGATTACAGTGAGGTAATCAATATTTTGCCACAAATGCGGTTGACTGAGCTTAACTTGTATTGAACCTAGAATATTCCTTTAAATAACTTCTGGCTGTTATACCATAAAATGGTTTTGCTATTCAAAAACATTGAAAATCTGGATTTCAAAATCAACTTTAAACCTTTAAATAAACAGAAACTTTTAGGATTTTGAACATTTAAAACAACAAAATATTGTGATGTAAAACCATAAAGAAATATGAGGTGATGTGCGTCAACAATTCCAGTGTAGACAGCCTTAAGCAATGGCTGGTGCTTCCAGTGTAGACACTGCTTTATTAACAAAGGTTTTTAATTACAATGTTTAGATGTAATGCTTTGTCCTGAATATTTAGATTTAGCATACTGCAGTGCTCTTTGAGGAGAGTGTACAATGTTATTGTTCTGACCCATTGTGTTCGGCCTTATGTTCAGACCGCGCTCGCAGCAGCATGGTCTCCACAGAGAGCGCTTCTTCTACGTACGAAGAGCTAGCCAGAGCCTACGAACATGCCAAGATGGAGGAACAACTGCGACATGCCAAGTTCACCATCACAGAGTGCTTCATCTCAGACACGTCCTCCGAGCAGATGACTGCTGGTACCAACGATTACACGGACAGTCTGACCTCCAGTACGCCTTCAGAATCAGGCATCTGCAGGTTCACTGCCTCACCACCCAAACCCCAGGACGTCTGCCGGGTCATAAACATGGCCGTACCCAAAGCCCACAGACCAGGTGAGAGAGCTGTAACAAAATTATCAGCCTGTAAAATAATCCTTAAATATAGCTTTGCATTAGATTGGCATAAGGGCTGGTCCAAAGACCAGATTACAATGAACTGGAGAAATTGGAATGACCAATATGGCAGATGTAGAAAAGGAAAATCAAAATTGGAGTTTTGTGGCTTTTAGTCCATGTCTATTAGCTTTAGGGTCAACTGTATGCTTGTGTACATAAAACTAAATGTTAGCAAATATGTAAATGTACTGCAACATTTACGTTCTTTCTCTTCCGGGTATACTGACCAAAAATATTGATGACTTATCTTGCACTACTCAAATTTTTGTCTATTAAGATAAAATATGCTCTCTACCACCTGCCACCAACGAGCAAGTGTAAACGGTCCTGCTCGAACCACTCCGAGTGGGATTCGAACCGGCATTGGAGGCGGACGTGCTAACAAGGAGGCTAAAGGTTACAGCCTCTAGTGTCAGTCACCATTGCGACCCTTGAGGCCAGGGGAGTGAGGTTTACACATACCGCACAGCTATCATGTACCAGCTGGCTCCCTTTACACTCACCCCTCCTAAACCTCACTCCCATCCGGGGCACGGCACCACTGTAACTGGTCCTGCTCGACCCACTCAAGAGCGTGATTCGAACTGGGGTCACCCGGCATGGGAGGCAGACACGCTAACGAGGAGGCTTAAGGCTGCAGCCCAGAACGTCAGTCACTAGTGTGCCTCTTGAGGCTAAGGGAGTGAGGTTTACACATACCGCACAGCTATCACATACCAGCTGGCTCCCGTTACACAAGTACATGAGAATATTATGGTTCACAGCTAGAATGTAACTCAATCCTATTTGCTATTTTAAGCTGAAGTGTGTAACTTATATACTTTTTATACTTTAAAATACTTTTTCCTATCCCAGCTTAATATGTAGAGACAACTATAAGCAAGCCATTAGTAGGTTAATTTTCTTGAAAACTGTAAATGCCATGTCTCTGTAGTGCTATAAAAATTCCTGTTTGTTTTGAGCAACCTGTCCTGCCCGACACAACAACAATGACACAACCAGTGGAATGAGTTGTGGGCGGGACTATCAGTTTGTTCACTCAACAGCAGATGGGGGTGTATTCTGGAGGCTGTTTTAAAACAATGTTTATTTTTTTCATTCTGATCAGTGGTGCTAGTGGAGCAGAAATTACACACTTCAGATTTAAAAAAAGAAAGAAAACTGGGCTTGGAAAGTTATTTCCTGGGGTCTTGTATCATGCGGTCTTTGCAAAAATACATTGGTGGAGCCAGTCTGTTGGTTGGTTGGGATTTTTCTTCACCTATTTTATAATTTCTCAGGTGAAAATCATAAGTCTAATTCCTTAATAGCACATCTTTTGAGGTATCATTCATGTCTGTAGCACAAACGGTGCGTGACAAGTTACAGGCCAAGTCTTAATACTTGGGGTTAGGAGTTTTTTCAAATTCAAAAAAAGCCCAAGTATGAGCAATAGTAATTGCAAGCACCAATGCTAGTCAGTGATGAAAACCTGTCCCTTTCTCTTCCTGCAGGAGGGGAGCTAGTACACCTGCCTCCATACTTGCGGATGGACTTCCTTTTGAACCGAGGTGTTTCCGGAGGGTCTCGGGAAGCGGCGATAGGCCAGGCCTGTTTGGAGCCGCAAAAGACCCGCTCGCTAAAACGCCCCACCCTGCTGGAGCCGACGCCCATGGAGGTGCCAACCAGCAGAGATGTGCAGCAGTGGCAGCCAGGCACGGCCTCTACGCTCCCACAGAGAGAGGCTGGATCGGACTTGGCGCAGGCTGCCAAAATCAGCACTTCCCAGGAATCACTGCTGGACTCAAGAGGACACTTAAAACAGACCAACAATCCATACGCAAAGTCCTACACACTGGTATAACAATAAAATGGACAGATGCAAACAAAAACAAAAAAAGAGCAAAAAGTTAACTCTTCACATGCGGTTGTATATATGTTTCCCATTCCGTATGGAAGGGCCACTTCTACTCCTAACAGTTTTATCTCATGCTTTTATAACGGTGAATTCACTTCTTCAAAACGACTCCACATGCAGAGTTTGCCAAAAGGATTTTATTATATTATTCTTATTATTAACAATGACTATGATCGTTTACTAATTTATTTATATTAGCGGTTCGTGTGCACAAACTAATGACTGGGAGTCTTATGGTTTCGTTTTTATTTTCTACTTGAAATTTCTTTTTTAATTAGTTTGAGATAACAATGTGTGCGAGCGAGAGTGATTACCACTGGTCCAAAGTTGTCACCGTTCTCAAGACTGTTGAAAAATCAGTTTTCTGGGAGTGCATGGGGACAAACCAATTTAAAACAAAGATGACAGTATGAATACAGTCTGCTGGAGGGTCCAACCCAGAATTTTTTCACCAGAAAAATAATCAAATGTGAAGATTTCGTATTCTTATGAGTAGAAGTATATTAAAAAGATATATATAAAATGAGAAATCACATTTATTTGTGGGTATTACAGGGAAAATTTTTGATTTGGTTAATAAAGTCCTTTAGTCATGTTTGCACATATCTTGTTTAACCTATACAAATTTGTGTTCCATTCTCTAATGGTGCAATATGAATACACATTTTTTTCTACTGTACTGTACTGTATCTCACCCACGACATCAGAGAGCTTGAGCAAATGAAATGATAGATTGTAAAACAGCTGTGGTACAAGTAAAGTTTGATTTAGCATGTTGGGGAGATTTTGCCTCCTACTGCATTGTCAGTATGACTCTGCCAACCCCCCCTGTACAGTATGTAGTGCACTAAGAAGTGTCTTCAGGGCACGCTCTTTCTGTTGTCTTCACTAGATTTATTTTTGCTGTATTGCAGTAATGCTCCGCTACAGGGAAAACTGTGACAATCTAAAGAGATCCCCTAAAAAAGAATAACAATTATGATGATAATAATAAAGAATCATTACCAGTTCTATATGATTATGGACCGTATGGTAGCAATATGTTATTGTTGCCGCTCTGCACCAAACTGTCTTGCAGGGAGAGTTATGATAAAAGAGTTCTGTGAGATAATATTTCACTATATTTGATTAGATAAATCTATTGTCCTCGCTATACTCATTTTTTTTAATGTTTTTGGTTTCTCACCCCTTTTTTATTTTTCTGGAAAGGGTGCTCACTGTTGTGACACTCCAGAAAAGGTTTTCCATGATAATTCTGTCGACTAATAAAAGGTTGATCCCCTACTGAATTTGGTGGTTTGGTTAACACATTTTATTTTACGCTGGGATGTAGACATGATACGCTGTGAAATTGAACAGCTTAATATCCAAACCAAGGTTAGTGTGACTTAATCAAGAGCAAAGACACAGAATCCTTCTTCATCAGATCATCTACAGTATATCTGGTAAGAGACAGGAACTAAATGTTGTTTTGTTGTTGTTTTTTGGTAACCCCCATCCCTATTTAGTAGTGCAGGAGATTTTAATTCATCCCAATGACCAGGGCTTTAGCTGTAAGTGGAATTAGTATAGAGTATATATACTAAAAGCTGCAAGACTCAAGCAGCTGTTATTGCTCAATTAGACAGTTATAGGGGACCCCCTTGTGGCCCAAGAGGGAAGGGAGAATGTAATTGCAAAGAGAGATTTGTAGCTAGATGTGACAGGCATGCGGACGCACAAAGGGCTTTCATCATGATGAAGCGCACCTACAACAGAAATGTGATTCTACTGGATTAATCTGGAATTCCGTTTTTTCCGACCTATAATTGTGACCCACTTGAATTGTGTAAATCCGTAAAAAATAAAATGAAAGATAAGGGGTTTTAATATTTAATCTGGGTTAATATCTTATCGAGAATGCCCTGTCTTGTGCATTCTCTATAAGCTGCTTCTGCATCATACATAAACTTTGTTGAGCGTGCTAGATTAAGGCTACTGATTTTTGCCATCAGGATTTCATTAAATTAGACAGGTTTACATTAATTAATCAAGAGAAATAAAATGGTTGTATATAAAACTGGGTTGAACCATTGCCATAGGTTCAAAATACCACGCTACTGTTAGGGGCAATTCTAGTGTTCCTGATGTGGTATTTACAATAAAAACTTGAAATTTATCTTCACATATACTCATTGGTAGTACATTGAACAATTTGTCTGTATAATCATAAATCCTTGCAGATACAGTCCAGGCTATAGAAAATGTTCAGTCTAGACAAGTTTTTTTCTGTATTTCCCATTGGGGGTGGGTAATGGGGAGTTGGGGGAGAGAAGGGGGGAAAAGAGGGGCCCAGAAACAGCCCTGTTATAACTTTCGATTCTTAGCAACGTCTTTTTTTTTTTTTTTACCAAAGTGGATATAGCAACATTTTTGTTGCAAGGGTTTATTAACTGAACAAGTACTGAAACAAGGGCACAGAGCAATATTTAAGTTCAATAAGCCACCATGTATGGTATTCTTATGGTATCTTTTTGGAGATCAATGTATATTAAGTGCTGTACGTGACGTGCCTAGATGAAATCACTGAAATTGGCAGTTAACCTGGCCCATATTATCACAATTCAGGGTGTTCTCTGCCCAAGTAGGGACAATTTTCTATTGTTTGACTAGGGATGCACCGATACCACTTTTTCTCTTCCGATTCATTTCCAATATTGGAAATCTCAGTATTGGCCGATACTGATCCCGATCCGATACCAGTGTTGTTGTTTGCATAATCAGTTTAGAATATCTTTCCATTATTGTGTGGAACTAATTGGGGGTACTATTTAATATGTCAAGAAACACAAACCTCTAACTACACATTATTTCAATATAAATCTATAGCTTATTAAGAAACACTTTATTATTAACTAGTATACTGGATAATGTAGCAGCAAAATTAACAGTAATTCTAGTATTAGTCATCAGTAGATAAGAAGCCGTTTTGTTAATTTTTTTGCAAAACATTTTCAACTTGTATCTGGACTTTAAAGGATTCAGATCTGTTTTTTTGTTACTATTAGTTGTAAGATATTAGCTCACTTTTCATTCAGTTATTTTTTGGGACACATTCAACTTAAATATTATTATCATTTGCAACCAAATAATAATATATTATATTATAGTAATATATCTCAATCGTGCACCTTAAACTTTTAAACCCTCACACTTTTATTTGGACTTTCTGAACTCTCCAGGAAGTCATGCAAGTGGGTCTGTTTGTAGGCAAGTTCACAGTAGTTTAATTAGATTCTTATTCAAATACTGGTAAAATGAACCTCCGGTGCCATACTAAATTAATATTATACGTGATCCGCAGTATTGAGCATCTACATCTGAGATGTTGTTCGTGAGTTGCGCTCAAATATTGCTCACCGCGATGAGGCTAAAAATAGCCGCGAGTGTGTGTGTAAACAGAGTAGTGCCATTCACTGATGCGCTGGAGCAGCACATGCATTTTATATATTTACTTATTAAACACAGCCTTTTGTGATTCACAGAGCTATCGCACATCTTCAAGTGGATTTGAATAAAATACACAAGTTATATGAACTACTTTAATTGTTTTTATGGTTCTTTTATGTCATTTTTGGAGCTTGACATTAACGAACATGACTAACACACAGTATTGATTTGGATCGGGCTCGTCAGACCGATACATGATCCGTCTAAAAGCTTCAGTACCGGAGCCGACACCGTTCCAGGTATCGGATCGGTGCATCCCTAGTTTGCACACAATCAAACTGATTTGATTCCACTGATTTATGGTAAACATACCATATAAAACCTCAAACAGTTTGAGTCCCTGGAATTCTCGCTTGCCATGGCACCCAACAAAATTGTACTCTCTTAATAAGGAGTGGTCCAAAAGGAAGGCCATCATTCTTCGAGTGGCTTCATCCACAGTACTCCCTACAATATGTGCCACCACAGCAACCTATGGGGAAAAAAAAGGTTATCATTAAAGGGGGAGACAACACAGAAACACTTTAAGGCTTTTTGGAAAATTCTTAACTTGTGTTATATTTCAGAAAGGCCAACTTGATATGATAAGTCCTGTATTAGAGATATTATAATTTTAGAACAGTTTAGTAAGAACTCTGGACATTGCCATTTGTTCAGGAAGCTAGCTAGCAATTTTACTAGCAGCATGCTAGCAGCAGAAAGCTGGCACTTGCGACATCATTATCCACTAATGTAGTGCCCGTTCGGGAGAGTCACATTCAGAAAGGCAATGCACACATAAACTAGAGAGTGAAAATGTTTCTGTTGAGACATCTGTCTTGTGTTCTCATCAAGTTTTGTATTCACATCAAGTTGCTACAGGTTATTAGCTACAATTTACAGTCCCATAAATGCCTTAAATGCAGGCAATTTGTTGTTGTGAAAGTGTTTTAGCCAGAATATGAGAACCGCTTACCCAAACGAATTCATCGGATGAACAGTCATCGAGATATGCAAACACACACACACACACACACACACACACACACACACACATATGTTGGTCTACCTATCATTATGAGGACTTTCCATAGACATAATGATTTTTATTCTGTACAAACTATAGATTCTATACCCTAACCCTAACCCTACCCCTAAACCTAACCCTCACAAAAAACTTTCTGCATTTTTATATTTTCAATAAAACATTGTTTAATATGATTTTTAAGCGATTTAAATTATGGGGACACTAGAAATGTCCTCATAAATCACATTTATAGCATAATACCCTTGTAATTACTAATTTGTAACTTACAAAATTGTCCTCGTAAATCACAAAAACAAGCACACACACACACACACACACACACACACACACACACACACACACACACACACACACACACACACACACACACACAGAGTTTACTGTATTTTATAGAGATATGCCTGATATTTCTTATTGAACTCAGTCAAGTGTATGGTGCTCTATGATCATTTGGCGAACCTGCTAAATGGTAATATTAGGACATACCACTTCTTTGTGGAAGGTGGGGTCTGCCAATTTCTGCTCCATTGCTTCAACATCCGAGGCCATTTTTAGGGGGGAAACGGCATCCTCGGATAGTGCTGCAACATCACGTTGTGTGAGGAGTTATTGTATCATCTTCCCATGAACCCTCTGCTTCTCCTTGATTTCATCCAGGAGGGTTAGAAGGTGTACAAACATGCCATCTCTAAATGGCACTTTGCAGAACAGCTGAAGGTGTTGAAGGTGGAGGGGGCTGGATAAAGGGACAGGTGTTGAGTGAGTGGGGAGCCTCTGGTTGGAGGTCCTCTGGGACTGGGTGAGGTGAAGGCACATTGGATGGTGGATGATCATCCCAGCACCATCTGATTCCTCATCTAAGCTTAACAGAATCAATGGCCTTGAAATACACAAAATTTAAAGCATAATTATGAAGTTTATAAGTTTCTATATACATTTCAAATTAGGGCTGTACATGTGTAATGTTCTTAGCTGTTAACATATTTGGGTGACTGATTAATTACAGTCTGTAAACCAGTGTTAATAAATTTAGCAGGTGCCAATTATGGCTATGGTTATTGTGGGATCTAGACACAGGTAAGCTTGTTAGCTGTGTTAGCTATTTTGAACAAGAGCAGATGCCAGATGAGAAAACTGTAGGTTTTAACAACAAGAAAACTGGTAGGTTTATTATGTTTTAGTTTGTTTGTTAGCCAATTCATCAATCATTATTAACAAGTTAATTAATAATCCTTTTCATGAACAATCTTTGCTTTTAAAATATATGTATCCTAGAAATATGGTCTTACCTTCTTTTGCGCTTCCTTTTTCAAATTCTTCCTCAGGAATCTGACTCTGTCTGCAAGTCAGAGTTCACCTGAGACTACAAAAGCTTTGCTGTGGCATGGGCATAGTTTCCTGTAGGCGATAGACATTTACAAATAAAAAATAGTAACTACTATTTCAGATGTATGCCTTGTTTGTGTGTAATTTATTGATACATATAAATATTATCATCACCACTCAAAAACAGTTACATTACCTGCTTTTCCCAAGATGCATACTTTTAAACTGCGGCCAGTCAGTGTTTGGAGCAAGTCCATCCTTCACTGCTTTGCTAATGTTGACTCATCCTGGTGGACAGTAACAAGCATCTTCCTCTGGTCCTGTAAACCACTTGCAGAGTACAATTGCTACACCTTCACCATCCATAAAATCCACAACTGCAAATGGTAGCATGCTGAAAAAATTTTAAACAATGCCACATATCCAGACTTTAATGCCATTTTTCTCCTTAATTCCTCAACCGACACAACACAAAAGTCTTTGGATAAGTTTGAAACAAAGTGAATTCCAAGGCATGCTGAGTCAATTGGGTAGCTAAAAAAAAAAAAGGAGTCGTAGTTTTCAAAGAAATGACACAGTACTTTGACAGCTTTAACAAGAAGAAAGCAAAATATTTCTCACAATGATAATTCTGCTCCCTATGGAAAAACAGTTATTGCCTTAAGAGCAAGAAATGAATGTCTGTCCATCATTGTACTGCTGACATGATCCATGTTCATAAATCACTGGTCCAGAGAGATGGAGCTGTTTAAGGGGAGAGGAAATAGATATTTTCTTCTGTTTTGCTACTCTCTACTTCTCATGGATGTGCCTGACAATTTGCTGCACAGGATTTTGGGGCCTCCGTACAATCTTTTTAAAGGTGCAATACGTACAATTTTTCATGTAATATTTGCCTTTTTTTGCCAATGTGTGAACGGCTTGTAACACAACTTAAAAAATTAGCCCTTCCTGGAATTCCTTGGTTGCCTATTAAAGCCTGTAGATTGATTTTCTTGTGAAGGGAGCGGGTCACTTTTGCATGGAAAATCCAAAGGATGTGACGTTTATGCGCCCTTCCGAGAGCCTTGCCTCAGTGCTTCTGCTATTCAACAGTGACAACAGACAGTCTGCAACACTAGGTAATGTTATCTTAGAGAACTAGAAATGTCTGGCTCCCAGCACAACACTGACTCCTTCACAAACTCTGAGAGAAAAAACTAAAATATATCTACTGAATCCCATCTGGCTAAGCTTGAACTTGATCATGGTCGAGCGAAAACTAGAGTGAACATCAGAAGGACATTTGATTCCTGGTGGGACCTTCGAATGTCAAAACCGACCTTCTTCTTATTGGACAGCTTACAGTTATGTAAGCTTACATAACTGCAAAGCATGTGAAATATAGTGCCATAAGGATTGATCTGTGTAATTTAGCTAACTTGATCTTGCCCGCTAACGCTGACGAATAGCAAGCTACCTTGATTCATAACTTTTAAATAATTTAAACGATCTTCTCTTTATGCTAAAAGTCAGGAATGCTGATTCACAGACCTAATGTTAAGCTGTAATTATTCAGCCAGATAAACTACAATAACACATGAAATGAATGCTAGACAATGTTCAAAATAATGCAAAAAGCTCCATTCATAAGTGTAACATAATTTGGTTATACAGAAAATATATACATTATGTTATTATAAAAATATAGAGCATCGATATATCAAAATGACAGTTGTGATGAAATCACATCGATACTGAATTGTTTCAACATATTTATAAAGTAGTCTATTTTATAAACAGCTACTGTCATCATCCACCAAATTTAGCTAACAGCTATTGATAAAGCTGGCTAGCTAGCTAACGCCGATAGGCTATCCTATAAATGCTAATGTATCATGCAAAGAAAAGTAATTACTTCAAACTACAGTCTCGCATATTCAGACCTATATCCACACTTTGTTTTAGCCCTGTTCCAGCACTGGAGATTAAAATATAATATACAGTCTCAAAGTTTCAAGTAAAACAATCATAACTTTGTAATTTTAATTATGCTACCTCATCTGTCAGGTGCCGTTGAATCACGTTCAGTCTCTTTGTTTTGGTCGATGCTAGTGTCCCTATGGAGTGTGTGCACGTGATCACGAGCAACAGGCAACTGGCTGCAGTTCACTTATCAGCCACAGGTGTCATTAATAACAAAGGTTTCTGAATCTTACGTACTGCACCTTTAAGTTTACCTAAAACATTTTTGAATGGGAAGCAGGAAATGCTATCCAAAGGACCAAAGTTCCGTGTATCTTGGGCAATGTGTATCAAAGAATGTTATAGCCAACAAATTCAAGGCCGTAAATCAAGCCAAAATCTTTCACAAAAATGTTCTAAATATCTTCAGCATAGTCACAATTTTCGGTACAAAAATCAGGGCTAAGAAGAATTCTTACAGATATAGACAAAAAGTATAAAGTTTCTATACATTCTATTGGGTATATTATTAAGTAATAATATACACACCAGTGTAAAGCAAAACTGCCTCAATTCAGTTGCTTTACACATGCTAATTTTTAGGAGAGATCTTGGTTTCCTTGCAAAATTCCTGGGTAAATACTGCCTGACAGAAGCCATAAATGCTGAAATCACAGTGAGAATTTGAACAGATTGCCTGTATTATAGAGGCCCTTTTAACCAAAGATAAATCAACGGAGCAAGCCCTGATTAGCCTTTCTGGCTTTTGTCGGCGATCACCACAAAACTGTCGGTGAGCGAAAAATCGGGCTTAAAATCGTGGTGTGTAGACTCGGCATAAGCACAGAAGGTGCATATAGTCAAGCACAAAACTTGAAACTAACCCCACACCTAACTCAAATAGGGGTGAAACTCCTATTTGGTGCTCTTCGTAACCCATAGCCCTAAACGTCTGATCAGTCCTTTGCTCAGCTGACAACTCAGGAAAACACATTCTTCTGCTTACATCTAGAAGACCCATTTGAGTGCAGCGCTCATGCATAATAGCCAATGTGACCCTTTACAAATCTGAGGAAAGCGCGTGCTGGAGCATCACAAATGAATGCATCAGGAGCAGCAACTCTGAAATGCACTTCATTATATTGAATACCCTCTTGTACAACAACTTTAATATCTTGAATAAATTCATTCAAATACACTTGCAGATGAGATGGTTTGGTCACACCTGAGTACAAGCCAATCACAAAGACATTTGGATTTGGAAACTCCTTAATCTTACCTAAAATAGGCAACAAACTCACATTGGTGCTGCGGGATAAAAGCAGACCATCGATACCTTCTTAAGCGTAAGAGTGTCTGTCAGATCTCTCAGATCTAAATCTAAAGATGCCAATACTGCTACGACCGAATTCTTAATTAAAAAATGATAGTACGACTATCGTACGACTATTGTTCAGCCACTTTTGCAGCTATTTTCCTTCCCTTTGTTCTCTGAGAATGCTCCATTGCTCTCTGTAAGAAAAAATGCTTTTTAATTTAAAACAGTTAATGTTCTAATTGAGGCAAAAACAGGCTGTATGTTAGGCTTGCCACGGTATACGATAAAACTGGTTATACCGTACATTAAGGACAATACTGGTATCAAATTTTATAGCGGTTTAAATGGGGAAACATGAAACTTACTTGACAACAACAGTTCCTATATTAATATCATAACGAATAGCATAGCCTTAAATAATGTATAGTCACCTAAAGGGCATCTTACACAGGTACTTTTTATACACAGAAGCACGTTCAACGAGGACGCGCATGTTGTTGCCATGGTAACGAACAACAATAACTGCTTGTGACAGCGAGTGATAATATCCTGAATCTGACGCTAAATCACTAAATATTGAGAATAAAATAAGGGAAATCAGCAACAGAGCATATTTATTTTTCTATATGTTGTTTTAGATCACACATATGTTCACTTGTTTCTGTTAAAGACCCAAGTACATAAGCACATGTCACCCCACAGAACTTGTCCTTCATTTTTGGTTTAACTGAACTAAGAGTGTAAATTAATAATTTATTTTCAGTTTAGTTTATATATTAGTTAAAATAAATAAAAATAAATGTTTAGAATCAAACTGCCTTAAATTGTGTATGCAATTGCGCAGCGAAAATTACCCCTTAGAGCACCACCTTTTGCAGACTAAACACGACAGATCGGTCTGCGTACAGTATAAGTTTGAGTCTGTTATCTTTGACAGATATCTGTGCATTTTCCTCTGGCATCTGGCAGAAGCCCACATAGGAAATCAATAACTTTTCGTTTAAATACGACCGTTAAAACCACCGTTGGACAGTTATTGCTATTAAACACAGGACAGATTTGAATTGCTAGTTTTATTCTAATTTCTTATCGTTTTGGTTATGGAGCGCCAGAAATTCATGAAAAACGGTATACCGTCATCTAACAATAAAAAGAAGCGCGAACTCTGAGGGAGAAAGCTAACCATTCTAACGTAATATTCTAACGTGACAAGAAACCAAACGAATGTTTTGGTTAACATTATGTTGTTAAAACAATGTATGTCTAATACTTTTCAGTTTTAATATAATATTGTTCTTACCTTAGGTAAACTGCGAGCAGATTTAAGTCACCTCTGGAAAATTCTACTGACAGAAACGGCAGTGATACGATTTGCGAAAGTCAATTAACAGTCATGTGTGGGGGATGAGCGTTGCTGTGTGAGATCTCGCGAGATTCCACAAAAGTTACGCAAGTTCTCACAATAGATTTTTCGTAAGTAGGCTACTGTCACAATGGAATTAGCCCATAACACAAAGGAAATTGAGCAGCAACGGTATTAATAGAACATGAATATATGGGGAGTAAAATGCTTTGTTTCAAAGTATGCATTTTCCAGAGCAGTTTTGTTGTAAGTGACTTTATTGACACCATAGTTTCCCTCAGGGCTGTAAGACCAACCACCATAGAAATTCGTGCATAATTTACGAGTTGGCTATTTCGTGTGGTCATGCACAATGTTGTTTGCATAAACTTGTAGGACTTCGTGCAAATTCAAGGCGTTAAGCGTACTATTAACAATTAATATATGCCCTTCCCCAACCCCCTTATTTAAACTTAACCAATCAGTAGAGTGTTTAAACATGATAGGAAGCTGTTGTGTGTGACAGAAGCAAGTAATTGTGGCGTATTAGATGGAAACGGTGTCCAACGACTTTCACTACAGCTTATGAAGTCGCAGGAGTTCAAACGAGTGCAGTCGCACAATATCATACGAATTAGCCAAATTTAGAAAAGTCCTGACGATTTCGCCGTGTGTGTTAGAACCTCCCTGTAAAACCATCATAGATGAAATGGGGAGCTCCTTCAAACAGTGTAAGCTTTCACAATATTTCCGTTCATTTTTAAATGCCGCTGGTGGCTGACAGTTGTAGTAACTGAGCTATTTTGGTAGAAGTGGTGGTTACCATGGTGAATTTTTGCCCGGCAAATAGTTCGTTTCAGGTATTCCTGTTAATTCTGTTGTTTTCATCGTTTGATATTTTTGTAGCGCTGTTCCCCCATAGAGCACCGTCCATATGATCTCGTGAGTGAGTCCCAGCACACGCGGGAGCGACTCTCTGCTAAATTACTCAATTGATTCAGAGCGCCGGCCGCCAGAGAGCTTGGACAGAAATTGGTTTTATGGTGCCATGTCAGCCCGGTGGGTAATAGGGAAACACGTTAGTCATCGTGACAACTATATTCTCAATCTTCGTCTATACTGCACAACAAATTAAGCGTTGCTGGCACATATTTATAAACCGTCTCACTCAGCTTTTATTAACCAATGTCATAAATAAAGCTGCAGTCTGCTGAATTTTACCCCAGAACACAAGGCTATCAGCAGCCCAACGCTGATTGCATCTGCCAGTGAAGAACACCTGACTGATTTCCTCTCATATTAAGTTCTGTTAACCGTTATTGCTTCTGCTTGAGTTATGTAAATAAAACAGGATGTGCTACTATACTGCACAGTAGACATTGTATACTGCCTAGCCTAATACTACAAATAGTATGTGAAACAGTGTCCATTATTCGTCTATCATAAAATTTCAATCTGAAGCGTGCTACATTGCGGTCTCACGACCTTACTGGAATTTTGTCTATCATTTAGGAAATAAGATGGTACTTTGCGGTTTTAATTCAGATTTTGTGTAAAATAGACTTAATGGAATAGTTCATGCAAAAACGAGAATTATTTTATTACTCACCCTCGTGCCATCTAAAATGTGTATGGCTGTCTTTCTTTTGGTGAACGCAAACTTTAGATATTTAAAAAAATTAAATATCTCAGCTCTGTAGGTCCGTACAAGGCAAGTGAATGGTGACTAGAACTTTGTTGCTTCAAAAAGCACATAAAAGTAATCCATGCGACACCAGTGTTTAAATCCATGTCTTCAGCGATATGATAGGTGGGAGTGAACTGATTAATTAAAGCCATTTTTTTTAACTATAAATGTCTACTTTCACAGTTGACATTAGTTTAATTGCTCGACACACCACTATTTGAATACCAAAATCACAATTCGGTTATTCTACACATGCAGTAGATGACTTCATCCAGACCCAAACTCGACAAGTTCTGACAAACCATCAGGTTTGGGTCAGTTTTTCAAGTATAGGGCAAGTTAGAGGATTTTAAAACATGCTTTCTGTGTGTCTGCACTGTTTTTCTATTTACTGTTGTGGGGCAGTGGTGGCTCAGTGGTTGAGGCTCAGGGTTACTGACCAGAAGGTTGGGGGTTCAAGCCCCAGCACCACCAAGATGCCATCTGTTGGGCCCTTGAGCAAGGCACATAACTCCAGGTTGCTCCGGGGGGATTGTCCCTGTAATAAGTGCACTGTAAGTCGCTTTGGATAAAAGCGTCTGCCAAATGTATAAAAATGTTAACACGTGTGGGACAGGCGTCTTTGGGTGTTGCACTGCATCTCGCTGTTTTCTCTTTTAGTGTGTCGTGCAGGATCGCCACATTTTTAGACTCCCAAGTAAAGTTAAAATAACTTTTGTTTTTTATAAACACCTGTGTTGCTTCATTTGTTGCATTGTGCTGCTTTCTGAAAACATTCAGGTTACATAGAGTACTTCATGTGACTGTTACACCCAAGGGCATAGATTTGGCTTGAACATTGGGGGGTTGCAGCGTGAAGAATTTACATGTTTCCACTGATCATGGTATAAATATTAGGGGGGTTGTACTTGTACGTTTTGATTATTGGGGGGTTACCTCCCCCCATCCCCCCTTGAACCTACACCCTTGGTTACACAATTATACATGATTCCAGGTTGTTTTTCAGCACTTTATAAACGGTAAAACATATGTGCATATGCCACCCAAAACATCAGCTTGCACACACAAATGAAATACCTTTTTGACAATTAATAATAGTATTTAGTGGTGTAGAAATCCATCGATGTAATGCTCAACCTTTGATGCATAAATTACGGAATTTAGTAATCTATTGCAATGACAAGAATAATACCCAGTGTGTAACAGAGGCCTTCTCAGATTGCATGCGCACTCTGGCAACAGATGCTACCGAGTTTGAATTTTTGCCTCATTATTCATAATTGCATGCCCCAATATAAGCATAAGTTAATTGTTGTTCTTTGCTTCCCCAGTTATGATATATTATGTATTTTATGGAATATTTGGGGAACATACATGAAAAGGTACAATAACGCACCTTTACTTGTGATGTTATAGGCTTACGCCATTAAGTTGTTAATTCAGTGACTCTGTGTTACGATTCCTGGTTGTCTGCCCCGTGTTTCTCGTGTCCCATGTCTTTAACTACAATTCCCATGATTCCCGGCCCTCATCACTGCCAGCACTGTGTCTTGTTTTCACTTTTGCTCAATAAAGAACCTGCGTTTAGATCCCCACTCCTCGTCTGCCTCTCCTAATTACGTTACATTCTGCTTGATGTAAAAATTGTCTTTGCATTTTAATTATTGGTTAAATACATTTCCTTATATTAAAATGTATTAAGCATATTCAATGGTCTACTTGATAATTAAATCTATTTTTATATTCTAATATTTAGATACATTAATAGGATTACATATTCCATTGATATGTCATTATAACATAACACAATTTAGAACTGAGAAGCAATTAATATGTTCAGCTCTTGTACACCAAGTTTTCCCTTGGCACGCTCAAAGCCTCGTTTCTGGCAGCGTCACAGTTTTAAACCATTTTAAAATCAAAGCACCCCAAAGAGACTATTTAACCTCAGCACACACATGATAATACTTTCGTTCACTGCCTCACAGAAATGTCAGCCCGCCCGGGCAGAGCGCATAGTACATGCAGTGACAATTTGATTATTTTTGTTTAAGTTTAATGTGAGTGTGGTGATGGGGGCATGGTTGTATATCTGTCTGCGGGAGAGAGAGAGCGGTAAGGCTCGTCACCTAGGTTATCATTATCTCTAACACCTATTTCTTGTTGTAGTGATTGCGGAGGGAGACATAAAAAGGGGCACAAGGTGTTAGAGTGGGAGAGAGAGACCAGAGAGAGACTGTACCAGTGTGTGCGACAAGAAAAACTTACTCGTTTGTGTATGTCATCAAGGCCCTTGCCAGCATGCAGCAAACACAACACCAGGCCCTCATAGTGTTACGCCTGGAGCAGGATCAACGTTTCCTGCTCCAGGCTCAAGCGGAGGACTGACATGCATTCCAGAGCCTGATAGACTGAGAGGGGGCTGATGCTACGACTCCACATCACCGTTGACCCTTGTCAAAATGGGACCAAGCGATGATACCGAGGACTACCTCAACCTCTTTGAGAAGACCGCTGAGGTGTGGAAGTGGCCTACCGTCCAGTGGGCAGCCCGCCTGTTACCGCTACTCTCCTTGGAAGCACAGCTAGTGGCCCAGCAATTTCCTGCCACCAGCCTCTTTGAGTACAAAGACTTGAAGAAAGCCATCGTGCAACGGTTTTGCCTTAGCCCCGAATAGAGCAGCCAACTTCAAGTCCCTGAAGTTTGGGAAACACATCCGCCTGTTTGCTTTTGCACAACAGCTACGGGATGCCTGCCTGAAATGCTTGCTGGCTGAGGAAGCCAGCGGCACTGTGGAGATCGTCAACCTAGTGACACTGGAGCAATTCATCTCCCATCTTCCTCGGGGGATGGCTGAGTTAGTCCAGTTTCACCGCCCGGCATCGCTGCAGGAGGCCGTCCATTTATGGGAGGCAGCAAATCAGAGGCTCTTCCTTCTCTCTCTCTCTCTCTCTCTCTCTCTCTCTCTCTCTCTCTCTCGCTCTCCCCTGCATCTCAACCCCCACACACACACATGTGTCCCCCACTTCGAATTAATAGGTATTAAATCGATTCACACCAGTGTTTACCACCCACAAATGGATGGGTTTGTGGAACGATAAATTATTTTATTTTTTTAAATATGATTCGTAAGTTCATACACGAGGATGCTAGAAACTGGAATAGAAAGTGGCTCTATCCCCTGTTATTTGCAGTGAGAGAGGTCCCAAAAGCCTCCACAAGGTCACACGGCGAGTGGGAAATCTCATATTATGAGGTTAGGCGAACGGACAGTTGTGGGGCATGTCAAATTTACCACCTCAACCTCCTTAAATCGTGGTGGGAGGTGGTCCCTGTGGCCTTGGTGACGGTAGTCCCGGAGAGGGCGAAACTCGGGCCGGAAGTGACTCTCAAACCTAATTCTTTCATCCCGGTCCCGTGTGGAGACCACATCTCACCATCGCAGCTCATGGACATGGCTGAATTCACAGATGGGTGGTGGTTAGTAGCCGCCCCTGAACACAAGAAAAAGGTTGTTCAGGAAAAATTTAAGGCAATGCTCGAGATAGACTCACTCACGAGTCTGTGTAGACTGTTGCAAAGTGAACGCGTTGTTCAAATTCGATGTGTACCCAATGCCTCGGATTGATGAGTTTCTCAATCAGTTGGGTGCGGCTCAATTTTATTCGACACTGGACTTAACAATGGGTTATTGGCAGATCCCTTTAACTCAAATCATCTGAGAAAAATGTTTTTTTCCACACATTTTGGCTTTGCGACCAATTTGTGACACTTCTGTTTGGTTTGTTCTGCCCCCGCCACATTCCAGCATCTCATGGATAAAGTTCTCAGACCACATATAGCATATACCACCACGTATGTAGACAATTTTATTATTTATAGTAATGACTGGAGGTGGCACATCAAAAAATCTAAGTAAAAAAAAAAAAATCAAATCACTTTATTGTCACACTACTATGTACACAAGTGCAACAGTAGGTGAAATTCTTGTGTGCAGCTCCGAGCAACATAGCAGTCATGACAGTGACGAGACATATACCAATTACAGTAAACAACATACTTACACAAAACAATTTACAAATCAAATGTACACATACTTACACAACACAATAATTATATACAATGTACAGTAAACAATACACACAATATACAATACACAATATACAATACAATAAGTAAGGAGTATATGAAATATATATATATATATATATATGAAGTAGTATATTGAGGAGAATATGTTGACAGTCCAGTGTGAGATTATAGATGAATAAAGTGCAGTGCTAATTATTGATCGTGATAGATCAAATGTTCAACAGTCTGACTGCTTGGGGAAAGAAGCTGTCATGTAGTCGGCTGGTGTGGGTCCTGATGCTGCGATACCGCCTTCCTGATGGTAGCAGTGAGAACAGCCCATGACTCGGGTGGCTGGAGTCTCTGATGATCCTCCGATGATGGCAGTTCGCACCACCCTTTGCAGGGCTTTGCCGTTGTGGGCGGTGCTATTGCCGTACCAGGCAGTGATGCAGCCAGTGTGTTGGTTCATTCCAAACTTCCTCAGCCGTCTCAGGAAGAAGAGGCGCTGGTGAGCCTTCTTCACAACGGCCTCAGTGTGGACGGACCATGTGAGTTCTTCAGTGATGTGGACACCGAGGAACTTGAAACTGCTGACTCTCTCTACCGGTGCTCCATTGATGGTGATGGGGCTGTGTTCTCCGTCTTTCCTCCTGAAATCCACCACAAGCTCCTTGGTTTTACTGAGGTTGAGGGAGAGGTTGTGCTCCTGACACCAGCGTGTCAGAGTGTGCACCTCCTCTCTGTAGGCTCTTTCATCATTGTCAGTGATCAGACCTACCACCGTCGTATCGTCAGCAAACTTAATGATGGCATTGGAGCTATGTGTTGCCACACAGTCATGTGTGTACAGTGAATACATGCAACATCTGAGTGCTGTCCTGAGGTCGCTGCGACGGGCGGGGCTCGCAGTCAACCCAAAGAAGTGTGCAATTGGGCCGATGGAAGTTAGGTATCTGGGGTTCCACACGGGCCATGGGCAGGTGTGTCCCCAGGTTAGCAAAACCGCAGTGATTGCATCCTGTCTGAGGCCCAAGACCAAAAATGAGGCGAGACATTTTCTGGGACTGACTGTCTACTACCGTTTGTACCTAGTTACTCTGACGTCACCAGCCCGCTGTCTGATCTTACTAGAAAGGGGGCCCCCAATCCAGTTCAGTCGTGCCAACAGGCTTTCCTAAAAATAAAATCTGAACTTTGGGGGGGGGCTTATATTATATGCTCCTAATTTCACTCTCCCTTTTATTTTGCAGATGGATGCATCAGACAGAGGGCTGGGGGTGGTGCTCTCTAAGGAGTTTGAGAGGGAGGAGTGATCGGTGCTGTACATCAGTCCTAAGCTCTCGCTGAGAGAGACTAAGTACAGCACCATGGAGAAAAGTTGTCTAGCGATCAAGTGGGCCATCCTCACACTCCACTACTACCTGCTGGGATGGGCCATCACCCTCTGTTCTGATCACGCCCCACTCCAGTGGCTCCACCACATGAAGGATACCAATTGCGGATCACCCGTTGGTACCTGGCACTTCAGCCGTTCAAATTTGAGGTGATCCACAGACCAGGGGTGCAGATGGCTGTGGCTGACTTTATGGGGGGGGGGAGTTGGCAGTCCGGATTTTGCCCTGGCTTGAGTCAGGGAGTGGGGATATGTGGTGATGGGGCGTGTTCGTGTATCTGTCTGCGGGAGAGAGAGAGCAGTAAAGCTAGTCACCTGGGTTATCATTATCTCTAACACCTATTTCTTGTTTTAGTGATGTGGAAGGAGACATAAAGATGCACGAGGTGTCAGACAGGGAGAGAGGGACCAGAGAGAGACTGTACCCGTGTGTGCGCAACAAGAAGTACTTACACGTTTGTGTGTGTGACTACTTGGCCACTGAGTGCCCTTTTGTTTAGGTTTGTGAATGATGCTGAAGAGTAATAAAAAGACTCACATTGACAGTTCGCTGCCTCCTGACTCCTTCTTTGCCAAGATAACAAACCTGCTACGGTGAGATTTTTTTTCTCATTTGAATATCTACGTATTTTGCTATTTAGGCTCATAGCTCACTGATCATTCTTCATTCCCATGTCCCAACTCCTGACAAAAAGCTGATTAACCGTTCATGATACCTTATTGTTATCCAATGTGAATTTTCTTGAAAAAATATGATCGTGCCTGGTAACGTGCATGTAAAATGTCTAGAAATAGCATTTTAGCTTAGCATAAAGCTGACAAATTACACAAGGTTTATTTCTATTTCATCTTGTAACACATCATAAGAAAGTGTTTCACCACTGTTCAAATGCACTTTTTTTGTGCTATTTTTTGCTCTAACAGTGTTAGTGGGCATTCCTACTGATGTCGTTCTAACATATCGGTGGAACGCAGATCTGGCCAAAGTAGCTTTTGAAATGCTTATTACAGATGAGACTGTAGGTAAAACTATGGTTTCATTCTAAACTAAAAAGTAGTCAGTTCTCTTTCTTCTAAAGATGAACATTCAGCAAAGGAGAGTGTTTTATTTAGCCTGCAACAGATGAGACTGTCAGTAAAACTAAGGTATCATTCTAAACTTACAAGGAATCAGTTCTCTTGCCTCTAAAGATGAACATTCAGCAAAGGAGAGTGTTTTATTAACCTGCAGCAGTACTCAGTGCATCACATCATATAACAAGTAACTTCATTTTTGTTAAGAAGAAAGTCAAACACATTTGGGATGGTATGATGGTGAGTAAATGATGAGAGAATTTGTATTTTTGGCTGAAACATTCCTTTCACTCTAGCAGTCCGATCAAATAGCGAGTGAATTAAAAGTCACAGCTGATGCTCTGTTGTATACTGCACAATTATGCAAATTAAGTATCATCTGACTAGTCCATTCATACAGAAAAAGTGTATACTGTGTATGGCAGAAATAGTAATAGTAGTAGTAATGCTGTTGTGTAGTAGTAATGCTGTAGTAATGCTGTTGTTTGGAATGGAATGCTAGTGTAGCCTACTGCACTGTATACAATAAACACTGGTTATTATTTAAAGATGTAAATATATTATTTAAAGGTGCACTCATTAATTTTTCCTAATTACAAAAAATTAAACTCCTAAATACATGAATTGTAATTTTGAAATATATATAGGAAATAATGACCACACATTATAATGAAGATTCCAGTCATGTCAGTAACCTTATAAAAACAATCTACAGTTTCAATCTACATGGAGAGGGTCCGCACATGGGGGCTGCCATTTTAGAATCACATGACCAGCCAAACTCTACTCACTTAATCTCAGTAACTGTCCTGTTATTTGACACTTTTAGTCATTGATTAAATCATGGCAGACAGTACAAAATTTTGCAGTGGCATCTGAAACAGAAAACTATTGATTTTAAATAATGCTGTATTCAAGCCGATAGGTGTCACTGTAAGTCCAAGATGACACAGAGAAAAAAGTTACTGAATGCACCTTTAAATATGGATTATTTAAATGGATTATGCAAGGATAAACATTTCAAACCCTGTTTTAAACAGTCCGATACTTGTTATCACATGACCTCAATGCTTTTATTTAGCAAGTGACATCCAGTTGTTATCTTGGAAATTAATTAAAACATATATTTATAATTGTGTCATAAAATTTTGCATAAAAATGTGAGAAATAGAAACAGAAATAGTAAAAGTAGTATGCCATTCCAAACATGACCACTGTTTGTATTTGGATGTGGCAAATAGTGACCTGTTTTTGCATGCACAGAATGTTTCATCATTTCTATGCTAAATGTTAATTTCAAAGTGTGAAATTAGCAAAGTAATACAGATACCTCCACAGATTTCTTTTGGTGAGCAACAGCTTATAGATCTCTATGAATACCTCTTTCAAATTTTGTTGTTATTGTTGTTGTTGTTGTTATTGTTGTCATTACTTTACTGGGTACATCTCTTTGAATCCCCCACCCAGCTGAGACCTATTGAACCTGTCAGGGCTCAGCATGTGGTTCTGTACAGAAAGAATCCCGTAATTAGACCCATGAGAGGGATTTTCTCAGAGCTTCAGTGAAACCTCTAGACTCACAGAGCTCAGTGTCTGCTGTATAAGGTATGCTGCAAATGCAATGACACAAAACTACAGTAAAATACTGCATCTTTTAATGGGATGGGGTTGTGGTTGGAAGCAGATTATTGCGACTAGAGAGCTTCTGTCTGGAAAATGTTCTCCGTTTTAAATTAGTATTTGTTAATTCGTTGAAGTAATTAAGTAAATCTCTTTCACTGATCAATATACTAAGACTGTATCCAGAGTGAATTCTTCGCAGTGGCTGCACTCGAAACCGAAGGCAACCAATCAATTACTTAACAGACAGCATTTCGAATGAAGGTACCTCTAAAAGGAAACTAGTTGTAGACTGGTTCTATAACGTCATGTGTAATGAATTAGAACAAATTTGAATAAGATATAACCAAGCAAATATTTAATGACTACAATGCTTATTTTTTTCGATAGAAATAGAATGAAACGCTGGAAAAAAAAATGACATTTAGAAATAAGTTAAGCACAAATGACAGCATTTGCGGCATAATGTTGTTACCAAAAAACTGCATTTTGACACGTCCCTCATATTCTATAAAAAAAATAATACAAACAATAAAACAATACAGTGAGTCTCTTCCAATGGAAGTGAATGGGCCAATTCACTGTTCCAAAAATATAGCCACAAGATGTAAACAATATACATACTCTATTAATATGAATTTATTGTGATAAAATCACTCACACAAATTAATTGCCATGACGACGTAACACCATAACCCCAAAACGACTGTAAAAACTGATTTAAATAAGTGTGTAGCTAAAAATAATACACAACTTTTAACAGTAAAATGAATGCAAGTGCTTTTATAAAATTACAAGCTTCACTTTTCTATTGGCCCCATTCACTTCCATTGTAAGTGCTTACTGTAACCTCAATATTTGCTTCCTCTTTTTTAAAAGAAAATGTGGGACGAGTTGAAATTATCTTTTTCTGATAATCAACATTGTGCCACAATTCCTGTTGATTGATTTTAACTAGTATTGAACCCAGAATATTCATTTAATACAGGGGTGGGGATATCAGGTCTCAGGGCCGTATAAGGCCGACGAGACCATTTGAGAAATAATTAAAAAAAGCAAAAAAATGGCCTTGATTCAATTAACTTGAAATAAAAATTACATTAAAATAATGATTAAAAGTCATTTAAAATTATAACAATGCACAATATTGTATAAAAGGCAGACTTTTTAGTGTGTTTTTTTCTTGTGCATAAGCACGTAACAGAATGTGTACGAAAATTTAACCCACAATCAGAAATTGGAAGCAGTTGTATGGCCCGCAGATAATTTCGTAAATACTCGAATGGCCCTTAATGGGGAAAAAGGTTCCCCACCCCTGCTTTAATACATCAATGCTGCCTTCAAAATTTGTCCAGATGAAGGCATCTTGGTAGGCAGGATGTTACATAAGGTTTGGATCCAAGGTCCAGAACTTTGGTTCGGAACGAAGTTCAGAAGTAAAAAAGGAAGGTGCTATTAAAATCTGGAGAGATTATATTAGAAACAGCATTGTTTAGGTCATCCCAATATTTATTCAGTTCACATATGATTATTATTTCCATCTGTTTGTCAGGAATATTACAATACACAACACTGTTTGCAGACAAAAACATTGACTTGAATATAATGATAACAATAATCCACAAACATAATATAAATTAATATTTCTAGACAATAGGAGGAATACAACATGGGCGAATGGTAAAAGCAAGCGGTTTGTAACTTAATAACGCCGAACAGGATGTTTTCCATGAGCAACATTCTTCTCTATATGGCATTTGTATTAAACATTAAACACCTCCGTTATCTGGTCTTAAACACAGGAAATATGTTCACATGAGTGTTTAACACTTCAGGGTGGATATTTTCAAACATCTTAATGTTGATGAGTGGTACAATTCTTACGTCTGTTTGTATTTATCAAAAAAAATAACAAAAGCCTTTTAAAAGGAAAGAGTATTGTATCGAAAAAATCTATGTACTAAGGGGAACCAAATCACCAAAAGATCACATTTTATTCCTGACAGATGATGGCAAAAGGCAATTTGCCACTTCGCCTCTCATCTGGCCCCTCCCCCACCCAAATCTACCCCCATGACCCCACCCGAGAACAGTGCAGATTATCTGACATGCAACTCCCTGCCCTAATAATGCCATTGGGCCCGCATGGGGCCAGGGCTGCCCTGCATGGGCATTATTATGATTTCACCACTTGCTTCTTCTTCTGGAACTTTCTGAACTGAGACTGGATGGCGACGGCGGCCTTCTCTGTCTCCGGGGCCCCCATGTCAATGTCGATGTCCTCTGCAGGGACGTCCTTCTTGGACGGGTCTGTAGGAAGGACACGGTATTGAAACGAAATTGGCCAATGTATTTGTGTTACTGTCATTTTGATAAAACAATGTACAAGAGGCAGAATCAAGAAACGCTTTACCAAATGAATTCAGGTCAAAAAAAAAATTATAGATGAGATTTTGTCTATTTTTCAGGCTTGTTTGTACTTTATTTGGTTGATTGTTAAACTTTTGGAGCTCCTTATGACAAAGAAAGGTACATTTACTAAAATTCATTGAATAGTTCACCCAAAATTTTACATTTTGTTATTATTTACTCACCTTTTCACATTTTTTCAAACCTGTATGATTTTCTTTCACGGAACATAAAAGGAGATACTGTTAGGGATTTATTTTCACTGGAAATCTTTCCCTCTGCCGTACCTCTCAAATCTCATTCATGCTCGCTCATATTCACAAGTCATGTTGCACCATGTTTGATGTCAGTGTCACAAAACATTATCCCCTCATAACTGATCATTTTTGATTGAACTATTATATTAATTGGGCTCTCCATTAAACAAATCTGTGATTTGTAGGTCATGCTTTCTGTACTGATCTACACTTACCTTCAGACATAAAGTCATATCATTGCATTGCCTACAAACATTACTTTCACTGTGTAAAATGTTGATCGAACTTAACCCAAACACACACTATTGGTTGAGTCAATGTTCTTCTGTTGGGCTGGACAGGTCGCTCAAATCAGAAGAATTTTTATAGCACCACAGATACACAGTATTTACAGTTTTCAAGAAAATGTACCTACTTTTGGCTTACTTTTAGTTGTCTCTACATAATCAGCTGGGATATGAGAAAGTATTTTAACACCAAAAAAGTTCAGCTTCTGCTTTAAGTTTGTGTATATAAAGGAAGAAAAAAAAAATCAGGAGATACAGACACAGCGACTCTTGTAGCTCAAGCATTTTTCTAATACTTTAGAATAGAAGTCTAAATCTAATTGCACAAAAAGCTGTGAATGATTACTGTTGAGTCTTTTCCTGAGGTTTCAATATCATAGAAATGTGCCCACGCATTCAAGTGTTTCAAACGGGAAGTCACCAGCACAAAGAGCCAAGTACCACCTACTCAAATACTTAGTGCAATTGCAGTGTGAAGTAGTGAATAATACCTTGTCCACCTGAGGGTTTGCTGTTTCCAGCTGATCCGAATTCTTGTCTCTGTAAAGAAACAAAAATGGAAAATTAATATTTGTACGTACCGGTTTGAGCAGTAACTAGTAACACTATGTTTTGCACATTTTTTTAGAAGCATGAAAGTAGTAAACCTGATCTTATGAAAAGTAAGAATAGTAATTTCCTTCCTCCCGTGGTGTACAAAATGTATTTGGATGCAAATCTAAACCAAACAATAAAGTCTAACACCTTATCCAGACCAAACAAAATTACCATTATAATAATGTAATGTACCATGGAAGAAACAAACACTTCCAGGTTTTCAATGCATGTTTGCAAGATCTTTCCTCATTTTAACCCCTAACTTAAACCCCATACCTAAACCTTACCATAAAGTCAAGCCCATTACCATAGTATTAATTGGAAAATATGTTTTGTTTACAACTAAAGGGAAATATCAGGGTTAAGAAGAAGAGAAGCATATCTGATTGGTTGGTCTAAAAGTCATGATGTTTTTGTATGACTTGATATTATACAATCTCTCACATAAATAAGTTGAATTGTCATGAGACTGTGTTGGTTCATCTCATTCATGTAAATAACAAATTCAATAGACTACTTAATTATTTGATTCCCTGAGCAGAAGTCCCAGCATGGCATTTTAGGTCTTCTTTTATATATAAAATACTTATTTAAATGTTTACAATGTTTTCAAATTAGTTATTTAAAATAGGCTGTATTATATATTTTTGGTAGGGCTGTAAATAATAATATATTATTACTTGAATAATATATTTACATGTTATTTACATGATATGCTGATTAAAAGTGTTGGGGAGTAACTAGTTACATGTAACAGTGTTACATAATTTAATTACAAAATAAATCTAACTGTAATCTGTATAGTTACTGAGAAAAAATATTGTAATTAAATTAGTTACTTGTGAAAATGTTATCGATTACAAAGGGAGGTTACATCTGAATATTTTCTGTAAAAAGCTAGGATATGTTGAATAATATGAATTTATTGCTATGCCTGTTTTCAATGTGCAAGATGCCTCCTGCCATTTAAAGGTTGTTTAGTAAAGCGATGCTATTCTGATGCTTTTGATTGGTTCTCTTGTTTGAATTTGCAGCGCACCACGTCTGCCAATAACATCAATCCACATTACCACTGAAAGCTTTATGCTACAACTTGTCTGAGAGTTGCCACCATGGTGATAAAAATGCGTTCCAGTGCTGGAAATTTAAAATAATTTCATCCAGAAATAATAACCCTAATCCTAATCAGAAAAAGGCAAAAATATAACAGCTCAGTGCAAAATATGTTTGCCAACCATTGAAATGCTATCGATATAGGTTTCAATGTCGAACCTGAGGAAGCATCTGCAGGTATGTAAGCCTAACTTAGCCTACAGTTAACTTAGCAGTCATTAACTAAAGTAGGAAAGGCATTGCCTTCTCCTGTCTGCCACACCATGCTACTAATGTGTATTCAAGATGTAGTTTAGCTCTGTATTGCATGGTGCATGTCCAGAAGTTTATTTAACGATGTTAATCTCCATTCATAAGAAATTAGCTAGTCTGCTAGCTAGCTAAAAACGTCTTTACCAGCCACACTTCTATTTATGAACCCTTTGACAGAAAATGTATAGCTAACGTTTTTCCTCCTTGAATAAGGTTGGTAACCATGTCAGATCTAATATTACAGTCATTTCAGCAAAGTAACATAACCTACATTAATGACTTACAATGTCATTGAGTTGTGAAATTCAGGGCACCAATGATATTAAATCTGTATTTAAACTCAGAATGATCTCAAATTAAAAAGAGGTTCTTAAGTCTGATTTTGTGGTGGCTGTGCTTTAAAATTACATTATTAGAATCTTAATTCAAGTGATGAAGGATTTTGAAAGTCTGACAGTAATCAGTGTCGAGTACTACTGTTAAGGTTAAATGTTTGAAAATGATTAACAGTTGAAAACATTTGTTAGAAATTTAGAAAAGTAATCAAATGTATTCAGTTACATTACTTTAATAAAGCAATAGTTACACTACTTATTACATTTTAAATGGGGTAACTTGTAATCTGTAACCCATTACATTTCCAAAGTAACCTTCCCAACACTGTTGATTAATTTATAGAATTAAGCTCAATTATTCAAAAATTTGCTGAGAAACTTTAATAAATACAATCATTTAAATAATTAAAATACATTACATTAATGTGGCAGATGAGTAAAGCTTTAAAAGTTCACCCAGTAATATTTCCCCCATTAAAAAAGATTTACTTCTAATGAAATGAATTGTAATTTTGTATATATTCATGTATAATATGTATAAAATAATGACCACTCACATGAGATGAGGACTAGGCATTTCAGTAACCTATTAAAAGCGGTTTTATTCTACATGGGGCAGGGGCATCCTCATGGGGGCTAACATTTTAGAATCACATGACCATCTGAATATTACTCGTCTGATCTCAGTAACCATCTTGAATTTTGGACACCTTCACTCTTGGATTAAATGAATCATGGCTGATTGTGAATAGTGAATTTTTACAATGGCATCTGCAACTGAAAACTATTGATTTTGTATGATGCTGCATCCACACCACTAGGTGTCCCTGTAAGTCCAGGATGACGAACAAAAAGTTACTGAATTCCTTATTACTGTCTGGGGCATGATTAATTGTTCAAATTCTTTTTGTATTTATTGTACATGTATCAAGTTTTATGTAGTCGAGTTGATTCATTCAAAACCCTTTATTTTTGTGCAAAACAATAAGGCATTGAAGAAATTATTAATGATATCAAAGGACAGCTATATATAAAAATACATTACCCATCTATTTAGATTCTATGTAGAGTAGTTAACTAATTTGTGCTAGTTACTTGTAGTGTAGCAAACTACAGTACATTTTCAAAAGAGTAACTTGACGATAGATAAACTACTTTTAATTAGGAGTAGCATTTTAGCATGCCAAGCTACAATTCCAAAGTGGCTTCCCCAGCATTGGTGCATATTATCAGTGCGCAACTAGATCTATCATATATTTCAAAATAATTATACACAAAGAACTGAGACAGGCATTTAGGATTTCTGATTCCTCTGATGTGTCATTAGCTGATCGCAATTTAGTGCTTCATATCCTGAATTAATAACCTCATGTGTTCAATGAATTTCAAACACTTCAGAAAACCTTTGAAGCTCTGACGCTAAAGCAATCTTCCTCTCTCTCTCTCTCTCTCGCTCTCTCCATGCGTGTGTGCTGCTCGTTTTTTGCTGATGGCACTCTGTGTATCTGGTTACAGTGGAAAGCGTGTCATAATTTGCAGGAGGATTATTCCACACATACCCTGGCATAATTTAATCATATTAGTCTCTCTCTCTCTCTCTCTCTCTCTGTCTCTCTCTCTCTCTCTTCCTCTCTCTGTCTACCTCAATCAGTTCTTTTGCATTCACTTCTATCTTTGTCTTACAGGCTCTGATAAACTTGTGTAATTTGCATAAGAATGTTTGGCAGAGGAAAATCTGCGAGCGCTTCATGTTGCCGGAGTTGCCAAAGTGTCTAATATACCAACCGCTCGGTTATTGCTTCGCATTAAGAAGCGACGCAAAGAAATCATCATGCTGGATTGTGTGGCGTAGAGTTTGAGTCGTGGGGATCGTGAAGGGCGCTGCTGCATAAATTACAGTCATTTGAAATGTCACACAGTGTGGAAATTCCAATGCACAGAGCAAATTACATGAGACGCTAACAACAAGAGACCAAATTTATGCACTATCCCAATCAAGAGGAAACAACAGAAAGTTCAAAAAAGCAAAAAAGACATTCAGAAGAATGTGATGTGAAATGAAAGATGCTGCGGCTATAGGTCAGGACAAATTCATGTATGCCAGGGCATTTTATGCAGCTATACATTTTTTTTCAGAGCAAAGGTTTACATAAGAATGAAAATTCTGTCTTCATTTACTCACTGTCATGCACTATTTTCAGAAGCCAAAGGATACATTTTTGTTAGGAAAAGACCAAAATGTAAGTCATTATTCACTGAATGACAGCCACGTCCCCCTTTCACTTTATAGAAAAGAGTTGGCAGGATATTCTTCAAAAATTCACCTTTTGTGTCACACAGAAAAACAACATGAGGGTGAAAAAATTATGACAATTTTCATTTTTGTTAAACTATCCCTTTAACACAAACCTAACCTCACTACAGGTACTAACCCACAGAGAGACACCCTTCTCGTCTCTCTTCCTGCTTGAAAAGGGGTTAAATGAGAGAAATTGCCACGCTGCAGAGGAATACGCTCCTGTTTCTGTGAGGAAACTCGAGAGTGAAGACCAGAGGGAGATGTTTTCCAGCAGCATCAATACCAGCACTGTTTCATCCTTGCGTCCTGTCAATCTCAAACCACAGACCCTCAAAGCTAATGCCATTAAACTTAGATAACTACATTGGGCTCCAGGGAGGCAAAAACAAACGCATTAATTGGAGTGGAGCGTCAGTCAATTGTGCAGCATCACTTAGAGTAAAGAGATGTGTGCTGTCATACTCTAGTCAAACATGAGTAAAAGAGAGCTTTTATTCAGTTTATTTATCTACACAAGCACAATATCATGCGTCATTCTGAAATGTGTCAGAACGCAATACATCGTGTAACTCCAGCAGGGTTGCCACAAGGAGCACTATAGGGGAATTAGCATAATTAGCATTTCTCTGTCAGGTCAAATACTGTCATGGCAGAGGAACAGTTTCTTGCTGTGCAAGAGTTTATAGTTAAAGGTATAAGTGATTTCTTTCTAAAATTATGAAATATTATACGTCTCTGTAACTGCCCTTGGCTGGGTAAACAGCAGGGGGAAAGTGTCCTTGGGCTATGCATCTTTTGTTTGTGTATTTGGAGTGCAGGTTTTGGAAAGAGGCAGCGTGGCTAAATCAACGGCTAATCTGGACAAAGCTCTAGAATGTCTAAAATCGCTTACAGCTACTTTAAGGCTAAAACATACTCTATGCAAGTACATGAACTCAATTTCGTGTGTTGTTGCTTTCCAAAATCTGTCACACCGCAATTCATAACGCAACGCAAGTATGCGTTGCAACTTCAACGTTGCCACAAGGGGTGCTATAGCAGACAATGGTGTGAACTGTCCACTTCTACGGTGAGCTTTCTCATTCAAGTCATCTACTGTAATGGCAGAGCAACAGTCTAAAGAGAATATTGCTGAGCAAGTAATTTAAAATATATTTATAGCAACTTACCCAAATAATACCACAAACTGTCAAAGGTATCTCTATCGTGAGTCCTGAGGTTTGTTATCACCACAGTAACACAAAAACGGCCAGCTCTCAAAACCTGCTTACTTGCATAACGCATGTTCCTGGCCTTAGATAAAAAGTCGACATGTTTATAGCTAACTACTTGAATAATATTTCATCCGGTTTAATGATAGACATTTGAAGGTAACTCTATCGCTTCCTTGAGTACTGTGGTATGTTACTGCCACAGTAATCCAAGAATGCACATTTTACGGAATCACGCACTTGCAATGCACTGACCAAGCATTTGCATCTACGTTTCTGCCATTATAGTGAACATGATGTCTAAACTACAAAGAGATGCCAATGGCGAATCATGAAGGCAAATGCTTGTGCAGGTGTGGCTGTTTGTTTAGCTCACTCTGAGAGCAGGACAGGGACAGTTCTGCTATGACTGCCAGGGGTCTGCAGTAAGTTGCAGATGAGGTCATAATTCTCCAGGAAACACCCGATCAGCAGAAAACAGCAGCAAGTGGAGGAGAACAATCCTTCATCCAATGGACCATTAGTCCCCTAAGAGAGCCAGCAATAATGCTGCATTCCAATCAAAGTCAAATGTGGGATATTTCTACTTGGTATCTCCAGCTTATGACCATATATAGTGTTCTGTTGTGCAAAGCATAAAAGATGATGAAAAAAGAAACAAAAAGGGCAATGCTAGCATTTGTTGTACAAGTGTACAATAATCATAATTTCCCTTGTTATACCTGCAAACATTTGCAAAGCAGGTTTTTATTATCATAGAATTTTGTACTTTGTCATTTACAACATCGTTTGTCTCTTACGTCAGTGCACTGCAAAAAAAGTTAAAAATTAGCGCTCGAATTGAGCAATCTCGGCAATGATGCAGAAAATAATGACGTCACAGTATAGGGAGATATTTTTGTGTACCGATAGCCCCAGTTTATGGATCCCCCAACCTACTACCAGGTCCCAGAATAATTTCGAGTGAAAACTAGGATTGTTAGAGAACAGCAATAACTTTCACTACCTAATAGGGGTGGGATGATTCACTCAGACAATGATTCAATTCGATTACGATTCTTCAATAGCCTAAAATTTACGATGCATCATGAAATCTGAAACCAGTAATTACAGATGAAATGTAATTTGCTGGCAGATAATAAAAACTATTAGTAGCATTTAAAGTCGGTAACACAGGATGTAGTAACTGTGAGTTCCCTATTCATTTCGGGATAGGGAAAGAGGCACCAGGTGGCTAAACGCCTCTGCTTGTCAAGCCCATTCACGAGAATGCAATCTAATTTTCATGCAGGACTGTTTGTGGCACACACTGAGAAAGATTAAAAAAATTATTATCTTTTCGCGGCTGCCACTTGTCATTGACTAATCACAGGTGACTGTAATCAACTGGTTAGTTCCCTTCTGAACAGTCTGAAGTCGATCCCTATTCTGTAACATTTACTATAAAAAGAATGAATTAATGAGTAAGTGTTTTCATTCACAGCCAATGTCTGCCCACCAGTCACATTTATTAAGCCAAGTTCTATTTGTGGTTAAACAGTTTTATGGAGAAATTACACATTTTAATGGAGATACATAAGCAATATTAACATAATATATATCTGTAAAAGGATTAATGGAAAGGAGGAGGCGAGAACCTGCTTGACAATATAAATAATAGTTTAATATGAAACTGAAACAAAAAGACAAAACACACAAAGGTGTCGGACAGCTGACCGTAAATCTTTCTCTCTTTGTCCCACTGTAGTCTCCAGTTGGCCTTTATGCCTCTCTGCCTCTCTGAGGCTTGATTAGCCTGATTAGGGGCGGGTGTGTGGAAACATGATCCGGCCCCGCCCTGCCACAATATCGTAATCAGGGAAGGCAACAACAATTAACTTACATTGGTCAAATGGATGCAAACAGTTTTTAATAATAACACAGAAAGCCGAACTCTGCAGCATCCATCCATCCATCCTATCTTATGTAAGAAGTAGGTTTGCGGGAAGAACTTGGCTGCATAAACTTTCATTATTTCGAAGTACACTTTCTTTACCTTTAATCTTGCATACACCACACCATGTCGGTTGCGAGAAGGTCAGTGTAATATGAGATGGACACATTGGTTATTGATTTACAATGATAATCGATTCTTAAATTTCATAATCGATGCATAAAATTTTCTTTCCACTATGCATCGATGCATTTTCCCACCCATACTACCTACTAGATTCCAGGTGTAGACAGTCAAACATCTACCTAAAACATTACGATTTTCTCGCTCTGATCAAAGCCTTGAAATGATGCCTTAATGAACATCAAATTAGCAACCTCAGAAGTAATTTGTTGGTCCAAATGAGCCCTGGGCCAGGATGCACACTTCCTGTCACAATACTGTTAGACTCGACCACTGTCTTACAGTACAGTGAGAGTGCAAAAGACAATTTCACAAAGAAGGAAAGGACTGAAATCATTAATGAGTTATGTCCAAACACTGGATCCATTCAGGACTGGCAAAGTAGCGAGCAGAGAGAACCCTTAAAAAACTTAAACCAGCCTAAGTTGGTTTGATGGTCATAGCTGGTTTAAGCTGATCTAGCTGATGTCCCAATCTGGCCAAGATGGCCTTTGGTTGGTCTTGCAAGAGACCAGCTGGCAAGAGCTCAAACCCAGCAAACCACAACAGTCTGACCAGGTTGGAAAACTATCTAAAGCCAGTTTGGGCTGGTTTAAGTTGTTTTTTTGTTTGTTTGTTTTTCAACAGATAAAGCAGTTTTGATTAAGCATTTTCATCCCCTTTATTCTCTCTCTCTCCCTCCATATATGTCTCCCTTATATTGTGAGTATTTATAATGAACAATGATGAAAATGATGATTAGAATCATAAACTTCATTAGCTGCAAGGATTGGCAATGAAGCCCATGTATACAACATGGGCAATTAAAATTTTAAGAGAACAGGATGTTTTCTGTATCTCAGTGGACAGAAGCGTTCAGACCCAAAGGGCTGTAAAGGATGAAGAGAATTGCAGCATATTAAAACCCAAACACATCAGAAACTGGGGGAAATAATCCCCCTTTGCTTGGCTCTCTAATGTGGCAGACTGCCACAAGTTTGTATGGTGAAATCTTTTGGCAAATGAGTGTCTAGTTGTGAATTACATGACTTCAATTGCACTTATTCTATAGATGGTGACGGCAGGAGGAAATATTTTCATTTTTTTCTGCTCCGGTTTATTATTGTGGTGTCATCTTTTTCAGATTGACCTGCCCCTAACAGCACGTAAAAACAGGAAAAACTGTGGTTGGACACTTTAAATGCAAGTCGGAACATCTTTGGTTTCTAAGTGGGTGGTACTTGTCAAGAATAAGCAGCAATGTAGACCAGAATTTACGGTAATAGTCAAAATATGGCTATGTGAGCCAACGCAAACCATGACTCAGGTATAATTTCAGTGCATTCTGGACCTGTTCACTTCAGCACACGCAATGCAGATCCAGACTTTACAGTTCAACGCAGTGCATTAAACTTGATGCCACAGAGGAGCCCAGAGCTCAGCACTCCAGTGCCCTTCAGAGCAGTGTTTGACACTGCCATCCAATGCCACAGCAACATCCTCAGAGTCTTGCAGTTTGAGCATGCACTGCTGAGATCCTAATGCAGAACCGCATGCTTTCTACTGCACTGACAGCTGGATTCATTAATTACCAGAAGCGTGTGGCATGTTTTATTTCTGAATTTAAAACCCATTTAGAGAAGATCATTGAACTAAACCCTGACACCTTCCACCATAAAGCTAATTTATGGAAATTCCATGGTTTCCAAAAAGCATCTTCTCTAAAAAGCTTTACATCCAGAGATTTTCAGACCAACAGTAAGTACAAATCATGCAGCTCATAGGTTTCATCAATACACTGCAAAAAAGAAAGTATTTTTGTCTTGTTTTCCAGAAAAACATATCTAAACACTGTTACAACAGCATACATTTACTTGAGAGTCAGAATTGTGTAAAATAAGCAAACTGTTGTTTTACACATTTTACTGGTTTGATTAAAACAAAAACAGGCAATTTCCCAGAGAAGACAAATAAACGTAATTCATATATTTATGCAGTATTGCTCTAAAGTAAATGTGTCTATATTTTTCAGGATGTTTATACAGTATATTTTTACTGGAACAAAAGACAAAAATACTGAAGAAAATATTTGTTTTGCTCTGTAAAATTGCAAATGAAACACCCCACATACCAATGATATACTCGCATGTGCGTAAAAAACAACATTACAATTTCACACCTCCCTCAATATCATGTTGTGTTAAATGATCCTGTATTCTGTCTTTTTCATTCTTAACCATTTGGAAAGCTATTTTGGTTTCTTTTTTTTTTTTGGAAAATCGAGTTTTCTGAGTGGGTTCCATGCTGTTCTCAACATCTATTAAGAATTTAAAGGAGAAACACACAACTAGGCCACAGACGGCTAAAGAGAGGGAAAAAACTCTGATTCGATGCGTCATATTTGAAGGCTAACAGATGCTCTGCTGAATGTAGGAAACAGACAGGAGGATGGGAGCTCTAATGGCTGCTTTTATGTGAGCGCTACACCACCAGAAAACACTGCAGGACGTAAATACTGAACTGATGAAAGTGTGAAACCCCATGCGGATGATTCCACAAATGATTATCTCCGGGCAGATCTCACTGTTGGATCAGATAGGGAGATATTTATGGTGCAGAAACTTCTTGTATTGCACAGCGTTCATAATCAAATGCATACCCAGTCGAGAAAATCCTATGGAATGTGTATTGGAGTTTTCTGGGTGGTTGCTAGGGCGTTTCTTTCTGACCCCAAGTTAAAAAGCCCCACCCCCAAGTCTCGATGATATTCTAGCCCCTAGATATGGCCCTAATCCATGTAAGTCTATGGGATTTATTGTCAATTTTATCATTCCCATGGCAAAAGCTGTAAATCCGTCCTCTTAAAGTAATAGCACACCTTTCCTCAACTAGCAGCCAAATATCAAAGTTTGTAGTAGGTTCAGGGTTTTTTATTTCATTAGGATAGGGCCATTTTTCAGGACAATTCCTTTGTCAGAAAGGTCAGATATTCTAATTTACTCTTTGGAACATTATTTATGACTCAACTAAAATAATATACTGTACAGTGCCAAAGAATTTGAGTGATTTACAATATTATCTCCAGGAATCTCATTTTTGCTGCAGTAACACAATGATCCAGAATGCTGCGCCTCATTTATGTTCTGCAAACCTTATAAATAAACATTTTAAAGGAAAAAAGAGAGAGAAAACAGTGCAGAAAGGGGGATATCTTATCACACTTAAGGAAACGAGTATAAATGAGAGACAGACGCTTTTATTGACTCTTTATTGGCCAGCTTGTTAAATCTACATTAGTGATGCACAGTTAATCTAATAAATAATCACAACTGCCACGATTAACTAATCATGGAAAGTGCCGATTACAACATTCCATTTTGGTTGACTTCCATTCCAACAAAAAAATAATAAGACATGTCTAACAATTATGATTTTTGTCATGATGGTGCAGCCCTAATGAACATCCTGTTTTAAAAACTTCCTTTTCCCTCATCGTGTTTTTTTGTTTGGCTTTTGCAAGTTTATTTTTCCTGCTGAGATAATCCAAGCAAGACTGATAGTGAGAGCATGTACTCCTCATCAAATATTTAGTGACATTAGTGGTGGCAGCAGCCTGCCTTCAGGCACCTCCCATCCCGCACCTCCCTTTCCCTGCATCAGAGGAGGACACCACTGCAGGGGTATTTCCTTCTGCCACCAACACATGAAAGCCCCCCGGTCACCCTTCATGCATAGAGATCACGTCTCATGTGGGCAGTAAGCTGCTGTCACCCTGAAGAACAAGTTTAGAAAATATTGAGGGCGGAATTCACTAAGAAGTCACTGCCTGGTTTATTTGCACTCATTTATTTGTGTTGTTTCACAAAATGTATTATGCAAATAAAAAAAATTATTGATGCAATTTAAGGGCTGCATATCCCCATCCCCAAGGCTGGTTTTAAGTGCTATAGGCCAACATGACAACTTGTATTAATTTGTATGAGATGGCAAAATTGTAAGATATCGTATGACTTGGCTCATGGGTCAATGATGTGACACTCGTTTTGGCTGGATCTATTAGGTTATTTAAAAAACATAAAAAAAAACAATTCAAACAAAAAAAATTACTTGAATACATATTTTCTATGATTAAGATGTTTTCAAGAGTCATTTTCATATTTTTTTCTGTGGCTTATACAAAAAAAATTATGTGGTGTAACCTTCTGGAGAAGTCTCATTAAAAGCTTAAATTCTTGAAAAAAATAATATTGGCATGAGAAATGCAGAATTATATTTTATTATGATTTATAAAGCAAAAATAATCAGTTAAAAAACATTTGTTTTAAAATGTATATTTGAAACAACTTTTGTCCATCAAATCAAAGTCATGTGGTGTAACCAGCATGTAGGTTTGTGACTACAAACTCATGACTGCTTAATAAAAATATCAGATATTTTAACACGGCACATTTTGTAACCCTGAGAAAATGTCTTTATTTTCTTGACTCAAAAATGTATGACGTTTGTTAAAATAAAATACCTTGAAAAATATGTTTAAAAACTTTTTTTAAAAAATGATTTAGTTGTGTATACACTATCATGTATTGCAGGAGCAAGGAAAGTATTTTAACACCTTTTAATTGATGGTAACAGCACATGACATTTTTAGTCATTAAACAAATTGTTTTGTGTTCTAAAGATGCATTCAGTAACTTTTTGTTCATGTCATCTTGGACTTACAGTGACACCTAGTGGTGTGGATGCAGCATCCATTCAAATTCAATAGTTTTCAGTTACAGATGCCACTGAAGAAATTCACCATTTACAATCAGCCATGATTCATTTAATCCAAGTGAAAGTATACGATAACAAGAGTTTTATACAACTGATCATCCATCCATCCATCCATCCATTGTCAACCGCTTATCCTGTGTACAGGGTCGCGGGGGGCTGGAGCCTATCCCAGCTAACATTGGGCGAAAGGCGGGGGACACCCTGGACAGGTCGCCAGTCCATCGCAGTCCATCAGTCACAACTGATCATGTGATTCTAAAATGGCAGCCACTATGTGCAGACTTTCTCCACAGAATAAAATGTATCGGTTACCTAACGTAACCTCGGTTCTCTCTAGATGAGGGAACGAGTATTGCGTAAGCTAGCTTACGCTACGGGAAAGATTCATCTTTTCTGAGATATTGAAGCCAAAAAATTATCCTTAATTTTGTATCCATTGTCAACGCAGTGCGGCAGCTGCAGACCTTGAGGGGGCTAGCTAGCGAGCTCATTGTTTGCTCTGCGGCAACTGCTGCAGCCTATAGACGAGCTTGGGCGAACTCGCATCCAATGAGAGGCGTCCGCGCGCTCACTGCATCAAAGCCCGCCAAAAAGGGCGTGACTAGAGTGCATATAAGCGTAGTTCGTAGGCTGGAACCCTGGTTTTCATTGACTGAAGCGAAAAGTCGCCGTGGCGCGAAGCACGGCCGGCTACGCAATACTCGTTCCCTCATCTAGAGAGAACCGAGGTTACGTTAGGTAACCGATACGTTCTCTTACGAGAGGTTCTCTCGTATTGCGTAAGCTAGCTTACGCTACGGGAACCCATTGTCAACGCCGTGCTCGCCAAGCATCCACTGTATGAGCCCCAGGGAATTAAGGGGGAACCCGGGGGAGCCCTTATGAGTGGGGAAATAAGATTTGGCCGGCAAGAATGCGGGTCAGTGTTTGTGTAATATATAAGCACATAGTGGGAAGGGAACGACAGAGCGGCGGTGCCGGTCTGTGTGGAATGTGTCCCATCAGTGCAGCTCACCAGGGGAGCTGTAGCGTATTAAACTGCTAGTAGTTTTGCCTGCAGAGCGGGCACTTCCATATTGTAAAATCTGACAAATGTGGAGGGGGAAGTCCATCCCGCTGCCACACATATGTCGTGAATGGGAATCCCGCTGGACCATGCCCACGAGGATGCCATGCCTCTAGTAGAGTGAGCCCTAATGCCCAACGGGCATGGCAGGTCTTTTGACGCGTATGCAGCAGCAATAGCGTCCACTATCCATCTAGATAGTGTCTGTTTCAAGGCGGCGAGACCTTTGGTGCGCCCTCCGAATGAAACGAAAAGCTGCTCAGAGCGTCTGAAAGCGGTGGAGCGCGCGGTATACAATCTCAGTGCTCTGACTTGGCAAAGGAGATTGGCGTCGCGTTCACTATCGGATGCTGGTAGCGCCGATAGGGAAATGACCTGTGCTCTGAAAGGAGTACCAATCACCTTGGGAACATAGCCGTGTCTAGGTTTTAAAATGACCTTGGAGTCACTTGGTCCAAACTCAAGACACGCAGCGCTGACAGACAGCGCGTGAAGGTCTCCCACACGTTTGACTGATGACAGGGCAGTCAGAAAAACGGTTTTGAGTGAAAGGTATTTCAAATCCACAGATTGAAGTGGTTCAAAAGGGGGGGCTTTCATAGTTTCGAGAACTATAGAAAGAACCCAGTTAGGAACCGATGGGGGGCGCGGGGGGTTCATCCTTCTAGCTCCCCTAAGGAAGCGGATGACCAGCTCGTTTTTTCCCCATGACTGGCCGTGCAGGGGTTCAGCGAACACCGCAACGGCTGCCACATACACTTTGAGCGTGGATGGGGATCTGCCCTTATCCAGCAGCTCTTGTAGAAATACGAGCAGCGACGACACCCCACATGTCCGCGGGTCCAGGTCTCTGTCGGTGCACCATTTTGAGAACACAGACCATTTTGACGCATAGAGTCTTCTTGTGGAAGGGGCTCTAGCGTGTATAATGGTATTTATTACTCCTTCTGGCAGAGCGACGGGTAGTCGTTGAACACCCACGCATGCAGCGCCCAGCGCTCTGGGTGGGGATGCCAGATTGTGCCGCGAGCTTGAGAGAGGAGATCTGCTCTCACTGGGATGGGCCACGGCGCTGTCAGTGACAGCTGCGTAAGCTCTGATTCTCCCAACGCGGGGCTATGAGGAGCACAGAGTGACGCGTTTCCCTGATCCTCTGCATTACCTGTGGCAATAGCGAGACGGGGGGAAGGCGTAAAGCGGGCGCCTGGGCCAGTCCTGGGCCAGCGCGTCCTCGCTTTTCGAGAAAAATATCGGGCAGTGAGAGTTCTCTTCTGACGCAAAGAGGTCTATCTCTGCTCTGCCGAATAGGTGCCATAACGTCTGGACTGTTTGAGCGTGCAGGGACCATTCCCCTGGGGGAATATTGTCTCTGGACAGTCTGTCCGGGCCGTCGTTCAGGTGGCCTGGCACGTGCGTCGCCCTCAGCGAGCGCAGGTGGCACTGGGACCAACTCAGTATGCGTTCCATCAGATGGAAAAGGTTCCTGGATCTGACACCGCCCTGACGGTTTAGGTAGGATACCACAGATCTGTTGTCCGAACGGACCAGGACGTGGTGACCCTGAATGACCGGGAGAAAGCGCACGAGCGCGTACTCGACCTCTATCATTTCCAGACAATTTATGTGAAGGAGCTTTTCCTGAACTGACCATAGGCCGAAAACCGGAGAGCCCTCGCAGACCGCGCCCCAACCCGTGTTGGACGCGTCTGTCGAGATGACTTTTCGGCGAGATACAGCTCCCATTGTCACTCCTCGCTGATACCACTCGGCCACTTTCCAAGGCTGCAGAGCTGAAATACAGGTCTGAGTCACCTTGATGGGCTGGCGGCCTGTGGCCCAAGCCCGGCGAGACGCGCGGGTGCTTAGCCAATGCTGAAGCGGGCGCATGTGCAGTAAACCCAGCTGAAGTACTGCTGCGGCTGAGGCCATGTAACCTAGCACTCTCTGGAATTTCTTCAGAGGCGTGAGGCTGTTCATCTGAAAAGATGCGGCTAGTCGCTGAACACGGCGTGCACGCTGTGTATATAAGCGAGCCGTCATTGCCACGGAGTCTAGTTCTATCCCAAGGAAGGAAATTGTCTGACTGGGCTGTAGTGAGCTCTTGGTCCAATTGACTGCAAGACCCAAACTGTTCAGATGGCTGAGGAGAACTGCTCTGTGAGACAGAAGCTCCATATGTGACTGAGCCATAATCAGCCAGTCGTCCAAATAGTTCAGAATTCGCAAACTCTGACTCCGCAGGGGTGCGAGCGCCGCATCCATGCACTTCGTGAAAGTACGGGGTGCTAAGGACAGGCTGAACGGAAGGACGGTGTATTGATAAACCTGGCCGTCGAAGGCGAATCTCAAGAATGGCCTGTGATGGGGATTTATCTGAATCTGAAAGTATGCATCTTTCAGATCGAGAGAAATAAACCAGTCCCCCTGGCGCACATGCGCGAGGAGTTTCCTGATTGTAAGCATTTTGAACGGTCTTTTTGCAAGCACCTTGTTCAAAACCCTGAGATCTAATATGGGTCTGAGGCCACCGTCTTTCTTGGGAACAAGAAAATAACGGCTGTAAAGCCCCGACTCGCTCAGAGAGGGTGGCACTTTCTCTATGGCCCTTTTGCACAGAAGGCTTGCTATTTCTGAACGAAGCATGCATGCTGCTTCCGTGTTCACAGTGGTTTCGAGCCACGCTCTGAAGCGAGGAGGGCGGCGATCGAACTGTAGCAAATAGCCCTGTTGTATTGTGCTTAACACCCACTTGGATATCCCTGGAATAGCTTCCCACGCTTTGAAGCGTAACGCTAGAGGGTGAATGGCCAATTCGCTCTGATTGCCGCACACAGAGCGCTGAACAAAATGTGTGAGCGCGTTTAGTGTGTTTATGCATGATTGCTCGCAGACAGCATGAACAGGCTGTTTTGTGAGTGACTTCCCGATTGGAATGAATGGGGAAAGAGTCACATCTGTTACGTGATGCGCAAGCATAGTCATGGGTACGGGACTTACACACAGAGGAATGTTTGCTGGCCGTGTAACAGAGCGGGCAGAGAATGGGCGCGCGCACGTATTCGTGGGCGCATTTATTGACTCTAGCGCTCGAGCGGTTCGTAACCGCTTTATGTGAGCGTGCTCTGGTGGGGACACGAGACATGCAGTGCTTGTGTGCAGAAGTGAACACTGGATTGTGGGCTCGTTTTCTACACATAGGGCTGGTCGTGTGACAGAGCGGCCAGAGAATGGGCGCACGCATTTGTGGGCGCCTTCATTGACTCTGACGCTCGAGCGGTTCGTAACCGCTTTATGAGAGCGTGCTCTGATAGGGGCACGGGATGTGTTATGCTTGTGTGTAGGGGCGAACACAGGGTTGTGGGCACATTTTCTACACATAAGACATGTTTGCTCTTTACAAGATTTATTTGGGTCGCCGTGAAAACGGCGTTTGAGTGCAGGCAAGCGGGCAGTGTCACCGGCTTGTTGGCTGCTAAATTCACCACTGCAGTAGCCTGAGAGAAGGGGACTGACAGGGGGCGAAGCTTTGACGGTGGTCCGGCCGCGGCGGGACTGAGCCGTCGTTTGTTCAACAAAGCTAGGAGGACTTCGGTTGTTCAGGTTTCAGCGCAATCTTAGGCCGAGGCCCGCGGGGGGGCGGTGGTCTACGGCGGCTGTCTGAGCGCGATCTGGGGCGGCCGCCCTGTCGGCGCTGGGAAGTCTGGCTTTGTTGAGCTGGGCGCTGTGAAGATGCTCGTGCAGGAGGCTGGTTACGTGGGCGGCCTGCAGAGGAGCTAGCGCGGCGAGGCAGGAAGAGATTCATGGCTTGGGTGGCTTTCTGGACTTCCGAAAACGGTCAACAATGCCACTTACCGCGAAACCGAAGAGACCGGACGGAGAGAGCGGCGCGTTGAGGAACGTGGAGCGCTCAGTTTCTCCCATGTCGGCTAGCGTTAGCCACAGGTGTCTCTCGGTTACAGTCAGCGAGGCCATGCACTTCCCTATAGCTTGGGCTGCAGCTTTGGTGGCGCGAAGGGCGAGGTCCGTCGCGCTCCTTAGATCTGTAACAGCCTCTGGGTGCCTGCCTCTCTCATCCCACTCCCGAAGAAGGTCCGCTTGGAGGATCTGCAAGACGGCCATGGAATGCAGAGCAGATGCGGCTTGGCCGGCGGCGGAATAGGCGCGGCCAACACAGGCGGAAGTAGTTCTGCAGGCCTTAGACGGGAGCACTGGTTTAGACCGCCATCTCGCGGAGGGCGGGCAAAGGTGTGCTGCTACCGAATCCTCGACCGGGGGGATGGAATAGTAGCCCTTCTCGGCGGCGCCGTCCACTGAAGCGAGAGCGGTGGAGACGTGGGATCGAGTCCTGGCCGAAAGAGGCGCGTTCCACGATTTAGAGAGCTCGGCGTGGAGTTCCGGCAGGAAGGGAACGGCCCGGTCCGCGGGCGCCGCGCGGTGATGGCTTTGAAGAAAACAGCCGTCGAGTCTGTTGGGAGCCTGCTCAGGGGGCGGTGACCACTCGAGCCCGAGGCGGACGACGGCCTGTGTGAGGAGGCGTATCAGTTCCCCTTCGACTCCGGCGCGGGTCCTGCTGGATTCCTGGGCCATTGAGGAGGCTTGTGACCACTCCTCGCTGTCCGAAGCCATGATGGAACAGCAGCCTTTGTCCTCCGCCTCGCTCTCCGAGGTGGCAGCAGTGCGGCCGCTCGGCGGCAACTGCGCGTCCCGGGGGGGCGGGGAGGGTGAACGCGATGCTCGAGGGAGGGGCTCCGGCGAGACAGTCGCTTCTAAAACCAGTTCCGGCAGCCTTTGGGAGCGGCGCTTCTTCCGGCGCGGCGAAACAGAAGGCGGCACGGCAGCTCCGGTTTTGCATACTTCGAGTCGAGCCCGCAGGGTCGACATCGGAAGCTCCTCGCAGAGGTCGCATCCGCCGTCAGCGAGGGCGAGCTCTGCATGCCCCAGTCCCAGGCAGAGAGCGCAGATGATGTGTCGGTCTCCGGCGCTGAGAGGAGCGCGGCATGAGCCGCAGGAAGTGCGAGGCATCTTTAAAAAGACGCTCGATACTCTTTTGTGAAGTTCGCTGAGGAACTTAGCTTGCTCTAAAAAAGGATACGTCGCCAGATGGCGTAGCTCGCTTCTTCGAGCGCTGTCCATGCTTGCTAGATGCCCCTCGAACGGCGACGCGGCTTCCAGTTCAGAGATGCGAAGAGCTTCGCTGAAGAGATGAAAATCAGGGTTCCAGCCTAGTTCCAGTACGAACTACGCTTATATGCACTCTAGTCACGCCCTTTTTGGCGGGCTTTGATGCAGTGAGCGAGCGGACGCCTCTCATTGGATGCGAGTTCGCCCAAGCTCGTCTATAGGCTGCAGCAGTTGCCGCAGAGCAACCAATGAGCTCGCTAGCTAGCCTGCTCAAGGTCTGCAGCTGCCGCACTGCGTTTACAATGGATACAAAATTAAGGATAATTTTTTGGCTTCAATATCTCAGAAAAGATTAATCTTTCCCATAGCGTAAGCTAGCTTACGCAATACGAGAGAACCTCTCGTAAGAGAACCGCTTTTATAAGGTTACTGATATGACACAAGTCTTCATTTAATGTGAGTGCTCATGATTTTATACATATGTTTTAAAATTACAACTTTAGGGTAAAACTTTTTTTAATGGAGAACAAACTCCTGATTGCACATTTAAACTAGATTTTATAGAGACTTCTCATTTTTATCACCTCAGAAAACCTTATTTGTCATGACCCTCATATGAAAAGGTACAACATTTATTCCTATCCACCTTTATCCAGCCATTACGGTGAGCTACATCCTCTCGGATGCTCCAAACTTGCTTAGATGTTGTTATTGTACGCAATAGACAAACGTTTGTGTCGCACCAGATGCAATAAGCAGAGGTTACATTAACATAATTCTCCATCATTTGCCTATTTTATTAAAAAACTGCTGGATTATTCCAAATAATAAGTGCCTCAAATCTGCTGATTTTTAAATGAAACCCAGGGAGAATTTACGTCCTCTTTTCAAGTACATGTCCTCTTTTTTGGACCATTAAAAGGGTCTGGTCAGATTCAGATTCCCAGATTGGTCCGTTTCATATTGAAGTGCTATATATCATCATCATCATACATTGTTTGTGCAAGAAACCCGGTGAAATCTAGCACATCATAAATGTGAATTATCTCTCCAAGCGCTGAATGTCTGTGTGTGTGTCTCTCTTTTACACACACACACACACACACACACACACACACACACACACACACACACACACACACACACACACACAGGGCGTGTGCTGAATGTGTGAGAGCCCAGTGTAGTAACTCTGTAAATGTGTGTGATTGTGTACTTATTTATTCAGCGATTGCTGTCGAAAGCATCCATACACAGATTTTAGTTGATACAGTGTTCCATAATTTTGACTGTCGTTTTCAACTCCTATGATTTCTCCATCTCTTACCATTGTTACACCTTTTCATGTTCATTTTGTAAATCACTTTGGATGAAAGCATTTACTAAATGAATACCAGCTTTTCTGTGGAGGATGCAGCAGAACATGATTTGAGATACTTGAATTGGCTCTTTAAAATGCCAACAGTGTGCCGTGTTTGTGTTAAAAAGAATGACAATGACTTAATTTAAATATGCCTCTTTCAGCACTATACCAGCATGGGTGGTGTCCAGTTAAACTGGAGTGCGGTTGGTTAGTAAATAAGACTGTAATACCTTGCACAAAAGAGAATTTTCCTTTGAGTCTAGAGTCAAATCATTAGAAGTGTGGGGTAAAATCTTCCTCATGGGCTCTTTAATGGTCTATTTTCTCTCAATCTAATCCCCCTCTTGCCCTAATACCCCTCTTTCTATCCTGTTCGGTGGCATTTTCCTTTCAGAGTGGCTGCAGGGATTATTGCTCAGCCGGTGAGATTGGGCAGAGCGCTGGAGTCAGACTCACTGTGGCAGTTTAGAAGGATTACCGAAGATCCGAGCAGAATCTGTGTGTGTTTGTCGGAATGATTATGGTTTGAGAGGAGGATGAATCACAAACATGACTGTGATAAACAGCAGGCACATTGCAGTGGACGTAATTCACCAAAGAGCGGATGCATGTGATGCACCTGCCATTACAGAGTAGCGTAAAGATAGAAGGACAATTTCATGGGTTTTAAAGCAGAACAGATGACATAAAACAATAGGCCTATACAGTCTAACAGTATTGGGATGTGCTTATACACCCCATTGCACTAAGATGCCACATGCAATAACCTTTGCTGTGGCCCACTAACAGATTTTTTCCAACAAATTTTTTGTCTTTAGTCTAATTTACATAATTGTTCATATGAAGAAAATATCACCCACAGTCACAATCACTTTCACTGTATGGAAAAAAGATGCAATGAAAGTGTGACTGAGACTAACATTCTACCTAACATCTGATTCAATTTTTAGGTGAAGTATCCCTTTAACCCAAAATATTCCTTTTAAAACTTGTTTGTCTGTCTTCTGGTCCCAACCAAAACTCATATTAGCATGTGTCTTTACATCTGGGAATTGCTGTTCTCCATGGTTGTAATGGAATTTACTATAGACTCCTTTAATCTGCAGATTGTGGGGATCAAAACTTTGAGATAAACGTAGTCAGCCAACCAATCTTTCTTATAGTGCTTTCTTGAACACCACCACTTCCCTTGAATCAATACCAAACCCTTCAGACTCTTCTGAGGAGCAAGTGGCACAAATCCTTTCTGCCGATCATAGCTTCAGGATCTGACAGGTGGTTCAATAATGTGTACACATTGCTGATACATCAGGGAAACAGGGCAGTGCTGAGTTGCAGGAAACTCCAACGAGTTTGCGTTCGAGTCTGCTGAGGGCAACTGACCAAGGAAATAAAACAGTAAATCTGCTCAGTGCAATGCGGGATCTGAGATTTAGTGCCACACTGCCAAATGTTTAATGCGGCGAGAAAAGGATGAAGACATAAATGAGCAGACGGAAAAGAAGTGTGTGCCCTAGTCGGGGGCTGTTGTTTATGCGTGTGGTCCGCTTGCAGTCTAGGTTCCCCCATGCGCACAGTCGAGCGTGTATTTCCTCTTTATCCATGTGGAAGATGCAGACGCGCTGGGCCATAATGTATAAAAATCAATTGTCAGGCCTGATTACATCCAGTGTTTGCACCTCAAGGGCCAAAAGTTGCTTTTGATCTCCATCAAGTTCATAGCACATGGAGCTGTTTATTTCAGATGGTGTTCACAAGCTCATCATTTTGATTGATAAGGGTAACCAAGTTGTTGTGTTGTAAGGGGTTAGTTCACCCAAAAATGGAAATGAACTTACTCACCCTCATTTATGACTTTCTTTCTTCCATCGAACACAAAAGAAAATGTTAGACAAAATGTTGGGGACTGAGAGCCTCAGTCACCATTCACTTCCATTGCAAGTTTTTTTTTTTCAAAACAATGAAAGTGAATGGTGACTGAGATTAAACATTCTGCCTAACATTTACTTTTGAGGTCCAAGGAAGAAAGAAAGTCAATTAAGTTTAAAACAACATGAAGATGAGTAAATTATTGACAGAATTTTCATTTATGGTTGAACAATCCCAAAACAAATTAAAAAAAATAATAATTCCCACAATTTTCTACATTTCCTAAAATTTTCTGCAGTAGCATCCTTTGTGCTTCATGGACCATTTTCACAGACTGTTAAGATGCTTTTTTGCCTTATAAGCGGCGTAAATCTAGCTAACTATTTTATATATTTTTTTTTTTAATTATTATTATTGTAAATTTAAAACATTTTACTTTGTATTATCTTAATTAGTACAAAAAAAAAACTAATACGAGTTCACAGATTTCTACAACAGGTTACTAATACAACTGCTGAGAGAGTGACATTAAATTCGTAATCCTGTGCTCACCATTTTCTTTTCATCATTTGGAAAGTTGAGGAAATGTAGTAGTGGCATTTTTCTTTTGATGTTGGAGCAAATGGTTAAGCAAAAATTATATTTGCTGTGTTCTTCCATTTACTTCCATTCAGCGCTATCGAAGTTTACCCTGCTATCATTTACTTCCATGTTCCAAAACCTGGAAATGTGAATAGGGTCCATTGTGTTGCATTAGAAAGAAATATGAAACTGCCCAACATATCCATTTTATTCAGACCAAAATCATGTACATTACAACTGTTGTAATTACAACTTCTGAACTCATAAATGGAGACCTCCCATGAGGACATGAAGGCAGCATTTACACCAGCTGTCCACACCCCTATTATGGTCCAAATCCATCCTGTGTTACATAATCCTGCACAGCAACAAAAGTCATCTACAAATCTGCTTAATATCGGTACGGACAGCATTTCAATCTCTGTCCTGCCCTCCAAATCTGGACCTCATGGATTTAGTCCCTTGGTCTCATTCTGTAGCTTTGGAATGTACAGATTTGCTTACAAATAAGCTTTGCTGAGTTTAATGGGAGGACCCAGAGAGAATGTGATTGCTCCACTCACTAATTCCAGAAAGACCCGAAAGAAATGCATATACTGTCGTCAGCTAAGGTTACCACTGATTGTGCTTAATCCCACATCCCTCAGTCCGATGTTATCTGTCTTTGCAGTGTATTTTGAGACCATATATATTTAATGCCTGTTTAAACTGAATGACTCTCATACCTAATCAGCTAAATGTTTCAAAGAAATTTCTGGAGAGATTCCAATCTCAAACATATCAAATTCAACTGGACAGCCATTCTGTTCTGCTCCCTCATTTTTCATTACATATTGCACTTGATTCGTTCTTTCCACACCAGACACTCATTAAGAATGAAGAGTGAGAACTGGTGTTAATACGCTGTATTGTTATGAGAAGGCTAATGAGCATCTCTGTATCACCACCAAAACAGGTCTGTTCCATTTCATATACTTCTCCTCTATTCTACAGCATTATGTGTGAGTAATGTGTTATATGTAATGGCATGTAGTGTACTAGGAGTACATGGATGTACTCGCTTGTTCAACCGAATCAAAAAGTCTTAAATGTTGAACACTTTATACATCCAACTTTATCGGGTTTCCCTCATAGCAGAAAGGGATTGGTTATCACGCACTAAAAACCAAAGATATTGGGCATGATAGCTACTGGCAATTATGTGGAGAAGACAGCACTTTACAAATGTGAGTTAAAAGCTTTGCAATCACCCAAGTTGTGTACTTGAAATATAAAAAACAGAAATGTTTAAGCAGTCTTTTCAAAACCAGGTTGGCTAATGTGCTAATGCTAATGGCAAACTAATTGAGTGTTTAAAATGTTTCCCTGAAATTAGCCTGAAGGCAAATTCTTCTGTGCAATAAAAAAAATATATAGCATTACATTTGTAATTCATACACTAGATTGCCAAGTACATAATGTGTAGTATACAGTAAGTACACATTGTACAGTAAATAACTGAAGACACAACTAAAGACTCTTCCCACCAGGACGTGCAAAGCACTTCAGTCTTAGACTGTCTTGTATCCATCCTTTTTAAAAGCTAAATAAGGCCAAGCACACACTACATGACAGAAGCTTGTCGCCCTGTGCACATTTAAATATTCACAGTTTGTGTATTCTGTCGTTTGGTGCATTGGTAATTGGCACGAGCAGCAAGTTAGGCTACTATCTGGGGTTTCTTGTAGCAGACCAGTCATAGACTTAAAGGTGCTGTAGCAATATTAGCCATCCCAAAACTTCCACCAGACTTAACCACTGAATTAGACATGCTCAATCTTTCTATAACTCCGCCCTATTAAGCTACATGTTGTACAACTGAGACCGTTGTAATCAGAGATGTAGCACGACAGCACATTATTAGATTGTTGTTGAAGTTGTTGAAAGCAACGATAGCAAAATTAATTTCTCGCTTGACAACAACAGAAAACTGCTTATGAAGCCGAAAATGGCATTTCACTCAATGATCCGCTTCAATTACCACATCCTCAGCCCCCCATATATGGGCTGTTCTGTGAACGCATAAAATGACTGATAGGCAGAAAGCACCTCAAAGTCTGATTGGCTAAACAAAGAATCACACCTAAATTTCTTTGCTGTTCACAGCACCTTGGACTGTCAGAGAGACAGGTATATTTCAGGACACCTACCGTAATTCCTTGATATCCTTCAGTTAAAATAGGGATCTATTTTGAGTGCCATTCCATAAAGAAAATCACTTTCAGTCAGAACTGTTACTAGGATGTGATCATTGTTGTGGCACATGTACGTTTAGGGTGGGGAATGTTGATCGCTTCGCCATCAGTCCGGGGGGCGGAGTGCCTATTGATCGTTTTGCTGAAAGACATCAGAAGTTTCTGGGGGGCTCAAGCGGGGCCAGATGTAGGCATAGGCAGGGGTGGGCTGAGCCCACCCAAACGTGAGTCTTGCCCACCCAATGAAATAATTTTTTACAATTTGTGCATTGGTTAAAAGCAATATTGGTGCGGGTTGTGTGTTGCAAACATTGAGAGTGGGCTGTAGACTGCCTACACAATCACAAAACAGCACCAGAAATGTGTAGTATTATTACATTTTTGTCTTTGGCCAAAAGCAACGACACACTCAAGAAGCAGCTACTGCAAACCAGAGAGTCCGAGACCTCGTGAGCGAGGACGGTAATAAGAGATATTTTAGTGCAATGCATAGGTTTGTAGTGCCCATAAAGAAGCCTGGTGGTGTCTCTAGCAGTGACCATGTGGCTGCTGTTAATGTACCACAGGTGCTCCCTCTTATCAAATGTCTTCCTGCACATATATTGTTTTGCATAAAACATCTGTTTCCCCTGTTGTTAGTTTGGTGTCGCTGAAAGATGCTTTCTGTCTCTTCGCAACTTATATCTCTTATACTTCTTTTTACAATGCTATGATAGTTTGTTGTTTATTGTTTGTCATTTTTAAACTACTCTATTTTTGCCATGAAAATAACCTTTGTTGAGTGTATGGCATTACTTTCCATGCATGCATCCATCCATCCAAATTCCTGTATTCCCTAAATTACTTTACTCATATAGTTTGACAGGTAACCATATCAATACCCTTTACTACACTACAAAGGCCATACTTATTAACTAACATTGAAACTGAGGAGAATGGCTTGCATTATTTTTATGAGGATTTTGTAGTTAGTGCATTTTCACACAGTCACCCGACATAACATAACAGAGACCTGTTTCAGTCATAACTCAATTTAGCATTTTGCCTATGTTGGACAGTATCATTACTTACTACATTTCTGTCAAACAGAAAATAATTATCATAATTTAATAATATATAATTACTTATTTAAGCAGTTCACCTCTGTGTCAAATTTTTGATTTTTAATCATAATTATTATTGATCCTTCCATCGAATATATTTCCTTTTACTCCATCCTTATTTTCCTCCTTGATATTATTGCTCTTCTCTCCATCATAGCATTCATGGGGACTTTGATTTGTCTTTGTAATTTGCTTTAAGGCTGTAATTCTAATTCTCTGAAAATGCATTTTTTGTGTGTTTTGTTGGATCAGCTAGTAATGTAGTTTGTCAGGGCCCACTTCAATCTTATGATTATATGCAATATTTATCAGTTTATTTGTTTCAATATATTTTTTATGATGGGGAATAAGTGTTTAATATACTTACATTGGGCCGTATACGATCTTGACAATTATGCCATGTTATGCCAATTTAAGACATTAAAATAGTAATCGGAGTATCCCCCAAGGCAAATTTAGAGGGGTAATACCCCCCACCCCATCCCCAGATAAGATCCTTACTGTGCAAACTTTACAAAAATCACAAAAAGGATGTAAGTTTGTCTTGTAGTGTGCACTTGGCTTAAGAAACCATGGGAATCACTCATTTGGCTCCTCTGTGATAAGGATGTACTGCTGGAATGGGACAAGGGAAGATCCTGAATAATTCAGGGACTGTTGCATAAAGTCCATATACTCTGCCAGCACCTGCATGGGGGAGTTCCCAGCTAAAGCGCTCCTCTATCCAGCATTTCTGATTTCAAAAAGCTGCTTTGCTCATCATGTACCCAGAAAACACATATGCGCTGTTCATTTAACTGATAAACATTTTCGTGAGGCTTGAATGGGCCAACAGATTTATCGGCTGAAGATGCGCAGTGCACCATGCGCCTGGTTAAGCCGTTTTGGTGAATACTACATTCACGCATGTTTTTTAATCAAGACCAGACTAATCATTTATGTAACATTCTTACTTTTCCTTACGCTGCTGGCATGCGTTCGTACAAGCTGCTCCCTTTCGATTGCTGCAGTGGGTTAGACGCGCAGAACGCGCTCGCGCGCAGCATCAAAGAGAAAGCGCGCGCGCTTCTGGCATCTTGAGCGCGTGCGTGCGGGAAGATGCGACCGCGTGGTTGAGTTTAATAGTCAAACCATTTTTGAATTAAGAGCAAATTCAAAGACAAATCCAGGAAACGGATGTTAAACGTGGATGAAAACTGAATCATGCCATCAAGTCGGAAAATATGCGGGTGTAGCCTAAAATGAAAAACAATTCGAGATTGTGCATAGTAAGTAAACCTAATTTTGTTACTCACCACGCAAAAAGATTTTAACTAGAACAATTCTGTTATTGCTATGTATTTTATGCGATTGACTTAATTTAAAATGAAAGCATAAAAGGACTAAATCTGAAGAAGAAAAAACAGTATCCCTGGTATCATATATAAATCATCTAACATGTCAGGTTAATGTCAGTCTTAACTGACAGCTGTCATTTGTTGCATCATTCGGCATGATAATGCTGATTCGACAATCTACCAGCGCGCGCACATCCAACAAAATGATCTATTCACAATCAGTCGCTCGCTTCCAAGCGTTCTCACGCATACGGTTTTTCAGTTTTTAAAACGAGTTTCCGGTTGTGTTGGCGTTGAGGTGATTTGCAAGAAAACATTCGCTAAAAAAACCTCCACAAACTGGGAAATACGTGTCGTAAAACTATCATAATTTAAATGCGTTGGCAAGTTGAATGCATTGTCTTAACGTTGCATTTTCACTTGCTACCAACACTTACAATTCCGCCCCGTCAACTAAAAAATAATTTCCACATAGGGAACCCCCGTTACCTAATTTCTGAAGCGTTCCCCCATTACAGTAGAGTGATGCATCATGCATGGAGCGATTATGGCAAGAGGAGAGCTCACCTCACTCATGATGGTTGAGAATGATGTTGGGTGGATTCGGCACGAGAGCAGCTGTGATGCAGTCCTCCAGTCCGCGCGCTGCGTGGTTGTGCGCCTGCTGGAGTTTTATACTTGGAGCTCCAACTCCCTTTCATGTCATCACGTTTGCACTAAACCAATGGAAATCTGCCGGTGTCAACGCTTCTAATGTCACCAGTTTAATCTCCTGAATAATCACCCAAGCGCACCATTGCAGCCTTTAGTTGAGATATACAGTATAATCAATGTGTTTTTAATGCATTGGAATGTACTACGTTATTTACCTGTGTGTGTGTGTGTGTGTGCGTGAGCGTGCATGCAGGGCTGGAAGGGTTACTTTTTAAATGTATTCCACTACAGAATACATGCTGTAAAATATCATTTGTAACGTATTCCATTATATTACTCAAGGTCAGTAAAGTATTCTAAATACTTTGGATTACTTCTTCAGCACTGGTAGATTTTTTTCACTTGTTTTGACAATAAAAACAGTAAGACAAAATACACATGTTAAAAATACATTCTGAAAAAAATCTCTGAAAAAACCTAAATATCGTATGCAGTGTTGTTTCTAAAACAAGATCAATCAAATTTAGATTTTTAGATATTTTTACAGGAAAACAATACAAAAATTATTTTCAAGAATATGATTTTTGCCATAATATCAAATGTCTTACTAGAAAAAAAGAAATTATTATCCAACGTGAATTTTCTTGATTAAGAAATATGATCGTGACATCTGCATGTAAAATGGCTAGAAATAGCATTTTTTAAGGTTTATTTCTATTTCTTCTTCTCCAAACTTACTTCAAACTTACTTCTCTGTCTGCTCGTATGAATGTAACACTTTATAAGAACGTGTTTTACCGCTGCTCAAATGCACTTTATATCGCATCATTTATATGTATAAATGTTTTCCATCTAAAAGGACAAAATATTAAATATAACAAATTACAATTAAATGCAAAGTCTCTTCAGTAATCAAAATACTTTTTGAATGTCACTGTATACTAATTACAATTATTGAAGTTGTAACAGTAGTGGAATACAGTTACTTGTATTTTAAATACATAATCATGTTACATGTATTCCCTAACCCTGCGTACATGTTTATACTACATTGATTCATTACATAAAATCCATAAAATGCATGGAAGTCTATGGAGAGTCCCCACAATGATATACGTAAAAACAAGTTTGTGTGTGCGTGTGTGTGTGTGTGTGTGTGTGCGCGCACGCACACGCAAAGCCTTAAATGCAATAAATATATCTTGATTACTAAATATTTAGACAACAATTTGAACGAATTGACTGTGGCCACAAGTAATTTGTTCTCAACCCTCGTTGCACTATATATATCTTTAAAGGGATAGTTCACCCAATAATGAAACGTTTTCACAATTTACTCACCCTCATGCCATCCCATATGTGTATGACTTTTATTTCTTCTGCAGAATGCAAATTATGATTTTTAGAAGAATATCTCAGCTCTGTTGGTCTATACAATTCAAATGGGTGTCAAAATGTTGAACTCCAAAAAGCACAAAAAGGCTTCATAAAAGTAATCCATATATGTGTTTTAATCCATGTCTTCTGAAGTGATATGATTGGTATGTGTTAGAAACAGATCAATATTTAAGCAATTTTTTGCATGAAATTCTTCTCCCTGCACAGCAGGGGGTTATGTGCATAAAGTATGTGAATCACCAAAAACACAAGTAGAATGTGTGATTTTTGCAGCTTCCAATTTTTGGCACCCATTCACTTGCATTGAATGGACCAAAAGAGCTGAGAAAAATTTTCAATTGAGTTCAGCAGATGAAAGAAAGTCATACACATCTAGGATGGTAGAAGGGATACAGAGACGGCATCTCCCCACAGAGAGTCTGGATGCAGCCCTTAACTCACTTTGGATTCAGATGAATGCCAAGGCAAAAGCCTCACTGCAGCAGTTGTTCTTGGCATAAATGGAGTTTGGATCAATGTAATATTTTAAACAGAAGCAGGAAAATGCCTCACTAGCAAAAGACTACTAGTCCCGCCCCTGATGAAGAGACCGGTCCTCAATTAGAAGATATTGTGAGGTAAGCTCACTCCAAATTGAACACTCTGAACAAACCTGTGACTTGCTTTCATACGTTAGTCTTTTTCCCATTCAATGAATGTGAATGGTGACTGAGGTTAACATTCTGCCTAACATCTCCATGGATGAAAGAAAGTTATACGGGTTTGGAACAACATGAGAGTGAGTGAGTAAGTAATAGTAGAATTGTCTTTTCTGAGTGAACTATCCCTTGAAAAACTGAACCTTTGCTTATTAACAAATGTGTTTATTGGACATGGTTTGAAGGTGCCCAGCAATCATGGCTTTTGAGTGTGAAATGTGTGGAGTGTTTTGTTTCGAGGGGCTAATGTGCAGTTTAAAACGTGCAGTTTAATCTTCCACTGCAGCATGACAGCTCCATTTCTGGGTGAATTCCTGTTTGCATGCTGCCACCCACAAAATAACCCAATTTCAAACCATTTTGGGGCTTGGTGCACTAGATTCGTTGTCTTTAAAATCGGAAAGCAGAGCGAGTTTGGTTATCACAGATGTTATCATCTCTCTCTAACAGATGAGCTCCATTAAACACAAGCTCTTCCTCTGTTGCTGGGGTAAAACCATCTACAGTGCTGCATCTAGAGTCACATAATTGTGTGACAGATTGGAATATTTCTACCTTTGTTCCCTTGTATTCCCATAACATTTTTATTTGTTGCTTGTAAAATGATAGATAAATCTTAAGTCTGAAAGTCGATCGCCTTGATTTAATAGAAGATAGAAGACTCACCTTAGTGATTTTAATAGAGAAATTTTAATGGAGATTAGAAATTAAATTGCAGTCGATGACACTCTGCAAGCTCTGTCGAATCTGTGCTGGTCACTCGTCATTGCCATTAAATTCAGAATAATATGAATGCTTACAGAGTATAAATGAAAGAAAAGCCTTTTTTTGTCATCCTATTTTTGGGGTTTCACTCCTTTAATTCAAATCACAGCCATCTAGAAGGTCACAGCTCTCTTCTTTACATAAGAGAATTGTGCTCAAGTCTGAATTTTTGGTACTTCCCGAGTAAACAGTGCTGCAGACAGTCCCTGTTTAATGGGGCTGCTTGGTGTCATAATGTCTCTGCTGCCCCAAGGTCTGAGCAGGAGTTTGGTAATGACTCAAGTTATACTGCAAATCTTCACTAGTATGTGCTGGTTGCTTTTTCTTTAAAGCATGTGTTTTGTTTATATCAAAATATAGCATTAAATAATAGTTTGCCAAAAAATGAAAATCTGTCTCAATATTTACTCACCGTCATGGTGTTCCATTCCCTTATACTGTTACATTTCGCATTGAAGAATTGCTACATTTCTCTTGCCATACCAAGTGGTGTCATAAAAGCACACTAAAAGTAGTCAATTTATTAATGTGCTATTTTTCAAGTCAGCTGTTGCCAAAAAATAAATTTATGTGGAAACATTTTTGCAGAAATTTAAGTCATTATTCTCTAATTATCTTTACCTTGGTTCCGAGCACAGTGAGTAACGGTTCCAGTAGCATTTCCAATTCAGCACGTTTCTTTACACAGTTTGCTAATCATTACTCAGAACAAAGGACTCTGCTTATGGAATGCCTGTAGTGACATGGCGACTTGTGATTGCTCACTTTCTCAGATAGTCCATTCTTATCCTGATTTTGCAGCGCCACACTGGAAAAACACAGCAAAAACTGATTTTCAAGACAAGTATTTTTGTCTTGTTTTTCTGTAAAAATATGTAAACATCCTTAAAATAAGATACATTTACTCAAGAGATGACAACTGAAAATAGAGAAGGGGAAAGTGTTCACTGGCATTGATGCAGCTTGTCATAGTGAACAATGTGACAAAGAGAGATAACCACTTTCATACTATTCTTATTGCTAATTTTCCCATCCTATTTGCACATCTGCGAATGTCCTCCTGACTTTTAGCTGTGGTGTTTGCTGAAGTAAACAACACTATAATCATTGGTCATATTCGGGTTAGAGGTTTGTTCTAAACCCTTAGTCCTGAGCTTTAAAGGAATATTCCATGTTTAATACAAGATATACGCAATCAACCTTATTTGTGGCATAATTGTGATTTGATACATTTATATGAAAAAAGCAAATATAGGTTTCCGCAATTACATGGAAGTGAATGGGCCAATCTGTAAACCATAAACTACAGTTTCAAATGTATAGCCACAAGATGTAAACAATATGCGTGTTAACATGATTTAGTGTGATCAAATCGCTTACTAACATTTTCTGTGTAGTTATTTCCAATTTTACAACTTTACAACCGTAAACCCAAAAATGGCCGTAAAAATTTTACACTGTAAAAAATCTGTAATTTTAATGGTAAAAGACTGTAAGATGCTACAGAAATAAAATATTAATTGATTAACTGTAAAATATACAGTTATATTTTTTATATATATATTTTAAATGACAATACAGTAGTTTTTATGATTTTTTTTTTTTATGTTTTATGGAAAAAGTCTGATTTTCCTGTATAATTAATAGTAAAAATGTACATTATGTTTAACAAGAGAGTACATTTACTTTTTTACAGTAAATTATTGTTAAAATTACAGTAAAAACAATAAATTGACATTCCCACAATTCCCTGAATGACCCATCATATTTCATTATATATATATATATATATATATATATATATATATATATATATATATATATATATATATATATATATATATTTTTTTATTTTGATTTATTTTGAATAAAAAGCAGGATTTTTTTTTTACAGTGTAGATTTTTACTACTCAAATAAGTTAAAATAAAACATGAATTTTAACAGAAGAATAAAATAGCTTTTTTTTTAATTGTAAGTGTCACATTTCTGCCTTTAACCCCTTCTATTGTGTGTCTCACTGTAACCTTGATTTATTTATTTTTTGTAAGAAAAGGAGAGGCAAAATAATTTTTTCGAAATAATCATCATAGTCACAAATGCTGTAGATTGAGCTCAGCTTGTATTGAACCCGGAATATTCCTTTAAACTTCTATGTATTCCATCCCACACCTCTACGGACGGGTGGTACGGACGTGTATGATACCTCAAAATTGTGTCGCTTATTGAGGAGGAAAAATCCCATAGACTTACATTAAAAAGAGAGACCTGAGCCATATTTAAGGACCAGAATATCATAGAGACTTGGGGTAGGGCTCATTTGACTTGGAACAGGAATCAATCACCTAGCAAAACCCTAGCAACTCCATAGCAATGTGCTAAAAGCTACACAGAACATGTTAGCAACCACACAGCAATGCGTTGACAACCACTTTGAACACCCTAGCATTGTGGCGATGTATTTTGCACGGACAAGCACCACTCACATTTTCTCCAGAAAATGTAAAAATCTATTTAGGTCTTTTCTATGTGATAAAACTTAAGATTTTCGCCTGTAAAACAATAAAATTGGGCCAAAAATGTTCCATAGGAATGGTCAAATAGAGCCATATCTAGAGACCAGAATGATGTGGGCTCTTTTGATCATCCTCAGCATCCACCTAGCAACTCAACCTACCAGAACTTCCTAGCAACCATCAAGCAATGCTCCATAACAACTTAGCATAGTGGTGGCAAGTTTTACATGAGCAAGCACCACTCACCTTTTTTTCTTTCTTTTTTCTTTCAGAAAATGTAAAAAAAAAAAATCATATTTTCAATGTTTGCTCTGAGTAAAATGGGGAAGTGATTTTCAGATCTTTAAAGTGACAGCGGGTTGAGGACTGGTGCCAAGTGTACCGCACCGGCTCTTTAACTTTCATCAACAATGCATCGTAATGAAGTGTTAAATTCACTTTGGGCTCATTTGAACAAAATGACTTTCACCATCACTGAACATCAGTGAATGATTACTTTCCTGTTACAACAGGAACCCTCCATTTGCTACTGCTTCCTGGGAGACTCTGCATTATAATTTTTTGCTGTATACTTCTGTGTCTATGGACGGTTTTGTGAGCTGTTTTTCCTACCTATTCCTGTCATTCTTGAGTGCTTTACTATGTTGTAAATGTTGAGCATTTAAAACAATTTTAAAGGTGATGCAGCCACATTTAAATCTCATTGGAAGTGCAAGACTTGTTCCTTTCTCCAAATAACTTCATGGCCACTTTACATGTACAATAAAATTTTAATAAGCCCTCAGATGCAAATTATTGATGGCAGAAATGGTTACATGGATGTTGAGTGGAGAGAATGTCTTGACTACAGCAAGCCTGAGTGTGTTTATTGGACTGTAGGGACTGTATCATTTGATAGTTATCGCAAATTAATCTGTGCAATTCCAATATCTAATCTTTACTGCAACAGAGCCATTGAAAAGCTGAAATCTACCTGACCAGTTTATTAGTACATTGATTTTGGTTGTTCATCAAATGTAAATACACTTAACATTATTTTGCCCACTTTTAGAGCTTATTAACATTTTCAGAATCGATTGGCGGGTTTACGAAGCATTAGTGATTTGTTTTTAGACTGCAACCCACCCTTGTCAAATTCAATGCATAAAGCAATGTTTGAGCTCAGCGTTGAACCTAAAGGCATAATCTGAGAAACCATCATTGATGACATCTGGCTAATGAATTCATCTGCAAAACCCTGCTGATCAGCACAGCATTTTCTGTAGAAGTACAAACATAGCACAATATTTTAAATAATGCACAAAGAAATGAGTCTCGGGTGTGCTTGCCTCATGCAGAACAACAGAAGAAAGCATTTTCGCTGGTTTGTATGGGTATGAAGAGAAGGAAAATACTGCTTTGCGGATCTCTAGAGGTTTTACAGTGAGAAAATTATACATTTTGTAAGACAAAGTTGGGAACAGTGTTAAAAAATTGTTAAATGTGCAGTGTGTAAGTGCCTACAAACGGAATTGCAAAAATAATGACTGTGTTATATAATGAGGTTTCTCGAACACTCCCCTATATACAATTAATTGATCAAACAGAAAGTCCTGCCCAAACAAACAGTGCAATGTTTTAAGTGCCACAGACTCACATTGTTTACACTAGTCAAGCTATTCAACCCACAAATGGCTTACTCATAGTTGTCTCTCTATATTAAGTTGGGATACGAGAAAGTTTTTTAACATCGAAAAAATTACCCACTTCACCTTTAAGCTAAAATGATGTTATTTCCTCTCCAATCATTAGCTCGGATATGGTAATCAAGCTTGATAACTTGTTATATCTTCTGGCAAGACCACCCGTGTGCTTCAGTTTTAGTAGCGGCCATCTTTCTGCATGATTTTCCAAAACATAATGACGGTTCATTAACTCCCACAGAGCCTTTAGAGAGATCCTGCTGCACTGTGTGGACAAATAAACTGTAGAGTCTGATTCTGACTGACCTTTAATTTCACTTCCATGATCATTTGCTTGGGGAGAAGACAGCGATTTACACCAATTGAATTAAGCAGCTAATTCTGAGAGATTGTTAAATGTGGGCCAAGCTCAAGAAAATGAGGGCTTCATATCTGCCCATGCTAACGGAGAGAATGAGAAGCGCTGAATATTTCATAACGGTACCTTTGAAGGTCCATGTTCTTTAAGTGAGAGTGCTTTTGAAAAGAATTTACTTTGCAGTTTTTGGACTGAAGAAGCCTGAGCAAAGTCATGCTTGTGGAATAACCACTGTGAATGAGAGTAAGATGAAAAGATGAACGCGTTGAGTGTCTCATAATGAAAGAAAAGCCAAAGAATCATTCTTATGTGCAGCAGTGTCAGACAACAACTTTTACATCAATGGGCATTTATTTTGTATTAATTTGACCCCTGGATTTGATTTTCAGGTGAGTTTTTTACCTTTTTGAAAGTAATTTTATTTGTCTAACCATTTAAAATATAAACTGTGTCTCATCCTTTTATGTCAAATATGTCAATTGAATCAATTCAGTAATATATACATTCTTAAGTCTGAGAATGTATTACCTCTTACCCTATTAGAATTAAATAAATGTCAACTTGTATTATATGCCATAAAATGTATAACGAGGAATACAGTAGAATTTGAAGAACTACATATATCAGATCTTACAAAAAAATTTAATTAATCACAAGGGCATTTGTTGCCCCACAATTTGAATTTTGGGGGTCCTGTTAATTTCCCCATGTAGTAGGCTAATCATTAATGTTTTCATATGTCATTCAATAAATAATTTTCCAGCATAGTCACTAATTCAGGTATCATAAACAGGTTTCAATAACCAAAAAGTTTACATGGTAATTCCATGGTTGTCTTTGAAGTACTTGTCTTCGTATGTAAATACCATGGTATTTGAATGTATGAAATTTATGTCTAGGTCAAATTTATCCCAAAATAAAAATGATGATATTTTGCATGATTTACAGTTATATCAAAATAAGAATATTTTAAGACTATTAATGTTTTGTTTTTTGCATTGTGACATTGTTTACATGACAATTAAACACAATGGTTTTGGGGTGTTCAATATGACCTGGACATGTTATTGACAGATTTAGTAAGATTCACCCGAATACTGTACAGTGCATGGTGTATGAATATATATGAAAGTACCACAGGATTACTGTCTAATTTCATCACTATACCATGGTACCGCTACAGTACTTTTTTGTAAAAGGCTTCACAAAAATCTTTCATTTTGTACCAGAATGAAACTGTAAATGTTCCATAACTGCATGGTTTTCAGGATCACAGTGTTGATTGCATAACAGGAAGTGTCTTTGGTGTAGCTGTAATGAGAGGGACAATATGAGCTGCTTGTCCAGCTCTGATCTGTGTGGAGTGAGGCGTGAGGATGAGGAAGATTCTACTGCTTATAACAAGCCACAGGGGAATAGATGCCATACTACAGCTGCCCATTAACGCTGCTTTATTTATTTATTTATGAACATTCATAATTTTTTTAAGGGAAAAGATGAAAGAAGGCTAATATTCACACACACACTGACTGCTAAGCTCTTGGCTGAGAATATGAGAAAAACACTGCAGCCAGATATTATACTAAAGGAACATTTCCTATAGAACCTCCAAATCATGTCTGAATCTGAAAGCAGCACACTGTCACTTCATATCTTGGAAAAGCAGAATGTTTATGTTTTAATGTCTGTCTTGATTGTGTCTACATATTAGTGGCTATCCATCCATCCATCCATCTAACCAATCCAACTCTTAATACTAATCTTAAAGGAATATTCTGGGTTCAATACAAGTTAATCTCAAATTCCTGCTTTTAAACCCTCCAAAAATTGGCCCCATTCACTTCCATTGTAAGTGCCACACTGTAACCTCAATTTTTGCATTTTCTAAGAAAAGGAAGGACGAGTGGGAATATGTTTTTGTGCTAATCAACATTATACCACAAATGCTGTCAATTAAGCTTAACTTGTCTTGACCCTGGAATATGAAATATTAATATAATGTCTTTAATCATTTATTTTATTCAAAGTAATGCCAAACAACCTTCAAACTTGGCTTTTGAAATGTGTTCAAACTTTCATATAAGACTTGTCATCAAGTTAATGCCATGGATTTACAAATTAGGAAAATTAATTTACACCAAGTACAAAACAAAAATATATTTATTGCTGAATACATTTGAATCAATATAGTCACAAATAAATATGTACACATAATAAATTGCACTTTGGAAATGTTTTTCAAAAATACAAACAAGACAACATGGAGCTAGCTGAACTCAAACTGTCCTGTATTACAGAATACCTTGGTTATAACTGGTTAACCCATTATTGGTTAATTCATGATCAAAAGTCAGATTTATAGATTTCAGTGCCGTATAAATGTGGGGAAAAGTGCAGATGAGTAAAGACTCTTTACTCTTTACTTTACTCCAAATGATTGATTGCTTGACTGATTAACTAGCAGCACACAGATGTGCTCTAATTTTATAACACTTCACTTTATAAATAATGTCATTTTGCAGTCTAAACCATTTTCACCCTGTGGGGAGTTAAAGATCAGTGGTTTAGATTTTGTTCAGTGCATTGTGCTCCGTGAAGCATGTTGTGTCACATACAGTAAGATGGTCCTCTCTAAAACTTTCTCATGAATAATCTGTGGTTAATTTGTGAGCATCTACAAAACAGGTAGCTAAACTCTCACGGGAGATGTTATGCCATATGCTAATGATTTTTTCATTCTGTTGTAAATGGGAAGTTGTTCCTGTCAAACAAACCTGCTGTCACAATACAAGATGAAAGCAGTATGCCCATATAAGGATGTACAGTGAATCAACACAAAATCTGTCATATTGGTAAATGAGGATGTGGTGTGATTTGACCACGACCCTACACCGAAGGGTTTGTTTAGCTAAATGAGGACATGCATGACTTCCAGCATATCTTCAAGCCCTCCACCGCCCTTAGTTTGACCAAGCAGATCTGACATGTTGGTATATTAAAGCCCCAAAGTCCGATAAAGGTTCAAACATGCAATGGTAACAAAAATATACAGTCAGTATATATCACACAACTCCACTGTTGAGATCTTGATCAAAGGTAGTAGATAAATCCTAATATATAATACATATTGGCCTCAAATCTATTTGGAAATGCTGAACTCTTTTGGTCCATACATTACAATGCAAGTGAATTGGGTGCCCCAATTTTGAAGCTCCAAAAATCACATAAGTCAGCATAAAAGCAATCCATATGACTCAGTGGTTAAAACAATGTCTTCAGAAGTGATATTATAGGTGTGGGGGAGAAACAGATCACTTTTACATTCTTCATCTTGTGTTTTTGGAGATTTACATTCTTGATGCATACCGCCCCCCAACTGGGCAGGGACAGGACTTAAATATTGATCTGTTTCTCACCCACAACTATCATATCACTTCTGAAAATATGGATTAAAACACTGGAAATGTATGGATTACTTTTATGATACCTTTTTGTGCTTTGGAACATACAAATTTTGGCACCCATTCACTTGCATTGTATGGACCTACAGAGTTGAAATATCCTAAAAATGTTCATTTGTGTTCTGCAGAAGAAAATAAAAAATCATACACATCTGGGATGGCATGACGGTGAGTAGATGATGAGAGAATTTGCATTTCTCAATTTTCTATCACTTTAAAGCGATCTTAAAAATGTATGAATCTTATTGCTCTGGAAAAGCAAGAAAATGGTGCTCTTGCAAACAAATGATGCTAGGTCTTACATGTATATATTTCTTTTTATATTTTAGATATATATTTTTTTTATGAACCATCTTTGCAATTACTCAACCAAGTGGTGCCATGGCCACTGTTAGTGAATGTATGAAGTCTGTTACCTGCAAGTTCATACTTAAGACTGGGTAATTACAAGCAAAGTTTAAATAGTAACTTTAACTATGAATATATATTCCAAGTTTCACAACCACTAAGTATACCAGTATGTTTTGTCTCCAATTTGAACATTATCTAGGTTTTTTTATTTAAAACCTAACAAATTTCTTTTGTGAAATGCTAAGTGTGTTTGTGCTATAGTTATTTAAAATAAATGCCACTTGGTTTGATATTTTGTTATATAATGCAAAGACAATCATACATTTTACAATACATTTTTCTGTGTGGCTATAATATAATATATGTCCAATCAATCCAATAAATAATCTTGCAGATGAAGATGACAGTGTGTGCTGGTATTTCTAGCCATTGCACATATGTTTTGTAGTCCCTCGACACTCTTTTGTAATTAAACTTACAATTATACAATATTATGCACAGCAGAAGAGAGCCAGATTTTCTGCTGACTGTGAATTCCAACACATGATGTTCCCCCCTCAGTTTTAGTCTCTAAACCATGGTTGCGTGCCTGTGCTTCCTCAGATCATAGTTCATGTAAATCGAGTTATTTATTTCATATGGCATCTGAAAAACCAAATACATGAGTCAGATCTGAAGCCAAACAATCATGCTCACAAAATATATGGAAGTATTTAAGTCAACATGAAATTTTTATTTCCATAATGTGACGTATTTGCTAGTGAAACAGGATATTAAATGTGGAAGAAAATTAGATGGGGCTTGATTTTATCAATCGAGAATTGATTGGATCTTGAAAAGTGGCCATTCAATACTAGAATAGAGTGAGACCTGATTGTGAGTTTATTACATTTTGATAAAAGACTATGAAGACTACAAATGTGTATTAAGTAAGTAGGGTCAATTTTGATTTCATGTTGACTTTGAGTTTGATCTGAGGCCTCACCTGCTGTTTGTTAGTGTTTGTGTGCCAGATTTCACCATCGGTGTCTCGTACTGTAAAGAAAAGAAAAGATTGCTACTGGTCTTTTACATGAAGGTGTACAGCATAGAGTTCTTCTCATATCACAGAATATTCATGCTTCAATGAATCCTTACATTTTAAAGATATGACAGTGAGAGAAAGAGAAATAGGGGCTTCTTGATTCGGATTGAAATGTGCAGCGGTCCCAAATGTGTGTTTGTTTGTTTGTTTGTTTAAGCTGGAGTCTTACCATCATCACGTTCATCTGTAATATGTCCATGGTTGTCCCTTCCTCTCACATTTGCTGGCATCCTATTATGTGACTCCAATTGTGCCCTGAAAAGAGAGCACAGATTTGTCAGTAAAGTCACACTCAATAACAATGTTTAGAAAGCTGAGAGAAAGGTTAATCAATTTCACATTGCATTTTTAAATCACTCTTAAATCCAAAATACACCGCTCATTGTCTTAGTCATTGCTCACCTCCTGACCTCCTCTTTGTAAGTTGATTTGTCTGTAAAACAGCAAGAAGTAGAGTTAAGATCTGTGCTTAGAGCAGATGTTAAGACCAGAATTACAACAATATAAGCATGAGATTAAACCTGGGTTTGATTTTTTTTTTTAAATCTCCATTTTAAAATCCAATGTATAACAACAAGATTTTGGCACTGAATGGCATCAATCAAGCAACTAAATGGCAAAGTTGAAAAAAATGAAAAAATACTGGGTTCAATCCAAGTTTAGCTCAATCCACAGCATTTCTGTCATGATATTGATTATCACAAATATTTATTTAGACTATTTTTATTTATTTTTCTTTAAAAACAGCAAAAATCTGGTTAACAGTGAGGCACTTACAATGGTAGTGAATGGGGCCAATACAGTACATCAACGTTAAAATACTCACTGTTTCAAAAGTACAGCCACAAGACGTAAACAATATGCATGTTAACATGATTTTAGTGTGATTTTACATTATGCCACAAATGCTGTTGTTTGAGCTTAACTTGTACTTATATGGCTTGTCAGAACCAATCAAATCACTCCATATGATATTTTGAAGTACACAGTAACATTACCAATCACAATTCTCTATCAATAGACATTAGGTTAGTGAACTGATTGGGGTCAGCCAATAAGAGAGAGCAATCAGAACATCAAGTTTGCGGTTGGAGACATGTCAAAGAAGGATCTTCAAAAAGGGTCATATTCAGAGCCTAGTAAATTGAGGTGTGAGATTTGTAGAGCTCGCTTTTTCATTGCCCAAAGAAGCCGTATCGACATCGCACAGCATGTGTTTACAAAAAAGAATGTGGATGCTGCTAAAAGCGAGTGTGCCACTCCAAGCGTAAGCAAATTGTTTTTGTGAAACAAAGTTCAGAATCTGATGAAATGCATGCAAGTGAAGGACTTTTTACAAATCATTCTGTTGTGCACGGCCATAGTTTTTGGTCGACTGACTGCACTGCAAAATTCATCAAGAAATTATATGATCCGAAATTTTCTTCTGCCCGCATCAAATCTGAGGCTATCGTATGCAACGGACGCACTCCATTGTCAGAGGAAGAAGTTCAGTGTGATTTGAACAAGCGTGCATTTGTACACATCCTGGAGAAGCTCAAAGACTTGTGACTTTGTGCAGCTGGACAATCTGAAATTACTGCAGCACGGTAACACACGTTTCCTCTCTCATACTCTTGAAAGAATACTACACCTTTTCGAGAGTCTGCGTGCATTCGTTATATCTCAAGAAAAATGCCCAAAGTTTCTAATGGACATTTTCAGTGACCCTTGTATAACGGAGCCAGCTGCTACGTGATAGCTGAGCAATGTGTATAAACCTCACTCCCCTGGCCTCAAGAGGTGCACTAGCAACTGACACAAGAGGCTGTAGCCTTTAGCCTCCTCATTAGGATTCAGGTTCGAATCCTGGCCGAGCAGGACCGATTACACTTGCACTAAACTTTAGATTGGCTTTGCACTTACAGCCACTTTTAACTGTGCATACTGGAGATATTAGAGCAACACCACATATCTGCCACAGAAGTGGCTTTGCACATTTATGACCTGAGAAAAGTCTTGCAGGCCAGGCCAGGCTAGGCTGGCTGTCCATGTCCCGTTTTCCACAGAGGAATCTGGTCACTCTACTATTTCTTTCTGTTTAGAGGTTTAACAAATAGCAACTAGCAAAATGCTGAGATGAAATACTGAGTGCACCTGTATTTCCCATAAATGTTTAGAGTTTTAATGTTTAGATGTTTGTGACAAAATTACAAAGTCAGTGGAAACCGTCACACATATCCTAACTTGGCACACCATAGAGTATAGTGCAGATAGTGTGTGAAACACTCACTTTTTCTCTTCCTCCTCTTGCAGCAGAAACAAATTCCAAAAATGAGAAGAAACAGGAGAGCAGCAGCACTGAAGCTGACAGTGACTGCGATTAATATTGTCTGGTCTCTTATGGACTCTTGAACTGAGAAAAGAAAGAGAGTCAAGCATCCTGTCTATTTTTTTACTTTTTGACTGCCTAATAGGTTCTTATAGGCCTTACTCTTGCAATTAACTGTAATGACATGCTGGACCCATGAGGCTGGAATTGAAGGTGCAAATTACTATTGATGTTTGTAGTGCCCTCTAGCTGAGGCTGTTGGCAACTGTGGTTTCAAATACTTTTTCATACATATTAATCTCAGTCGACTGCATTTCTGGCATTATGTTGATTATGCCAAAAAATTATTTAGATTCACCTCTCATTTATTTAAAAAAGCAAAAATTGCAGTTGCTTTAATGCACTGACCATGGAAGTGAATGGGGCCAGTTGATAAATCTTAAAAGTGTTTCAAAAGTATAGCCAAAAGGCCTAAACATTATATGTGTTAACATGATATAGTGTGACACGGTATTTGCCATCATAATGATCTAATCTTATAATCTGATCAATTTTGATTGTTGATCACACATGCAAATAAGGTTAATTGTTCTTACCGACTGTAAGAAAGACAGTGCTGCTTTCCATTGAATTCAGGGCAGGAACTGAGACAAAACACTGGACAGAAGAATTTTTGACCACTGTGAGCTTCAGCGAGCAGTTGGAGTTAAACAGATTTCCCTGAGCTATAAAGCTGCTATTGCAGTTTCCCATTGACAGCCCATTTATGGACCAAGACATGTTGGGCTTTGGAAACCAGCCTATGGCCCGACACTCAAACTCAATCTGAACTCCTTTCGTTTCAGTGCGATTTCCACCTATAATCTCCACACTGCCACGTTCTGGAGAGAAACAAAGAAAAATGTATGGTCTAAAGTATGTAGTTGGAAGTACATAATTCTCTGTAATGCCATTGTATGCTGTGGAATTAAGATTTGCCCAAGTCAGACTGGTTATCTAGAAGCGGTTGTCCATATACTTTCATCCCTGTAGTGAATCTCTACAAACACACTTGCACTCTGCCCTAATCTTTATGGATTTATTTGTTTACTTTAATGATGGTTTGGCCAGCCTTAGAACATGGTTCATTTTACTTAAGGAGTAAATTATTATTGATTGTCTGGGCTTGGAGATGTAATCATATAATTTCCCTGAGAACAGCAGGACAGGTGAAGACGGTGACTCAAAGTTTTGGCAGACAATGACTCAGTTGTGTTTTGCCATTTGCTGCTCTTTGTCCGTTTTGTGATTTGTCCATAAAATATTCACTGTCAGATGCTGTAAATTGATCCTCCATTCTCTTAAATGTATTACAATAATGAAGAAATGAAGTTAATGTATAAGGCTGCCAAATTCACATTGGCCTTGTATTGTTGCATTTTCTAATTGAAAATAAATGGAAACATTTAGTACTGATAAGGGCTTTGGTTAGAGAAGATTTATTCCTAGATGTAAAGAGTCATTCTCTGTACATGTTCATTTATTTAAAAAAAAAGAAAAAAAAAAAGAAAGAAAAAATTGCAGTTGCTTTAATGCACTGACCATGGAAGTGAATGGGGCCAGCTGATAAATCTTAAAAGTGTTTCAAAAGTATAGCCAAAAGGCCTAAACATTATATGTGTTAACATGATATAGTGTGACACGGTATTTGCCATCATAATGATCTAATCTTATAATCTGATCAATTTTGATTGTTGATCACACATGCAAATAAGGTTAATTGTTTTTACCGACTGTAAGAAAGATAGTGCTGCTTTCCATTGAATTCAGGGCAGGAACTGAGACAAAACACTGGACAGAAGAATTTTTGACCACTGTGAGCTTCAGCGAGCAGTTGGAGTTAAACAGATTTCCCTGAGCTATAGAGCTGCTATTGCAGTTTCCCATTGACAGCCCATTTATGGACCAAGACATGTTGGGCTTTGGAAACCAGCCTATGGCCCGACACTCAAACTCAATCTGAACTCCTGCCTTTTCAGTGTGATTTCCACCTATAATCTCCACACTGCCACGTTCTGGAGAGAAACAAAGAAAAAATTATGGTCTAAAGTATGTAGTTGGAAGTACATAATTCTCTGTAATGCCATTGAATGCTGTGGAATTAAGATTTGCCCAAGTCAGACTGGTTATCTAGAAGATAAAATAAAGGGCTTTGGTTAGAGAAGATTTATTCCTAGATGTAAAGAGTCATTCTCTGTACATGTTCATTTTGGGTATGCTGGTTTGTAGCCAAATTTTACGCTCAATCATGCTCAAAATTGCTGAGTAATGCTTAAAGTTTGTTTAAAAAAGACCAGCTTATGGGTGTAGGTGCTGAGAAATTCAGCTCAAAGATTATGCCTTGATAATTAAGACTGCCAGCCTTTCATCCGAGGAGCAATATTTAGCGTTTGATGAACACAGACAGTTTTAATAAGCTGACTCTTATCAAATTTGTAAACCCAAAAGGCAACCCGCACAAAATGCAACCAAATGCAAGAGAGTAAATTAAGAGAGTAAAATCTTTCAGGTCTTGTTTACAAAGCTTAAATTTGATCAAATTTACTTATGAAGAAAATTTTGTAATGCTTCAGTAAGATTAAATCACATATTTCATCAGTCTGGTTTTAATTATTTTTGGAATCCTCTGCCTTGTTTAATGTTCCTAAAAAAGATTTAAACTAAGAAGATAGTCCTCCTTTATTTTGACTCCCTTTTAATGTCTTTAGTCAAATACTTTAATTGCTTACTTTTCAGATATTATTTCATCAAATTAAGTCTATATCTGTATCTCGATTTTCTGTAGCCTCTTCTCTGTTGTGTCATGTCTGTTCTAATTTTGTAAATTGTTTGTTAAAGCGGTGATTGATTCCCAACAGTTATGAAGGTTCCACATTTTGGAAAGATTTCGATTTAGCTTTGTTACACTATACAAGCAAATGATCACTAAATATTAGGACTGATTAAAACTATTAAACTACTAATAGATTAAAATGACAAATAATCATGTCTAAACTCATGTATAAATTCCAAGGAAAAAATAAATAATAAAAATAAGTAGTTTTATAAATTTGTAAGGATGACACTCAGAGCATAATACTGTATATGTGACTTAATGAATAGTTTTACCCACATTATTGATAGTTTTTAGTTTAGAAGTGAATTTAACAATATTAATGATAATGCTAAATGATTTGCACACATTGGGTAAGCTACCTGAACACTTCTAAAGGTGTTTTCATTGCTGAGCAAACTGGGGTAATGGGCAAAAATCTATGTGTGGTGATCTACCTATCCCTGATTAAAACATTTGGGCCGTTTACATGGCCTACATTTCATTGTCTGTTATAACCCTGCCGATTCAAAAATATCTAATGGGAGTTAATTGTCGCTTTTCAGGGAGTCTGCAAAATGAGTTCAATCTCATGGTACTGAAACTCTCGGTAACAACATCCCATGCGATCATGTTGGCATGGGATGCTGGTGTGATGTGTCCCCAGCTAGTGCTTTAAACTTGTTTAACCATCTTCATCATAAAGACCATGCTGGACAACCTGCTTCACCAGGATGTGCTGGTGAATAGTGTGGGACTTGCATGAAGGTTAAACTGGTCATTTTAGCTGGGGAGCATAAATGATGTTATTTTGTACATGTAAATGCACTTATGTTGGAGGTTTATAAGTACAGAGTATTTAGAAATGATTCATACCCCTTAATTTTTATTTCTTTTTTTCAAATGTTCTTATTGCAGCCTTATGCTAAAATGCTTTAAATGTTTTTTTTTTTCACTCAGTCTACACTCCATACCCCATAATGACAAAGCAAAAACCAGACTTTTTTTTTTATTAATTTGCTAATTTATGCAAAATAATTAAATGAAATATCACATTGTCATAAGTATTCAGACCCTTTGCTATGCCACTTGAAATTTAGCTCAGGTCTCTGGATCATCTTTGAGATGTTTGTACACTTGTATTGGAGTCCACCTGTGGCAATGTCAATTGACTGGACATGATTTAGACACACACCTGTCCATATAAGATCTCACAGCTGAAAATGCATATCAGAGCAAAAACCAAGTTATGAGGTCAAAGAAACTCAGAGACAGGATTGCTGTCGAGGCATAGATCTGGGGAAGGCTACACAAATGTTTGGCTGCATTGAAGGTTCCCAAGAACACAGTGGCCTCATGATCTTAAATGGAAGAAGACTGGAACAACCAGGAGTCTTCCTAGTGCTGGCCGCCTAGCCAAATTGAGAAATTGGGGGAGAAGGGCCTTGGTTAGAGTGGTCACTTTGGTTAAGCTCCAGAGATAATATGTGGAGATATGAGAAACTAGCAGAAGAACAACCATCACTGCAACACTCCACCAATCTGGGCTTTATGGCAGAGTGGCCTGACGGAATCCTCTCCTCAGTGCAAGACTTGGGATTCAGCCCGCTTGGGATTTGCAAAAAAGCACCTAAAGGACTCTCAGACTGTGAGAAAAAGATTCTCTGGTCTGATTAAATGAGGATTGAACTGTTTGGCCTCAATTCCATGCATCTTGTCTGGAGAAAACCAGGCAACGCTCATCACCTGCGCAATACCATCCCAACGGTGAAGCATGGCGGTGGTAGAATCATGCTGTAGGGGTGTTTTTCAGCGGCAGGGACTGATCAGGGTTGAAGGAAAGCTGATCGCAGCAAAATACAAAGATATCCTTAATGAAAACCTGGTCCACAGCGCACATGAAATGACCCTAATCACACAGCCTAGACAACGCAAGAGTGGCTATGGGACAACTCTGTGAATGTCCTTGAGTGGCCCAGCCAGAGCCTGGTCTTGAAACCAATCAAACATCTCTGGAGAGACCTGAAAATGGCTGTCTATTGACGGTCCCCATCCAACCTGACAGAACTTGAAAGGATCTGCAGAGAAGAATGTCAGAAAATCCACATATCCAGGTGTGCATAGCTTGTCGCATCATACCCAAAAAGACTTGAGGCCTTAATCGCTTCCAAAGGTGCTTCAACTAAGTACTGAGTTAAGGGTCTAAATACTTATGTCAATGTGATATTTCAGTTTTTTCTTTTTAATAAATTTGCAAAGTTATCAAATGTTTTTGCTTTGTCATTATGGGGTATGGAGTGTAGATTGATGTGAAAAAAAAAAATGATTTATAGCATTTTAGCATAAGGCTGCAACATAACAAAATGTGAAAAAATGTATATACCTGAATATTTTCTGAATGCACTGGCATGAACCATGAATGAAAATGAGTCACATTAAAGCTTCAAAAATGGCTCACCTTGCACAGACAGTGTTGCTATATTAGTAGTCCCACCAAAAACCTGACAGCTGACTTCCCCAGCATCGTCTCTCTGTACAGGGCTAATTGTAAACTCCCACTTGTAATTTCCAGGAGTGGTAAGATTTCTGGCAGAAAAACGTTCTGTATTGTTCAGCACTCCTGTTTCCTGAATTATAAGTTCCAAGCGTCCATTAACTCTCCAGGTCATGACAACCGGGGGCAGAGTTGTGCTGCAGTTAAAACTGGCCTTCGATCCACGGAGGACAGCTGCACTTAAAGGTTCTAGTTGCACCTCGAGCAGACACACCTGCAGTGCAAACCACAGTCAGTTAATTCATCTCACATTCCTTTGTTTATCATCTCTACACTTGAAAGGATAGTTCACACAAAAACTAAATTCTGTAATTAATTATTCACCCTCATGTTGTTCTAAACCTGTATGACTTACTATCTTACATTGAAAACAAAAGGAGAAGTTTTGAACAATGTTCAAGTTTCTCTTTTCCATTGAACAAAATCAATATGTAAAAAAAAAAGTCATACAGTTTTGAACAACATTAGGGTGAGTAATAGTTTTGGGTGAAATGTCCCTTTAAAAGGTTTCTAATCAATTGAATTTTTTTAGATGAGCAGAATTAGAAATTACCATGACTTTTCTATGACATTGTACACTGTAAAAATGATTGAATTATTATGTTACATAACAACATCTTTGTATACATTTGTTTAAGTTTTCACAATACTTTCTCCCATTTCTACATGATTTTTATACATTTTGAGTTTCAAATTGATCACCAATTAAATTCAAAGTGTGGCTCCACTTTGATTTTTCACAGTTACGCTAAAGTTTGGCATTTTAGTAGGAAATTATTCCAATGAAATATTATTTTTTTATTCCCAATGACTGTTACAAAACTGGAACCACTACTTTAAAATTCCCTGATTATTCCAGACCGTGGAAACCCTGAAGAAATGAACATGTAAACTCACCCCCGATGATCAGAAGAAAAATCCCCAGTCTAAAAACATCCATGTTTCTTGTCACACCAACATTCCAAACCTTCAAATAAACGCAAGGTATTTAGAAACAAACAGCAATTTATGGGAGGACCACTTTTAATGCTTCAAAATGAATCTGGTTCATTTGATTAACCTGAATGTCTAAACCTCAGGAATTTTGTTTTTCTAGGTGTGTCTTAGTCATGAACATTGTTTGGAAATGTCTTTGTTTGATTACAAGTTACGCAAAGAGTCCTTGCATGTTTCACGAACATCAGATTATTCTGTCTCGGATTCATTCCAAATGGGTCTAATTTATAATCAAACTAAGAAAATATTAAGCTCTTATAATCAATCTAGTCAAACAGTTCTGCTTAAAACTTAATTATTATATAATTAATATCCACAATACTTCTGCCACATTACTGGAGAATCTTGATTCTGGTGATACTATAAAGTGTCTGCACTCAATTATGAAATAAATTTGGAATCTTGCTACCGTGAATGAGGACAAGCCCTTTTTTATTACGACAGTGTTTGTTCAGTACACCTTTACAACAGCGTTGACTAGGTAAAAGAAGACAGATCACATTTCATTCAAAACCCATGAAAGATAAATGTAATATTATTATAGGAAATAGACTTCAATATAAACATTCTGTACCTCAAACAAGATCCAGGGTTTAATCCAGGAACATAGCGCAACTTGCTTTGTTAGATTACCTGTCACCTGTCAGCCCATGGAAGGGCCAAAGTTCACCTGCCTGCCTTATAAAACAAAGAGAGACAAGATATCTATTGCACCACCACACAGTCGAAACCCACTGAGCCAGTCTACTTTGCATATGGGTGTGCGCCCGATCACGTGAGGATTTGAAGTCAACGATAAATTATATGTCAAATAAAGTGGCCCGTCTACCCAAAAGATTATTCTGGGATCTGTGAGTCCATAACCCATCTGTCTTGATTCACACGAGGCTGTGTTTTAATGTATTTCATTTAAATCCTTCAAAAGAAACAGACACACCCAGTTTCACTGATGCACTCAATATTTGTTTAAAAAGAAAAACATTGACCATCATTTCCGGATCTTACCAGATATACAGTAGGATCCAAAGGTCTGAGATAACATAAAGGGGGATGTATATAACGTGAATCACCAAAAACACAAGAAGAAGAATGTGAAATTGAAAGTTAAAGTGGAGACAGACTGAGCAGGGAGAATTTATAGTAAAAATGTCCTTAAATATTGATCTGTTTCTTGACCATGTTGCTTCTGGAGACATTGTTTTAAACACTGGAGTCGTATGGATTACTTGCTGACTTGTGTGATTTTTGGAGCTTCAAAATTCTGGTTCCCATTCACTTGCATTGTGTGTACTCCTAAAAATCTTAATTTGCAATCAGCAGATGAGAGAAAGTCATACACATCTGGGATGGCATGAGCGTGAGTAAATGATGAAATAATTTTTATTTTTGGGTGAACTATCCCTTTAAATCACAGAGGATGCTATTTGGAACATTCTCAAATAATGCTGGACTACATGGGTCATCAGATTTTTGGAGTTCATGTCAACTCTTTGTGCATACAGTGCATGCAGTCATTAAAGCAAATGGAGAAACACCAACATCTAAAAAAAAATTCTGTTCATATAGTTTGCAAAGAAAATATTTGTATTAAATTAGAAAAATGCAAAAAAGGTTCATTTTCACTTGGTCACCTTTAAGCCTTCTCAAAATTCTGTGTAAATACGCAAAAGCCAGACTAAATTAGCAGCCTTACACAGCATATATATCATAATTTACTTTCATATTTAAAAGTGTAATTTCATATGTTCATTCATTTAATATTTCTACATTCAGAACTTTATATTTAAAACTTTAATCTCATAACATTATTTATGCAGCATTAAACAGTCTTTGTAAATACACCTAAATGCCACTTCAGATGCAGTTTCTGTGCCACGTTTGCCATGTAAAGATGCACACATTTATAACTCTGTATATCAAATGTGCACTGTAGTATAATTATGAAGTCACATGTACAGGTGATGTTTGCTTACCTCCCAGTGTACGGACAAAAACGCCTTTGAACAAACCAGAAAATCTTGGGTGATTGAATGATTGATTGTTTAGTTTGGCATTCCATTGTTTCATGTATAATTGTTGCAGACAAGAACATATGACGTCATCCATGAAACTTTCTGTTGTACACATGTATCACATGTACTGTTGCCCCTGGAGACACTGTATTTGGCTTCTTCACCTACATGAAAATAAACCAACTTTGATTTGACAGTGTTTGTGCTACCAGACATCACTTAATCACTGCAGATAAATACAAACCAAACCCTAAACTGGAATATAAATTCCAGTCAAGCAAACTGTGTACGAATTTATGATTGAGTGTCCACTTTTTAGATTATGATAAATTCAAATGTGCTCACCCTCATGTTGTTCCAAACCTGCATGCTCAAGGTTACACCTACTGAAGACCAATAGCAGTAAGAAGGTGTTTAGCACCTGGTGTGGGTTTTTACTGAAAATTCGCCCCGCAAACTTTGATGTTAGCTTGACAAAGCCTGGTTTTAAAGTCTAAACTAGTTTAAACAGTTTGATGGTTATACAGACATTACAGTAAGACAAACAGCCAAGCTAGCTAAATAAATGGGACAGACTGTCACATAGATAGTCAGCAAACCGACAGACGGATGGACAGACAGACAGATAGATAGATATCATTACATTTTATTTTGTTCAGAATGATACCATTTATTTGTAACTGTTAATATGACAAGAAAGATGAGTATTGAGTACAAAACTCAGTGATGGGCGGCAATGTACCAAATGCTTTATCCGCAGTCGCAGTGCGTTTGCTTTTGTCGCCCTCTAGTGGTGGACTCGCTCCTACACGAAAACATTAAAACGAACGATTTTCAGTGGTTTTCGAAAATAAGCCTCTTAATTTGAGTGCAGATATGTTTGTCATTGAGCATGGTGTCAATAAAGTGACACGGTGAAGAGTTTTCTGTCTAAAACATAACAAACACGAAGTATTTTGCATCCAAGGGGCATCGCTATATTCGCGCCATCAGATCATTATGTTCACGGAGGTTCTTTCGAAAAGATCCATGTTTGATGATATACAATCGTCAACACATAATGAATATATTTATTATTATATTCAATATGTATCATTTCTCATGTATCATATGTGTGTTAAACTGTGTATGACGGAGGCAGAGTGGAGGGTGGTGTGTCTCAAACAGTATTGTATGGAAACTGTGCTGCAAACAGAAATGTTCTATATCATGGGGGAGGGGAATCCCTAAGACACCCTCAGGCCTTCACCATATTTTTAAGGCACTATTACATCTAAGGGTTAAAGTGGGCCGGTATGGTCCGCACTTTCAAAAAGAAGGGGAAAAAATGCTTGTTGGGGAATGCATAAAAGCATGCAGAGATGGAGTGCATAAAAGCATGCAGAGATGGATCAGGAGAGCTTCAGTTAATGCTCACATCAACCATCAGAATGGGGGAAAAAATGTATCTCAGTGATTTGGACCATGGTATGATTGTTGGTGTCAGATGGGCTGGTTTGAGTATTTCTCTAACTGCTGATCTCCTGGGATTTTCACACACAACAGTCTCTAGAATTTACTCAGAATGGTGCAAAAACAAAATAAATCCAGTGAGCGGCAGTTCTGCGGACAGAAACACCTTGTTGATGAGAGAGGTCAACAGAGAATCGCCAGACTGGTTTGAACTGACAAAGTCTACGATAACTCAGATAACCCCTGTACAGTTGTAGTGAGAAGAATAGGGTTGCAGCTGTTTTGGCGGTATGAGGGAGGCCTATACATATTAGACAGGTGGTTTTAATGTTGTGGTTGATTGGTGTAAGTTCAGGCGGTTTTATAAGATGACTCCCAACCTAGGGCAAGAAGGTAAATTGTCCCAACTGTCATCTGATTTTGATATAATGTATAAAACACATGTGATTTCATTCTTAATTTTTTTTTGGCCATCTACTAAACCAAATTTTCCATGTAATTATGTATTTTCACAATTAAGTTTAGAGTCAAATCGATTCATCTGAAAGAAAAAACTTCTATGAATTACACATCAAACAGACCTAAATCCATATTTAGACACCCATGTATTTTATTTAAACTTTTTTATTAATACATTTTTTTTTGTTATGTGGGAGGTTGACATCAACCAATTTTAGGGTTCCCCCTCCTCCGAAATTCCAATTTGACCAGTTTACATCCACTGCTGGGTCCCTCATTATTGTCTAAGGGTATTGACTTGCAAATCTTCTTTTGTTAATCTAATTACATTACAAATGATTACACCAATTGTGTTTGTGATTTCAGTTTGGGGCAATAAGCTTCATCACAAAAGGAAAGTTGGGCAGTCGTGATCTCATTGTCTCAGACGCATGTCTAAGGAATCTCTGAACTGTTTAAGGCAGTCGCTGCTTTGTTTCAAGTGATACTCAATCACAGCAGGTTTCTGATTCCTACTGTTAACATTAATTACTGGCATTGGCCACTGTTGGCTACAGTTTTGTCATGTATATTCTTTGTATGTTTTTGCCGAATTGCAGATTTCTATAGCAGCCGTGACTTTCTAACTGTCCCAAAGAAAACCTATTCTTGATTGATTGATTTAATTATCATAAATATCTCTATAGTTATACAGTACAGTGGCATCCACAAGTTAAAAAAAATATATATCTTTTGCATTTTCTTATTTAATATATATATATATATATATATATATATATATATATATATATATATATATATATATATATATATATATATATATATACAATATACAGGATATATTACTGTAGCTCAACTGGTAGGGCATGGTGCAAGCTCAAGATCATGGGTTCAGAGACCAGGGAAGGCACATGATAAAATGTTTACATTGAATGTAGCTGTAAGGGATGAAGAGAGGTTTACATTGATGTTCATACAGAAAATAACTTTGAATCTCCTTTAATGCATCAACTCCAAATATCAATGTATCATTAAGTGCTTTCATTTATAATGGAAAGTCCATAGGAGACAGTTCATTGCTGTAGAGCTCTCTCTGTCTGCTCCCCTCTCACTGACCCCTGCTGCATCTCACCGTTATATGCATAATCTGGGCTTTAAATGCACGTCCAGATGGGCAGGCAGCCATTCGCCCAAGAGGAGAAATCCACTTACTGATCCGCTGGGTCACACTTGCACTTCCAAAATGAGTATGTTTTTCTGTAAGAGTTTATCCAAAAAGGATAGATCACCTGAACATTTAAATCCTGTCATTATTTACTCACCATTTACCTGTTAAGCAGAATGTTAGCCTCTGTCACCATTTACTTTAATTTACTTTAACCTCTTTAACCAAAATAAAATTTAATCGAGACAGAGGTTCTCCTTTTGTGTCCCACAGAATTGTTATTTTGGTGAAACTATCTCTTAGAACTAGAAATATTATTTAATATTTCTAGAATTCACCATCCTCCTTTGCAGGTCTGTGTTTGACTGAACAGTCCAAGTTAAAGGTAGCTTTAATTAACAAATCAGCCTTAATTCATTGACTTTGTTGTGATAAATGATCGAGCGGACAATATAAAGGAGGTCTTCTGATTAAGATGTTGTGGCAGGCGGCAGGATAGAACCACAGGAACTGCTGCCCCTAAAAGAGGCTTTTGTTCAAGCTACTGGAAATACCTCAAGGTGACCTGAGTATCTTAATCTCACTTATTAAATGCATCCCACTGTAAATCTGTTTAGACTTCGCCTAACTTTACAAAACAGAAAACATTTAATCTATTCAATTCAATTTAACATGATAACCACCATAGTTAACGTGGTTATAGCAACCACTTCAAATAATATTCAATTCACTTTAATTAAGTTAATTTTAATAATTTATTTTATTAACTCTATGAACTTCTGTATGACTGAAATTAATAAGCTAAAATAAAACTTCTTATTTATTTGAAAGATACAGAGCCACTCAGAGGACAGGGAGGGAATTTCTTTTCTGAAATAATTTTGTGTTCCCTTGCATGAGTTTGGGTTTCCTTGCAATACATTTTTCATTCCCTCACAATACCTTTAACCATCCCTTAAAAAAATAATCTTGGTTTTAATACAGTATCCATAGATTAACTATATTATTAATATACAGTAACCACAAAATGTTTATTCTACAGTGACCATATTTAACCACAATATTTGAGGTAAAACTGTAGTAATAGGCTAATACAGGAAAACCAACTATGGTGATCAAAATAATAATCATTCTGCCAAAAAACATGGTTAGTTTTACTATAGTAACACCATATAAAACCATGGTACATTTCTGTAAAATCAAAAAATATATATTTAAATTTTTCAACAAATTTCCCTCAAATTGAATTGAAGCAGATGAAGCTTATTGCCTCAAACTTTAGTGAATTTAATCAAATAAAATGAATATTTTAAGATATATTAATTTAATTTTGTTGAACATTAAACAATTAAATTTGATGGAATTTTGTTATGAAATTGAAATGTGTTAAACTTAACAATAGGTGTTAAAAATAAGTGTTACCACCCAGAACACCCCAGCAACTGAATATTATCCAAAGTCCCTTTCAAGGCAAGTCAGCCCACTCGGTAGCCATCTTGGGAATGCTCCCATTCAGCTATTTTCTACAGATACAAGCGGCATAAAAGTACAGCTTCTATCTACTTGAAACGACAGGTCAAGATTACGATCAAAGAACATATTTCAACTCAACCGTAAAATCGGACAACAATGGTTTCATGAATCAGATTACACTAAAAATGAAATTTTTAAGGCTGGTCCAGCTGATGTTGACTGAGCTGACTGAGAGGTGATGTCCGTTCCTTGGATATTGGCTTGTTTACCTATAAGGCGGAACTTCCTTTTCTACATTCACCATATTGGTTGTTCCATTTTCTCCCATTAATTTTAATACAAGCCTCTAGAAAACCACTCAGAACACTTTAGCAACCACATAGTAACACCCTGGCACCCTTGGCAAGAAATGCAAAAATCTAGTTATGTTTCAGTCACAATAATCACTAGCCTCTAGGTATTCTGGTGGAAATAGAGGTCTGTTAGTGCAATAATTATGAACAATATCAGTTTAAAACTCTTAAATTCCATAGGCGACTTTAAGTTTTATTGGCCTGAGAAACACTAGCATTCTTCTCTGTGTTTAAAGCAAACACAAATTCAGAGCTGCATTTTGTAGGTGTTTAGCATGTGAAACATTACAATAAACATGAGGCCAAACACTGAGGACATTCAAATGGTGGTCTTGACTTGTATGGAACTCATTGTACACTTTGTTGTGTTTTTCTCAGTGACGCAACTACATGCAGACTGATCTCATTCTCACGTGTGTTCAGTGACTTGAGCTCTGTAATCGTGCACTGTACAGATCACTTTGCTGCCCCTTTCCTTCCTGTCTCAGCTCTGATGCAGCTGGAGATTTAGGATGGCAACAGTCAGAGCTCCTTCATCTGAGACCTGTTATCTGAAACTCATCGGCCACACCCACTTACACCCACCCCCACCCTATTCCTGTATAGGCACACGTGTGCATGTGGAGAACTTTATCATGAGCAGGATGCCAAGACTTTCCCGCCTGAATGCTCTGCCTATAGAAAGAGGTGTTATGCTTTCATGGGGGAGGGGACCAGAAAGAAGTTACTGCAGCGTAGTTGTGAAATCACAAGTGTCTGGACGAGGAGATAGTAGTATGATTATCATGATGTTGTGAACTATATGGAAAGTTGGTCATCAGTGCTCTAAACATAATGGTTCTACTTAGAACCAAAAATGGTTTTACAGGCTGAAGCCCTAAGAGAATATTCAAGTCCATTGGGATCGTTCCTATAGTTAGAGACAAAATTTTTGGGAAACCATCAACATAGGAGGGCTTCACTTTTAAAAATACATAAAAAAAATTCTCTCATCATTTATTCACCCTCATGCCATCCCAAATGTGAATTACTTTCTTTCTTCTGCAGAACACAAATTAAGATTTTTAGGCCAATGGTGGCCAGATTATCTCAAATAATCTCCAAAAAGCACGTAAAAGCGGCATAAAATTAATCCATATGAATCGAGTGGGAAAATCCATCACAGCGTCCGAATCACTTCCCCACTATATAGTATGCCAAAGACAGAATGCCAGCGGAGTAGTGTGTGCAAATCCACTGTACTCATGAAGCATTCAGTGAGAACTACCCAGAAGACCTACTATTTCCAGCGAGATTTTGAAGTGTGGATTGACTGGACACTAAACAATCCCATAATCCCTTGGGAGCTGATGCGACTTCACGTTCAAAACTTTGGATATAAACTAGTCTGACTGCTGTTCTCAACTGTAAGTGCTACCATGAAAATTGTTCCTTGAGCTTTAATGGTGCTTGTTTAACAAAACCAGAGCATATTTATTCACAGTTGTTGTTCTTATGTCATATATTCAGTCACAAGACAATTGCCCACGTCCCCGGATGAAGTATGTCCAAAATGTATTCATATTACTGGCATGCATACCTAAATAACAGACTGTTTTACCAGCTGAGAAGTGCGTACATCAAATACAGTACAAACCGTGAGAGTATACAGTTTCAGACAAAGGGCATGTCTTCAGAAACAATATCTGTGGGTGCTTTTTGGGGATTCAAAAATCTGGCCACCATTCACTTGCATTATATGGACCAACAGAGCCAAAATATTCTTCTAAAAATCTTAATTTGTGTTCTGTAGAAGAAAGTCACATGCAGTCATCTGTGATGACTGCATGAAGGTGAGTAAATGATGAGAGGGAGGATTCCTCTTCAATATTTGCATAAAAATAATTATTTTCGCCCATAACCAACAAATAAGACATCACAATGAATGAAACAGCACCACTTCTGATATGGAGCATTTTGAGCAATGTTACCAAGTAGTGCAGCTTTTATATGAAAGAAGTGCAGCATTTTGTTGGTGTGACAGGCGAAATGTTTCTGTCCAGTCGCCATTTTCTCCTGTAACCTTTGCATGCGCGCGGATCTACAATAACAAACATTTTTGTGGTACATTTCAAATCCAGTTCCTTAAATAACACGCTCACATCTGGAAACATGACAAACAAAGAAAAGCTCATATTGCGAAACAGCTATAGTCTAATTAAACAGAAATGAGAGCGTGGGTTTGGCTTTCCAAATATTTTAAACAGGAAATAGGGCTGCCATGCAAGCGCTAGATGACAACAGCAAAATAATCTTTTAAGGCACTGCAAAAACAAATAATATTCCAAATTGATTGGCATGCAAAAGCGTCCACACAGGCGTCTTGCTATGATTTGAAAATGTGCAGTGGGTCTCCGCAGACCAATCACTTGGAGCAGGAGGCGGAGAGACTACGTTGATCACCCTACTATGGTGAAGCCCTGTCTCATGAATATTAATCGAGAAACATGACGTACCTCATTTGGCCTACATGATTGGCCGAGAGGCCGATGTTGGCAAGGGGCCGCTAGTCTGCTGACCAATGAACACACCTACTTTGAGAAAGGCGTTGCTTATGAATATTAATGAGGTACGTGACTGGACACTTCAGGAAGGTTACCACGTAACATCAGCGTGGTCTACTTAATATTCATGAGCCTAGACTTCGCCATAGTAGGATTTATAAATTCGCCGCCAATTTCGCGCTGTGATGAATTGAATAGGGAAGAAGAAGGAGGAGGAGGAGAATCCAATCCGGTTTGAGCAGGTTTTTTGTTTCTGAGGAACATTAACGTCTTCCTACACAGTGATCAAACCTACTGTGTGTATCTTTTACCGAGCTCAACACACAGTGGCTGCTGTTTTTCAGAGTTTAATCCTTGCATCTGGCATTTCTAACGCTTTTGTGCTTGTAAAAATCCACAGCCATGCCTAAAAGGAGCAAAGTAAGTAGCGCAATGGTTTCTTCATTTATCAAGGCACTAACTTTAATAGAATATGCAGTATTTGTTTAGGGGGGGGTGGACGGATGCATTCACAGTGCGTGCAAATTTTCTTAATTTTCCTTTAATTTATTTTTTTCGTTAGTAGTGTTGAGAGTCCAGCGATTTGTGTTTGAAGACTCGTGTTTTAATAAACGCGTGTTTTGTTTTGAGAACGCGCGACTGATATTTTTCTGCATTAAGAATTAATTAAAGCAAGCTTGTATTGCATGAATACGAACATATGCGAGAATATTGTGTATATGTATATATATATATATATATATATATGTTGTGTTTTTTGTTTATAAATTGACGAAGTCTCTGTCTACATGGGTCAGACAAAGGGGGTGTAACGATCTTAGTTTTCATTACGTGCAGCTTACAGTCTCCTAGCCTAAAGGCTGTCGCGCGCAAAGCTGAAAGTCAAATTGTTGCATCGAATATATTTTTTTTATAGATGCATTTTTTAAATTTTTGGCTAAGGTTTTCTGAAATTGCACATTCATGTTTAATAACAGTTGTCGTTTTGTAAATGCTCGTTTTTTTTGTGTCATGGCTGCCCATATGCGCAACCTTATGATTTAAACTCGTCGTGGGTCTAAGCATACAGTGACAGACTGTGCAATATTTTATCCGTGCATTGGGGATTAAATTTGTGCATTAAGGCTTTAATTCGGCGACTAATGCACGTCCGAGTCTAAAAATATACGATCTTGCATGTTCGCGATTATGCAATGGCAAAATCATTACACATCATAGCGCCACTGTTTGGTGTGTCCTATTATTCTAGTATGTTCTTTAGAGCTTTTTTCCCTTGCCCGTGCACCTCGGGATGTTTCTCGTTTGAAAGTGAAGGGCGGGAATGCCATAAGCAGTGGGGTCGGTGGGGCGAGCGCAAATCTCCATTAATCAGCGTTGAATGAGTTGCTGTGCATGAAGGGGGCGGTGCACACACACACGGCTGCAGTGCAAACGGAAGGGGCAGCAGCACAATATGGACGAATGGAGGGAGGACATAAACACTGATGCCTTCCTGTGGGGAGAAAAAAAACGATTTAATATGACAGTCTAACTAATGCATTTAGCTATTTACCACATTAGACCCATCTAAAGAGTGTTTATTACTTTTGTGACTTCTGTTACAAAATGCATTGATTGATTTGGACTTATGAGAATAACATCCTCTTTTTCCCTCCATAGGCGAATAATGATTCTGAAGTCTCTGAGGTAAGCAGAACTCACTTTAATGCATCAAATGCTTAGTTTGTAAGACCTGAAATAGTAGTTTAGCATCTATGACTCCAGTAAAAAAAATTATGTACACAGTGGTTTAACTCTGTTTAACCCTTTTGTTGTTTGCTTTACAGCCTAAAAGAAGGTCGGAGAGATTGGTAAACGTGAGTATTTGTGTTTTTAACACTTCTTTGCAGAATATATGACAAGTATTTTATATTGTTGTTTTATTAATTCATGTGTTATAACTCTTGCATTTGTAGAAACCTGCACCCCCAAAGGCGGAGCCTAAGCCAAAGGTAAGAAAACTTTAAAAAAAAATCAAAATAATATTAATATAAAACATGTAAATAAAATGTAATTATAGCATAGCAATAATATGAAATTTCATTTGACACATTGTAGAAGGCACCTGCCAAACCTAAGAAAACTAAGGAACCCAAGGCAGCCAAGGAGGAGGAGAAGAAAGAGGAGGTGCCCGCAGAAAACGGAGAGACAAAAGCTGATGATGAGGTGAAATGCTCGTAGACTGGCAGTTATCATGTAAAACTACCAAAAAGTACACCGAAGTGTTTGTGAATCTGTAAAAAATAGACTCCGTAATCTCTCTTTTTTTTCAGGCATCGGCAACAGAAGACGCCGACAAGAAAGAAGAAGACGGGGAATAATTTTGCTGAGGTTTCATCTTTTACCAGCACTCCCTGTACCTCTTTTCATGTACAATTCAGGGGAATATTTTTATCTACTATTTTCTAAAGGCAGGTTTTTTAGTAGTTTGATTGTAGAGACACATTTTTTATGGAAGAAAAGAAACATTTTGAAAGTGATCTCATCATATCCAACATTTTTACATCGGCAGAAAAACGACCGTCGTCGTAAATGTCGACAGGCATTTTTCTCTTTCTCTCTCTCTTTCAAAGTGAGAGGTAGAGCGGCAGGTCGCAGGCATGTCGTGTACAAAGACAGCTGGACATCTGACCAAGCTTGTCCGAATGACTAACATTCCATTGGCTCTATGAGGGATTTTTATTTTGTTTTGTGTGTAACCTGTAATGTGTGTTTGGGGAGGGAGGGGTGGGTGGGCAGATAACTCATTGTGTATTGTTTATAAGGCGAAAGATTACTTGTAGAACGTTTGTAAGCTGTGCTCTCTATGTTAACTGCAGTTCTTCATTATAATTTCTGCTAAATAAACATATTCTCTAGTACTGGAGTTCATGTCAGGCTTGTGCTTCGTGTGTATTGATTTTGTCTCTTCTGTGATAGTACCGCAATACCTTTGTAAAACTGCTGTGAAAAAAAATATATATTTTTGGGGGCGTTAAGTCCAATGTGTGTTATGGTACAGATGGCAAACATGGGATTAATATTTCTGTTCTCTGCAAAGCCAGCGATTCTTTAAAATGCTAAATTGGGGTCAAATGAATCATTGTACAATTTTGATAGCTGTAAAGCTTTCTGACCAGCAGTAGCAATATTTTTGTGGGACTTAGATATCAAGTATAAATGTACAGTTTCTTTTGATCATTGTTTATAGATGTATCCCTGTGTTATGTTTCGATAAATCAAGCCAATAAAATTCAGTTGTGATACCTGGTTTTCTCTTTGATTTTGATGTTATATTCATTACTCTAGGTTTATCTGTGCTACATGTGTAACAAAAAAGTGAAAGTATGGGAATAGAGAATAATGGTGCAATTTCTATCTGATCTGACAATAATGACTTGAAAATTTGAATTTAGTCATTAAATAATATGTTTACCTTAAGTAAAACAAGTTAATTTAGATATTACCACATGAAGAATATTTTACATTTTTCCAGTGTTAATTAAAGAAATTATGGGGGAAATGTATGTAAATTTGTTATAATACTGTTTTTTTGATGTTACATGCAAAAGTAAAATAGATTCAAATTAGTTACAAATTCTAGGTATGCAAAGTTATATACCCTAGTGATGACTTTCCAGATATTAAGTTAGTCTGAACTGAATCCATTGAGTTTACAATTCAAAGTAGTTTGTAGTAAAGAGAGTAAAAATACCTGTATTAAATTATATTTTGTATTAAACTTATGTTAATCATGTTCTATGACTCTTTGGAACTGAAATCAGCAATTCTCCTGTTTAAATCCCTGTCTGAGCATTCCAGGTTATGTTATGATGGCTCAGACTGTCCTCAAACCTGTCGAGAAGGAGACAAAGGTTATTATTGCATGTTGTTAATATGTTATTACAATGGAATAAGCCACAGTGGCTATAAAGGATTTAAAGGTAATGCCATTAACTTCGATATTTGTAACTGGACTTTTCCAGTTAATTTCTGTCAGTTTGTTCCCTTAAGAAAATTGAGAGTTCAGGCAAACTTGCTGCAGATATTCCACAAATGAATATGGGCTATGTGGCAAAATCGCAAGCTCATTTGAATGCCAATATAATGAGTGGCGAGTTTGCTGCAAGTTTGCCAAACTCTAGATTTTTTGTAAGGATTTGTGAAACATGAATTGAAGATTGAAGACATTTGAAGATTATTTGTCAAAAACAGATTTATGTATCTCAATCACTACATCATAGATGAGGCAGATGAATCTGAGTGCACCAACAGCATGTTGACACAGGAAGTGACAGCAACAATCACTCTGTTATGAAAACCAAGAAACATGCCTAATAAGATAAATGTATAAGGTGCCTTTAAAACACTTGGCCACCATATGTGAACAGTAAACCCTTCCATGATACCTAAACGTGACCTTGCCCCCAACCCTCACCTGAACCTCCATTGCCATGCTTTCTTCAAGTCTGACTTTGATGACCTAGATAGAATAAATTTGCCATAAGGGTTCTTGTTTTTATCCAAACACAAGTGAGCTTTAGGCAAGGGAGTGTCTGTGTTTCGTGTTTAGTGTAACATTCCTGCTATTTCCAATGTGTGTTTGTAAAGCTAATGTTCTTGGCTAGATTCCCTTTAGATCAGTTGTCAAGGAGCTGAAAAAAACAAACATCCTAAACTCTCTTATTCTGGGGAAAAATATCACCCCATCTTTAAAAATGATACAAATTCACCAAAATGGAGGAACTTGTCTATCCTAAAGTGATGATGGAAATGTTTGTTGATATTGCCCTAAGCATTCATCAATTGGACACATTCCTGAATGTTGAATTTGGCTGTAATTACCTAATTCTGTTATTTCAATGAAAGTGGCTTAGGACTATTTTTGGCCATGAGGGGATGCAATGGATGATCTGTGTGTTAGACCTCAGATTCACATTTCTTATCAAAATAAATTCCACAGGTGACTGTATAAAGCTGCCATTAGCTCAGAATAACAAGGCTTAATCTCCGTGTGAAACATTTTCATTGATGTATTAGAACAATTGGCAAGCAGGTCTTTTGTCCGCTGCTCAGACTGGATTTATTTACTCTTAGGTTTTACGTCACACAGGCTATGTACAGAATGTCCGCGCAGTTTCGTTAATGTTTGATGTAATAAAAAACAACAACTAATAAACAGTACACTCGCTAAACATAGATCAAATATATATTTTAAATGTATTAATATTAAATTAATTTCTAGATCGTACCTTACTGATTAAACGTTTCATGTTTTCATTGTTGTTTATGGAAAGTGCTGCGGTGAAAGCTAACTGTGCTAAGAAAAGCTAAACCCTCGGCAATGTTTCACATGTGACGTATAATCTACCGCTGATCTCCGCAGCATTACGCTCTGGGAAACTTTTATTAAGATTATAAATGTTTGCATAACACTTCATAAGAGCCAGTCTGGCTGTTTCTCAATTTCCTTTCTCAGGGACTGATGTTGTTGTGTAATGTTGAGTATTGTGTGTAATATTCAGTGATGCGCTGCACGCGGCTGATCTTGCAGCGTTCACTCGCGCTCTGCAGACGCGTCAATACATGGTCTGCTGTTGGAGCTGCGTTTAATGTCCAACACCGACGAGTTGACTATTTGCAGAAAAATGTGGTGAGACTTCTGTCGATCGATCGTCTGTCTGTCTTAAAGTAATAGAAGAGAATAATGGAGCAATTTCTATCCGATCTGACTATCTATATTTTTTTGAATATATATTGATTATTTGCAGAAAAATGTGGTGAGACTTCTGTCTGTCTTTTTTAAAAATGTCTGTTTGTCTGTCTTTCTATCTGCCTGTCTATCTTTCTGTCTGTCTCACAATTCAGTTCTTTTTATGTGCGATATGGCATGACAAATTAACACATTTGCATGGCAAAGTCTTTCCAGTTACCTGCATGCAATGAAGATACTTCTTTCTTCCTTTGTTTTTAGGGTCTGTTTGGAGTACCAGAGCTTAGCAGTCCTGCTGGTTTCCAGGTGGCTCAGCAGAAGTCTCTCAGGGAAGCTGAGTTACTGGTCGAAAGGGCCTGCACACATCCTCCTGGTGCCATCACCGTGGAAACGTTTGACCAGCTATCTGACAGTTTGTGCAAAGTGGCAGACCTGGTAAAAAGTAGTGTTTATAGACATTTTTAAGTGTACACACAAACGTAATTATGTTTTTATGATACATACAAAAGTTGATTTTTGTCACAGGCTGATTTCATCAAAGTAGCTCACCCAGATGCTTCTTTCCGTGCAGCCGCAGAAAGGACCTGCATTGATATTGGAACTGTTGTAGAGAAGTATGTGTCTTATTGTCTTACATTTTTAGTCCACTCAAACATGAACATTCTGTCAGTTGTTCCAAACCTGTATGATATTGTTTCTTCCATGGAACAAAAATGGAGACGTTAGGCAGAATGTTAGGGATAGTTCACCCAAAAATGAAAATTCTCTCATCATTTACTCACTCTCATGCTATCCCATATGTATGACTTTCTTTCTTCTGCTGAACATAAACAAAGATTTTTAGAAGAACATTTCAGCTCTGTCGGCCTATTTAATGCATGTGAATGGTGACCAGAACTTTGAAGCTCCAAAAAGCACATTAAGGTAGTATAAAAGTAATCTGTAAGACTCTAGTGCTTTAATCCATGCCTTCTAAAGCGATATGATAGGTGTGTGTGAGAAAGAGATCAGTATTAAAGTCCTTTTTTACTATAAATTCTCCCTACCCAGTTGGTGGCAATATACACAAAGAATGCAAATCAACAAAAACAGAAGAAGAATGTGGAAGTGAAAGTGGAGATTTATTGTAAAAAGGATTAAAATATTGATATTTTTCTCACCCACACCTACCATATCGCTTCTGAAGATATGGATTTAACCACTGAAGTCTTATGGATTAGTTTTATGCTGCCTTCATGTGCTTTTTAGAGCTTTAAAGTTTTGGTCACCATTCATTTGGACTGAATGGACCTAAAGAGCTGAGATATTCTTCTAATAATCTTAAGAGAGACAGTCATACACATCTGGGATGGCATGATGGTGAGTAAATGATGAGAGAATTTTCATTTGTGGGTGAACTATTCCTTTAAGGACTTCAGTCACCATTGACTTTCATTGTAAAAAAAATGCAAAGAAGTGAAAGGTGACATCTCCCTTTCTCTGCCTAACATCTCTCTTTCTGTTTACTGGAAGAAAGAAAGTCATACAGGTTTTAAATTACATGATATTATGTAAATGATGACAGAATTTAAATTTTGGGGTGAACTGTCCTTTTATAAAGTAGTGTAACATGACATTTTGTTTGTACAGTATAATGACATTTGTGTTTTTTATACGTGTGTGTGTGTGTGTGTGTGTGTGTGTGTGTGTGTGTTTTGTAAAAGGCTCAATACAAATGTTGATTTGTGTCAGAGCTTGAAGAATTTGCTGGAGAATGAAGCTGTTTTACCCGCGCTGGACCCAGACACGAGGCAAGCAGAATTCCCATGTTTGGACCTCTGCACCAATTGCAAAATACATTTTGACAACTAATTGAACCCTCACTAAAATGATTATAAAGTGCATTAATTACACCTCACAAAGCTATAGAGAAGATAAACAGAAGCAGATGTATTCCTAAACCAAACAACAGAATGAATGTGGACTCACCTTAGCTATGTTTATGTGGTTCTGTTGCCTGTTTAGGAGAGTCGCAGAGCTCTTCATGTTTGATTTTGAGATCAGTGGGATACATCTGGATGAATCGAAGGTTTGTAAGAACAGTCCTGGAAGCCTTGTTCTGTTTCTGCACAATACAACCCAAATGTGATTACACTGACTTTTGTATATCTTTCTGTATGATTTATCTCAGAGAAAAAAGGTTGTCGCTCTGAACGTGAAGCTCCTGGATCTCTACCATGAGTTTCTAAGTGGTTCTCAGCTCCCAAATGCCATAGAGAAGCAGGTTCTACCAGAACACATCCGCCACTGTTTCTCCATAGACGGGAACTGCGTTCAGATCGGTGGGCTGCATGCGGACTCTCCGAATGAGCTGGTGCGTGTGAAAGAATGATTCCTTTGTTGCTTGAGCTTAAGGGATAGTTCACCCAAGAATGAAAATTCTGTCATCATTTACTCATCCTCGTTCTAAACCCCTTTCTTGCAACACAAAATTAGATATTAGTCACCATTCACTTTCATTGGATGAAAAAAGATGACATGAGGGTCAGTAAATAATGACAGAATGTTTATTTTTGAGTGTACTAGGCCTGTTCCTTATCCTTGACAAAGTAGTTACGTGACTTTCATGTTTCTTCATAGTGTGACATGCTCTAGTCTGTGTCTGTAAGCTAGCTTATTTTTTGCATGTTTGGTAAGCAGTCATCCTTTCTTCCCTCTGGTAGGTACGGGAAGCTGCATATAAAATCTTTCTGTATCCCAGCAATAGTCTTTTGCTTTGTCTGGATGAGCTTTTGGCCTGTAGACATGAGCTGGCAACATTAGTGGGCTATGAGTCGTTTGCACACAGGGCTTTGAAAGGAACAATGGCTAAAACTCCAGGTAAATAAGTGTAAAATCAAAGCAAAATCCGCTTGACTAAAAACCGCTGCAAATAATGAAGCCGCGGTAACAATTTGCAAACACCGGGTTTGTTTTTCAGAAACTGTGATGAAGTTTTTGAAGCTGCTTACAGAAAAACTTTCTGACAGGTGTGTTGCACACACTTTTACACACTTGATGTTTGAAAATCGTTAATGTGTAATAAACTTTACTCTCTTTTATGTTATAAAACAGAACGTCAAAGGATTTCAAGATGATGAGAGAAATGAAAAAGAAAACACACTCAACAAATCATGTAAAAATGTATTTTTGCTTTGGATTTGTTGTGAGAACACAATAGCTGTGTCCCAAATGCTGCACTATGCACTTACAATATACACTATGTAGTATATTTGTCACAAATTAAATACAAACTTTTTTTTAGTATGTTGAAGCACTCACTGTGTTTCAGCTGTCGGAAGTGACATTTCAAATGTACAAGATGTGTTGCTGCTAGCTTTAGCACCTTAGACAACTCAGTTCAACACTTGTATTTCAAATCATGTCCAAATTCACACAGTGTGGGGTGAATATGACATGCTGATACGGTTAGTTTAGGTCTATTTACCATTAATTACAGTTGTTTTGTCAGTCCAGCATCGGGGCTAGGTAACCCCACCCCTTCCGCTGCACAAGGGAAGCCGCAACTGATGAGCCGATATACCACACAGTTTTTTCGGTTGAAGAAGTCCATCATCCGGGTACTCGTAGTACACTTTTTTTGTTGCATTTCATCCAAAAAGAAAAATGCCTCATGCCATCCCAGATGTGTATGACTTACTTTCTTCTGCAGAACATAAATGAAGGTTATTAGAAGAATATCTCAGCTCTGTTGGTTTATACAATACCTAATAAGTGAATGGTGACCACAACTTTGAAGCTTCAAAAAGCACATAAAGGCCACATAAAAGTAATCCATAAGACTCCAGTGCTTAAATCCACATCTTCAGATGTTATATGATAGATGTGGATGAGTAACAGATCAATATTTAAGTCCTTTTTTACTATAAATCTCCACTTTCACTTTCTTTCATGTTTTGAAAGTGAAAGTGTGTATTTATGGTAAAAAAATGCCTTAAATATTGGTTTGTTTCTCACCCACACCTATCATATAACATCTGAAGATATTAACTTTTTTCTCTTGGGCGAACAGTTGCACCCTCTTTAAACTTTTAAGTTTATACTTAAGCGTGACGTAGTTTTAAAATGAGTTAGTTTAGGGTGATGTCACAGTGTTTAACGTACTGTTCCAGCCACAAGTAAAGCCAATAATGCATGTTTTTCCCTCCGTGGACCACTGATTTTAGCACTGTGTCACTTCATTGCTTTATTAAGCTTGTCACGGCCCCTTCCACTTTTAAAAACTCTAATCTCTCTCTCTACTCATTTGTCGTGGCTGCACAGTCTTTGTGTAGAATTTGTGTTTCAAATCGTGTAAAAAAGTATACTTCTGCACAATCTCTGAGCGATGGGCTTCAAAGATATCCATTTTAATGACAGTAACCAAGGTAACAATTCCTCAACTGGCATGTGTGTTTGTAAATAAAAAATATAATGTCTAAACTACATTCATGATTTGTTTTAACCAGTCATCAATGCTCTTCGACCAACCGAGTTCTCTTGAGTCAAGAATTTCAGAGATGTGAGCGAACAGGAGAAAAATCACCAAACACGGTGGCAGAACATAAATTTCACTGGATTTCGTCATCATTTGTAGGCGAACAAAGCCTGTTCGCCCTTTACATTTACATTTATGCATTTGGCAGACGCTTTTAACCAAAGAAACTTACAGTGCGCTTATTACAGCGACAATTCCCCCAGAGCAACCTGGAGTTAAGTGCCTTGCTCAAGGACACAATGGTGGTGGCCGTGGGGATCGAACCAGCGACCTTCTGATTACCAGTTATGTGCATTTGCCAACTACGCTACCACCACTAGCACCACTCATTATCATATCGCTTCTGAACACGTGGATTAAACCACTGAAGTTATATGGTTTACTTTTATGTCCTTACATGCTTTTTGGAGCTTTTAAGAGCTGGTCTCCATTTACTTGGTTTGTAAGGACATACATAGCTGAGATATATACAAATCTTCATTTGTATTCTGTGCAAGAAAGAGTCATACACATCTGGGATGACATGAGAGTAAATGATGAGAATTTAAATTTTTGAGTGAGCTATCCCTGTAACATACTACTTACACTACAAAATGATGTAGAATAGTGCAGAAGTGTGCTATTTGGGACGCATTGTGTATGAGCTGGGATGCTTTTTTTGCATTACAAATGCAGACAAATTGCTTTTTTTTTTTCACATATTATACATATTTAAAAAAATATGTATTTTATTTTTTTATAGGAAGTAATGCCGTGGGATCATGCATACCTCAGTGGAGCCATACGAACAGAAAAGTCAGAATGAATGCGCATATTGCAATATTAAGCTGCAAATCTTTTAAAAGTTCTTCAGACTATCCTCATATATGCCAATGTACTGATTTTCCTATAGGTTTAATGTAGATCCCAGTGTTTACAGTCCATACTTCTCTCTTGGTGCTTGCATGGAGGGACTCAACCATCTCTTTACGCAGCTTCTTGGCATCTCTTTCCAAGCGGAGGAGCCAATGATGGGTGAGGTGTGGAATGAAGAAGTTCGAAAACTGGTAAACTTTAGAAATGTTATCTCTTCCATCTTCTTTTGCTCAGTTTTTAAGAGTGACCATTTTCAAGGTTGACTGTTATCTTCACCTATGAACAGGCGGTAGTCCATGAAACAGAGGGGCTGTTGGGATACATCTACTGTGATTTATTTCGTAGACCTGATAAACCTCACCAGGTAAAGCTTGCTGCTCAGAGCAATGTGACAAAGCATATGCGCCAACTGCTAGACCATGGCATTGACTCCGTTGGACACATCTTTATTTATTTGACACATTTTAACTCAAAATCTATCCAGTAGATTTAAAAACAGAACATGTGAATCATACATGGACAAGGCTGTTTGTAGACTTTGGAACCGAAAAGCCACATGAGCAACATAGCGACGTTTCAGCTGATTAATCGACCTGATTGTTGTATTGGCTGGTAACATGAACATCTCTCATATTGCAGGACTGTCATTTCACCATTCGTGGTGGGCGGCTCAGGGAAGATGGTGTTTACCAGCTGCCTGTTGTGGTGCTGATGCTGAGTCTACCTCCACCCAACAGCAAAACACCATCTCTGCTCACCCCCTCCATGGTGGAGAACCTCTTCCATGAGATGGGACATGCCATGCACTCTATGTTAGGACGGACACGGTATCAGCATGTCACCGGTCAGAATTCATTTAGCAATATAACTGACATTTGTATAATTGTTTAAACATGTATTTTGTATACAGTAAATCAGATACATGTATGAAATGCATGAATGCGTGGGTGGACTTTTAAAGTATGGATCTCTGAAATATAATGATAATCTTTGTGACAAATGATTCTGTTATATGTGAAAGGACAAATAAGGTGGTGAAACTGTTTGACCACAATTGTTTTTATTTACTATAAAGGAACCAGGTGCTCTACAGATTTTGCGGAAGTCCCATCTGTTCTGATGGAGTATTTTGCCTCAGATTATCGAGTTGTGAGCCAGTTTGCTCGACATTATCAGACTGGAGAGGTGAGTCGCAGGAGTATGTGTATACCTGTTTTACTGTGTATATACAGCTACACATACAGTTGAAGTCAGAAGTTTATGTACACTTAGGTTGATACCACTAAAACAAATTTTTTAACCACTTCACAGATTTAATATGAGCAAACTATAGTTTTGGCAAGTTGTTTAAGACATCTACGTTGTGCATGACTCAATAATTTTCCAACAATTTTTTACAGACAGATTGTTTCACTTTTAATTGACTACACACAATTAGTGGGACAGACGTTTACATACAAGATAACTGTGCCTTTAATCAGCTTGGAAAATTTCAGAAAATTATGTTAAGCCTTTAGACAATTAGCCAATTTGTTTCTTATAGGAGGTGTACTGAATTGGAGATGTACCTATGGATGTATTTTAAGACCTACTTTCAAACTCAGTGTCTCTTTGCTTGACATCATGGGAAAATCAAAAGAAATAAGCAAAGACCTAAGAAAAAAATTGTGGACCTCCATAAGTCTGGTTCATCCTTGGGAGCAATTTCAAAATACCCTAGGTACCACGTTCATCTGTACAAACAATAGTACGCCAGTATAAACACCATGGGACCACACAGCCATCATACCGCTCAGGAAGGAGACTCAATCTGTCTAGAGATTAACGTAGTTTGGTGCGAAAAGTGCAAATCAATCCCAGAACAACAGCAAAGTACCCTGTTAAGATGCTGGAGGAAACAGGTAGACAAGTATCTATATCCACAGAAAAACTAGTAAAATATCGACATAACTTGAAAGGCTGCTCAGCCAGGAAGAAGCCAATGCTACAAAACCACCATAAAAAAGCCAGACTACAGTTTGCTAGTCCACATGGGGACAAAGACCTCTGGTCTGATGAAACCAAAATGTAACTTTTTGGCCATAATGACCATCGTTATGTTTGGAGGACAAAGAGTGAGGCTTGCAAGCCGAAGAACATCATTCCAACCATGAAGCATAGTGGTGGCAGCATCATGTTGTGGGGGTGCTTTGCTTTGCTGAGGGACTGGTGCACTTCTCAAAATAGATGGCATCATGAGGAAGGAAATTTATGTGGATATATTGAAGCAACATCTCAAGAAATCAGCCATAGAGTGAAAGCTAAATTAAAAGCAAATGGGTCTTACAAAAGGACAATGACCCCAAGCACACCTCCAAAGTTGTGGCAAAATAGCTTAAGGACAACAAAGTCAAGTTATTGGAGTGGCCATCACAAAGCCCTGACCTCAATCTGTTAGAAAATGTGTGAGCAGAACTAAAAAAGCATGTGCCAGCAAGGAGGCCTACAAACCTGACTCAGTTACACCAGTTCTGTCTGGAGGAATGGGCCAAAATTCCAGTAACTTATTTTGAGGTGGTTGTGGAAGGCTACCCAAAATGTTTGACCCAAGTTAAACAATTTAAATATAATGCTACCAAATATTAACAATGTGTTTGTAAACTTCTGACCCACTGGGAATGTGATGAAAGAAATAAAAGCTGAAATAAATCATTCTCTTTACTATTCTGACATTTCACATTCTTAAAATAGTGATCCTAACTGACCTAAGATAGGGAATGTTTTCTACGATGAAATGTTCCTAATTGTGAGTTTAAATGTATTTGGCTATGGTGTATGTAAACAACTGTACCTCTAAACTCCTTTAGAGGAACTTTGAAAAGCTGCATGTTGAACTTATGTCTGTTCTCCTGCTAAATGTCCCCTACAGCCCCTCCCAGAGAGACTTGTGTCCCGTTTGTGTGAGTCTAAGAGGGTTTGTAGTGCTGCTGACACTCAATTGCAGGTACTAAAGAAAGAGTTCTGCTCTCAGTTAGAGAATTATTCTGCTTGTATGAATGAAATCTGTGCTTGGAGGAGTAATTGTGCCAGTAAACCTTTGTTGAGATATTCCAGAGCATCTTGCTCTATAAGTGATGACATAATTGACCCTCTATCTGGGTGCCGCTTGGTCTCTGAAGATGGGTAATTCTTCTCTTTGTAGATTTACTATGCAGCTTTGGATCAGGTTTATCATGGCAAACCACAATATAGAACAACCACTGCCATCCTCAGAGAAATGCAGGAGAAATTTTACGGGTTACCATACGTTCCTGACACTGTGAGTAGATATGGGTTTAGGTTTTTCAAGATTTTATGCAAGTTTTAATGGACGATGGTGAAATGAAAGGCCTTTTTGATATTGTAGGCTTGGCAGCTGAGATTCAGTCACTTGGTTGGCTATGGTGCTAAGTATTATTCCTACCTCATGTCCAGGGCTGTGGCCTCCATGGTGTGGAGGCAGTGCTTTCTAAAGGACCCCTTCAGCAGGTCAGTGGGGGATAAAAAGTGTGTAGTTTGTACTATTGAGGACATCTTTCTCTCGTGTACTCTCACTTAGCACTTTGTTTGGAACACTATGGTCCTAATAAAGTGCCCAACGTGGTCTTCTGCTGTTGTAGCCCATCCACCTCAAGGTTCGACATGTTGTGCAGAGTGGTTATTGGAGTTACCGTAGCCTTTCTGTCAGCTCCAACCAGTCTAGCCATTCTTTGACCTCATCCATTGACCTATTTCATCAACAAGGCATTTCTCTCTGCAGAATTGCTGCTCACTGGATGTTTTTTGTTTTGGGCACCATTCTGGATAAAATGTTTGTGCATGAAAATCCCAGCTTAGCAGTTACAGAAATACTCAAACCAACAATCATGCCACAGTCGAAATAGCCAATATAAAATGTTTTCCCCATTCTGATGGTTAATGTGAACATTAACTGAAGCTCCTGACTAGGGATGGTTTCACGGTATACCATGCTTTGAAAATTGACGGTTATTGTACATTTGCTTATATACGGTATTGAGAAAAAATTGCAACCATATGGAGAATCTCACATGCGCTTGCGCATCTCCTTTATTTCTTGTCTGCCTGTCAGACTCGTCAACTTGCGACACACGCATGCACGCGCAGCGGAGAAAACGTCTGAGAGAAGCGAGGCGAGGGGGTCTGACATGAGTGTGTGTGTGAGTTAAAGCAGTGTTTCTCAACTGGTCTATTCGGACTGGGTCAGTAATGCCATGGTTCTCCCATTGAGGATATTTCGGCGGCCGCCCAAGTGATAGACTATTTAGGACTGCCGAGGCAGATTTAATGATAATCTCGCAAACAGCTAAAGCAGACATGGGCAACATACGGCCCGCGTGCTGGATCAGGCCCTCCACATGGTTTCATGTGGCCCGCGGCTCATTTATCGTAAAATCGTTTTTATTTTTCATTGGATATTTCAGTTAACTTGCATTGGGACCTAACGCATCTCCACAAACATTTAACATGCAGATAAGAGATGAAACACACCCAGTTTGAGATTTATACTTGCACAAATTGGAAATATTCCTCCTAATGTTATACTTATTTTGTGCAATCTGGCAACCATGCACGTCTCACTTTCCCCTTTGAACAAATTTAGCGATCTGTAGTGCAATATTCTCCTCAAGGAAGAGTGTTATACGGCTACTCTGTGTCCATTCTTGAGGCTGCTTGTGATGTTTGCTGCTACTAATTTAGCAGGTAATCACTTCTCAGTGATTAAATAAATAAAAGTAGATCTCGGCATCATTGACACACAGAGGGCGATCAAAAGCATGCCAGAGACAAATATGTAAATGTATTTTTTATTTGTGCAATATAGAAACATTGAAGTCCCTTCGCACCTGTATGTTAATCTAACTTGCAGTAATCATTTATCATATTCATGCAGTTGTGTTATTCAGTTGAGTGTTGAAACCATCGAGGAGACCTGCATCATGACACTTTTAGCATGTAAACTGGTAATGTTTTAAAAAAAAAAAAATATATATATATATATATATATATATATATATATATATATATATATATATATATTATTAAAACTGAATAATAAATGAACAGGGAAGTAGAGATGGCAAAATAAATGTATAATCTCTGCCTTTATTCAGTTTATTTATTGCCTGATAGAAAAGTATCTATCTTTGTAGAGCAATATAATACTTTAAGCAATTGCAGAATAGTCTCACTAGTCACAGATACATTTCAGAAAATTGAGTACACGACTATTTCTTGGCTTAAAAGATACAAAAACCAAATCAATGCAGAACATTGTATCTCAAAAGTAATACAATGTGGCCCCCCCATGCACTACTTAAAGCCCGATGTGGCCCCTTTACCAATATAGTTAAAAATATTCATAATTACGCACATCACCTTTACAAATTTGTTTCAGGATTTTGCATGAGTAAAAGTAACTGTTATATTTTGACTAAATGTTTCAGTTTCATATGAAATAATCTAAAGCTAGAATTTATTAGACCTCATTTTATATCAACAGTGGCAGATGTAGTTAAAGTTTCAAGATGTTTCAGCTAGTATTTATTTTTCATAAATACATTAATTTATTATTAATATTATTAAAGACTGGCACAGTGACCATGGTAATGAAGAGCCTTTCCTTCTTTGTAATATATGTATAAATATGTAATATTAGGTAACACATGGGATAATAATGGTCTCATATAAGTAAATATGTTTTTAAAAGGGGGAGAGACAACTTCCTGTAGATTTTGTTGTTGACATCAACAACAAAAATAATGACATTTGATGCATGTCCTTGTACTGGAAATCCATGAACAAAACTATGCAACATAAAAGGAAATGCAACACAGGATACATTAAATACAAGTTATGTTTAATCTATGACAGGTCGACACTTGATTTCCAATGTTTCCTGAAGCAAAACCAGTTGATAAGCACCGAGTTAAATGTACAGACAGGAGCAGTCTGGCCTCGCTGTCGTGCACCTACAGTATATGTTAATTATTAATAATCATAGGACATTACTTCAAAAGCTCACACAGCTGATGTTATTTTTCATTTAGTAGTTTAACATGCTATGATAACATGTAAACTAACAAGCTTTAGTTATATAACATGTTATAGTTACATTATATTTCTATCATGTTTATTATAATTCTGTTTCAAAAGGGAGACATGTTTTTTTAGTACATATGTACCAAGAGTGGCCGCACATCATTCTTAAAAGTGTAACACATACTTCTATAAAATAAATGGTTTCAAATAATGTATTTGCTCAAAAAATAAAATAACCCTTCTGTTTTCACTAATAATATTAATTGTGTAATACCGTGATATTTTCTGAGACAGTTATCATACTGAAAATCTCATACCATTGCAACCCTACTCCTGACCCATATCTGCAGGATTTTATACATTGCACTGCTGCCAAATGATTGGCTGATTTGATAATCACATGAATATGTAGCTGTACAGGTCTTCCTAATAAATTGCTCAGTGAGTGCACTAGTTGCACAAATCATCATTAAAAACTTTTTTTTTTTTGTCAAATATTTTCAAACTCTCTATTTATACAATTTTATTTAACAGTAGCTTCATGTTAATCTTTAGACTTTTAAAACGTGTAACGTATATGGTTACCTCAGCATTATGGGCTGTGTAATACTATGGACCAGTAAAGTCTAATAAAAGGGCCCAAGACATTAATATGAGTTTCTGCTGCAGAGTGATGGGAGAGCGTTACCGTAGAGAGATGCTTGCTCATGGAGGTGGTAAAGAGCCTATGCTAATGGTTCAAGGTAAATAAATCCCCATTTGTCAGTCTTTGTGAAATGCCATTTTAAATCACTTCAAACTGTAACATTATCACCTTGTCTTCAAACTGAAACTCATTTATTTTTTCCAGGAATGTTACAGAAGGCTCCTACCATTGAAGACTTTGTTGATGCACTAGTATTTGACCTTGATGCAGATTTCAAATCCTCCATTTAGCAGACCGTTAATAATTGTAATGTCTCCACCATCCTAATTTCTTCATAAACTGGGTGTTACCTCACCGTTTCCCCTTGTTCTGTGTTGCCGTTAAGCCTTATTATAATGTGAAATGATAACTTGCAAGACTTGTCTCTTTCTGCTTACGATTAGCTGTATTTCATATACAATACTTGTAACTAAACACTAACGCTACCTGAATATCGATGATGGTAATTCTCATTATGATTTAAAGAGTAATCAACCATTCCCTCTAATTTGAATATTTAGCAAAACTGTTTGGATTCAGATGTTGCTAAAAGAAATAGCTAATTCCTTGAAATCCCAGTGACGTTCTGCTGTATTTAATGTGCGATAGCTGTGTAGCGATAGCTAGTTTAACATTCCTGTAGCTACGCAAATGCTGCTGGATTAAAACTCAGATAACATGATTCATAAACTGAAAATGACTGGCATTCACTTTACCATAAGAATTACCTGATAGGAAACAAACCTGATCACAAAAGTGCATTCACAGATCTGCTCACTTGAAATGTAAGGTACATAAAGAAATGCACAAACACAAGATACTTTTATTTGTTTATTTACCTATACAAAAGACCATTACTCAAGCCAGGGTGCAATCTGAAAGACAAATTAAAATCATATTAGATGGAGACAGCTAGACGCAATAGAGATATGTCATCACATTCAATAATATACACGCACTTATGTTGATAATCACCACGTTATGCCTCTTTCTCTGGAGCTGCCTCATCTGTGCCCTTGGTGTTTCTGGTGTAGATGATCTGAGCTCTGTGCTTGGACACCAGCTTGATCAGCCCTGATAACACAAAAACACCTTTAATTCCTAACTAGGCATTACACACCACTCAAAACATGAGCTGCAATTGTGAGGAGTCTTGATTCCCATACGTGGCATTGGGTAGTCAAATCTAAACACCACTGTACTTTTTTTTTTGCACATAACATCTACCTCCTGATGCCGCTTGCACTGTTATGGCCACCGGCCATATACATATTTACACCTCATTCTGTCCAATGTACCTTCAGTTTATGCTTCATTTACACCTTGTACTGTATTATAGACATTTGCATTGAGCTGGTCTGCTTCTCTACAGAACTTTGCACTCAAAAAACCCATATTGTATATACTTACACATACACATATTGCTATTTGCACTTCTGGTTAGACGCTAACTGCATTTCATTGGCTGTATACTTGTATATTGCACAATGACAATAAAGTAGAATATAATCTAAACATGGAAATTAATTATAATAATCATATTTTTAGTCACAACATCTGATCATCACCTTTGCCAAGCAGCTCCTGAAGGGCAGCCCTGGCCAGCGAGCCCCTAATCTTCAGCCTCTCAGATACCACAGCGGGTGTGATAAGCTTGTAGTTGGGAACTTCTTTGTACAGTTTGTCATAAGTGGCCTTATCGAAGAGGACGAGGTTGTTGAGCTTGTCCCTCACCTTTCCTTTGGACCACTTCTGCTCAGAACCAAGGAAGGCCAAAGTTAAATCCCAACATAGGCTATTTACATGCAACTGCACTATAACACTGTATGAATCAGGGCTCAAAACACGGCCAACAGGCATTTCAATGCCATTTAAATATTTTTGCAAATGTCAGCAAATTTGATTATTTTACCTTCTTCTTCGCCTTGCCTCCGGATTTGTTGACGGGATCCTTGTCCTTTTTGGACTTGCCCGTATCCTTCTTCTGCTTGCTATCCTTGGGCGGCTACAGAGTCAAAGCGAACACATTTTAGACAACACGCATTAAACACATCTTTTTATTATTAATTTTAATAAGCACAAATAAAAAACGCGTGCCAGTGCGGGGTACGTGTACTCGGGCCTCGCGCACAACGTGCGTACAGAACGGCGACTCTTCAATTCACATACAATAATCACACAAAAACATTGAAATGACCAACTTCAGATACATTTTGTTATTGTTTATGCTTTAAAGCACAGGGCATAGATGTTTTAATGCGGCTACAACGCGTGAAGAGCGGGTAAAAAGTTATATTTTCTAATGTGATGGAGTCGCTCGAGCACTCACCATGCTGAGGCGTTGCGAGCAGCGGAAGAGAAAGAAAGAGGCGCACGCGCACGTCCGCTTTGTCCCCGTGCGCTTCGACGTGAGAAGCGCGTGCGGTCGTGGTGTACTGCAGCTTGTGGCCGCTCCCTGCAGGACAGGAGCGAGTTTGCGCAACTTTATAAAGCGTATTTTTTAATTTACAGAGTTCAAAAGGTAGGCTACTGCATGCAACTAATATCATTTATTAATCTCAAGATATATATATATATATATATATATATCTCGAGATTAATAAATTATATTTTATATTAAATTATATTTTATTAATCTCGATTTATTTAGAATAAAGTTTGGGACAAAAATGTTTGTGTTTCTCACTTTGTGCTCATAGTTTTTGATGAAAACATCACATTCAGTCAGGCGGTCACATATGGTCTAGTTGCTTAAATATTTAAACGTATACAAAGCTCAAACCAGATCTGAAATTCCACTGAAATGACTGCCCTCAGTCGGATGCAGTGAAAAGGCAGTAAGTTGACAGTCCAGTAAAATGAAAGACAATAATCTGCATAAAATTGTAAGGAGTAAAAAGTACTATAGTTATTTGAAAATGTAATTAAGTAAAAGTACAAGTATTGTGTTTAAATTGCAGTACCAATGTACAAATCCCAAAAAATAATACTTAAGTATTTTTACTCAAGTACTTTACATCCATGGATATGCAAGATTACATATACATCATGTCATGCTGTTATTTAAAACAAATAATTTGCATTTCTTCTAAAAAACCATAAAAAAAAAAAATAAATAAAATCATATGTGACTAAAGTGTGATCACAAGAATAGTTGAGATATTTTTTGTTTGTTTATTTACCTACACAAAAGAACATAACTCAAGCTTCAAATATATAATATTTAAAATGGCAAAAACTAGTCATAACTTTTGCTGAAACAAGCTGCCAGATGAACTAATGTGCGAGGTTACAGGTCACAGTTTTGAGAGAGAGATGCATAGTAGTTCACGAGAAAAACTTTGGAGGAAGTTGATATGTCCTGCATTGTGACATGCTGTCTAAAACTATTTTATACAGACAGATGCCAATTCTTTCAAATTCCATGACTACACAGTAGTTCATAAGTCACACCAAATGTCCAAATCTTAATATTTCACATACACAAAGAATGCCATATTTAAAAATGTGATATTCACCAACACCTTCAACTGTGTATCCTTAGCTGGGATGCACTAAATGAGCTACTTAAGATTAAATGGACAGCTTCTAGAATCTAGTATTTCACAGTGCCATGCAGTTTAACACCACAGTCAAATGAAAATATTAAAATTCTCGATAAAAGTGTATGCTCAAAATTAAAATAAGCAAGTCAAATACAAATATATATATATATATATATATATGCCTAATATTGTGTAGGTCCCCCTTGTGCCGACCCGCATCTCAGAAAAGCATTCTGAGATGATATTCTTCACACCACAATTGTACAGAAGGGTTATCTGAGTTACCATAGACTTTGTCAGTTCAAACCAGTCTGACCATTCTCTGTTGACCTCTCTCATCAACAAGGCATCTCCATCCACAGAACAGCCGCTCACTGGATGTGTTTTGTTTTTGGCACCATTCGGAGTAAATTCTAGAGACGGTTGTGTGTGAAAATCACAGGAGATCAGCAGTTAGAGAAATACTCAAACCAGCCCATCTGGCACCAACATCCATGCGATTAATCAGCCAATTGTGTGGCAGCAGTGCATAAAAAAATCTAGCGGTGAGGGGAAAAAAATGTTTCAGCGATGCATCGCGATTCATACTCAAACAATTCTGAATCGATTCTCAAAAGAATCAGAATTGATTCAGAGTTCAGTTTAAATCACGGCAGAGCAGTGGCGCACGCCAAAGACTGACGTAGAACAAAGACGCCAGTTAAGTGCACACACTAAAGTCAAGTGCACACACACGACTGTTTGTAGACCAGCTGTATCAAACACATGACCATTTGTGCCCCGAAATTCTTTCACAAACCCACGCACATAGCATTCCTGATAACAAGGCAACATGAAAGACAAGCTCGCACATATTTGCACACAACGGGGGGAACACAGAAGAAAATAATGACGCGGAAGCGGTTTGGGAGATGTTGGTGATGTTTTCAATTAATTATCCCCCATTAATTACATTTCTGAAGCAACAACTGCGCTTTGTAAACCGCTTTACTATCACCTGTGCAGGTGAGGAGAAGCTGACAGCTGCACTCTCATATAAGCGTATAAAAATAAATGAATAGCATGGCATAGATTAATTTTAAATAATAATTCAATTATATTAAATGATTTACAATGCTTAAACAAATTATATTATCAGTTATAATAGAAGTAATACCATTCAGTGTGTTTTGATGAACCAATTTTTTTTTAAATACAAGGTGCTAAAGAAAGAAACTGAAAAACTGAGATATTCTTTTAAACTATAGAACCATTTATTTAATCTTGTGCATGTTCCCTGTTTCATTCACAGCTCAAATTTTGAAGAAACTAAAAAAAAAAAGAAAGAAATGGAACGACAAGATGCAGTTATGCATCGAGAATCGTTTTATAATAGTATCGTTACCCTTTGAATCGTAATTTAATCGAATCGTGAGGCCAGTGAAGATTCCCACCACTAATACAATCATGCAGATACGGGTCAGGAGCATCAGTTAATGATCACATCAAAAAATGTGATCTCCGTGATTTGGACCGTGGCATGATTGTTGGTGCCAGATGGGCTGGTTTGAGTATTTCTGTAACTGCTGATCAGTGGCATGTGGCATGTTCTGGCGGCAGGAGGGGGACCTACACAATATTAGGAAGGTGGTTTTAATGTTGTGGCTGATCGGTATATATATATATATATATATATATATATATATATATATATATATATATATATATATATATATATACACACATACATATACTGCTGGAGAACTACAGTGTTTAAAATAATTCTGTTGTTACGGATAATCAAATTTTAATTAATGTTCACACTGTTACACAGCATAAAGGATACTGCTGAGTACATGAAATTACTAGTCATAACTAGTAACATATTTAATCATTAAATTCCTTGAAGTGGTAAGTGGCATCAGTACAGATTTTTAAAGTGCAAAATGATTGGCAAGTAATCATTTGTAAGTTCTAGAAAAGCGGTTACACAAATAACAAAGAGGCATACCCAACTAGTGGCATGTAAATACAAATGCTAATTAAAACCTCTGTGTTAAAGAAACATTAACATTCATGTGATATAATTTAAGTTATTGCACACAAAAAACTAAACTCTCCAGACCTTGTGCGTAAACATTCCTATTTTATAAAACAGTACAAGCTTTGTTCTTTTGAAAGATGTATTGTTGAGCCATCTCTAGCTGAAATGTCAGTGGACTGTTATTTCTGCGGAAAGAAATGTGCTATAATGTGATACTGAAGGTGATCTTACTGAAGGAGTGCAAGTAAAAATAAGTAACACTGACATTAAAACCATGGAGCCATTCTTTTGGAACAGATGTCCTGATGGTCTCTGATTGGCAGCATGCTGTCACATTTGCAGAGCTCTCTGATAGGTTCATTTTCAGAGGATTAGTCCATCTTTTTAGGTACATGGCCCATTTTAGTGCGCATGTTTCGCACAAAGAAGAAACAAACAGTTATTGCAGCGCAGGAGACCTCTGCTATCCAGAATGCCGTGTCCCAGCTGTAGTGTTTTGCAATGGTGCTGAACGGCAGACCAGCAATAAAAGCACCAACTGAAAAACAAATAAAAATCCACAACCAAACTGTTAGGAAAATATGACAACATGGAAAACTTTAGCAATAAAATGTTTTATACTCGTCTTTCTTCATGTAGATGGATTTTATTCTGAAATAAATTTTCAGAAGACTTACCATTTGCCATCAGAGCTACTATGGCATGGGATGTTCCACAAAAATTGGAGGGGGCACTCTCACTCGCAATCACCCCAAACAAGGCGATTGGTCCGTACGAGGAAAATCCAAATGCAGCACCAAGAATCAAAATCCAAAGCTATAAAACAGAGAGAAAAATCGTTGGACTACATTCAGAATTTAAGCATGACGATCATGGTGATGGCGAAAATCAGTTTAAACATGATTCTAGTAAAAGGTTGGGGAGCTATACCTCCTTCTCTGACACGCCAGTGAGAACTGAAAGTGGATGGAGAGCCAAAACCCACAGCGGTGCTTCCTAAGAAAGAATATATTTGTATTTAATGGAAGAACTTACAGCTAAAACAATCTGGAAAAATATACCCAAAATAGGAATAGGGGCAGGCTCATACTCAAATAAATTCTGAAACTAAAATTCACCTCTGGTGTCTCTGGCGTGATAGTGACCCGAAAGAGGTACATAGACACAGCCATGCCTGCCATCATCATCAGCAGCAGCCCATGACGAGGGCTACCATATATACCCAGCCCTTGCTGTGTACAACATTCCACAAAGAAGTTATTGTGCATTTATTAACATCTTTGCTTCAATACATATCCAATATACAAATGGAAATCAACCTATTAATGGTCTGTTTACATTGCACTTGTACCCACCCTCGCAACAGCCCTGTCAGAAAGATAACCAGCTCCAATGCTGCCAAAGAACCCACCAACTTCCAGTGCACTCATGTATGAACTGCCTGCAGAAAACAAACAAATACATTATCATCCTCACATAGGCCAAACAACACAGACAGTGTTAGAATGGCTGTATTCAGAACAACTTCATTCTGATTTAATCTAAGTTCAAACTTAAGAGTGAAATCAATGGTTCAGAATGAACAAGCAACCAAACACTAAAACTTCAGGTAAAGTAACCAACTCGCCCATCATTGCAGACTGGCCTTTCTCCTGCATGAGAAAGAGTTGACCCCAATCAGTGCAGGCGATTTTCACCCCAAACACAACCAGGTAGCCTGCAGACAGCACCCAAAGGTAGGGAGACAGCAGGAACTCTTTCAAGGTGCTTTCATCATTAGGAACTGGAAAAAGGGGTTGAGTTGAATGACAAGAGCAGCAGCCAGTAGTGAATTATTAACATAACAACATAAAGTGAACTAACAGTGAACCATGACAGTATAAAACAGAGGAATGTTTTTAAATTGTCATTAATGAATTATTTGATCGTCAATTGCTTGAAATAAAATTCACTAAACGGGTAATAAAGGGGTAATGTCATAACTTTTTTTTTATATTTATTTTCCTTGAGGTTCAGTTTTAATGTTAAATGCACAAAAAAAAAAAAAAAATCTGTCAAATTATAGTATTAAATGACCTTTTTACACCCTGTCTCTCTTTCTGAAACGTTCGGGTTTCTGTGCTGACCCCTTTAAGATTTCAATTTACACGCCCACTGTGTTATGATCCCTATTCACATCACACACACACACACACACACACACACACACACACACACACACACACACACACACACACACACACACACACACACACTCGATTAAGATTTTTAATCAAATTAATTACATGGTGTCCCAATTGATCGCATATACAAATATTTGCTGAGAAATCCCCTCATATAACAATAACTCAATATATAATGATTATACATATTTATATCAATATATAATGATTATACATATTTATATCAAAATATATATATAAAAAAGTATTTTTTTTAATAAATTTTTCCTTTATTTGGAAAGCCTTTCTCACCAGGGTTTTTATAATATGTGGTGCAAGTTTCAGTCAGTATCTGGTGTGGCCACTAGCTGCATTAAAGGGTAACTAAACCCTAAACCAACTTTTTTTAGTTAATGATCTGTAAGCATGGGGCTTTATTAGTACTGGTCATTGATTCAAGTAATTTTTTTGACATGTGTGTATAAAGTGTTTTAATTCTACAATATATGGTGTAAAAACGTCTGAGTGCTGCCCTCTTCAGGTTGAACGGTGGCTACTGCAGTTGAATTTTCCTATTGGCTGTTGCGGTACTTCATGACTTAAGCGGTGACAGCTGACGTAAGCAGGTTCCAGCTCACCACGCCAGATTCATGTACATGTCGTCTTGCGACCGTGTGAGGAATAATAATAACATAGAGTCTGACAGCAGCTGTCAATTAATCCGTCACTACGAGTCTCAGGTGCCCCCGCTCAGCCCCGCACTCGGTTCGTTCCCTCTATCCCCGCCGGGGTCTGCCCACTTTTCCTGCATTTTCAAATATTTCTAGTGGGTGGAGTCAGACTCTGAGCAGGTGTTTAGTTACCCTTTAAGTACTGCAGTGCATCTCCTCCTCATGAACTGCACCAGATTTACAGGTTCTTGCTGTGAGATGTTACCCCACTCTTCCACCAATGCACTTGCAAGTTCCCGGACATTTCTGGGGAGGGCCCTAGCCCTCACCCTCCGATCCAACAGGTCCTAGACGTGCTCAATCGGATTGAGATACGAGCAATATGGCTGGTGGCATTGTCATGCTGGAGGGTCAGGTCAGGATGAGCATTCAGGAAGGGTACCACAGGGAGGAGGATGTCTTGTAACGCACAGCGTTGAGATTGCCTGCAATGACAACAAGCTCAGTCCGATGATGCCGTGACACACCGCCCCAGACCATGACAGACCCTCCACCTCCAAATCGATCCCGCTCCAGAGTACCTGCCTCGGTGTAACGCTCATTCCTTCAATGATAAACGTGAGTCCGACCATCATCCCTGGTGAGACAGAACCACTTTTTGCTAGTCCTGTCTGGTCCAGCGAAGGAGGGTTTGCGCCAATTAGGCAATTGTTGTTGCCATCCTATACCTGTCACACAAGTGTGATATTCGGATGTACCGATCCTGTGCAGTTTTACACGTGGTCTGCCACTGCGGGGACGATCAGCTATCCTTCCGGTCTCCCTTTAGCACTGTCTTAGATGTCTCACAGCACGGACATTGCAATTTATTGCCCTGGCCACATCTGCAGTCCTCATGCCTCCATGCAGCATGCCTAAAGCACGTTCATGCAGATGATCACGGATCCTGGGAATTTTGGTGTTTTTCAGAGTGAGTAGAAAGGTCTTTTTAGTGTCTTAAGTTTTTATAACTGTGACCTTAATTGCCTACCATCTGTAAGCTGTTAGTGTCTTAATTCATTTATTGTTTATGGTTCATTGAAAAACATGGAAAACATTGTTTAAACCCTTTACAATAAAGATCTGTAAAGTTATTTTTGATTTTTACAAAATTATCTTTAAAATACAGTGTCTTGAAAAAGTTAATTTGCTTTTGTCAAACAGTGGATTATTAATGTCCAGCCCTGATGACACATGTTTCTTACCTTCCTTCTTTCCTGTGCCATTTTTAGCTCTAGGATCAATGCTGGGAAGCCCAACATCACTGGGCTCATTCTTCACCAGCAGAAGGCAAATGACAGCGATGACCATGCAGATGATTCCAGACATGGACATGATGATTCTCCAGTTATAGTACTGAACAAACACTGTAGTGATGATGGGTCCCAAACTACCTGCCAGGTTCATACTGCAGCACAGGATGGCCCACCATGTCCCAAACTGAGATGGTTCAAACCACTAAAAAAGCCAGAATAAGGTCATTTTAATTAGACTGTGCAATGGACATCTGTCCACAGAATGTCAACATAACTGTATAGAGGGGTGGATTTCACTCCAAAATTAAAATAAATTAATAAAGAAAAAAATAATATATATATATATATATATATATATATATATATATATATATATATATATATATATATATATATATATATATATATATATATAAATCTAGATACATTAATAATTTAAATATTTTTTAGGATTAATTATCGATTATATTATCAAATAAAAAATATATAATTACTGTAATGCAAAAATATATATTCTTTAAATAGTAAATTAACTTTAATTTATGCTCATTTAAATAAAATCATTATTTTACAGTAATGACAATTTAATTAGAATCAAAATGATGAGAATAATGGGAAATACAAAAAAAAAAAAAAAACTCAAAAAGTAAAAGTTCAGGATGTACAAATATGCTTATTTTCCATGAAAATAATGTCAGAAAATGCAAAAAAAATTGTTGGACTTTAAAAAGGCTTAATTTTCTATAAATAAATCATTTTAATAAATAATAGTCTTTATATAATATATAAATTATTTAATTTTATATAAAATATAAATTATAATTTGTGAGTTTAAATTTCTTAAACTACTGTGACTGCATGGCTATTTGTGTGTGCATGTTAGACTATGCTTGCAAAGAATGGTATTTTCTGTGAAACACAAAACCACACGACTGTGTGCATACCAAAGACTATTTATGCTCTCTTTTCAAATGATACTAGTGATCCTGGATATTTCAAATCAGAATCAACGTTAATTCAAAAGCATGCTGGATATGGAGTGGTAGAGGCGTAGTGGGCTAAAGCACTAAACTGTTAAGTAGAAGGTTGCTGGTTCGATCCCCACAGCCGCAACCACCATTGTGTCCTTGAGCAAGGCACTTAACTCCAGGTTGCTCCGGGGGGATTGTCCCTGTGATATGCAAGTCGCTTTGGATAAAAGCGTCTGCCAAATGCATCAATGTAAATGTATATATATATATGTGATGATCACCCTCTTAAATGTATGCCATTTAATTCCATGACATAAATTGTTTTGGGAAACGACAAGTGCTCCCAGGCTGGTCTGGAATAGATAACTGCTGATGGCTTCTTTAATTAAATCAGAGTAAAGATCCCATCTTGACTCCACTGGCATGTGGCCGGTATTGAACTGATGAGTCTCGAATACACACTGGTGCCCATTGCCAAGCAGTATGAGGTCAGAATTTTGAATTCCTAACTATTTCCGGCAAAGTGCACACTGACTAGATTGAAAGCTAAACCTAACCCTTACCCTCATCTTGTTTTAAACTCATTATTTATTTATTTTTGTTAAACACAAGAGGGGAAATTTGATGAATCCTGACGTTGCTCTTTTTTTTCTATGCATTGAAAGCGAAGACTGATTGAGGCAGTCGTGTCCCTAACCTTCTGCCTAACATCTCTTTTTGTATTACACTGAAGAAAGAAATATGGTTTGGAACAACATGAGGGTGAGTAAAGGATTATATAATTTTTTTATTTTGGCTGAACTATCCATTGAAAGGTTGATAAAGAGTCACCTTCCGAAGCACTTTTCCACATGGTGGCCAGCCGAAACCCTGACCAAACCCATTCACGAACCAAAGCACGGTAAACATCATGACAGTAGTCGACCAGGAAAAGAAGATATTTATGATGCCCACGATGAAAAGCCCAATGGAGAAGAGCCAGCGAGCACTGATTTGATCCGAAAGCACTCCGCTGATAAACTTACTGATAGCGTAGGCCAGAGTCTGACTGCTGATTATCAGACCTGCATCACAGGAAAAAACAAGTTGGAAAGGACTTTCGCTATTCTGGGTACTTGATGGCTTTCCTAAATAATGTGACCTGGCAGAGTAAGAAAGATATTTAAGCTGAAGTGTGACATTTTAACAACTATAGGTAACTTAAAAGGGATCATTCCCCAAAAATGAAAATTCTCTTATAATTTGTCATACCAGATGTGACTTTCTTTCTAGCGCAGAACACAAAGATTTTTAGAAGAATATCTCAGCTCTGTAGGGAATATGTCAAGTCAATGGTGATCAAAACTTTGAAGCTCCAAAAAGCACATAAATGCAATCTATAAGACTCCAGTGGTTTAATCCATGTTTTCTGAAAAGATCCAATCAGTTTTGGGTGAAAACAAATCAAAATATTTCTCCTGTTTAGGGATGTGCGAGACTAGTCAAATAAATGGTACTGATGCTGCTAGCTGACACTGAAATTACTAGTCGGTTAATATTTTTCCCCATTAATCGGTTCAACATTTTTACACATTTATGTTTGGCTTATATATATATATATATATATATATATATATATATATATTTTTTTTTTTTTACAAAAGGATGCACTAAATTACTCTCATGTTAATGATACATTTTAAATACTGTATAATTAATAATAAAATTAATAATATTATAAAAAAACATGATATCTGGAGCAGATGCATATGAAGTTTTATTTAAACTCAGGAAGAATTGGGAGTCATATTAATTACTTTTATGCTGCCTTTATGTGCTTTTTGGAGCTTCGAAGTATTGGTCACAATTCATTTGTGTGGAATAATGGAGCTGAGATATTCTTCTAAAAATCTTTGTGTTCGGCAGAAGAAAGAAAGACATACATATCTGGGATGGCATGAGGGTGAATAAATGATGAGATAATTGTTTTTTTGGGGGGAAAATATTCCTTTAACTGAGGGTTGCTTTCCCTCCAAAATATGTATTATTTTTTGCACTATCAAAAAATACATTTGTTTATTTTGTGCATCCCAACAAGCCAACACTGGCAAAAACAACTGTTTGTGATTGGAGTAGGAAGTACTGTATCTTTTTTTTTTTTTGGAAGTACTGTATCTGTTCGTCCAACCAATAACAGAAGGGAAGTGTTTTGCAAATCTATTTGGTGACACTAGTGGCAGTAAAATTACACACATACACTTTACAGAAGCAATTCTGTGTTACAGTACAAAATGCTAAATCTGAAAATCCAATCCAAAACCTTTCCTGAATAGCCAGAAGACATACACACTCACCAAGCTCTTCTTTATCCAGGTCAATTTCACCCATGACTGATGGCATCAGAAAGGAGAAAGTCTTCCGGTTGAAGTAATACAGCATGTATCCCACAAACATTGAGATGAATATAACGGTGCGATAATATCCATAACCAGTTGCTCCCATGATTGCACCAATGAGATGACGAATAAATATATTTAAAAATAATAATAATAAAATGAAAGAAAACTGAGCAGAAAAGAAATCCAAGATCCAACAGCCAGTGACACAGACACTTGTGATTTTTAAAATGCTGAAAGTAGATCCAATAGTCTGGAAAACTTTCAGCTCTAATAACCAACCTTCTCCCAATTAAACATTACAAACTCAATCTTTTCAAATATGATCCAAAGATCTGATTAATTTCATCAGCCTTCTAAGATAGGATCCACATCTTCTTAGCTCCACTCCAGGTGCCTTCATTCTGTCTGTGCATGGGTGGTAAGCAGCCTCTCTCCATTCAGCATTCACTGCTGTACCTGCAAAACGTCTCAAATTTAGTTTACTTCGCTCTCAATGCAAGCAGCAGCAGTAGTGCTATGAAGTGGGCCTGGATCTAAATGCATCTGAGCTATGACTCTTGCAACACTGCCAATACACACGATAAAAATAACATAACTAAATTACAGGTGGGCACATAAATGAAGCTATGCAATAAGTAACGTGTGAATACAAGAGATGTTTTTGGCAGGCGGCTACTATTGGTGTTGGTACACCTGCCCCTGAATCATCCTGCGCTTTTTATGACTGTGAAAATGCAATATGGCCTTGAATGCGCAAGCAAGCGCTTAAGTGCCAGCACGCGCAAAGCACGCAATTATAAACACGCAACATAAAATACACGTTGATGACGTCACAGCATCAAAATCAACCATTGCAACATTAACACTGATTCTGACCTCTAAAACAAACATCCTTCGTGCAATAAAACCTTAAAATCGCGTATACATTAGATAAATCGCGACATGTATTTTGTTTACAAAGTTTGACGTTAGTTTACGGTTTCGAATGTAAGAATTTAGGAATAAAATGTACCTCAATCAGTCCGGGCTCGTTCAGAATTCACGCCGTTGCAGGAACTCCTTCCCTAATCTGTTGTTCTATTGGATGTAAAGCTGTCATTCATAGAGTAGTGGGCGGGCTTTAGATACCTTTGCTGTCACGGGAAGGGGCGGGGTGTACAGAACAGTCCTCTGCTGCATATTTACATTGTATAAACTACAGCTTTTACAATAATTAAAGTTTTTATTTAAACTGCAGTTCTGGAGTTGTTTTATAGATACAAATATATCAAAGTAACAGAAGTAAGTGGTATAATTGCTGAATTATTTTGAAAAAAATATAAATAAAATACATATGATAATAATAATAATAATAATAATAATAATAAACAATTGGTAAGTACTGTGGGTTTGAATTATTATTATGTGTTTTTTCATTTTTTTTAAATGAAAAATGTCATATTAATTAAGTTTAATTAATTTTATAAGGTGGCTAGGATTTGTCCCAACCCCCTTCTGGAGTAACTACGCCCTTTCTGGAGTTACTCCACCCTCTTTTGGAGCTCAACCAATCGAAGATTTAGCCAACCACAAGAAGGCGCTAGTAGACAGCACTTGTGCAGGTTACGTTTTGCTAAATTTTGCCTTGAGACAATAGTAAGTACAGTATATGTAATATATCTTGTTAATATTGAATTCCTGCGGATGTATTTATTTTTCCCTTATACATTATGTATATGTCACTTTCTGTGGCCATGGCCATACAGTGACATGAACAGACAGCATGAATAGCAGTAACAAACCTCACAGAGCTTTTTATTGCAATACAAAACAAATAGAAGGGACAAAAGTGTCCATGAGATATGAAATAAAAGGGTTGTGATGTCCTCAGAGATTTAGAGAATATGCTATTTTAACAATCCAAATCCTTAACCATGTGGCATCCTTCCCCAATTCACATCTCTTCATGTGCAGCTGCCAATACTGTACACATGAATAGCTCAAGTTTAAGAGGTTAGCTTCCCTATTAAACAAACAGCAGCTTCCCGTAGCCGTGCAGTTTAGATTTGTATTAGTCATAGTTAAGATTCAAATATTGACTTCACATTTTAGCTCTCCCATTAAGTATTATGCTTGAGCGAGAGAGAGAGAGAGAGAGAGAGAGAGAGAGAGAGAGAGAGAGAGAGGAGCAGGGCTTCAGTCTGTATTTAAATTAGATTTTGAGTGTTAGAGTGTAGGTGTCTCCCAGCCTGTCTTGTTTTCTTAATTCAACTGTAAATTACACGCTATATTGATGCAAGTTTTAGATTAGAAGATGTTATAAATGCTGTTATTTTGTGCTATTGAAAAGCTATTGCAGGAGCAAGAGAGCAGAAAAGAGAGACGAGAGAGCGACTCTTTACGGAGTGTGACCCGGCACACTTGGAAGGCATTCAGGTAAAATAATCTCTTCCCTAATAATCACTTCTTACCATCAATCAGTAGGATGAATCATTATTATTTCAACTCGGACTCTTTTCAGTTTTGAAACAGAATTTCAGAGACAATCACAATGTAATGTACTGTTAGTGTTGAATTGAAACATTTTACAAGCCCCTTAAATAAGAAAGTTTAAAGGAATATTTCACCCAAAAATTACTATTCTGTCATAATTTACTCATGCTAATGTCAATCTGTGGAAAACAAAGGGAGATGTAAGACGGACCAGCGCAGTGCCTATTTATTTACATTGCATCTTTTTTCCATACAATGAAAGTGAATGGTGACAGAGGCTGTCAATCCTTACAATTCAGCCTAACATCTCATTTTGCATTCCACAGAAGAATTAAAGACAAATGTGTTTGGAATGAAATGAGGGTGAATAAATGACTACATAATTTTCATATTTGGGGGGATCTACCACTTTAAGGTTGAACCGTGTCACTGTTTTTTTATGATGGGTTTTGTTGTTGCAGCTCAGAAACTGTGACTAATGTGGCACATGGACGTGACATACAGAATGATCTGTCTGCTTTGCTCGGTTGTTGCAGGCTGAATGCATTGATTAGGACATTTAGAGGGTATTTTAAACTGAGCAGTGACATAAGGGAGGGCATCAATACATATTGAATACTCCCCCAAGAGCTCGCAGCAACAAAACAACTGTTCCATGAATTAAAGTACTACTTTAATGGCATTTAATGACCTGATTGAATGATTTAAATACAGAAAAACTTTAATTCACTTAAAACTAGAGAATGAACTTTGCAACTCAGAAGTCATGCAGAACAGTTTCAGCATCAGTGTGGAGAAACATTTTGAGCAGAATGGAGTTAAGATGGAATTAATTTCACATTTAAACAATACACACAGATATGTGAGGGAGAGAGATACTGTATATATATATATATATATAGGGATGAAGAGAGAGAGACCAGAGGAGAGGAGCAGTGTCAGAGAGACCCGTCTGTCACTCATACCAGCAATCTGCCACCAGATTTGTTCCTCTGTTGCCATAGCAACAGTTATTATCCATACTTTCAGATTGTGGCGTTGGTATTCAGGAAACGGTGCTATTTGTACCTGTAATGTCTTTTTAGACAATGGCTAACAAATGATCTTCGATCTCTAATGTCTAATTTCACTGTCTGATCTCAATTTCAGACTGATTTTACTGTCTGATCTCCATTTGAGTCTGATTTTACTGTCTGATCTTCACATCAGTCTGATTTCAATCTGATCTCTATTGGAGTCTGATTTTACTTATTGACATTCATTTCAGACTGATTACTGTCTGATCTCCTTTTCAAACTAATTTTACTGTTTGATCTCCACTGGAGTCTGTTTTCAATGTCGGATTTAGCTGTCTCATTTTGATCTGTCTCCTCTCTTAAACCCAGCTACTCCACAGTGGACCAGACCGTCTTTCCATGGCAGCTTCACTCGTGGGCTGTGATCTGGTTTGTTAATTAAACAGAGAAACATTCTCTGATGGTCAAGAAGAAAATACACACTTCACCGCATCTCAGAACCTCAAAACAATCTCAGAACCCTCATGGATAAGACAAAGTTTCATCCTTAAGGTAATATTTATTATTCCTCATGTTTAGAGAATTTCAGTTGGTGTCGTTTTTTATGAGTGCCTTTGTATCTGCTGCCATCTCCCATCAGCGTCCACAATTGCAGTCTTTGTTGTCTGAATGAGAGGACGCATTCTTCCAGAGGGATGACCTCTTCTCTCCCCGCTAGTCCTGGCACTGCTCACACCAGCCCAGCAGCCATCTCTCTCGCCTGCTCTCATTGTCCTTCCTCTCTCAAAGGCCATCAGCAGGACATCTGACTGACATATAGCATGTGTATATGGTTGTGTCAAGGCAACGAGAAATAGATTGAGCATGTAAGTAACTGGCTTTTACATCAAACAGTTTTTTCTTTAAATATGTCTAGAGCAGGTGCTGATGTGATCAGATGACCATCTTAAATGAGAGATTGTTGAAACCAATAAAATATGGGAAGTACAGATGCCAAGTAGTTTTATGCTGTTTTTAGTTGTGCTGAATACATAGAGCTTCAGTTTTTTATGACAGCTAATTTTAGCGAAAAAGCACACACAACAATCCGAGACAGATGTAACTGTGAAAACTGAGGAGTGCTGCTATCATGTCATTGGTTGTTAAGATGTTTGTGTGTTTATAATATTCTAGATTATGTGTGAATATAAAAGCATGTGGTTAGAATACTTAACATATGTTAATAAAAAATGTATGTGTCATGATGCAATATTTCTAACTTCAAACATATGCAGCTGAAATGCATAAGCATTCAAAATCCTGTTTATGGTTTGGTGCATTAATTGAACTCTACATGTAGAACTGAATCCCTGGTGACGCTCATTATTTTGTGACTTCAGCTGTGGTACACAATGGATTGACCCAAATATAACACTCATATTAAAAACAGCGAGGGAATATGTGTGTGTGTGTGTGTGTGTGTGTTTATGTCTGGATTTCCAGAGTTGCCAAAGCAGAATTCTGTTCTAAAGCAAAATTCTGTCTTTTCCTTGATTTAGTACCAGCTTTGTTATCTTTAATGCCCTGAAATCCTCACAGACTCTCATGGACTGAATGGCCTGCTAAACCAGAGAAAATATGCAGCTCTAGAGTTTGTTCAGTGGCAAAGACAAAACGTATCTGTTAATTATGTGCACGTTGATTAATTTATTTGATTTATCATAAGTGGGGAAAGCTATCAATTAGTTCATCCATTAACATATTTTTCATTTTTTATTAGATTTTTTGTTTGTTGGTTTATTAATTTGTTTGCTTGCTTGCTTTTTTTTGGCCTAATTCATAAAATAAACATATTTACTTGAAATTTTACACCAAATGTTTACTGTACATGAAATGTGAAAGTGATTTTCTTCTGTCAATTATTGTCATTTTGCAGATCCCAATGGACTCACCCAGACGTTGACCTTTGACACAGGTAAGCTCATTGTATCATGCCCACAAATGAGAGAAACTCAGTATCTGATAAAGTCATGTTATCATAGTATAACCACAGTCCAAATAATTAAGAATGACCCATTGAAAAACCCATATTGATCAACTATTAATTTGAATATTAGACGGGACGTTTCCCCCTCAGTGTCTATGGTGAATATAGCCCAGCTTGTTAGAGACACATGAACACACTCAACATATCTTTGGAGCTCTGACATTGTGAGGAAGCAGTAGCAGTTTTTCGTCTCTTTAATATTTAATTGAATGCAACAGAAGCAAAATCGAGAGCTTTAAACTTTTGCTGACCTATTTTCTGGGGGAAAAAATAGCATCCAAGTATCTATTTTTTCAGCAGCTTTTGAAGTAGCAAGAACTTGACGTAGCTCAGCGTTTGAATGTTATAAATCACTATGACGTATGTTAGAGAGAATAATGTGAAGTTTGTTTCCACAGATCAGAAAGAGGAAATGCCGAAGAGAAGAGACATCCTGGCACTCGTATTGATCGTGTTACCCTGGACTTTGCTCATCTCAATTTGGCATCAACGTTCTGGCAACCCTTTGCTTCCAGTTCAGAGAGGTAAATACGAAGCTGACTCTTACCTTCGAATATAGAATGCTTAACTAATATCAACATGAAATCAAAACTGACCCAACATTTGTTTCTAGTCTTATTGTGCACAATACAATAGTGCAGGCTATTGGTAATGTTATCTGGTAGCCAGATAGCAATCTAGTTTTAGGGTACTGTTATGGGCATAAAGCTCTTCCCAAAACAATGGTTCCCAATTGTTAACTTAGTAATTTAATGAGGATAGATAGATAGATAGATAGATAGATAGATAGATAGATAGATAGATAGATAGATAGATAGATAGATAGATAGATAGATAGATAGATAGATAGATAGATAGATAGATAGAAAGAAAGAAAGAAATATAGAAAGATAGATCGATACAACAGATTGTCTCTTTTTGTGATAGGTGACAGGTCAGGGGTCAGCAGATGTCACAGAAGAGGCTTTAGACTCCAAGAATCCTGCATCACTGAGAACACACAAATCACGGAGGTCACCCGAACAAAGTACATCTACAGCCGACTCCCGCCTTGGTCTGACACACTGCCCACTCTTCACGTGATAACTCCAACCTACAGCAGGCCAGTCCAGAAGGCAGAGTTGACCCGCCTAGCTAATACCTTCCTACACGTCCCCAACCTTCACTGGTTGGTGGTAGAGGACTCTGCTGGGAAAACACTGCTTGTGTCCAGACTGCTGGAGAACACAGGTTTGAATTACACACACTTGAACATTGAGACTCCTAAAAACCTCAAGGTGCGAACGAATCCCAGAGATTCACGGATCCCACGCGGCACTATGCAGAGGAACCTCGCTCTCCGCTGGCTGAGGAGAAACATCAACCCCATCTCTGGTCATAAAGGAATCGTCTATTTTGCAGATGATGACAATACCTACAGCCTGGAGTTGTTTGAAGAGGTAAGACAGGAACAAATTTGGTCCTCATCAACCCAAAATGGGTTGCAGGGAAAAACAGTGCTTAATGCAAATACTAAAATGTAACTAACTATATAATCATTCAGTAGTTCAGTTGGCAAAATAAGCTTTTAAAAGTGAGGAGAAAACACAACATCAAAAGCACTGCGTTCAGCGTTTCAAACTTTGCCAAGCTTAAAGATGGTTAACCAAAAACATACAGTTAATTGTTTAAACAAATTTATTATTATTTTTTAAATGTGTCAAGGGTTGAAGCAAACCTAGTTGAGAACTACTAATCTTGTCCTGAGGTCTTTTCATCTGACCCATTTCCTCTTCAATGTTCTGCAGATGCGTTGGACTCGCAGAGCATCTGTCTGGCCAGTCGCCTTTGTCGGAGGGCTTCGTTTTGAATCGCCAAAAATCAACTCTTTTGGCAAAGTGTTCGGCTGGAGGACGGTGTTTGACCCTCATCGACCATTTGCCATCGACATGGCAGGGTTTGCTGTGAATCTCCAGCTCATCCTCAGTAAACCTCAGGCCTACTTTAAACTCCGGGGGGTAAAGGGAGGATACCAGGAGAGCAGTCTATTACAGGATCTGGTCACTCTTAGTGACCTGGAACCCAAAGCTGCCAACTGCACAAAGGTGAGTCCATGACATCTCTCAAAAAGTCATAATTTATTCACATTTAAGCCCTAAGTATACTTCGGTTTTCATATGAACACTTAGCGTATGCATTCAGCTGAATGGCAGTCTGTCAAAGTATGCTAAATTTGCGCTCATACGCAGGTGGTTGACGCATGTGCGCTACAAATTCAATGAGATACTAGACTATTTCTCTTCAAGATTTTAAACCCATAAAGATTACTTTATATTCCGTCAGCCTCGAGTTATTTAAATGCTGGTATCTCCTGACCCCCTTACACATGCGCTCTTGGCATGCACATCCACTGTTGTAGCTTCCACCTTCATTTTGTGTTGTTTACTGGCGATTACATCTGCGCTACTTTGTGACAGCAACAGCTCAACTGTGAGTGTTGCCACCTTGTGGACCCACTAATTAGTGCAAATAAGTATAGGCGTATATACACACTGTGCGTTCAGAGTACACATGGTTAAAAAAATCTGGCTGCATGCATTACGTGCTCTGTCTGACCAATGTATACTTTAGGCTTAACTCATGTCATTTCAAACCGGTCCCTGCAGGAAATAAAGTTTAAGGTAGGGGAGCTATGTTTTGGAACATAGGCGCTGGTCCAATCTGGTCATGAGCTGGTTCAAGCTGGTATTAAACTTGTCCAAGCTGTTCTTGTGCTGGCCCAAGGTGGTTTGTAAAAATCAGCTTGACCACCTTGAGCTGGTATGACCAGCTGATAGCTGGTCCAAGATGGTCTCCCAGCTTGAACCAGCTAAAGACCGGCTTGAACCACCTAATGATATGCTTGTACCAGCTAGAAACTAGCTACCTTGTTTCAAAACACAGCTACCAGCTGGATTTTCCAGCAGGCCGTATGAGTTTCATTCTTCCAAGGCAAAAGGAGATGTTAGGCTGTATGTTTATTTAAGTCACCATTCATTTTCATTGCAGATTTTTTCCATGCATTGAAAGTGAATGGTGACTGAGGCATTCTGCTTAACATCTTCCACAAAAAGAAGAAAGTCATACAGGTTTAAACAACATGAGGGTGAGTAAATGTTGATAGAATTTTCATTGTCAGTTGAATTATCTCCAAGAACACTAGACGTGACAGGAATTATTGTAACTTGGAAACGAAGATGTTGTTATACATAATGATGAAAAAAGAGTGTCATTTTATTTTCAGGTCCTGGTCTGGCACACCCGAACGGAAAGACCTGTGCTTGTGAATGAAGGAAAAAAGGGATTTACAGATGTTAGCATGGAAGTATGATGAACTGCAACCATGCTATATTTTATTCAAATTTTTTTCACAGTATTGCAAGTTGGATAATGCTGGAGTTCTCTGGCAAAACTAAAATGTCATTGTTCACTGCGCTTTCACCTCATCTGAGACACACTGGAGTTTTCAAATAACACAAAACAAAGAGCAATTCTCCATTTTCCTCTGAGGCACAACAAACAAAAAACCTCTGCATCCTTTAAAAGGATTAAAATGAAATTAAAAAGCTCTGAGTGAAATGGTGTCATTCTGCACAATATGTTTATATTTTATTCCAGATAAATGCTCTGGAAAGCTTTTGCTCTAATAGCTTTACAATGCTATTGTAAAAGGGTCAATTTACTGGTTTGAATGTGAGTTCAAGATGAAAATATTTATTTCACAAGCCAGGTCTTAATGTTTTGTCTTACTATTGAAAGAAAGCATAAAATGTGCTCATGCAAAACTTACTACCATTATGCCAGAGCGTTGCTATATGGTTGCAAACATGTTCTGAGTGGTTGTAAGCACATTGCTATGCAGTTTCTACATTGTTCTGAGTGGTTGCTTACCAGCTCAAGTCAAAGGAGCCCACTCATTAGCTCTCAATGATAATCTACTCCCTACATTTGACTCAAGTCCTTCCTTCAATGTAAGTTTCTGGATTTTGTTTTTCACCAGTTTAATCATCCAAGGGAAAACAGTCAGTCCGATCACTTAGAATAGTAAAAGCACACCTATCCTCAATAAGCTGTATGGCTTGAGGTATCATGAATGTCCATAGCACAAACAGTGAGTGATGAGTTAAGGCCAAAGCTTAATACTTGGGATTAGAGCAAACCCCTAACCTTAAGTTTGAGCAAAAATTATTTTAATGCTTGCCTTTGCAAGCACCACAAATTAAAACCAGTTTCAATTAGATATAAATAAACTTTCAGAGTTTAGAGAAGGCAATATAATGCTGGAATCTCCAGTCAATTTACTGTGAAACAACTGTGCGCCAGTGGAATTTATTGGGAGGAAAAAAATAGATTAATAATTTGACTTGCTCTGTTGTATTTGAGAGTCTTAATTGAGTAATGTTTGTACATTTGCCTGATTGGCCAGTGCAGATTAAGCTTTTATATGCAAAGTAAACATAAAGGGACTCACACACACACACACACACACACACACCGATGGTCTACCAAAAAAAACTAAGCGATTAGATTCGAATTATGACACTAGAAATGTCCTCGTACACCTTGTAATTATCAGTTTGTAACCTAAAAATGAAGTCCTTGTAAACCACTCAAACCAGCATCCCAGTAATGTCCAATGTTCTGTCTATTAATAAAGACTACACCTTTTCTCCAGTCCTGGACACATAATTATTCATTAAACATGATTTCAGACCAGATTTAAGCATTCAAATCTAGACAAAGTGGAGACCCATGGTAATACCATGTTTTTTTTAGAAATGTACCACGGTAATACAATGTTTAACATGGTACATATCTAAAAAAACATTGTATTACTATTTGTATTACCATGAAGTGGTTTGGGAAATCTATGATGTGCTTTCGGAACATGTGTTGAAATGCGCATACACACCCAGTCCCCCTTTTCGAAGTCAGGGACGTGAGCTCCACGTTTAGAGTTAGTGTATATTAAAATTTTCCTTTGCCGAGATGAAACTCTCTGACTAAGTTCACGGGCATCTCTGCAAGTAATGGAAGGAGGAAGGACATTAAGATGAGTGCGCATCTTTGTCAACTCAAAGGGAGACAGGTAGACTTATATATTATACAGTATATATATATATATATATATATATATATATATATATATATATATATATATATATATATATATATATATATATTAATATTATAACCCAACAATTATTTATTGTCGTCCAGATTGCCATTATGTAATGATACTGTAATATTATTATTACTTTGAGGATTTGTTGTATACAATAGTAATATATTTCTGTCTTATTGACTTTACTTTCACCAAGAGCTTATATTCTTATGCTGCTGTGAATTGTTCACCATGTTCCAAAAGGCTTTATTTTATGTAAGCATTGTAGGCAACATTCATTACAGTATTTTTACAGTAAACATGCAAGGCAAGACAGCCCTTCAGGACACTAGAGCAGCAAGGAGGGAAAACTGACATTTAGCAAACGCTGAAACTTTGCATGGTGCAGTATAACCTAGAATAATGTTAAACTTTGTAACAGTCACCTCTTTGAAGCCTGAACCTGTTCAGAATGTTAAATCCTTGTGACACCAGTGCTAAAAACAATCTAGATGCAGCGCAATGAATGAAACAGAACACAGGTGTCTCGACATGCGTTTTTGAAACCTGAAATTCTTTTTAACTTGACTCAGTGTCTAAAAATGTTCCAGTCCCGCGTGAGACACTGAAGAAACAGCGAGACGTGATGCATCAGTCAAGGACATTCTTCCACATAGAAAAACAAGAGTAGACACACAAAAATACATTGAGTGTGAACGGCCCCTCATCCGTTCTCACGTGTCTGTAAGGGAGAGCACATGGGAGAAACAATTTCGGAAGGCCTGTATATTTTTTTTAAGAAATTACAAACCCAAACCCAATGTCCTACTGACCCGAACCCGGCACCTTCATGAACCACGCATGTACCCAAAACATGTCAGCTCAAGTGGTTTTTGCTGAGCTTTCCTACTGGTGCGGGAGGCCCCACACAATTGCGTGGTTTGCGTGGAGGTTACAAAGTTGAAAATACAGAAACAGAAACGTGCCCACAGTAGCTGAGGTAGGAGGACAACCATGAGCAATTCGTGCACATAATGCACTCAGGATGCAGAGGCAGAAGTAAATTCAGAAGGAGACAGAGCTGACATTGCAGGGGATAAAAATGCAACAAATTCAGGTTCAGCATTGGAACAGTCCTTATTCGACGCAGGCAGAAACAAACGGGAGATATAGACTGCAGTGTTGTTTTGTGATCCAGGCCAGTAAGTCACATCATAATTTAAGCATTCCAACGCGGTCAGAGCCTTTGGAGGTGAAGAGCACAGTCAAAGCCTGGTGGTCTGTGCTCAGAAGGAATTTACGGCCCCACAAGCAAGTTCGCCATTTTTCAACTGCCCAGACACATCCAAGGGCTTCTTTTTCGATTGCTGAATAATTGTGTTCAGCAGATCTCAACGTCCTGGATGCGAATGCAACAATGTGCTCCGTCTGGTCCTAGTGAATTTGAGTGAGGACAGCAACCAACCTGTAGTCAGATGCATCCGTCGATACCACAGTAGGTAAGTCTTGGTCAAATAATGACAGCGTTGGACTGTAGCAGCTGTTTAACAGTCTCGAAACTTTGCCGATCATCCTCTGACCAGATAAACTCAGTGCCTTGTCAAATGAAAATGCGCAATGGCTCCATTAATGTGGCAAAATTAGGGATTCATTTGGTGTACCACCTAATAGTCTAATAAAGCAACGGAGCTGGGGAGCACCTTTTGGAGCTGTGGCATGAAGAACAGCAGAGAGACGTTCTTCTTCAGGTTGAAATCCATGCACTGTCACCATATGTCCAAGAAAGCATAGACTTGTTTTATTGAAATTACATTTTGATTGATTCAGCTTTAGTCCAGCATCTTGTATGCGCTGAACAACATCTTTGTGTGTAGTCATGTTCATCTTGTGTACGGCCCCAGAGAATCATGTTGTCAAGGTAGTTTTTGGCAGTTTTGGCTGTCCCTGAAAAACTGTTGTCAACATTTGAGAAAGACAGTGACTCCCCGCAACATGGACAACAGTTCCTCAATGTGCGGCAGTGGGTAGCTGTCTGTAATTACAGCCTTGTTGGGCTCCCATAGATCTACGCACATATGAATGCCACCCGACTTTTTCTGATCAACAACAATCGGGGAAACCCATGGCGAGGCATCCACTCTCTTGATGATGCCTAATTCGAGGAGGCAATGGATTTCAATGGATGGCTAAATCAGTCTCTAGCAGTAAATGCTCGCAGAGCCGATGGCTGGTCACATTTTCCACTAATTGGTCATGCACAGAGCTGGACTGGGAAGAGAAATCGGCCCGGGATTTTACATAGCAACTAGCCCAAAAGTTGTTGAGTTGGGGGAGGGTGTCCTTTCGCTGTCCTTTCCTGCATATTGCGGCACTGTATTGTGGTCCGTTGTGCATAACGCGGCGGCTCATTAAAGCTTATTGCGGCCCATTCAGCACGTTTCGTGGCTGACCCATGACCCGCTCGGTTCTCCCAATGGCCAGTCCGCCCCTGATCAGCCACAATGTGTGTCGGCCCACCGGGAAAATGCCCGGTATGCAGATTACCTGTCCAGCCCTGGTCATGCAGCATCTCATCAAGAGTAGCTGCAAAGTCACATGTAGTTGCTATTTATGTCCCGTAAAACAGCACCGTACTCTATGACGGTTTCCCCTGAAGCTTGTACACGTATCCTGAAAGCAAGCATATATATATATATATATATATATATATACACTCACCTAAAGGATTATTAAGAACACCATACTAATATTGTGTTTGACCCCCTTTCGCCTTCAGAACTGCCTTAATTCTACGTGGCATTGATTCAACAAGGTGCTGAAAGCATTCTTTAGAAATGTTGGCCCATATTGATAGGATAGCATCTTGCAGTTGATGGAGATTTGTGGGATGCACATCCAGGGCACGAAGCACCCGTTCCACCACATCCCAAAGATGCTCTATTGGGTTGAGATCTGGTGACTGTGGGGGCCATTTTAGTACAGTGAACTCATTGTCATGTTCAAGAAACCAATTTGATATGATTCGAGCTTTGTGACATGGTGCATTATCCTGCTGGAAGTAGCCATCAGAGGATGGGTACATGGTGGTCATAAAGGGATGGACATGGTCAGAAACAATGCTCAGGTAGGCCGTGGCATTTAAACGATGCCCAATTGGCACTAAGGGGCCTAAAGTGTGCCAAGAAAACATCCCCACACCATTACACCACCACCACCAGCCTGCACAGTGGTAACAAGGCATGATGGATCCATGTTCTCATTCTGTTTACGCCAAATTCTGACTCTACCATCTGAATGTCTCAACAGAAATCGAGACTCATCAGACCAGGCAACATTTTTCCAGTCTTCAACTGTCCAATTGTGGTGAGCTCTTGCAAATTGTAGCCTCTTTTTCCTATTTGTAGTGGAGATGAGTGGTACCGGTGGGGTCTTCTGCTGTTGTAGCCCATCCGCCTCAAGGTTGTGCGTGTTGTGGCTTCACAAATGCTTTGCTGCATACCTCGGTTGTAATGAGTGGTTATTTCAGGCAAAGTTGCTCTTCTATCAGCTTGAATCAGTCGGCCCATTCTCCTCTGACCTCTAGCATCAACAAGGCATTTTCAGCCCACAGGACTGCCGCATACTGGATGTTTTTCCTTTTCACACCATTCTTTGTAAACCCTAGAAATGGTTGTAGCGTGAAAATCCCAGTAACTGAGCAGATTGCGAAATACTCAGACCGGCCCGTCTGGCACCAACAACCATGCCACGCTCAAAATTGCTTAAATCACCTTTCTTTTCCATTCTGACATTCAGTTTGGAGTTCAGGAGATTGTCTTGACCAGGACCACACCCCTAAATGCATTGAAGCAACTGCCATGTGATTGGTTGATTAGATAATTGCATTAATGAGAAATTGAACAGGTGTTCCTAATAATCCTTTAGGTGAGTGTACAGTACAGAACATCTAGCTGTACAGACTATTCTCATTCAAGTACTTTTTCTGACTCTGGAATGCACATCAACAAACCACTACTGTCACTACTGGCCGGTAAGTATATATGCAATAACACAACACAAAGAAAGCTAGAGACCTAACATAGAGATGTAAGGCCGTATGTTATCATCAGTCATTAATGACTTTCAATGCATCGTTTTTGGAATACAATAAAAATTAATGGTGACTGAGACTATCATTCTTCCTAACATCTTCTTTTGTACTTCATGGATGCAAGAAAATCACACAGGTTTGGAGAATCATTGAGGGTGGTTGTGTAAATGATGACAGAATTTTCTGTTTTATATGTACTGTCCCATTAAGGAGCTCGTACCATAGCCATCTACTACAACTACAGGTTTGTCAGTGCCACATGGTGGCCATATTGTGTAATTCACATCACAGACTTAAAAACTGAGATTAAAATGAGAGTTACACAAACCATAGCTTGTAAGAGCCTTGTAAGAGGGGTTGGCCAGTGCCCCATTCATGAAGCCAAAGTTTGACCCTCCATGGAACATATACAGGTTGATGGACACGCCTCGCCTCAGTAGCTCTCTCACCATGGCAACCAGATCTGTCATCAGAGAGAGAGAGAGAGAGAGAGAGGAGAGAGAGAGAGAGAGAGAGAGAGAGAGAGATTTACATCAACGCTTTGGCCCTTAATGAGCATTTCAGATGGTTAAATGCATCAATTATTGTTAAAAATGTTCTTCATAATAACGTTTCTGTATGTCTCTAAGTTTATGAATCATGTGCCAAATGAAGGTCCTGACTGAGGCGAACATACGGCCTTAAATCTATGATAGGTCTCTAGCTTTCTTTGTGCTGTGTTACTGCATGTATATTTACCGGCCAGTAGGTGACAGTAGTGGTTCGTTGATGCGTCTTACCCTCGGCAGGAAAACTATGGTGTAAACCACCCCAGCCATCACAAAGCCCCGTCCAGAGTTCCATCACTAGTACAGGACTTTTGAGCTTTTAAATACACCTTTAAAGTCATTTCAACTTTTCAAAATATCCATGAAAATGATCATTTTGCCTTCTACAAAACTGACTCCAAATGTATTTACCTGCAATTTCTGCAGATTTAGAGCTCTTAAAGCTGTGATGGAGAGAAGACAGCACTTTTTAATTGCTTTATTGTAAACATTAAACATAATATGTCATGTTTAAAATGTACAGTTGCGTTGCAACGTTTGTACCTCCTTTGATTCCACCATATTTTAGGCCTTCATGGTTGTCTGATGTTAGAAGTTCACGAATGCCCCATTCCTGGAGAGCCTGACAAGAACAACAAGATGTCAATGAAGCAATGCAATTATAAATAAATATATTCCTGTGTTTCAAAGAGAAAGATAATTTATTTTATTTTATTATGGGACTTAGCAAAGTCTGCGGAGAGTGGAGAAATTAGACTGGAACATGATGCATCGCATCCTGTCCTCGAACCTGAGTCTCCAAGTACATACCTCTTTGATAAATTACATATAGCTGCCATCTCTTAAATGTGATCCATATTTGTTTTACACTTGAACAGCAATGATAGGTCCACCTTTCTTAAACTGACAACAAATATGTCAAAGATTACTGAAGACAACTTTAAAACGCCAAATGATCTTCATGTTTCAAGAAATCTTACCTAAAAAGGCACTACTTTAGGAAGGAGCTTGTCATAGTAAACATTACAGCCGCTATGAATCTTCGATATGTTGTCCCTATCATCAGCTCTCTATCACGCAAAAGCCAGCTGTAGAAAGTAGGATTTATTTTTAATGGTTAAAATAGAAGTGTGGATTGTTTATTCACTAGCTGCAAAAAAGAAAATTCATACAAAAAATGTTTGTGGCATAAACAAACAATGTACTTTAGGTGAAAGTTTTTCCCTTTCATGATTAACTTGCATACGTGCATATCAAAAAAGTGTGGAACATAATTTAGTTGGATCAAATGTTTCCTTTGCTAGCTGCATCACAACTTTAATTTCAACACAAGCTTTGAAGACCTGACGTAAAAGCTACTATGTTAGTGTTCTGCTTTTACTTTTTGGAATGAACAAAGAGGAAACACTGGCCAAATAAAAGATACAGTACATATGACATCAAAATAACCTGGGCAATCCTCCGAGGTTAAGATCAGAGCGTACGGTCCTGGTTGTAAAATGACCCAGAGTCTCACCTCTGAGGCCAAGTGAAGAAAAGCTTTGTGAATATTATAACATCTTGAATGAATAGCTTACTGTCACTTTATCAGTTCATCGTTTTTGCCAAAAGAAATCATATGACCCCTTCAAATGTGTATCTGTTTCCAATAAACCGGCTTTTTGCAGCTGCAAAAAGCATCAAACTGCTTTAGAAGTTCTGTACATTTTGCAATGCTATATATCTTATAGTAGGATTGAAGCTTTTAAGGATGGAGGGTTTGTGATGTTATGGAAGAGCTTCTCTATTTTAATAATGTATTTCCAGTGGTGTGCCGAGCCCAGGTAATGATCAGGACAAGGATAAAACAAAAAACGAGTGCAAAGTCCCTCCTGACAACTGCAAACCAACAGTCCTGTCAGGGGACCGGCAACAGGAAACATCTAAGTGAAGGTCAAACAAGGCATTAAAGAGGTTAAACAGAGGTGAGATCCTTCCAGGATCCAAATATATGAATCACATAGTGTTATTGTTCTCACATGTGGGAATTAGGAAAATGGAAAGGGAGGAATTCCTACTTTACATCAAGGCCTCCCTGGAAACGGAATTCTCCTTTCTCGGGCTGACGGAGAAACCATGGCACATCACTGCAAGATAAACACAGTGTGATCATTACCCACCTCTGCCCATTTCCCGATACAATTTGTTTGTGATACCTGTTGTATTACAAATTTATAAAATGTTAAATCTAGGTTCAATACAATCAAATATAAACTGGGAAAGTAGAGTAGATTGCATTTAGCATTTGAGGTATAGATGATGATTATATCAGCTGTTAAACAGAGTTTTCCAGCAAGGGATTCCTGCCAATACTGTTCTCTCTATTGTAAGTTAAATTAGTCAGATTACTGAGAATCTCACCCTTTGTCTTGAATGGCTCTTGGAGCCCCAGCCCCAGTCGATTAGCATCTATGCATCTGAATAGTTATGCTTATCGGATTAGGATTGGTAACAATCTAGAGTCTAGGGCAGGTTCCTAAACCTGTATACTTAATTTGCATGCTTTGTTTAAGGTCGTCACCTAGGTGCTTTGTCTCCATTTCTAAGCACTGCCCTCTTAATGTATATAAACTACAATTTAAAGTTCCCTTAGTCAGACTTCATGACTGCATCTACCGACAGGTTGTGTTCTCAATAAAGAGTCCTGTTGAAGCTAGGACTGATCCCCACAACTGAAAAAGGTGGTCTTGCGACTCCTTTGTGGTCAGATAGTGAATTCAAATCACTGTTAGGAGTAGGCCTACAAATGAACCTAATAGTCACTGAGAAAGTTAGACAAGAACTAACTCAGAAATATGATATTCATCCAGACAAGTCTTGGTCGGTAGATGAGTGTAAAAAGGTACAAGGAGCAAGTAGGAAAAAGCTGAAACTGACATCGCTAGTTTGTACCCTGCTTTTCAGTATGGTTAGAGCATGAAATTGCGCATCTTTAAAAACTACAAATCCCGGCATGTGTCAGATTGTACCGCGCATGCGCAGCTGCACTGGCCTAGTGGCCTGGTGCTGTTTTGTTGAGAGCTTCAGAAAAAAAGAGAGTGACTTTTAATGATCTAGATGAACCGAAGATTTTAGCGTAATAGGTACAGGAGGTACAGTGTAATGGATTGATATATAGACATGCGTTTCTATAGTTATTTGTGTCTAATTATGGTCTGTTAGTGTTGTGTTTGGTGCTGTTAGCAGCTCAGCTAATGACTTGTTGGCTAATGCTGTTGGGTTTGTTGTTTACAAGATTACTGATCATCAAAACAACTTCATGATATGTGTTTTCTGATAATCAGAGTTATAATAATCTGATTCTGCCTGAAATATAAATTGATCTTATAGAGTGATAGTGTTTCTGCAAGCTCCAAGCTTTAGTTCTGATCTAAATATCTGTAAAAAAAAAAAAAAAAACGTTTGTCAGTGTTGTGGTGTGACCCCTTGATCACACATAGTATCCATAGTTGATGTTTTTAATCTTCATATCATGCCTGTTCATTAAATATTCTTATATTTTTTAAACTAGTTCTCACAATCATAGAAAACCTGGAAATGAATAGTTTAAAAATAAAAAATATATTCTCTCATCATTTATTCACCCTCATGCCATCCCAGATGTGTGACTTCCTTTCTTCTGCTGAACACAAACAAAAACCTTTAAAGAATATTTCAGCTCTGTAGGTCCATACAATGCAAGTGAATGGTGAACAAAACTTTGAAGTTCAAAAAATTCACATAAAGACATCTTAAAACGAATCCATAAGACTCCAGTGGTTTAAGCCATGTCTTCTGAAGCGATCTAATCAGTTTTGGATGAGAACAAACAAAATATAACTTTTTTTTTTTTTCATAAACAGCCATCTCTAAGAATGATCATGATTTCAAGCTTAGTGATCATTCCTAGTGCTTGGTGCATGTGTACAGCATTAGATGGCACTAGGAAGTGTATCGAGCTTGAAATTATGATCGCAGAGGAGACTGCTGATGTCAAAATGTACAGTGAAAAAGGAATTATGTTTGTTAATATAGGTGTGAATAAGTTTGTTCTCACCTAAAACTGATTGGATTGCATCAGAAGACATGGATTAAATCACTGGAGTCTTATGGATTAGTTTTAAGCTGTCTTTATGTACTTTATGGAGCTTCAAATTTTGGTCACCATTCACTTAAACTGTACGGACCCACAGAGCTTTTGTAGATATATGCAGCCTTTATGTACTTTATGGAGCTTCTCTCAAAATCACTGGAGTCTTATGGATTAGTTTTAAGCTGTCTTTATGTACTTCATGGAGCTTCAAATTTTGGTCACCATTCACTTAAACTGTACGGACCCACAGAGCTTTTGTAGATATATACAGCCTTTATGTACTTCATGGAGCTTCAAAGTTTTGATCACCAATTCACCTGCATTGTATCAGAGCTAAGATGTTCTTCTTGAAATGTTTGTTTGTTTGTGTTATGAAAGTCATGAGGGTGAGTAAATGATGAGAGAACTTTCATATTTGGGTGAACTATCCCTTGAATAAGTCAGGAGAATTGATGTAGCCGAAATATGATTTTTTTAATATATAGTTTTGCTCAGTTCTATGTATAAGCTCAGAGCTACAAATTGCTCTTTGTGGAATCTCTTGTAGAAATTATTTGAATATTGAAATTATGAGGCACATTTATTTATGTTATTGTTTTCTTTTAGTTAAAAAAGTATGTCTCTCCATGCATTGTGTTTTCCAGGTTTTTTTCAAGGCTGCTGGATCAAATTGTCGGATCAGATTGTTTAATGTCAAAAATGAAAGTGTGAAAATGAATAAGCCACAGAGATGAAGTCTTCTCTTTCTCCAAAAAGTTTACAGGCATTCTGTCCTCCTGTCATGAGATCTTGCCTGGCCCCCGGCAGCCCCTCCTGCAGTTGATGACTCTTCAGCTGGTCTGGAGATGACGGACAGTGTCAGAGTGTTTCTCCGCAATGTTGCTACGGTCAGAATCAGATTTTACATGTGATAAACGATTTGCTGTAAAGTCTCACAGCCATGTGGCACCACATCATTACGGCTGCCTGCACAGGTCATTTTTGATCTGTTAGCATCATTGTTAAACTGCAATGTTGTTATTTGTTGAAGTTCCCCTTAATTTCACAACAGAAAAAATTATAGACATTTTTCTATTTGTGATGGGGTTTTTGGTGTGATTTTAAAGTATCACACACAAATTGGCCTCAAACTCATTAGTAAGTAAAGCTTCCTGTTTCTTTCCAGGGGATCAAGGACTCCATCCTGGGCATCACAACCATCTCCAAGCTGGATGCCCGGATTCAGCAGAAGAGGGAGCAGCAGAGGAGGCGCAGAACAAGTGGGGTGCTGGCGATGAGACGGAATCAGAGCGATGAGCGAAAACAGGACAGGTAGACTTGTCGTTTCATCTCAGTCAATCACTGTACTCTAATTCTGTGATCATGACATAATGTGCTTCTTCACTTCTGATCACAGAGAACCTAAACTAGCGAGTCGAATTTTTCAATGCTGTGCCTGGAATGGGGGTGTGTTTTGGGTACGTTCTCCAGTCTCAACTCAGCATACTCATGAACAAGCACAAGTTGAATTTCATCTGACAGTAAAGATTTATTGATGATATAAGTTTTGTTTCTTTTCATCTCACAGCTAAGTCTGTTGCTGTTTTATCGAGTGTTCATCCCATCGCTACAGTACCTCACTGCTAGAATCATAGGTATGTGTCTCCACTCAATGTTTTAATAATTTACCATGCCATATGCATTTCATTTTTATTTATCCCTCCCCTGCTGATTTCTTTCAGGTGACCCTTCATTGCATGGTAATGTGTGGTCCTGGCTGGAGTTTATTCTGACTTCTGTGTTCGGTGCTCTCTGGGTTCTGCCTCTATTCGTGCTTAGTAAGATAGTCAATGCTATTTGGTTCCAGGTGAGACAGTTCTGAACTGATTGGTTGTGGTGTTCAAGTAGTTTAAAGCTTTATTGCTTATATAAATTGTTACTAGATAATACAAATATTTAAGGAATAATTCACTCAAAAATGAAAATTCTCTCATTATTAACTCACCCTGATGCCATCCCAGATGTGTATGACATTCTTTCTTCTGTAGAAAACAAGCAAAGTTAATATTTCAGCTCTGTCGGTCCATACAACGCAAGTGACCAAAACTTTGAAGCTCCAAAAAGCATATAAAGACAGCATAAAAGTAACCCATAAGACTCCAGTGGTTTAATCAATGTCTTCTGTCTAATCGATTTTTGGTTAGAACAGACCAAAATGTAACTTTTTTTTAACTCTTTGGTGATCATGATTTCAAGCTCGATTATACTTCCTAGTGCATGACGCATGCTCAGAGCGCTAGATAGCGCTAGGAAGTGTGATTTATACTTAAAAAGAAGTTAAAATTTGGTCTGTTCTTACCCAAACCCCATTGGATTGCTTCAGAAGACACAAATTAAACCACTGGAGTTACTTTTATGAGCTTTTTTGAGCTTGAAAACTTTGGAAACCATTTACTTGCACTGTATGGACCTGCAGAATTGAGATATTCTTGTAAAAAACTTAATTTGTGTTCTGCAGATGAAAGAAAGTCATACACATCTGGGATGACATGAGGGTGAGTAAATGATGAGAAAGTTTTCATTTTTGGGTGAACTATTCCTTTAAGGACACAACATGTCATAAGATACATCACGAAAAACATTTCTTCCACCAAGTTAATAACTCATTAGGCTGTTATGCTGCATCAGCTTTGAACATGACTCATCCAATTACATGTGAATTTTCATTTGGGCAGGACATTGCTGATCTGGCATTTGAAGTGTCTGGACGTAAAGCTCAGCCTTTTCCCAGCGTCAGTAAGATCATTGCAGACATGCTCTTCAATCTTTTGCTCCAGGCCCTCTTCCTCATTCAGGTAAAAAAAAAAAAAGGCTGGATTCTCTACGTCTGTGCTCTGATTCTCTCAGCTTGCTTATATCTGTCTCTGTCTGATATTTAGGGATGGATTGTGAGTCTCTTCCCCATTGTTGCTGTTGGTCAGCTGCTCAGTCTCCTGCACATGTCTCTGCTCTACTCACTTTACTGCTTTGAATATAGCTGGTTTAATCACGGTACGTTTATTACTCCTGTGATAGATGTTACATCAGACCTCTATCTGTTAAATGTTTATTTTTTTATTTTTTTTAATTGCTGCTTTTTCTCTTTTTAAGGAATTGAGATGCACCAAAGGCTGTCAAACATTGAGAGGAACTGGCCGTATTATTTTGGCTTTGGATTGTCCATGGCACTACTAACTGCGCTGCCCTCTTCATATATCATAAGGTACAATCTTTTGCATTTATTTTTATTAATGCTAAAGGCAAAGTTCAGGTCTTGTTGTGGTTAACATCTCTCTGAATTTGCAAGATATAAATATAGCAGAGCAGCAACATATTTTCATCGTCTTTCTTGATGAATCTCACAAAACCTCACAAAAATGTCCTCGTCATATTTTTAGTTTTGCATTATAAAATTATTTTCATTTCTATTAAGCACACACCTTTTCAAATAACGTTTAAAGGGTTAGTTCACCTATAAATGAAAATTCTTTGCTCATTTACTCACCCTCACGCCATCCCAGATGTGTGATTCTTTCTCCTGCAGAACAGAATCGAAGATTTTAGAAGAATATCTCCACTCTGTAGGTCCATACAATACAATGGTGAATGGTGACTAGAACTTCGTAGCTCCAAAAAGCACATCAATGCAGCATAATAGTAATCCATGTGACTCCAGTGGATAAAGGAATGTCTACTTAAGCAATGTAATCGGTTTTGGTTGAAAACATACCAAAATATATCTCTTTTTTTCACTATATATTTTGCCGTTGCACTCTCTAGGCACAATCATAATTTCAAGTTTGATTACACTTCCTAGTGCTTGATGCATGCTCAAGAGTTTTAGATGGCAGTAGAAAGTATAATCAAGCTTGAAATCATGATCGCCAAGAAGACTGCTTGATGTCAAGATTTATAGTGAATAAATAGTGATATTTTGGTCTGTTCTCACTCAAACTGATTAGATGTCTTCAGAAGACATGATTAAACCACTGGACTCTTATGGGTTACACCTTCATGCTGCCTTTATGTGCTTTTTGGTGGTTCAAATTTCTTGTCTCCATTCTCTTGCATTATATGGACCTACAGAGCTGAGATATATTTCTTTAAATTATGTTCATCTCATAATGATATGTTACTGTGAGTGTAAAGTACTACCTTTAATTTATGCTGATTTAAATCATGAAATATGTTTAGTTGTTTGGTGTAATAAGTAAAATAGGACTGTATTACAGTAATGAGAATATCCATCGAAAGTGATGATATTAAAGAAAAAATAAAGCACAAAATGTCTGGATATATTGCAATAATGAGAACTTGATGTGCTTGTGATGTCACAATGCAAAATGGTTCAAATTTATTTTTGGATTTTGAGATGTACACCTCAGCATGTTTCTGTGACATTTTTACGTCTAACATTTAATAATTAAAACTGTATGTTTTTCCCATGTGCGTTTATCGGATTTTAATCTTTGAAGCTTTTTTTTTTCCTTCAGTGGCTGTCTATTCTCCATCCTCTTCCCGCTCTTCATCATCAGTGCTAATGAAGCAAAGACACCAGTCAAACTGAAGTAAGTATTTGCTTTTTGTATTTCCATTTAAATTACAAAAGAAAGCAGCAACGTCATGTTGTTTATCAATTTTTTCACCACTTTTCCTGCAGCCACTTCCAGCTCCGCCTCTTTTCCCTTGTCGTGCTCATCAGTAACAAACTGTTCCACAAGACTGTGCACCGGCAGAATTCCCTCACGCCCTCCGCGTCCGCACAGAAACTGCCCTTACCTCACATTTCCTTGATGCGCCAGCGACCTTTACCCCCCCAGTGACCTCTTTCAGGATTTGTAACTCGGTTCAGGTTAAGAGGAATCACGGTATACAGAGGGGTGGGAAAATGATTTGATTTGCATTCTGTTTATTTGAAAATGTGTCTCAGCCCTGTCAATGTTGTTTTGGGGGCTGAAGCAGACCTGATTGTAATGTGAATGGCCTGTGTTTGTGCCTATTCCACACATGTGAATACACACAAGGTCTTGATTTCTACTCTGTGATTTTTGTTGGACTATTTTTGTACAACTATGTGCCATTTGGATGATTTTTAGAGTTTTCAAAGACTTCTGTGTGCACATTTTATGTGAACTGACCAACCCAATTTTAGGCCCCATAGTTTACTCATTTGATCTATTTATGGCTTTCTTTTTCATTTAATGTAATGACTTTTTCTGCCTTGTGAGGCCCAAACAGTTAACACTAAGCTTTGACGTAGTTGCTCGTCTAATGACCTTAGAAATGAGTGCAAAAGGACCCAGACGTCCTTAGATTGCTTTAGCTTCCTGCACTGATACAAAAACTTTTTGCATCATTGACTGTAAACCTGGCGCAATGCACGTTGGCGTGCCACATTTGAGTGCTATGGCAGTGAGCAAGATTTCGCTCAACTTTTATAGTACTTTAATGGTGCCTTTTTGTAGCTTGACAGCCCCTGGTCACTGTAGGCTTTCATGACATGGAAAAGAGCAGCGTGAACTTTTTTTGTGTTCCATGAAATAAAGAAAATCGTATTGATTTTAGAACACCATGGAGGTGAGTAAATGATGATACTGTATTTATTTTGAGCTAAACTGTTCCTTTAATGTTACAATGTAAAACTCAAAAGGGAGCTGCTTTTATTTCATTTTATTATTATTTTTAATTAGTTTAATTTTGGGAATTCCATGTCAACATGATCCAGTGCCGTCCGTAATGGTTCTGGGATAATTTCCAACAGTTATTTGAAGGTATGCACAAGCTTTACTCAAACTGCCAAACTGTGTTATATGTGATGTTAGTCTTGAAAGTTTCTGATGAATGCTGGCGTGTCTGAGTCCAATGGATGTCCACTGAAGTGTATGTTCCATGAGCTCAAACCTGGATCATGGTTGTGAACATATAAACCTGAAGCACACACTAAAGGCCTGTTTTGATATCCTTGTACCTGCGGGGTGGGTGTATTTTAAATGGGTTGTAATTGTCGTCAGGAGTCTAAAGTGTTACACCTGCAGATAGATATTTGCGAGTGAGATTTTGTAAAAGTATTACAGTGTTTCAATAAATTTGGTCTGTATGCAGTACTTTTTACAGAGTGGTCTCGTTGTTATTATTATTATATATATTTTAATATGTCTTAAAATGATAGATCACCTTAAAAAATATGATCAGAATCAGCTTTATTGCCAAGTATGCTTACACATACAAGGAATTTGTCTTGGTGACAGGAGCTTCCAGTGTACAACAATACAAACAATACCAAAAACAGCAGCAAGACATAGGTAATTAAAACAAAAAAGAATACAAAATAAATAATTATACATATACATACATACACTTCATACATACTCACACACACGTAGTGCAAATCTATTACAATCTGTTATATAAAGAACAAAAAACAGTATATTATGTACAGAGCAATGTAAGTAATGGCAGAAGTGGATTTGTTGGATAATATAAATAGAATTAAACTGTGTATTGCACATAATTATTGCTCAATGGGGCAATTTAATTGTTCATTAGATGGATGGCCTGAGGGAAAAAACTGTTCCTGTGTCTGACGGTTCTGATGTTCAGAGCTCTGAAGCGCCGGCCAGAAGGCAACAGTTCAAAAAGGTAGTGGGCAGGGTGAGTGGTGTCCAGAGTGATTTTACCAGCCTTTTTCCTCACTCTGGAAGTGTATAGTTCTTGAAGGGGGGGGCAGGGGGCAACCAATAATCCTCAGCAGACCGAACTGTCCTTTGTAGTCTTCTGATGTCTGATTTCATAGCTGCACCAAACCAGACAGTTATAGAAGTGCAGAGGACAGACTCAATGACTGCTGAGTAGAACTGTTTCAGCAGCACCTGTGGCAGGTTGAACTTCCTCAGCTGGCGAAGGAAGTACAACCTCTGCTGGGCCTTTTTCACAATGGAGTCAATGTATATCTCCCACTTCAAATCCTGTGAGATGGTAGTGCCCAGGAACCTGAATGACTCCACTGCTGCCACAGTGCTGTTTAGAATGGTGAGGGGGGACAGTGTTGGGGTGTTCCTCCTAAAGTCCACAATCATCTCCAACGTTTTGAGCGTGTTCAGCTCCAGGTTGTTTTGACTGCACCAGACAGCCAGCCGTTCAACCTCCTTTCTATATGCAGACTCATCATCATCTCGGATGAGGCCGATGACAGTGGTGTCATCTGCAAACTTTAGGAGCTTGACAGAGGGGTCCTTGGTGGTGCAGTCATTGGTGTACAGGGAGAAGAGTAGTGGGAAGAGCACACATCCCTGGGGGGCACCAGTGCTGATGGTACGGGTGGTGGAAGTGAATTTTCCCTGCCTCACAAGCTGCTGCCTGTCCGTCAGAAAGCTGATAATCCACTGACAGGTAGAGGTGGGAACAGGGAGTTGGTTTAACTTAGTCCGGAGTATATCTGGGATGATTGTGTTGAAAGTCGAGCTGAAGTCCACAAAAAGGATCCTTACGTATGTCCCCGGTCTGTCCAGATGTTGCAGGATGTGATGCAAACCCATGTTGACTGCATCATCCACAGACCTGTTTGCTCGATAAGCAAATTGAAGGGGGTCCAGAAAGAGTCCAGTGATGTCCTTCAGGTGGGCCAACACCAGTCTCTCAAATGACTTCATGACCACAGATGTCAGGGCGACAGGTCTGTAGTCATTAAGTCCTGTGATTTTGGTTTCTTAGGGACAAGGATAATAACTGAGCGTTTGAAGCAGCATGGGACTTCACACTGCTCCAGTGATCTATTGAAGATCTGAGTGAAGGTGGGGGCCAGTTGGTTAGCACAGGAACGAAGGCACACTGGTGAGATGCCATCTGGGCCTGGAGCCTTCCTTGACCTTTGCTTCCGAAAGACACGGCACACATCGTCTTCACAAATCTTGAGTGCAGGTAGTGTAGCAGGAGGGGGGAGGAGGGGGTTTGCAGGAGGTGTTAATGGTTGTGTGAAATGAAGGTCCGAGTGCATGTGGGGTGTGAAATTGGGCCTTTCAAATCTGCAATAGAACACATTCAGGTCGTCAGCTAGTCGTTGGTCCGCCACAGGGTTGGGGGTAGAAATGTGACTTTCTTCTGCTAAACACAAACAAAGATTTGTTTGAAGAATATCTTGGATCTGTTGGTCCATTCAATGCCAATGAATGGTGACTTGAAGCTCCAAAAGCACATAAAGGCTGCATAAAAATAAATTAAATAAAAACTCCAGTGGTTAAATCCATATCATCTGAAGTGAAACTATCAATATTTTTGTCATTTTTTTATGTAAATCTCCACTTTCACTTACACATTGTTTTATTTTTTTTGGCGATTCAGCATTCATGCATATCACCACCTAATAGTTGGGGCTGGTAAAAGGTAGAGATTTACTTGCATTTTATGTACCTACAGATCTGTTATATTTTTATAAAAATAAAAGAAAGTTATGAGAGAATTTTCATTTGTGGGTGAACTATTCCTTTAACATCTGCGTTTGTGTTCCACAGAGGGAAAAAGTCATATGGGTTCATGAGTTTAAATAAATAGTGTTTTTATTTTTTATGAATTAAATGTGTGTGTGTGTGTGTATGGGTGAATGTCTGTTTTATCACAAACTATTTAAAAAAGTCGCATTAAATAATGTTTTTATCATAATAAATAATGTTTTAATCATAATATAAATATATCAGATAATTAAAAATGTTAGTCTATTGAATAAATGAACGACTAACAAATACACATTTTTTTAAATGTATAAAATTGATTAACCTAATAAATCCTACTTGAACAGTAAGTTAAATATTGTATAGAGGTTAAAAATATTCATAGATGATTTAATGATGGTTATAGGTGTTACAGTTTAGTTTTATGAACTCCACACTCCACAGTGGCTCTCTTTCTTTCTTTAGGACACGTCATATCTGGAGCGCCATGCGGAACTTGTCTTGACACACTTGAATGACAGTTCAAAGACCAATCAGAGAAAGCCGTTCTTGTCGAGTTCTGACACAGAGCCAATAAGCGCTCTCTCTACGTGGATGGGCGGGGTTTGTGCCCAGGGTTGTATGTGAGAGTGTGGAAGGGCTTGAGTGAGTGAGCCGCCTATGAATAAGACTGGTAATTTTACAAATGTCTAATTTACGTGACAATTCATCGCAATAATATGCTTTTATTGGCATTATATTTATTAATGAGTGGTCTGCAATGCATTTAATTATCATATAATTGCTTGCGTAGGTGTGAGGTAGGTGTGATTTTTAGCTAGCAGCTAAGTAGCTAATACAGAGTCCTATACTTTTAGTAGTTTATTATTATTTGTAGTAAAAAGGAAAACACTGTGTTAATGTGCATGCTGTGCCAACATTCACTCTCTGCATTGGTATCTCAGTCTGTATGTGTGTGTTAAATTACCATTTCATAGGTTTTTGTACTGGAATTGTGCAAATTAATGTCAATGATAATGACTCTTTCTATGTTCATGGAGATCTGACACTTATACAGACACTAAGATAACCTGATATACAGTAACTGCGTCACCTCTTCAATTCATATTTTACGATTATTTAATAAGCAGAACTATTTTATTAAGTGTCATGCTTGCATGAAATTAAAGAAATAAGTTAGCCTTAAAAATAGCATTTTAATGTTAATGTGCAACATGTGTTATTAAAGGGGCCATATTATCACTTGCATATAATTATTGTTTTTACTTAAGTTCTACTACTAGTATGTCTTGTACACCCAAACCAAAACATAATATAGTTATGCATGTACATGTATTCTGTATGTAATTATTTTGCAACTTGGGTTTTGATATGATTTTAGTGCACAAGAGAGGGAGCTTTGCATTGAGAACATTAGAGTGTCTGCTTACAACATTGCACTTTTATTTCCAAAGATCAAGGAAAGTCCTGTTTTCCATGACATTTCCCCTCTAACGTTTTGTTCTTTGTCAGGTGTCAAGAGTTAGTCCTGCGTCCTGTGTGTTAAGATGACCAAGTTGGGCTTCCTGCGTCTGTCCTATGAGAAACAGGACACCCTGCTGAAGCTGCTCATCCTGTCTATGGCAGCCATTCTGTGTGAGTGGAGGCACATCACTTTATGTCCTGCCTCTCATTGGACATCCTATACATCTACCGTCCTCTTATTCTATCTCTCTTGTTTTCATCCCAGCGTTCTCCACCAGACTGTTCTCTGTCCTGAGGTTCGAAAGCGTCATCCATGAGTTTGATCCGTGAGTACTGTTGTTGGGTCTTTTTGATGATTAGTGCACGCAGTCTAAGCACATGTTTAATAAACGTATTTTGTTCTGATTCAACCACAGGTATTTCAATTACCGAACCACTCGCTTCTTGACGGAAGAGGGCTTTTACAAGTTTCATAACTGGTTTGATGATCGTGCTTGGTATCCACTGGGGAGGATTATAGGAGGCACCATCTATCCCGGTACAGATGATTGCCACTGATTTTAAAATTAATCAGCATCTTACAGGTCATTTAAAGGAGTAAAACACCCAAAAATTAAATGTGTCATGTTTACATGTTTGTTTTTTTCTCTGCAGGGTTGATGATAACTTCTGCTGCTTTATATCATGTGCTGCATTTCTTCCACATCACCATCGACATCCGCAACGTGTGCGTGTTCCTCGCCCCTCTCTTCTCCTCCTTCACTGCTATAGTAACTTACCATTTTACCAAAGAGCTAAAGGTCAGATGAACCACAGCACACCCTGTTCTTGCCACCTGCTCATTTATCTTTCTAGCAGTCTGACTGAAGTAACACTGTATTTTTCCTCATTCCAGGATGCAGGTGCCGGGCTTCTAGCTGCCGCCATGATCGCTATCGTCCCTGGGTACATCTCGCGTTCTGTGGCGGGCTCATACGACAATGAAGGTATTTAGTCTCAAATATGCATTTTCTCCAATATTTTATGTAGACTTTTACACTTTTTTTTACATCTAGTTTTTTTCTAGTTATGCCCTGCTCTAAAATATTTTATTGGCTAGAAATTGCTCTTAGTGAGTGACATCTCTATACAATTATTTCTAAAAATCCTTATCCAATATTCCGAAATAATTCAAAAGATTAATTGATCAAAATTGTATGGTTTGAATTAATACATTTCATCTTGTGATTTAAAGGAATCGCCATTTTCTGCATGCTGCTGACGTACTACATGTGGATCAAGGCGGTGAAGTCGGGCTCCATTTATTGGTCGTCCATGTGCGCGCTGGCTTATTTCTACATGGTGAGCAGCATTTGAAATGCAGTGCCTCTCCTGATGTTGTGTTATTTTAGGGTGCTTGCTTTCACGCCAGCAATTTTGGAGCTCACCCAGGTTTGAACGGACGTCAGTGTGCATCCTTAAGCAGCTTATTTACAAGTTGAACAAATCATGCTGTTCTTCAGTAATGCAGTACTTGTATATGTGTTTGTGTGGTGTTAGGTGTCCTCCTGGGGTGGTTACGTCTTTCTGATTAACCTCATTCCCCTCCATGTGCTGGTGTTGATGCTGACTGGCCGCTTTTCTCATCGCATATATGTGGCATACTGTACAGTTTACTGTCTGGGTACTATCCTCTCCATGCAGATCTCTTTCGTTGGATTCCAGGTAAGAAGTTAAGCAACCTCTCTCATTCAAGAAAAGTAGTAATTACAAGAGCTGTCATTCGATTGAATTATTGTCATGGTTTTCCAAGGCGCATTGCTCATAGTAGGAGCTGGTTCTGGGCCCCTGGCGGACGGTACGCCCCGCTGCGTTCTCGGGGAACAGAAGGGGTCTCCCCCGCCCCTGGCAGCGGTTCTCTTACTCCAGGCAGTAGGCAGCGAGCCCCTCGCGGTCGGCGGTCTCAGACCCCGCTGCGTTTCAGCGGCTGGTAGGGGACTCCTCCGTTGGGGTGGACAATAGTGACGAGAACTCTACTACGGCGTATCCGTCCTCCTTCCCGGATTTCGGCACCAGTATAAAACAGTCAATGGAAAGGAGGAGGCGAGAACCGGCTTGACGATATAAATTATATTTTAATGATTAACTTAAACTAAAGACAAACACACACACATGACGGACATCTCTCTCTCCCGCACTATCCTCCGCAGTCGGCCTTTATCCCTCTCGGAGGCATAATTAGCCTGATAAGGGACCGGGTGTGTATAATCACGACCTGGCCCCGCCCTCTTTAAATGTTATAATGTTATAAAAAAAAACTTACTAAAAGCATTCTCTCTCGCTCTCGCTCTCGGCTCTCTCTCTCTCTCTCTCTCTCTCTGCAGCCTGTCCAGTCCTCTGAACACATGGCTGCTTTTGGAGTGTTTGGCCTGTGTCAGGTTCACGCCTTTGTCGATTATCTCCGGAGCAAACTGAACGCACAGCAGTTCGAGGTTTTGTTCAAGAGTGTCATTTCTCTAGTTGGTCTCATCCTGCTGTCTCTGGGTGGGGTGCTCATGCTGACAGGTGAGACATGCACCTATACACCTGCACAGGTGTTCATATCTGAACAAAATGGTTATCATTTAAGAATTCATGCTGTACATCTGCTGACAGGCCAGGTGCTCATATGTTTGTGTTGTGGGAGTATTTTTACTAGAAATATAAAGTCACAACAATAATCAAAGGCTCATCTTTTCATGAATGACCTAAAGGAAAATGGTCTGTACTTAGTGATAGAGTGAGTAATCATTGGTATAATTCCATGGTACACAACAGGCTGTTTGCCAGCTGCATCCGGCCCGCAAACCATCCATGTGGCCCGCGTGATGTTGTCCATCCATCCATCCATCCATCGTCAACCGCTTATCCTGTGCGTGATGTTGTCATCACATAAAATTATTAACGTGCATTAATTTGTCTAAAGCCTTTAGAATAATTCACAATATTGTTAAGTTGCTGGACTGTTTTGGAGGGCAAGAAACGGCAAATGGATGAAACTAATTAATTATGAGTGCAGAGCCAGTCTGCACACGTGTTGATAGAAAAAGTTTTTGCACACTCTCAGTCACTTAAAAAATGCGTGCGCATTAAGACGCTGACTACCACCCCTGGAGTCACGAGTTCGAATCCAGGGCGTGCTGAGTGACTTCAGCCAGGTCTCCTAAACAACAAAATTGGCCCAGTTGCTAGGGAGGGTAGATTCACATGGGGTAACCTCCTCGTGGCCGCTATAATGCGGAACGCGTGGCGAGTTGTGCTTGGATGTCGCGGAGAATAGCATGAAGCCTCCAAACGTGCTATGTCTCCGCGGTAACGCACTCAACAAGCCACAGGACTAGATATGTGGATTGACGGTCTCAGATGCAGAGGCAACTGGGATTCATCCTCTGCCACCTGGATTGAGGTCATTACGGCACCACTAGGACTCGAGCACATTGGGAACTGGGCATTCCAAATTGGGGGGAGAAAAAAAAAGAAAACATGTGCGCTGATTCTCTCTTCCACACCCGCTTATCACTGCCACAGGACGAGTCAATGAGTGTCGGTGACAAATCCGTTTGAAGAGCTCAACAGAGATATATGCATGGAGTTATTCATCTTTTCCCATATGCTTTATTATTTGTGTTAGTAACCTTAGATTAACTCTAAAAAGTGGGTAATTATAGATTGTAAGGATTTCTCATTAAAGCATTTTTGGAGCTAGTATTGGATATATCTGTCTTGTTTTAAGGGTACTGTATCTCTGGTGTGCGTGTGCATGTGTGTGTGTTCACTAGGTAGCCAGTGTGTCATGACAAATCTTTAAGAGTGACAACAAATCATATCTTTCTATATATGGCAATACATTTTGACATTTCACAAAATGTACATTTTAAATTAACAATTTTACAGTGGTGCATTCTGCTGCAGTATATAGCCTACTTTTAAAAGTGTGGATCTAAAAAACAAAAACACTTATAGGCCTATATATGATCATTATTTTAATATATATATATATATATATATATATATATATATAAACAGTTTTTATTTTACAAAGAACCACACTTTTACAATAATTATACTATATATCTATATACTGTATGGTTTATTTTATTCTTGTTAATTATGTCCATCATATAGCCTATTAAATAGCAATTTTATCATAATCTACTTGAATCATTAATATAATAAAGTAATTAAAATATTTTAATATAATAAAAAAAAAAAAAAATAGAGGGTAAAGGGACACTTCTTTTCAGCCCCCGTCTTTCCAAATTGGAGTACCCCTGGTTATTATATGTTCTTAAAAATAGCTTATTTTTAATTGGCCTATTTTAGGAAAAATCTCACCTTGGACTGGGCGTTTTTACTCTCTGTTGGATCCATCGTATGCCAAGAACAACATCCCCATCATCGCCTCTGTGTCTGAGCATCAGCCTACCACCTGGTCCTCCTACTACTTCGATTTGCAGTTGCTGGTCTTCATGTTTCCAGGTACAGCGCCCCCTGTGGTCACGTATTTACACTTGCTGCATATGCAGCTTCATCAATTCATACTGGTCTTTCAGTATTACAAATCTGAGCTCTCTTGTTTTTCCAGTTGGCCTGTATTACTGCTTTAACAACCTGTCCGACGCCACGATTTTCATCATCATGTATGGAGTCACAAGCATGTACTTCTCTGCTGTGATGGTAAAAGGCTCTGTTTTTACCAAAGTCAAATTTGTTGTTATAAAGGATATAATGTCTACATTCATATCCTAGTTTTTTTGGAGGGAATGCTTGTAATGTTGACCTTTGACCCAGGTTTGACCTTTTCTGCTCAGGTCCGCCTCATGTTGGTTCTGGCTCCCGTCATGTGTATCCTGTCTGGGATTGGCGTTTCTCAGGTTCTCACCACCTACATGAAGAACTTAGATGTCAGCCGACCAGACAAGAAATCCAAGAAGCAACAGGACTCCACCTACCCTATCAAGAATGAGGTGAGATTGGTGTCCTGTAACAAATATTTCATAGCAGTATTGAAGGAATAGTTCACCCAAAAATGAAAATTCTCTCATCATTTACTCGCCCTCATGCCATCCCAGATGTCTGACTTTCTTTCTTCTGCAGAATGCACACAAAGATTTTTAGAAGAATATTTCAGCTCTGTAGGTCCATACAATGCAAGTGAATGGTGACCAAAACTTTCAAGGTCCAAAAAGCACAAAAAGGTAGCATAAAAGTGTTCCATATGACTCCAGTGGTTTAATCCATCTCTTCTGAAGCAATCCAATCAGTTTTGGGTGAGAACAGACCAAAATATAACTCCTTTTTCTCTATAAATCTTGAAATCAGCTGTCTCCTTGGTGATCATGATTTCAAGCTTGATTACACTTCCTATCGCAAATCTAGCATTCTGCGTAGGCATCACGCACTAGGAAGTGTAATCAAGCTTGAAATCATGATCATGCCTAGAGACTGCAATTGTAAGATGTACAATGAAAATAGTTACATTTTGGTCTGTTCTCACCCAGAATCGATTAGATCGCTTCAGAAGACTTAATTAAACCACTGGAGTTATATTGATTACTTCTAAGGTGCCTCAATGTGCGTTTTGGAGCTTCAAAGTTTTGGTCACCATTCACTTTCTTTGTGTGGACATACAGAGCTGAGATGTTCTTTAACATGATGAGAGAATTTGCATTATTGTATTATTAACTATTCCTTTTAAAGGTTAATTTTCAGAGCCATGTCACAGTGGTTTGTGCACATGCTTGCTCACGTTGATGAGCAGGATCAAATCTGGCTTGCAAAATGTTCTAGTCCCATTCCACTTTCTGTGTCTAATAATCTCTATCCTCTCTTCTTTATCTATGATTAAATTGGCCTGTTTTTGTTTTTTGTAATGTAGTTTGTTTACTTAAAATTATTACTCACTCTTGATTTAATATTCAGGTTAATGGTCGGTGTATTCATTCTTTAATCTTTAAATATAGAAGTCAGCACCCATTAAATTTGTTATTCTAGTGATATTCTGCTCTGGCCTCTCTGTAGGTGGCGAGTGGCATGATCCTGGTCATGGCGTTCTTCCTCATCACATACACTTTCCACTCCACCTGGGTGACAAGCGAGGCATACTCCTCCCCCTCCATTGTCCTGTCCGCCCGCGGTGGTGACGGCAGCCGCATCATCTTCGATGACTTCAGAGAGGCTTATTACTGGCTCAGACACAACACACCAGAGGTTAGTGGTAGATGTCATGACTTTCTGTCTCCTTTGCTTCAGAACTGTTTCAGACATATTTTCTTGTGTGTGTTAATGTATAGGATGCTAAAGTCATGTCATGGTGGGATTATGGGTATCAAATAACAGCGATGGCCAATCGAACGATTCTGGTTGACAACAACACGTGGAATAACACTCATATCTCCAGAGTTGGTCAGGTGAGGATACACACATTTATTAAGATGCTGTTGTTTAATTCTTTTAGGATTATTCATGTTTTTTTTTCCCTCTTCACAGGCCATGGCCTCCACAGAGGAGAAAGCCTATGAGATCATGCGAGAACTGGATGTCAGCTACGTCCTGGTGATCTTTGGAGGACTGACTGGATATTCTTCAGATGGTACGTTCTATAGTTCAGTACTCAGATCCATGGCTTTGTGTTTGTTAAAATTTAGATTGTAATCGTTGTTGTGTCGGGAGTTGCTGTTTGTTGAAATGTTAATAACATAAAACCTCTTATTACATTACTTTTTAGAATACTTTATTTGGATTGTTCATTGGCAGGATTGTGCTGACATATTTTTGTGCAATGCAGTGTTGTAGTACACAAGATAAATATATGAGACTGACTAGTTTTATGGTCTTGGACTTGTCATGGACTCAGACTCGACCCTCTTCTGGTCTCGGTCATGACTCTGATGAGCTGGTCTCGACTACAACACTGGTGCAATAACCCCTAAACTGTATAACTGACAGTTTTCCAAGGCAACCTAGTCTTTGCATAGCTAGTTTCATGTCTGTTTTATCACTATGCAGTCTGTTTCTTCACACATAATAAAACAATTCCAACTGAAATTAATATTTCATGTCCATTCATTCATTTATTAAGCAGCCATGTAATAAGCTGGAATATCCCTTACTTATGTGTGCTGTTTCTTTAGATATAAATAAGTTCCTGTGGATGGTCCGAATCGGAGGCAGTACAGACACAGGGAAACACATTAAGGAACACGACTACTACACCCCCACCGGAGAGTTCCGTGTGGACCGCGAGGGATCTCCTGTCTTGCTCAACTGTCTCATGTACAAGATGTGCTACTATCGCTTTGGCCAGGTCTACACCGAAGCCAGTGAGTATTTGTTGGACTAAATAGCACATTCACTCATAGTTCACCTCTTATCAGCTACTCACCCTCATGGCATCCCAGATGTGTATGACTTTCTTTCTTGTGCAGAACACAAAATTACGATTTTTAGAAGAATATCTCCGCTCTGTTGGTCCATTCAATGCAAGTGAATGGTGACCAGAACTTTGAAGCACCATAAAGCACATAAAGGCAGCATAAAAGTAATTCATAAGGCTCCAGTGGTTAATCCATGACTTCAGAAGTGATATGATAGGTATGGGTGAGATACAGATCAATTTATTTTTACTATAAATCTCAACTTTCACTTCCACATTCTTGTTTTTTGGCGATTCAATTCTTCTTGCATATCGCCACCTACTGGTCGGGACTGGTAAAAGGTGGTGATTTGTAGTAAAAAAAAAAAAGACTTAAATATTGATCTCTTTCTTAACCACACTATCATATCGCTTCAGAAGACATGGATTTAACCTCTGGCATCTGTATGGATTACTTTTATGCTGCCTTAATGTGCTTTTTGGAGCTTCAAATTTCTTGCAACCATTCCCTTGCATTGAATGGACCAGCAGAGCGGAGGGTGAGTAAATTATGAGAATTTTCATTTTTGGGTGAACTATCCTTTTAATGTCAACATGAAATCCTCATGGAATATCCCGTTTCACCCGAAAATGTATCACATTACCAAAATGATATTGGTTGTGAATGAAAATGCCATTAGTTGTTGATTTTAAACTGTTTGTTCGTTTTCAATAAAGAAAAAGTCTCAAGTTCTTGATGATGATGATTTAAGTCAGGTGCTTCTAACTTGAGGCATAAAGCGACATTTAAATTTCTGTCCAGAACGTCCCCCTGGTTACGACAGAGTTCGTAATGCTGAGATTGGTAACAAGGACTTCGAGTTGGATGTGTTGGAGGAAGCTTACACTACAGAGCACTGGCTCGTCAGGATATACAAGGTAAACATGAAATCACCTGTAATGCATTACACACAGCGGGTAAGATCTGCTGCTGCCTTGTTGGCCTATTCCCATTGCAATAGTCACGCCTTTCCTCTAAATATTTTTACTTTATTTGTTATGCCTATAATCTCATAGTTTTGAGACTTTCTTCACATAAAATGCTGACTTTATTCTCAAAACATTACTACTTTAATCTCATAATGCCATGACTTTATTTGCGTAACATTTTAACTTTATTCACATAATATTATCACTTGAATTTTGTGATTCTACATCTTTATTCTCAATATATTACTGCTTTAATCTCATAATGCCATGTGTTAATTCTCATAATATTTTGAGCTTATTCTCTTAAAGGGCTAGATCACCCAAAAATGAAAATATTATGAATTGAATCTTGTAACATTATGACTATTTTCAGTATACTACTGCTTTAATCTAAATGTTACATGTTTATTTTCCTCCACAGGTCAAAGACCTCGACAACCGTGGCCTTTCAAGAACGTGAAACTCATAATCCCAAACCCCCCCCCTCCTTGAGCACACAGCACTGAACGTCTGCGGCCCCCGTCACCATGATTTGAAGAGAAGGCGCGAATACTTTTTATACTTTTGTTTTTAATTGCTGAAAGAGATTTTCTTTTCAAACCTTGGTTGTTTTGTTTTTATAATTGATTTACAAATATGAGGATTTGTCTGTACTGTGGGCACAAGGTGTCAAACTCTATTACCAGAGAAGGTGACCTAAGGTGAGAAAATGTTAAATAGTCGTTTCTGCAATCAACTGGCTAGATAATTGTTTGATTTGTCTTTAAGTGGGTGAATAAAGGAGTGACTGGGATTAAATTGACCAGCGTCTTTCTTTTTAACAAATAAGAATTATGTACACCATAAACATGTACGTCAGACCAATACTAGAACCCTCGAAGTCCAGATCCAGACCAAGCCTGGCTGGTCCAAGAATGAGGCTGTCCATTTTAATATATTGAATAAGAGGAAATTCTAATATTCATGAGCCAGGCCTTCATCGCTTTACGATTTGTTCATTGGCCAGCTGACTAAGGCTCATTTGCAACCGCCTGCCATTCAGCAAATCGCTGAAACATACTTGGTGAACTTGGCTTTGCGTAATTATTATTAATGAGCCAAGTCCTCATTATAGTAGGAGGATTCGTGTTTTGCCAAAGATTTGGAGGCTCCGTTTCAGGAGTTCCGTGAGAAAGCGGCCGCCGCGATGCCAGGCAGTAACTGGAGCCCGTTCGAGCTGACCCCGGAGAGAGCTGATGTGGTAATTGTTGGCGGTGGGGTCGTGGGCTGGTCCATCGCGTACTGGCTGAAGAGAAACGAGACAGTCACAGCGCGAGATACTATTGAGAGTGCTGGTAGTGGAGAAAGACGCCACTGTGAGTTTATATAAGTGATTCAAAAGTGGTCTAAGAAGTTAGTGAGCTGCATAACTAGACAGCATTTTTGAACACCCCTGGCACGTACAACATTTTTGTGCTCTCTTGCCTTTGACACCGTCTGTGACATTGTGGAATGCTCAACAATTAATATTCCAATTAAGCATTACTAACATGGTGTTTTGGATATGGCACCATGGTATTACCATGCTTTTTTTCTTGGTATACTTTGAACTTGAAGTACCTTAAAAATGCCATTACCATTTAAATATGTAGTTATGTTAGTTTACATGTCCTTAGAGGGATAGTTCTCCCAAAATTCTCTAATTATTTACTCACCCTCATGCCATCCCAGATGTTTATGACTTTCTTCTGGTGAATACAACCAAAGATTTTTAGAAGAATATCTCAGCTCTGTATATCTTAAATAGGATAAAATATGTTTATGTAAGTATATGCCTTTTTATCTCCGCACAAAATTTTAGACGTGTTACTTAACAATACTGTACCTCAACATAAAAGTATGTAGTATTCAGAAACCCTTGTTATTAATGACACCTGTGGCTGTTAAGTGAACTGCAGCCAGCTACCTGTTGCTCGTGCTCACGCTCGTGCACATACTCGATAGGGACCCGAACGAGCGTCGGCCAAAACAATGATATAACGTTCAAAGAGACAACGTGATTCTCCGGCATCATGTTGACAGATGAGGTAGCATAATTAAAATGACACAGTTATGATACTTTTACTACAAACTTTGACACTGGAACAGGGCTAAAACAAAGTGTAGATATAGGTCTGACTATGCGAGAATGTGGTTTGAAGTAATCACTTTTCTCTGTATGATACATTTTCTGCATTTCTATGATAGCTAGCTTTACTAGCTAGCTTGATCAATAGCTGTTTATAAAATAGACTGTACATTATAAATATGTTGACACAATTCAGTATTGATGTGATTCCAACACAACTGTCATTTTGATATATCGATGCGCTATATTTTTATAATAATAGAATGTATATATTTTCTGTATAACCAAGTTATGTTACACTAATGATTGGGTCATTTTTCATTATATTGAACATTGTCTAGCATTCATTTCACGTGTTATTGTAGTTTAGCAAAAATTACACAGATCAATCCTCATGGCACTATATTTCACATGCTTTGCATTTATGTAAGCTTGCCTGTCCAATAAGAAGAACGCCAATTTAGGGTCAGTTTTGATCCACAAAACCGAATGAAGGTCCCTCCAGGAATCAAATGCCCTGCCGATGTTAACTCTAGTTTTCGCTCGACCACGAACATGTTCCCACTTAACCAGATTGGATTCAGTAGATAAATGTATTTTTTTTGTTGGCTCACTCAGAGTTTGTGTAGGAGCCGGATGTTTGCTGGATTCCATCTCTAAGATAACATTACCTAGTGTTGCAGACAGTTGTCGCTGTTGAATAGCGGAAGAGAAGCTATTACTGAGGCAAGGCTCTCTGGAGTGCACATAAACGTCACATCCTTTGGATTTTCCTGGCAAAAGCAGCCCGCTCCCTTCGCATGAATATCAAACTACAGGCTTTAATAGGAAACCTAGGAAGTCAAGAAAGGGCTCTTTTTTTTTTTTTGCATTACAAGCCATTCACACATTGGCAAAAAAAGGGTGAATATTACATGAAAATGGTTACATAATGCACCTTTAAAAGAAGATTTTCAGGACCTCTTATACAACACACCATTTTTATTATCTTGCTCTAGAATTGATCTGCTTAAATGGCATTATTAATAGATATTAATTAATAATAATATCAATATTAATATGCGTTATGTTGTTTAGATATGGATGCCCAATAGTACCAGCCCATTGAGTGTGCAGTTATGGTGAATGCAGCTGGTGCAAACTCAGGAAAGATCGCTGCCATGCTGGGTATAGGATTAGGCCCGAAGCAAAGTATATTGGGAATTCCATTACATGTTGAACCCAGAAAGAGGTTAAGATTTATGATTAAACACACTTTTTAACTTTTTTTGTTGGAAAGTAATAGCTATATTTTTCTTTTTTTTTCCTCACCTCCTTGGTAGTTTAATGGGTGTTGAAATATGCTGTGTTTTGAAAGGACTAATTTATTACATTTTCCTTTTTTTCTTTCACGAGAGATGTGGTGTCTCATTAACATTAGGGATCTTATCTCTAGCAGATTTGTTTATGTGGTGCATTTTCCTGATGGTCCAGGGTTGGATACTCCATTTCTGATTGACTATTCAGGGGTTTATTGTAGATGAGCAGGAATGGGAGGAAAATACATCACAGGAATGTCTTCAGGGGAGGTATGGGTCAGTTTTAAGATGCTCTTTTTGTGCTGATATCAAATTAAGTCTGATCTCAAGCTGAGTTTGGTTTCAAAATAATTCCTTTATTTTGTGTTCATGCATATATTACTGCTCCCTTTTGCAGACAGAAGAACCAGATATCAGTAGCCTTGATGTGGACCACGAGTTCTTTCAAGAGAAAGTCTGGCCACATCAGGCCCACCGTCTTCCTGCAATTGAGAGTCTGAAGTTGAGAATTATCAGAGACAGGAATTCACTTCCTGCATAATGGCGAGTTGGTAGATATTGCTTTCTGTACTGACCTGAAAGCTGACACCGTATTTGATTTGACGTGAATGACAACAAGCCTGTGAGGGTTGGAAATATGTCCACTCTATTACTTACGTTGTGTACCTGCTGGGTTTCAATTATCCAGACAATCAGGCAAAAAAAAAAACATGTCTTTCCACTGTACGTCTATCACTCATAGCCTGTGCCTATCTCCAGAGAAAAGGTTTTTGCAATATACTGTGTCTAAATTCAGCCGTTCAACCAATTCCAATGAACCCAGCCTTTGGTTATGCTGCTCCTCACTTTTATGGTCCATCTTTGTTAGATTTAAAGCGTGTGGGCTGGATTTTATGACTACAACACCTTTTGACCAGAACGGCATTATAGGACAGCACCCTTCGGTGACCAACATGTACTTTGCCACAGGCTTCAGTGGTCAAGGTTTACAGCAGTCCCCTGCAGTCGGCTGTGCCGTGCCGTGGCTGAGCTGATTACAAATGGGTGCTATAAGACCATCGACCTCAGCTCTGCTGACCTTAAACGAATCCTCCTGCTGGAACCCATTCTGGAAGGAAACATTGTGAGGAGCAGGGAAACATTTGAGAAGATGATAATTGTTTCTCTGTGTCTGTTGAAGGTAGGGCAGCATTTGGCGTGATCACCAAGATAATCTGTCTTATCTAAAGACTTTATTACTGGAACAGAATGTAGGAAGACACTAACTTGATGTAATCCCCATATTTGTCATTTTTTCTTTCCAAAGGCGATGGGGGAATAGACCCTGAAGTACTGATGAAAGAACGCATTGGCTGAGAGCCATTGCCCATTTTGTTCCATTTAACGACCAGTCAGCATCCAGCAGTAACTCTTCAAATACCTGCAAATGACAGTGGCCAGAAACAGCAGGTTACTGACTGTATCTCTAATCTATATGGTACGATGAAGTTCAAAAAAGTACTGTGGCAGTACCATGTTAATGTCAGATGGTAATACCATGGGCCAATGATTACCATATGTATATACCATAGTATTTACAAGGTGCTCAAGGAACTTCAAAGAATACCATGGTATTACTTTGGCACATTTACAGAAAAATGCCCAAAAGTACAATTTATTTTATTGTTATATAACTATAACTGGTTTTGGTATGTAGGTGAATTGGCCTTTAGGGCACAAACCTTTTGTCCCTTCTTCCAGGTTATCCATAAGTCTCCTCGAGTCAGGAAACCGGCAACAGCATGCCTGGCCAGGTGATAGATCCAGCCTTCCTGCTGTAACTGTCATTATGGGATCAATAAAAGGGAGCCCCGTGCGATCCTGAATACACATTTGTCTTTAGGGGTTGCTCAATAATTCTGTGACTTACAAATAATAAAAAGTACAAGAAAAGCTTTTTCATGGACTCATTTAATCATGCCTCCCTCCATGCAGCCAGGTACTCAGGATTATTGTCCCAGTGCACCTGCACACAGCGAGGATTACCCTCCATTTTGTTGAAGTTTGGTATCCCCACAACAGTGGTGTAGAAAAACTCTCTAATGATACTGGAGGTGCACTATAGTAAAGAAGTGCAGCTAAAATTGACATTTTTACTGAACAAAATTTATCCTACGTTTAGGATTGTCTGATGTACAATTTGTCAAGCAGATGTTGTAAATTACATCTCATCACCCTTAATGAAAGTTTGAGGGATCTTACAGCAGAGCACCAGACATTACTGAACATCTGCAGCAAAGGTGAGCTGTACTGAGTTACAGATAATATGTCAAATTGCATGTAGAATTTAGTAGAAGGAACTTTTGGTCTGCACATAAAAAAATGGTGCAATTGCTCTTTTGTCCAGCAGATGTCACTGTTGATCTGAGGATTTAGGAAAGGGACACCCTATTTTCCCCATGTCCACTGTTTACCTTGTTTTTTGAGAGTATGTGTGCAAAAATAAATAACACCAGTCTGAGCCATGCAAACTGTTAACTGTTCAATTTTTTGGATACATTTTTCAATATTTTCCTTATTAAAATCACTTGAAAAGGTTACTTAAAGCTTAAACACTTAATCGAGTGTTAAATACAACAAACAAATTAACTGAAAATATACGTCTGGAACACCTTCTATGATGTTCTCATCTTTTTCACCTTTCATGAGTTTGCCTCCCTGTAGTTCTTTAGACATGTTGTTGAAGTTGTGGTGCTCATTTGGCAAGTACAGGTTCGATGCCAGCCGCAATGCATCCTGATTCCTACAAAAGCCCCCAAAATACAAGAATAAAAATGCAGACACCAGGAATAAATGACAAAATGTGTTTTATGTGAAGTTTAGCATGGCTGCATTTAAATCAAATTCAGATCTTATCTGTATCAACAGGACATCATTGAGCAGCAGTATGGCGTCCCTCCCAGCAAACTGCATGTATATATGCCCTCATACTATCACCTCCATGTTCATTTCACCTCACTGGACTACGAGGCTCCAGGCTGTGGGATGGAAAGAGCCCACCTGCTTTCAGACATCATCCAACACTTACAGGCAGATTCTAGTTACTATCACAACCGCTGCCTGACTTTCCCTCTGCGAGCCGATGACGGTCGTCTGCTCCGGTTCAAAGAGGCCAGAAAGCTCTAAATACCAGTGATCTCTGAGGGCCTGACTAGTTTTTGTATTTTTGAGTTAACTCAAAAACCATTTTATGTGGCCAAATATTTTTTTTTATGATTTTCTTGTATTGTGTCAATGTGTACAGTGTACACGTTTCCTATTGAAAGTCCACTGATCTTTTGGAACCGATCCTAATGGAATCAAGTTAGAGTGAAATAATTAAGATTTACTGCATGAATAATTTCTGACAGGAGTTCTGTTGAATATTGTGTTTGTATTAGAATAAGACATTGCTGCAGTACAGCTAAGCTCCTGAAAGATAGCTTTTAATGATGGCCTAAATAGCATTTTATCCTGTTGTAAACCTCATAGTCCTAGTGGGAACAATGTGTTAGCAAAGATCTTGTTGGTGTTTTGTTGTTCTAGTTTACTGTAATCCTACGAGAAAATCCCCATTAAACTCCTTTAGAACTTATTGCAAATTAGAATTTGGGTTGTTTTTAGTTTTTATAGGTAAATATGATGTAAACTGAATAAATTATTGGAGTATACTGTGATTTGCATTTTATTTTAAATCATTTCTTTTTAAAGAACATTTTTTAAATTACTGTCTGTTTCGTGCTGCAGTCGATCCTTTGGACAAAACCTATAAACTATAAGTGGAATATGCACCTGTCGGTGGTGGAAATTAAATTTAAAGCACAACTAGGGCCAGTGGGGCCTCATACTTTGAGCTTTTAGGGCTTTGAAGAGATTTGGCTGTGACTGACATAACAGCAGGCCTGAGTGAATTTACACCCCAATAGCTTTTTGTTATCTTCAAATGAAACAAAAGAAACCAACTTATTTCATGTTATTAATCCTAGACGGCTAGAAACATGAATGTTAAAATCAGAGAAATAGGGCTGAAGTGAATAGTTGACATTTTATTGACAATAAGAAATTGTTGACAATTTTGTTGTCGAATAGTCGTTTGATCTCATTTAACATAACACGAGATCACATTAAACTCTAAAGATGATGTGCGAGAGCAGCACTGCAGCTCACGCCTGACTGAGGAGAGGAAGAATTATATTAGATATTATAAAGATCACAGTCCAGATGCACTCTGAACTTTCCAAACAGCTTCAGGTGATGTAGATTGCAAAGTACAAGGGAATTATACAAAAATACCAAACAAGTAAATACAGAAGCTCTCTCGTTGTGGAATAAGTGGAGCTGGAACTCAAAGGAAACACTCTGGCGTTACATCTTAAATGCAGTAATATTTAATGTGTTATAGCTTTATTAAAGTTCAAATAATACGGAAGCAGGTCATGTAAATAATTACAAACTCAGAAACTGGCATTTCTCTGTGCGGACAGCGCCTCTTATATGAGTTGCTCGAATGTCCCGATCTAAGGGAAAGAGACCTAAACTGCACCCGGCTGATGCACAGTCTGTCGCGGGGACGTTCATCCCTCGAGCACAAACTTGCTGCAGCTAGATTATAATGTGATTGCTTGAGATTTATTGAATCATAAAATATGTCAGTGTGCATTTCTTATCGTGAAGAAAATTGGCATTATGCAACTTTATTAATAAGAGAGAGTTTTTGTTTTTTTTGTGATTTAAAGATGGATTAATGTGAACAGAAATGTGAGAGAGGGTAGTCTTTGCCCCAATATACATGGCAACAAAATACATTTTTGATTTGTTTTTGTTTTGGCTTGTTTTCCAATATAAATATCTAAAACTCCTTTAGAACAATGTATATTTTCTTTAGCAGTTATGCTGCAGAATAATTGTTTTTATCTGAGAATGTTGAATATAATAGTAAAAATGCAATATTTTGAAATATCCAAAAATCCTGAGAAGCAGCATATGAGATATTTAGACTTGCTTTTAGAGAATAGATCATGAATATAAGTATATTTTGTCTTTACTGCACTCCCAGAAGAATAACCAAGTGAAACAATACACTTATATACAAAATAAACTAATAATTGTCTTTTGAGACCATTTTAAATAGAAAACAAGACAAAAACTCTTGATAACAATAGTATTTTTTATAGTAAATTTCTTTACTGAATTCAACTTAATAAAACATATTTTTTTCAGATTAATTTTTTCTTCTTTATTGTTAGTAAGCGCGTTTAATACAACCTTTTAAGTTGAAGCACAAGCTGAATAATCGGTTAAGAGCAAATGATAAATCTTTGCAATAATCTCTGAATAGTCGTTTAATCTTTCTGATAATCGTTACATTAATCGAATTACAAAATAATCGTTAGTTGCAGCCCTAGTAAGAAACAAAACAGTATTGCTTTTGCTTTCTAAAAATTCTGCCATTGAATTACAGCATTGCTTAAAAAAATGCTTAAAAGTCAGAGTCTGTCTATGTGCTGCTTGTTTAGGTAGTTTAAAAGATTTAGCTGGTATACAATGTGTAATAAAAGTATTACAATGCCATCTATTCACAGGGAATCACAAAAAAAGATGCTTGCTTGTTAGAGTTCACCCAAAAAATGAAAATTCTCTCATCATTTCCTCACCCTCATGCCATCTCAGATGTGTATGACTTTCTTTCTACTGCTGAACACAATCAAAGATCTTTAGAAGAATATCTCAGCCCACAATGTAAGTGAATGGTGACCAAAACGTTGAAGCTCCAAAAGCACATAAAAGCAGCAAAAATCTATATGACTCTAGTGTTTGAATCTATATCTTCAGAAGCGATATTATAAGCGTAGTGAGAAACAGAACAGTATTTAAGTCCTTTTACAGTCTCCACTTTCACATTCACATTCTTCTTTTGTTTTTGGTGATTCGCATTCAACTTTAGAATACAAGGATTAAACCTCAAGTCATATGGATTACTTTCTTCTGCTGAACACAAACATAGATCTTTGTAGAACATTTCAGCTCTGTACGTCCTCACAATGCAAGTATATGGAAAGCACAACTTTAATCTGTGTCCCTTTTAATTTCATGTTACTTTTCTTACTGTACGTTCATTCATTCCAACTAATTAACAGGTCTTATTACTTATTTACTGTGATCCGTTTGGCAGCAGGATTCAATATTTAGACAGAAAATTCCGGAGAAGAATGTTAAACCCTTTAAGAGCTTTTAAATTACCTTAATGTGCAATTTCAGAACAATTATATAATTGCACTTATTAAGTGTTTCTTTCAGACAAAACTTTTCCTCTCCATGTACTGAAATCACTCTGTTCTGATCTCAGAATTAATAGAGCACATTTAATTATTACTAGACCATTTATTTTGTTTAGTAAATGTCAGATTTGACGTGATTGATCTTCGAAATTCAGTCGACGTAAATGAGATGGGTGACAGAACAGTTCTTGCGTTGCCTTGCGATATTTAAAAATTGTCTCTGTAAACTTGCTAAACAGACATCTTTGATGTGTATAGTTTTTTTTAGCATCTGACGCCATGAGCAGCACATTTTTAAGATGCTCTAGAGACAACGTTTTACATTTGTTCTGTTGTGTTAGCTCTAACGAAAATCGGGAGTTCATGCCAAATTGGTCACAAATTATATTTTTTTAGCATATTCATGGAATAGTTCAACCAAAAATAGAAATTATCATCCTCGACACTCCAAACCTGCATGACGTTCTTTCTTCAGTTGAACACAAATGATGTTTTGAAGAATGTTCAAGCTGTTCTTTTCTATATAACGGAAGTATGCAGTGACAAGAGGTTGTCCATTAGGAAAAAAAGTAAAGTTAAAGCACTATAAAAGTCCACAGTCCATATATCTAGTGTTCTATATCCAAAGTCTCCTAAAGCCAAGTGTGAAAATGTTACCCTCCTCCACAGCTGTCAAATCTCATATGCACTTTTGCATATTCAAACTCGGTTACGCATAAACCAATACTTAATTCCAATCAGTGATGTTAATCCTGACATGACATCTACAAACCAAGATTTAAGATGCAATGGCACAAATTCAACTGGAGAAATATGAAAGAGTCATATAGGTATGGAATGAAATGAGGGTGAGTGAATCATTTTTATTAAATACAAATTTACATTGTTGCATGAACTACCCTATTAAATATAAATGTAATTCACCAACATTACCTACTTTGATTTGATAAACTACTAATTGAAACATGATGAGTGATTGTTAGGGCAGGAAATAACTTTCTTGCCTACCAGTAACAGTGTCCTGTTGAATGGCTATAAACCAAATTTACCAGACATACACACACACACACACACACACACACACACACACACACACACACACACACACACACACACACACACACACACACACACACACACACACACACATATATATATATGTTTATATATTGTGTATATATATATGTGCACTTTGGAGTTCCAAAATGTTTTAGTTTTTTTAAGTGGACTTAAAAAAAAGTGAATGTAACCGTTCTCTTCACAGATTGCCCACCACGGTTTATATACAACACTTCTCTATTTCTTTATATCAAATCATACACAATGGGAGATAGGTGTGTGGTTTGACACAGTTTACCAATCTGAGGGTTTTCTTACTGCAAGCGTTACAGAGGAAGTTGATGTGGCCACGTGTGATATGTGGTATTTGTGTTGTGTATTATTGCAGCGTCTCTTTTTATGAGGAATATGAGTGCTAAAAAGTTTCAAGTTCCTGTTAGTTTAGGATTAAATCACCTATCTATTAGATTGGGATTATATTACTTTCTTGCCTGGATTACGTGAGACACAAGGTTTTTTTTTTTTTTTTTACGTTTTAAGGTTAATGCAAAGTAGGCGAAAACCATCACAAACATCATATCCTGTCTGACGCATTTTTATTTTTTCTTTATTGTAAATTTCCTGCAATCTGAGTTCTGTTTACTTTCAGCAGTGCCGTGGAAGAAGAAACCAAATAATCAGTTGAATCAATGAATATGCCAAGAATTAAGTTTCAGGTAATTTCAGAAAATTTAGGACCCCAGTTAACTTTGCCCTTCACTGTAAATTTATTATCTGGAACTCAGACCTGCACCATTCATATCACTTTATTTAAATGCAAATTAGAGATGTGGGGAGTCTGTGTGAGGGAGGGGAGCAAGGATCTGCACAACAAGGGAAGTGTGATTCAACAATTTCTTTTTTGTTCTTTGCAAAGCTATTGTGTTCCCATGGGTACAGCCACCGTGGTGCTCTACAGCTTTTCAGATGGAGTTCCCTCCCCTGATTGCAGCTGATGATTTGAGGAGCTAATTGGAAGACTAGAACATTTTCCTGAATTTGACCATTGTTGTCAATGCAAACCAATCTAAAGCAATGCGTTTAGTTGGTCCGTAATTAGCTTTCTTGTGGTTTGCATTGGCTATCTGGCTAAAAAGGTTAGTTTTGGAACTGTTTTCTAAGCAGTCTCTCTTTCAAGTGTCAACTGTGGCATGTGCCTGGGATTAGGACATTTTATTGAGGATTTTGGCAACACCCCGATAGTTGCATGCTTAAGGACCAAACCTCAAGACCTGAACATTAATCATCTTTGAAGTTTGGTGGACGTTTTCACTTTGCAGGTAGGGGAACTTTTTCTACATTTGAAGGTGTTACAGAAAGCAATCAGTTGTTTATTTGTGTAGTTTGCTGTGTTTAAGAGGATTATGAGATGCTTTAATGCGGTGAATGAAATATATTTATTATTCATTGCCTCCAGGGATTTGGATTTGTAAGCAGCATTTTAATTTTTATGTGAATTTCTTATGGAAGGGTAATTATTAGAAAATGTATTTTCACCTTGCACGTTTTGCTACTTGCAATTTATTAAGAAATGTTTAAAATCAATTTTTTATCAAATATGTCAAAATTTACCAAGTTAATTATAAATTAAAATATTATAAATTATTTTATAATTTATTAGGAGAGAACATTTTTTAAATCCTAAACCTAATCCAACCTAACCCCGGCCTTAAAAATAGTGTATTTTATAAATGTAATATTTTTATTTCATTTACATTTTAATTAGTATTATATACGTAGCATATTTCAAATATACTAAATAAAATGTAAATAACATTTAATTATGTAAATAAAATTATAATAATTATAAGAAAATTAATTCTCACCTGTGTTTTGCAACTCGCAAGACATTAAGAAATGTTTAAAAACTATTTAAATAAATTGTGATAATGAACCAAGTAAATTATAAATTAAACTTATGTTAATATTAAAAATGGTTATAATTATAAATTATTAAGGGCAGAGAATTTTTTTTTTAAAGTGTTTTTAGTCTTCAAAATAGAGTATATTTTATAAAATTCATTGCATTTTTTTTTTTTTTACATTTTCACTATATGTTTAGAATATTTCAAATATTTAAAAAATTATATAAATACAAATGTTTAAATAATAATTTGAAAATATTTATTGTGTCCTGCAACAGGTATTTAAACTATGTTCCAGTTCATCCAGAAAAAGATTCACAATAAAACTGCTAAACGTAAAAGTATGAGAACTCGTCTTGTTACCAAGGATGGCCACTGCAACATTAAATTTGGGACCAATGAATATCAAAACCATTTTGCTTTCATCATGGACTTCTGGACTACATTTGTTGAAATACGCTGGTGTTTTTTAATTGTTTTATTTTTTGCTACCTTCACTGGAAGCTGGTTCATTTTTGGGTTACTCTGGTATTCACTTGCGAAAAGTAACGGAGACTTAGATAGACTCCAGAATACATCAGAATCCCCCCATTTGAAGTGTATAGAGAATATTAACAGTCTCACTACAGCCTTCTTATACTCTGTAGAGACACAAACAACAATTGGGTATGGCGGTCGGGCTCTAACGGGTCACTGCCCGGGCACTGTTGCTCTGTTGATCATCCAGTCCCTAATGGGCGCCATAATAAACTGCTTTATGTGTGGACTCATTCTGGCAAAGATCTCGCTCCCAAAGAGGAGAGCAAAAACAGTCACTTTCAGTGAAACAGCAGTCATCTCTATGTGGAAAGGAAATCTATGCCTGCAGGTCCGAGTGGCCAATTTAAGAAAAACCCTTCTAATTGGAAGCCAGATTTATGGAAAGCTCCTTCGCACTACCATCACTCCAGAGGGGCAGACAATAATCCTGGACCAGGTGAACATTGAATTTTTGGTTGATGCTGGTAAGGACAACCTCTTCTTTGTTTGTCCACTCACATTGTACCATGTAATCGACAAGTCCAGCCCATTTACAGAGATGGACGCAGACACTCTTCAACAGCAGGACTTTGAGTTGGTAGTCTTCTTGGATGGTACGGCCGAATCCACCAGCTTGTCCTGCCAAGTCCGGACCTCCTTTCTTCCCTGGGAGATTCAGTGGGGTTACAATTTCTTGCCCTTCATATCTCGCACCAAGGGAGGAAAATACAGTGTCGACATGTCCAACTTCTCCAAAACAGAGCCAGTGGTCACGCCACACTGTGCGTGCTGTTTCCAGAATGAACATAACAAGGAATTAATTCTCCACTGTCATGGACATGAAGGTGCTGATAATCTGGGATTTGACATTATTGATCTTCAAGATTCCTTAGATGTAAATATAATGGGTGACTGAATATGTTTTTAAATATTTAGTATCTGTGAACATGCTTTACAGACGTGTATAGTTTTCTCAGCATCTGACGTTATGAGTTGCACATTTTTAAGATGCTGAATTAAGCTAAAAACATTGAGTGTTTTGTTCTATTGTGTTTGCCCTTACAATAATCGATGCAAAATTGCCACTGATAATTTTTTCATGCAGATGAGCTATGTATCAAACTTTCTGCAAATTGTCCATTGTTGCCAAAGGTTTGCTGCAGCTCATCACTGCAGCAAGGTAGTGGTGAACCTGCAGCAAACCTTCTGGCAAACATTTGTGGTGAATCACAAGCTAATTTACATGTGAAAATAATGAGTGGCAAATTTGCCGCTAGTTTGCCAGTACTCTATATTTTGTGTAATGGGCGTAATTGTGGTTTATTTTAATACAAAATATGTCCTGTGTAAATGGTCCCTAAGGCTTCAGAGTTTTCTTCTGTAGTGATTACAAAAAGTAAAAGTCTACATAATAAACATCCTATGATGTAGTCACAGATCTATGAAAAAGTTAGAAACCAGAAAGTTAGTGGTTCTCTTACGAGAGGTTCTCTCGTATTGCGTAAGCTAGCTTACGCTACGGGAAAGATTAATCTTTTCTGAGATATTGAAGCCAAAAAATTATCCTTAATTTTGTATCCATTGTCAACGCAGTGCGGCAGCTGCAGACCTTGAGCGGGCTAGCTAGCGAGCTCATTGGTTGCTCTGCGGCAACTGCTGCAGCCTATAGACGAGCTTGGGCGAACTTGCATCCAATGACTGCATCAAAGCCCGCCAAAAAGGGCGTGACTAGAGTGCATATAAGCGTAGTTCGTAGGCTGGAACCCTGATTTTCATCTCTTCAGCGAAGCTCTTCGCATCACTGAACCGGAAGCCGCGTCGCCGTTCGAGGGGCATCAAGCAAGCGTGGACAGCGCTCGAAGAAGCCGGCCGTCTTCGCCACCTTCAGCCGTCCTGCGAGCTACGCCATCCGGCGACGTATCCTTTTTAAAAGCAAGCTAGTTCTTAAAGAACTTCACAAAAGAGTACGAACCCTGCGGGCTCGACTCGAAGCGCTCAGGACCGAAGCCGCCGCGCCGCCTTCCATTCAGCCGCGCAGAAAAAACGCCGCTCTCAAAGGCTGCCGGAAACAGTGGTAGAAGCGATTGCCGCGCCGGAGCCCATCCCTTGAGCATCGCCTTCACCCTCCCCGCCCACCGGACGCCAGCAGTTGCCGCCGAGCGGCTGCTCTGCTGCCATCTCGGACGAAGAAGCGGAGGATAAGGGCTGTTCCATCATGGCTTCGACAGCGAGGAGTGGTCAGGCTCACACGCCTCCTCCTCGCCCAGGAATCCAGCAGGACCCGCGCCGAGTCGAAGGGGAACTAACACGCCTCCTCACACAGGCCGCCGACCGCCTCGGGCTCGAGTGGTCACCGCCCTTGAGCAGGCACCCAACAGACTTGACGGCTGCTTTCTACAGAGCCGCCGCCACGCAGCACCCGCTACCCGGCCGCCCCTTCCTGCCGGAACTCCACGCCGAGCTTTCCAAATCATGGAAGCGCCTTTCTCGGCCAGGGTCCGATCCCACGTCTCCACCTCTCTTGCTTCGGTGGACGGCGCCACTGAGAAGGGCTACGCTTCCATCCCTCCGGTCGAGGATGCGGTAGCAGCACACCTTTGCCCGCCCTCCGCGAGATGGCGGTCTAAACCAGTGCTCCCGTCTAAGGCCTGCAGAACAACTTCCGCCTGTGTTGGCCGCTCCTATTCCGCCGCCGGCCAAGCTGCATCTGTTCTGCACTCTATGGCCGTCCTACAGATCCTCCAAGCGGACCTTCTGCGGGAGTGGGATGAGGAAAGCAGGCATCCAGAGGCGGTTGCAGACATACAGAGTGCTACGGACCTCGCCCTCCGTGCTACCAAAGCTGCAGCCCAAGCTATAGGGAAGTGCATGGCCGCGCTGACTGTGACCGAGACATCTGTGGCTAACGCTAGCCGACATGGGAGAAGCAGAGCGCTCTACGTTCCTCAACGCACCGCTCTCTCCATCTGGTCTCTTCGGCTCTGCGGTGAGTGGTATCATTGACCGGTTTTCAGAGGTCCAAAAAGCCACACAAGCCATGAATCTCTTTCGGCCTCGTCGCGCTAGCTCCTCTGCAGGCCGCCCACGTGAGCCTCCTGCACGAGCCTCTTCACAGCGCCCAGCTCAACAAAGCCAGACTTCTCAGCGTCGACAGGGCGGCCGCCCTCGATTGCGCTCAGACAGCCGCCGCAGACCGCCGCCCCCCCACGGGCCTCGGAATAGAATTGCGCTGAAACCTGAACAACCGAAGTCCTCCTAGCTTTGTTGACAAAACGACGGATCAGTCCCGCTGCGGCCGGACCACCGTCAAAGCTTCGCCCCTGTCAGTCCCCTTCCTTCAGGCTACTACAGTGGTAGATTCAGCAGCCAACAAGCCGGTGTTAATGCCCGCTTGCCTGCGCTCAAACGCCGTTTTCACGGCGACCCAAATAAATCTGGTAAAGAGCAAGCATGCCATATGTGTAGAAAATGTGCCCACAACCCAGTGTTCACCTCTACACACAAGCATTACACATCCCGTGTCCATACCAGAGAGCAAACATGTCTTATGTGTAGAAAATGTGCCCACAATCCAGTGTTCACTCCTACACACAAGCATTACACATCCCGTGGCCCTATCACGGCACACTCACATAAAGCGTTACTGAACCGCTCGAGTGTTAGGGTTAATAAACGCACCCACCGAATCCGCGCGCTGCCCATTCTCTGGCCGCTCTGTCACACGACCAGCCTTATGTGTAGAAAATGTGCCCACAATCCAGTGTTCACCTCTACACACAAGCATTACACGCTTCGTGTCCCCATCAGAGCACACTCAAAAGCGGTTACTGAACCCCTCGAGTGTTAGAGTCAATAAATGCGCTCATGAATACGTCGCGCGCCCATTCTCTGCCCGCTCTGTCACACGGCCAGCAAACACTTCTCTGTATGTAAGTCCCGTGCCCGTGACTATGCTTGCGTATCACTTAACAGACGTGACTCTTTCCCCATTCACCTCAATCGGAAGTCACTCACAGAACAGCCTGTCCATGCTGTCTGCGAGCAGTCCAGCATAAGCACAGTAAGCGGCCACACATTCTGTTCACGCTGTGTGCGGCAATCAGAGAGATTTGGCCACTCACCCTCTAACATTACGCTTCAAAGCGTGGGAAGATATTCCAGGGATATCCGAATGGGTGTTAAGCACAATAAAACAGGGCTATTTGCTACAGTTCGATCGCCGTCCTCCTCGCTTCAGAGCGTGCTCGAAACTACTGTGAACACGGAAGCAGCGTGCATGCTTCGCTCAGAAATAGCAAACCTTCTGTGCAAAAGGGCCATAGAGAGAGTGCCGCCTCCCTGAGCAAGTCGGGGTTTTACAGCCGTTATTTTCTTGTCCCCAAGAAAGACGGCGGCCTCAGACCAATATTAGATCTCAGGGTTTTGAACAAAGTGCTTGCAAAAAGACCGCTCAAAATGCTTACAACCAGCAAACTCCTCGCGCATGATGCGCCAGGGGACTGGTTTATTTCTCTCGATCTGAAAGATGCATACTTTCAGATTCAGATAAATCCCGTCACAGGCCATTCTTGAGATTCACCTTCGACGGCCAGGTTTATCAATACACCGTCCTTCCGTTCGGCCTGTCCTTAGCACCCCGTACTTTCACGAAGTGCATGGACGCCGGCGCCGCACCTCTGCGGAGTCAGGGTTTGCGAATTCTGAACTATTTGGACGATTGGCTGATTTTGGCACAATCACATACGGAGCTTCTGTCTCGCAGGACAGTTCTCCTCAGTCATCTGAACAGTTTGGGCCTTGCAGTCAATTGGACCAAGAGCTCACTACAGCCCAGTCAGACAATTTCCTTCCTTGGAATAGAACTAGACTCAGTGGCAATGACGGCTCGCTTATCTACACAGCAGCGCGCGTGTACAGCGACTAGCCGCGTCATTTCAGATGAACAGCCTCACACCTCTGAAGAAGTTTCAGAGAGTGCTAGGCTACATGGCCTCAGCCGCAGCAGTACTTCAACTGGGTTTACTGCGCATGCGCCCGCTTCAGCATTGGCTAAACACCCGCGTCTCGCCGGGCTTGGGCCACAGGCCGCCAGCCAATCAGAGTGACTCAGACCTGTATTTCAGCTCTGCAGCCCTGGACAGTGGCCGAGTGGTATCAGCGGGAGTGATGATGGGAGCTGTATCTCGCCGAAAAGTCATCTCGACAGATGCGCCCAACACGGGTTGGGGCGGTCTGCGAGGGCTCTCCGGTTTTTGGCCTATGGTCAGTTCAGGAAAAGCTCCTTCACATAAATTGTCTGGAAATGATAGCGGTCGAGTACGCACTGCGCGCTTCCTCCCGATCATTCAGGGTCACCACGCCCTGGTCCGCTCGGACAACAGGTCTGTGGTATCCTATCTAAACCGTCAGGGCGGTGTCAGATCCAGGAACCTCTTCCATCTGACGAAACGTATACTGAGTTGGTCCCAGCGCCACCTGCGCCGCTGAGGGCGACGCGACGTGCCAGGCCACCTGAACGACGGCCCAGACAGACTGCCCAGAGACAATATTCCCCAGGGGAATGGTCCCTGCACGCTCAATACAGTCCAGACGTTATGGCGCATATTCGGCAGAGCAGAGATAGACCTCTTTGCGCCAGAAGAGAACTCTCACTGCCCAATATTTTTCTCGAAGCGAGGACGCGCTGGCCCAGGACTGGCCCAACCGCCCGCTTTACGCCTTCCCTCCCGTCTCGCTATTGCCACAGGTAATGCAGAGGATCAGGGAAACGCGCCACTCGGTGCTCCTCATAGCCCCGCTGGGAGAATCAAACATGGTTCCCGGAGCTTACGCAGCTGTCACTGACAGCGCGTGGCCCATCCCAGTGAGAGCAGATCTCCTCTCGCAAGCTCGCTGAACGATCTGGCATCCCCACCCAGAGCTGGGCGCTACACGCTGGGTGATCAACGACTACCCGTCGCTTTGCCAGAAGGAGTAATAAACACCATCATACACGCTAGAGCCCCCTCCACGAGAAGACTCTATGCGTCAAAATGGTCTGTGTTTTCAAAATGGTGCACCGACAGAGACCTGAACCCACGGACATGTGGGGTGTCGCCGCTGCTCGTGTTTTTACAAGAGCTGCTGGATAAGGGCAGATCCCCATCCACGCTCAAAGTGTGCGTGGCGGCCGTCGCGGCGTTCACTGAACCCCTGCACGGCCAGTCACAGGGTAAAAACGAGCTGGTCATCCGCTTCCTCAGGGGAGCTAGAAGGATGAACCCTCCGCGCCCCCCATCGGTTCCTATCTGGGACCTTTCTATAGTTCTCGAGCTATGAAAGCCCCCTTTCGAACCGCTTCAATCCGTGGATGTGAAACACCTCTCACTTAAAACCGTTTTCTAACTGCCCTATCATCAGTTAAACGGGTGGGAGACCTTCACGCCTATCTGTCAGCCTGCGTGTCTTGAGTTTGGACCAAGTGACTCCAAGGTCATTTTAAAGCCTAGACACGGCTACGTCCCCAAGGTGGTCGGTACTCCTTTCAGAGCACAGATCATTTCCTTGTCAGCGTTACCAGCATCTGATAGCGAACGCGACGCCAATCTCCTTTGCCCAGTCAGAGCACTGAGATTGTATACTGCGCGCTCTGCATCTTTCAGAAGCTCCGAGCAGCTTTTCGTTTCGTTTGGAGGGCGCACCAAAGGTCTCGCCGCCGCGAAACAGACACTGTCCAGATGGATAGTGGACGCTATTGCTGCCGCGTAAGCGTCAAAAGACCTACCATGCCCGCTAGGCATTAAGGCTCACTCCACTAGAGGCATGGCCTCCTCGTGGGCATGGTCCAGTGGGATTTCCATTCACGACATATGTGTGGTAGCGGGCTGGGCTTCCCCCTCCACCTTTGTCAGATTTTACAATCTGGAAGTACCCGCTCTGCAGGCTAAACTGCTAGCGGTTTAATACGCTACAGCTCCTCTGGTGAGCTGCATTAATGGGACACAGTCCACACAGACCGGCACCGCCGCTCTGTCTATGTGCTTATGTACTACACACACACTGGCCCGCACTCTTGCCAGCCAAATATTAATTCCCCACTCACAAGGGCTCCCGGGTCCCCTTAATTCCCTGGGGCTCATGCAGTGGATGCTTGGCGCGCACGCCGTTGACAAAGGGTTCCCGTGAGCGTAAGCTAGCTTACGCAATACTGAGAGAACCTCTCGTGAAGAGAACGAATCGGTTACTAACGTAACCTCGGTTCTCTCTAGATGAGGGAACGAGTATTGCGTAACCGGCCGTGCTTCAGCGCCACGGCGATTTTTCGCTTCATTCAATGAAAACCAGGGTTCCAGCCTACTGAACTACGCTTATATGCACTCTAGTCACGCCCTTTTTGGCGGGCTTTGATGCAGTGAGCGCGCGGATGCCTCTCATTGGATGCGAGTCCGCCCAAGCTCGTCTATAGGCTGCAGCAGTTGCCGCAGAGCAACCAATGAGCTCGCTAGCTAGCCCGCTCAAGGTCTGTAGCTGTCGCACTGCGTTGACAATGGATACAAAATTAAGGATAATTTTTTGGCTTCAATATCTCAGAAAAGATTAATCTTTCCCGTAGCGTAAGCTAGCTTACGCAATACTCGTTCCCTCATCTAGAGAGAACCGAGGTTACGTTAGGAACCGATTCGTTTTCTCTCTCAATGGGGCGTGTAGTAAATTGTGCGTGGATCACGGAGAATAGCCTGAGCCTCCACATGCTGTGAGTCTCAGTGGTGTCATGCAGAGCGAGCCATGTGATAAGATGCACGGATTGACTATCTCAGAAGCAGAGGCAACTGAGACTTGTCCTCCGCAACCCAGATTGAGGTGAGTAACCGCACCACCACAAGGACCTAGTAAGTAGTGGAAATTGGGCATTTCAAATTGGGGAGGAAACCACATTAGGGCAGAGAGAAAAAGGAAATCCTAACAGAATGGTTATGCCTTATGAAAATAAACTACATTAGATTTAACCATGTTAGTTGTAGTAAAAAAAAAACTAAAAGTAACCACAAAATTGACCATGGCTACTAAAGTCAATTGTATCAAATCTATGGTTTCTACCAAGAAAACTTGGTTTCAATAGGTATTGCTTTCATAAAAACATTGTTCATTTTCTGCCATTAAAATTACATTGGTTCTGCTCTAAAATCTAGTGAGCTGCCTATATTTAGGCAGCATTGTAAGGCTTCATATGGTCTTTTGAGGCTGTTCCTTGTTTTGGTAAAATACTTTATTTTGTCAAAATTTTAAAGCAGTATTGCATTTATCCTTTATGGAGAATGCAATCATATAAAGCATTTTGAGTGATCTCGAATTCAATACCAAAGAGAATTTATAAAAATAGTTCAATCTAATAATAGTCTAAAATTGACTATTTTACACAGTATTTGTGTGTTAGCTGTATATTTATGCTTAAATATAGTGTCTTTAGCCTAGCAAAATGCTAACACCATACTCTATTGTAATCTCCCTTGAGTTTCACGTAAAGTGTGCTATTTGTATGATGCACGTATGTAGAGCGTTCAAACTGGCCACTTAATGTGGTTCCATTTTAACTAGAATGCTCCCTCAGAAAGCATATGTGTAGGAAGTAGACAACAATACAGCTCACTTGGTTTTGGAACAGAGCCAATGTCTGCTTTCCACAAGTTTTTTGTGGAGTTGTCCATTCCAAACAGCCTAGAGCTCTGCTCAAAGTTGAGCAAACAATTCTGTCTCTATAGTTATACAGAACTTCTGTCTCAGACCTGAGAACTGACTGTGCTGAAGAGACTAAAATTAAAAAAACAAAAAGTCCACTGTTGTTTCCTGCATATATTTGAGATGTCTGGAATTATCAGATGCTCAATATATTTACATTTGATTTAATCTGTGTTAAATTCTACTATGTTTTTCATTCTGTTTCATAAAGCTAGAACTCTCAACAGAATTTTTCACCAGCATGTTATAGCTTGTGCGGTCTGTGCGAGAATTCTCGTATATAAATGCCAAACATTCAGGAACGTTTTACACTGTGAAATACAATCTCATGGCAACTTCAGAACCTGTTATATAAAACATAACAATATAAATGTATAACATAAATAGCTAGTATGTGCCTTACTTTGAAGCTTATAACAATGATGATAATTCTCTTTAATTGCCTGGTCCAGTTCTTAATGGCAAAACTGTCCCGACCAAGTAATCAGTAAAGGAAGAAGAATTAACTGAAGCTGCTATTGCGAGCAGTCAAAAAAAAAGAGCACATGGTAGGCTTTGCTGCTCAGGCTTTTTTGAAATGTAATATTTCACTATGAATGCTGTCTTGAACGCTCTGCAAAAATGGGGACATTTCCAGGGACAGCTCCAGTCGGGGACAGGCCACCAAAAACCAGCACTGTCCCTGGAAAATGGGGATCTCTGGTCACCCTAATGTTGTACCCAGTTTTTTTTCCAACACATGTTACAACTGTACATTATTAATATGAGGATATTATTCATGTATAAATGCATTGAAATCAGTCCTTAAATTGGTCCCAAGCAGTTTTATGCACTATTTTTTGCCTTCAAGAGTAGATAAAATGTGAGAATGAATGTGATTTTCAAATCAATTCCATTTTTAAACCATTTATTTTGAAGAATAAAAGGATTGACCTTGTAACGGGTTATGTTCATTAACTGTGAACTGAGCATTTTTTAGCAGGTCATGACATTTTATAGAGGCAGCCAACACAGCACCAACCATGACCTGTATTTAGCATAGTCTACATAGTATTTTATCTCAACTTGCATTGTCTATTTAGTTTGTCATGCTAAATGTCTATTACTGTTCACGACCCTATCAGAATAAACCTCTGGCTCGTTTTTGGGTCGTGACCCACCAGTTGAAAACCACTTTAGAGTGGTTTAGACTTTAGAGGGTAATATTTCTAGATTCTCGAGTTCTATAAATCTAACCGACCTATAGTTTAATATTAAACTATTGTAGGATACTTATTGTTGGGAGCACATCCTGAAGGGTTAAGAAGTTTATCATGACACAACCTGTGTTTGTTTGTGGTGAAAGGTGAAGTGTGTAATTTTTGCAATGTGCTAAATTTGTACACTCAGTAATTTTTTCCTCATTAAAAAAAGTTTAACTCCTAAAGACATGAATTGTCATTTTGCAATATATGTAGGAAATCATGACCACTCACATTAAAATGACCAGCTGAATATCACTCGCTTAATCTCAGTAACCGTCCTGTTATTTGACATTTTCACTCATTGATTAAAGTAATCATGGCTGACTGTGAATACTACATTTCTACAATGGCATTTGAAACTGAAAACGATTCATTTTAAATGATGCTGCATTGAAGCTGCTAGGTGTCACTGTAAGTCCAAGATGACACGAAGACAGAATTTACTAAGTGCACCTATAAAGGACTTTCTCTTACCATAGTTTAACATGCAGAGACAACTTAAAATTAGCCATTCATAGATTAATTTTGCTGAAGATGAAACCACTGTGGCTCTGTGGCGCTCTATGCTTGAGCTTGTCATAACAACATTGGCTGGGATTTTGGGTGGGACTAAAGCAACTTTTCCACCATCAGGTCAAAAGGTTCTTTTTTTAACACTCATGTACTAAAACCATTCCACCATGCAGCACAGTTGAGCACAGTTGAGCATAGTTAGCTAACCATGCTGAGAAATCCGTTGCAAGAACGGTTTGTAATTGCGCCATGCCGAAACGTGTTCAAGTAGAAATGGTACTGGAACCGTTCCTTATCATACTCAGAACTGTTTGGGCCAATGGTGGAAAAGCGGCTTGCCTGTTAATCTTACAATGGATGACAGGGTGAGTGTTTGGAAAACATATCGGGATACAGTCACTCATTTTGTGATTCTGTGTGGTGATGCTAGTGGCACAGAAATGATTCACTTCACCCTTAAACATATTCTATATTTTATGCATGATACTGTTTCAATTTATCAATTTAAAATGTGAAAATATTTCAATATTAGACACTTAGTTAGCACCTAAAATAGAGAATAGATAACAGAGATAATAGAGATAAATTGGCTTAACTTTCAGAACCATCAGGTTTAAGTCCACAGAGATATGGCCTTTTTAACATTCGTTCTTGGTTCTTGAGACCGATGGTGTTGTAGTGGGCTAAAGCACATATCTGTTAATCAGAAGGTTGCTGGTACAATCCCCACTGCCAACACCATTGTGTCCTTGAGCAAGGCAATTAACTCCAGGTTGCTCCAGGTGGAATTGTCCCTGTAATAGGTGCACTGTAAGTCACTTTGGATAAAAGCGTCTGTCAAATACATAAATGTAAATGAGACAAAGTTGTTCAGAACAAGGAGATCAGCAGTTACAAAAATACACAAACCAGCCCGTCTGGCACCAACAATTATGCCACGGTCTAAATCCCCATTCTGATGGTTGATGTGAACATTAACAAAAGCTCCTGACCCATATCTGCATGATTTTATACATTACACTACTGCCACACGATTGACTAATTAGATAATTGCATAAGTACACTAACTAACTTTGAAACACTTACTCATTCTTGATTATGATTTTTTTCCTTTCACATTTTTGAATAATAGTAAAGTCATCAAAACTATAGAATAACATAAATGGAACTAACCATATGCCTAGAATTTGCAGTCAAGTACTCTTGACATTTTCTCAACCAACTTCTTGAGGTATCACCCTGAGATGCTTTTTAAACAGTATTGAAGGAGTTCTATGTTGGGCACTTATTGGCTGCTTTTCTTTATTATTTGTTCCAAGCCATCAATTTACCCCCCTTTAATCATACGCCTTCAGATCAAACAATTTTTAAGATCATGAGAAACATTTCAGTCAAGTGTTTCAAAAAGTTTTGACCGGTAGTGTAGATGTACAGGTGTACCTTTTTTTAATTTTTAGGGGTGGCTGTGGCTTAGTTGGTAGAGCGGGTTGGCCACTAATCGCAGGATTGGTGGTTCGAATTCCGGCGCACATGACTCCATATGCCGAAGTGTCCTTGGGCAAGACACTGAACCCCAAGTTGCTCCCAATGGCAGGCTAGCACCTTGCATGTATGATGTGTGTATGAATGGGTGAATGTGTCACAGTGTAAAGGGCTTTGAATACTGTTAAGGTTAAAAAGGCGCTATATAAGTCAAGGCTCTGACACAAACCAGCATTAGAGCAGAGATCCACAAACACTAAAACCTCTAGTGTTGGCAGTGTGTAGGCTTGGCAATAAATTAGCAGCTGAGACACATTTTACTCAATTGTAAGGTTCATTTACAGTTGAATTCTCACTCTTCATTCCTGTTTCCCAGACTCCTAGAGTTTCTATGTGTGGCTTCCTGTGGGCCATTTGGATGCACCAATGTATCACTAAAACTGTGACAGTCACAGTGAACCACTTTTCTGACACTTCACCCCATATGACAGATATTTTGCAAGAGACAAGGTCTTCTCTGTTTTATCACAGCAGCGTTCCCTTTGAGATGTGCTGCAGAGTGTGATAAAGCCAAGCTGCTTGGTTTTTGCAAATTAACAGACACTGTGAGAGAATGTGCAAGATTGGGTTTAGGATAGACATTTAATTTTCTCCTTCTTGAGTGATAATTGGCCAGAAACTTTGATGTCCTCATTAGAAGACTTTGCTGTAGGATATTGCGAAGCCTTTCAGTGTAACGTGCTGTGATCACTCTTGGATGAATTGCTACTTTGTTAAGACACTTTTAGACAATATAAAACACACAGTTTGACAGCTTTTGTTCTGTTCAGGCTGTGTATTTCATCCAGAACAATATTGGGACTGGAGCTCAAGAGCTAAGATGGAAGATAAAGCATATTTTCTGGGTTCTTAGTTAAAACATGTAATTTTGTATAACATTCATAAAATGGTCGAAGTCACAAATTGTGACCTAAAAGCCAGGACCAACCATTTTTCCCATCACAACATTGGAAAAACTTAATAATAATAAATATAATAAGTAAGGATGCATGCATATTTTGAACAATTTATATTGTGCAAACAGAGAATCAACTGTGGCAGAATAATAACACTCATAATAATTTGGAGAAGAATTTTGACAGTGCTAGAAAATGGAGCAGTTCTCCTTGTCTATCTGATGGCACTTTTAGGAAAGTCTCCATCTTGGGTGCATCTTTCCTGAAGCAGTAGAGCACACAGTAGTCTCTTCTCACTGACTCAAGCTTGTCAGGAGAGGCAAATAGAAGAGATGAAGTGTCATGGCCCTCCAATAGTGAACTGCCTTCCCCAGTATCTGACAGAGAAAGAGAGAGAGACCCTGAAAGATTCTTACTCTCCCTGAGATAATAAAAATAGTAAAAAGCAAATAAGATGTTGGAATTTTCAGGATTCAGAAAAATTATGACTAGATTTTTAAATTTTATGAGGAATCTTGCCTATGCAGGACTCAATGACACGTGATAGTGTTTTATGGGGAGTTTTCAGGCTGTTACTAAATGGCTACCAAATTGTTCTGGGACGTTTTTAATGCATTGCTATTTGGTTGCTAGGGCGTTTTAGGGTGTTCTGGGAACTCACCTGTCTAAGAAGAACCAACATTCCCTGCTCTAGGCTCTTGTTTGGTTGATAATCATTTGATACTGTTGTTGATATAAATTAGTAGCTCAGCAGTTAAGTCTCTGGGTTACTGACCAGAAAGTCAGGTTCAAGCCCCAGCACTGCCAAGATGCCACTGTTGGGCCCTTGACCCTATCTGCTCCAGGGGTGCTGTATCATGGCTGACCCTGACATATCTCAGCTTAGCTGGTGTATGTGAAATAAGAAAGAATTTCACTGTGTATGTGCAAATCATTTACGTATAATGTGTGGCCAAAATAAAGGCTTCTATTCAATTTGGATTGTTGTCATTGTGATCAAGAGACACCTGTAGATCTACCAGTGGATCAATCCAAAACTAGACCAGAATCAAAACATGGAGGGAGAAAATATTTGTATTTTTGCAATACTTATACTGTAGCTGTACTTTGATTATAATGGTTTAATCCAGTAAGCAAGAGGAGATGGTTTAACTCACAGAGTTCTGCTGGATTTCACTTTTAGACTTTGGAACCAGCACCATTCTGGATGCACATATTGGTCCATCATGAACATGCAGATTCACTTAGATTGGAATAAACATCTCTTCCTAAAACCATATAAGGAAACACTCAGGTAACATAATTCTTAGGTGTGTGTGTGCCCCCCCCCCCCAGACATTTTTATTAGAACTTTATTAATATATGTTTGTGTGATGAGGAGGAGGGCGGGGCCGGGCTGTGAGGACGCACGGCCGGCGCTGAATCAGGTGAACAGTAGGAGAGCAAGATAAAGGGGAACCAGAAATGCCAGTTCGTGAGAGAAAGAGAGATTTATGTTTTATGTTGTTTTAAGTTCATTTATATCATTAAACTTTACGTTAACTGTTCAGCCGGTTCCCGCCACCTCCTTTCCCATCCCTTGAACTGTTACAGTTTGCTTTTTGTTGTTAGTCCAAAACTGCATTCAAAAATCTGTGATAACTACAAACTTTTGGACCAAAGAGAGTCTTTTTGATTTCGGTATATGACACTCATAAGCATCAACTTAGTCTCCTCTGAGATGTGGTACTGTAGCTCTGTGTGTTGGATGGAAAAACCTCAAACCTGAAAAACTTCATAAGAGGAGAGCTCAGTCAGTAGATACATTCACTGATGTTCACATTGATATTCTTGGCTGAACCTTTTGCAACTACTGTATCATGATAATTATTGCTTAGCAAGATTTATATGCTGTTAACAAGATGTGCTTTAAAATAAATACTTTGCTAATTGTTGTGTTTGTGCAAATATGAATATACTGTACCTTTAGCTTTCATGATTGTGGAATAAAGTCTTGGTTGACTCTCTAGCTGTGGCTGTATCACAGTAACCAATACCTTATATACAATATTCTACAGCAGTGGTTCCAACCATGTTCCTGGAGGCCCCCCAACACTACACATTTTGTATATTTCCCTTATCTGACACACCCAATTCAGGTTGTATAGTCTCTACTAATGAGTTGAATCAGGTGTATTTGATTAGGGAGATTTCCAAAATGTGTATTGTTGGGGGTCCTCCAGAAACAGGGTTGGGAACCACTGTTCTACAGTCTTACACAGGTGACGGTGTTCAAATTCATATTTATACTTAAATTTTATACATGATCTTTGACTTAAAAAAGAACAGTTCTCTGCTAATAATTGGGCTTTTGACATGACATGTCTCGCAGTGACTGCAGTTTTCTACTCCATCTAAAACTATTTTAAACAGTATTTTTTTTATATAATTATCAGACATATATGAACTCTTATGAACTCTTGTTAACTTCAGCTTGTGTTTTTGTGTATACAGATCTATTTATACTGCATGTGGAAAATAGTGTGAATAATATTGTAAAGACAACATCTTGTTTCCAAAATTAAATAATTGATAAAATAATGTATTATTAATATTGTTATCTGTAAAATAACTTATTATTTATTATTTTTCAGATAACACTTTAATAAATTGTTTTTGCTTCAGCATGATGAATAATAAATATAAAAAATAATAAAAATGACATATTCCTAATAATATGTAAAGGAGTTGGGGTTGCAGTACAAGTAAGTGTGCCTTTCATTTTTCACGTTTACATGCAAAAATTAGCTTTTCAGCCAGTCATTTACTTTCACACACAGCTTCCATTAAACAGTCCAAGCAAACTTATGTCTAACAGAGGTACAGATTCACCGTGGCTTCAGGGTGTGTGCACCAACTCTCTCTCTCCCTCTCTGGTGCTTCGCCAGCCATTTCAAGCCCATCTCCACCGTCACTGAAATGAGACACCAGAGTTTAGTATCAATAATCACCAGGTGATGACTTTTACCGCTTCCTCTCTCCTCACTGACAGACACATGACCATGTCCCGCTCCACACAATATTATTTTGTTATAATAGAAACACTAATATATTGTAGAAATATACATATATTTATATTTAAAAATATTAATATTATTATTATTTATTTACTTATTGCTATTATATTTTTTTGTTTTTACAAAATATTAGTTTTGCTCTACCTAATATTAGAATACTAGTGACATTGTATTGCAATAGTTTTTTTAGCAGGTTTTCAAATCAAAAAAGTATTTTAATTTAATTAATTTGTACAGAGCTTTTCACAACAATTTTCATTCCAAAATAGCTTTGTATAATCTTTTTATTTTCTCTCAAACTAAAATATAAAATAAAACTAAATTAAAACACACTCTCATTTACATTCATACAGGCCTAAATTTTAACCTAAAATCTTAATGTTGATTGTTGGAAAAAAAGGAATGTGAAAGTCTGTCGTTACACACGATTTCTTTATACATAGTTTCTATTTCCATCAATGCGTCCACAGGCCAGGGAGACAGAAAGGACGTCTTAAGGTCTGTCCAGAGATCAGGTGTCAGAATTTTGACGCTAACCATCTCAAAAGACATGTAATCACCTTTGCTCTATGACGCAAGTAAGGATAAATCTTTCCTGAAGACATTGACTGATCCAACAAATGGAACAAGTGGGACCCTGGATCTGACTCACACATAGCTCAGCTGAGAAAGACTAACCAAAAATGATATTTTTACTCTCTCTGAAGAAAAGTGGTGGTGGCGTAGTGGACTAAAGAGCATAACCATTAATAAGAAGGATGCCGGTTTGATTTCCACAGCCACCACCATTGTGTCCTTGAGTAAGGCACTTAACTCCAGGTTGCTCTGGGGGAATTATTCCTGTAATAAGTACACTGTAAGTCGCAAGCGTCTGCCAAAATGCATAAATGTAAATAAATGTAAAATGTGAGTGGTGCGGCCTCTTCAAAACTATGCTAAAGTGTCCGCTATCGTTCACTCATTCACTATTTCCTATAGAGTGAATGGCAGTTAGTGCACTATATCTCAGCAGTAAGTGAACAAAATGAGTGAATTCGGATGAGAGTGTTGGGGGGCTGGTGCAGAAACGCCACATCTGACATTTTTAAATACTTGGCCTTGTTATTCTTATTAAATAATATATTAATACATGAATACAATAAATCTTCATTCTGTTTGCCATTTTGAATATATCCTGTGTTAATATAAAGAGTAAACACATTTGATCAAATAAAGAGTACATTTTAAAATGTGTCTGTATATTTTGTCTCTCTATAGCTGGAGTGGAGTGATTAAAGAATGCTTTGAGAGCGGAGGGGAAATTGTTGGCGCTCCGCTCACATACTCTGGTGGCAACATTTTAAAGCTAAACAAACAAACACAAGTCAGCATAAAAATAATCCATAAGACTCTAGTTGTTAAATCAGTATCTTCAGAAGTGATGTGATAGGTGTGGATGAGAAACAGAGAAACAGATCGCTTTCACATTCTTCTTGTGTTTTTGGTGATTCACATTCCTTTATGCATATTGCCACTTCTGTCTAGCAAAAATTACAAATATTGATCTGTTTCTCACACACACCTATCATATCACTTCTGAAGACATGGATTAAATCACTGGAGTATTATGGATTACTTTTATACTGCCTTTATGTGCTTTTTGGAGCACCACAATTTTGGCCTACAGAGCTAAAATATTTTTCTAAAAATCTTAATTTGTGTTCTGCGGGAGAAAGAAAGTCAAACACATCTGGGATGGCATAAGGGTGAGTAAATGATGAGAGAATTTTCATTTTTGGGTAAACTATCTCTTTAATGTGATAGCTCAGCCATAATTTAATATTCTTTCATTATTTGTCTATCCTAATGTTGTTCCAAACCAGTGTGAAGCTTTGTATTCTGTGGAACACAAGACTGACAGTCTCAATCACCATTCACTTAGTTAGTACTTTTACTTCTACTTGAGTAATTATGTTTTTGAAGTAATTGTACTTTTACTTGAGTACAGTTTTTGGCTACTCTACTCACCTCTGGTTGTGTTTTTATTATCATACAAAGCAACTAATCATAGGTAATTATCAGAATGTAGGCCTGCAATATCCAAAGGAAAAACATACTGAAAAATAAACTGAAATTACCTCATATCTTGTTCAAACAATGAAAAAATATGCAGCCTTTTGATGTTTATGAAATAAGCCTATAAATATATAATGAATATTTTTGCCACTAGAAAACTGCCTTTTAACTTGTGATTTTGACTATATGTTCAAAGCCATTTAGATTGTATGCACAGTTCACTTTACTTTCTTCCTCTTTTCTTTTTTTTGTTGTTGACAGAGTAACTGAGGTGAGAGGCAAAGATTATTAACTCAAGTTATTTAAAATCATGGTGTAACTGGATGTTTTGCATTACTTTTATGTTGATATAAATCCATGATACAAAATAGAGAGAAAATGTTCAGAGCTTCTTTCACGACTCGTACAATTTCTGTTAAAGATCCAGGACTGTGATACAGCTCAGGTCTCCTGCAAGGGTGAACTGAGTTTTTATCAGATTTGATAATGTGCTTGCCTTTGAAATGCCTTCATTTGCTGTCAAGGTGTCCTCTGAGAGAGAGCGAGTGAATATGAAAGGGAAAAAGAAGATAGATTGTCCAGTACTGGAGTGTAAAAATTCTCAAAAGAATCTAATCTTTTCCGTATTTATATATTTGCTGTTATCTCTGTAATGCACTAATCAAAATTCTCTCTTTTGCTCCAGTCTGTTTTTACAAACTCTGATCTGAAGATCTGATTGCTCCTCATCGCTTGTTGCTTTTCCTTCAGCCTGTATGTTCATCTCATATGCTGAGTTCCTCAAATCACAGTCTTGTACTAGTTCCTTCTTATTAAAGGTTGTACGAGGTGATAAAAATTATACAAATTAAAAAAATTTAGAATCAGGTTCGGAAGATTGTGGAATTGTATGTATGGCAGTTTCATACATCTTTAAAAATCCTTTTCTACACTAACAAAAAGATTTAACTTATTAAAAGATGTCAAGTGGTGTTACCATCAAGTAGCCTAACAAGTAAATAATTTCCTTGCTCCTTGCACCACAATTTAATAATTGAAAACAGTTTTGAAACATATTTTTCATGGTAAAAAAAAATCTTATTTAGAAATGGCAAGGAATTTTCAGTCCTGAAAATCAAACAAATGTCTTAGGGTTACTCCATTTGACATGAACATAATGTGCCTTTCCTTTTCAGTGTATGTTATTTTTTAAAAACACACATAGGTTGCATAAAAAATGTTTCACTCTTAATTTTTGTAAGAAATAATAAAAGATAATTTCAAACTGCTTACATTTTGAATTTCAGACTTTAATGTGACCTTTTTTCTCCAGCCACACCAGCGGCTACACCACTCTATTTCTTTCTTTTTTTTTTTTTTTTTGCTTTTTTGAAACTGGAAATTAATGCAGCATTTATTTATTATTGTGTTTTGTAAAATCCTTACACAGCACAGCAAGTATCACTAATAAATATTAATAATAATAATAAAAAAAAAATTAACAAGCTATTCCAATCCAACAGTTAAACCTTTTTCTTGTTAACACAGCCTGCACTATATGACCAATAGAATGAAAAAATCCTCTTCTAATTCACAGGTTTGGCTATCCAAGTGAAAAAAAATCTGACATTGGGTGATTAGGCCTCAGGCCTGGTTCATGGTTGTGTTCCAATGCATCCTAAAGGTTTTCAATAGGTACTCAGTTCTTGGCTTTGTGCAGGCCAGTGAAGTTGTGCCACACCAGACTTGGTAAACTATTGATCATGGACCGCATTTTGCACAGAAACATTCTGGAATAGAAAACGGCCCCCAAGTTGAACGTCACGGTATGGCTTAGTATTATTAAGGCATGTCCTCACAGAAATTATTGGAATAGCCTAACTCCATTTTCCACATTCTTTTGGCCATCTTATTTGTCTTCCACTAGATGTCAGTGAAAGTCTGGAGTGCTTTGACATCCATTCATCAATTCCAACACATAGGCTCCTGGGCTCATTTGTGCCGAGGAGAGATGTCATTATAACAAAGACAGATTGGGAAATTATACAATCTATCAATCAGACATGCAAAGATGGAAAACAAATCAAGTGCAGTTAAATGAAGAATGAAACGGAGGAAAATGAAAGTGTGAATGGAAATGTGTGATTACCTGTTGTACTCTCGTCCGCTCTTGCTCTTTTAATTGAGGGAAGGGAATGAGCTTTACAAATTCATTACTTTCAGTACATCTTGCACACACGCACAAATGCATACGGTGGATCTATTTTCTATAGATGAGAGTTCATTTGTTTGCCAAATCAAATCAGACTCATTTGTGGTTTGTTTCAGACCATGAATGCTCTAGTTAGAAGCAGAGTGTAACAAAGTTCACAGTTAGGGAAAAGGAGGAAGCGGCAGACGGTGAATCCAACTCAAACGGTATGTTTATTTTAAACTCCGTTTGTGTCCGGCTCACACTTAAAGACCATCTCCACTCTCACTGCAATGACAAACAGCTGTTAGAGACAATCATCAACAGGTGATGATCCTTACTGTTCACATCTCCTAATCTCGCTCTCCATTCACAAGCTGGTGCTCAATCATGCCCCGACCACTTTACGGCCAGACACTCCTTCTCAACGGTGCTTTACCTCGCCTCTTTCGCTGAAAGCTTCCAGCTGATGTACAGATGTACAGGGATCTGCCAATTAACCATTATTAAATCCAGTGTAGAATAAAAGCAAGCTGCGCCCAACCGATCAATCAGTTCATCAATACATGGCACTGAATATGCATCAAATTTAGGCACCGCATTGACCTTTCAATAATCCATACAGAACCAGACTGAGCTGTCGCTCTTCTGAACCTGGACCACCGGGCTGGCCCAGTCACTGTGGGATTCTTCTATTAACCATATATCGAGCATAGCCATGTTTCTTGAACCACTTTTTTGCGCTCAGGTAATCGATAGGGATGACTGTGTACCACTATCCCTGGTTTTTTTTTTTGATTATGAGGTTCGTACAATGGGGAAGGAGCGAGAACATGTCGGAGAATTCTCTTTGCAACTGGGCCACGTCTGTGATTTGCGATGGTGAGAGGTGGTCTCCGCAAGTGACCGGGGTGCCATGATTGGCTTTTAAGGTCACCTCTGACCTGAGCTCGTCACTCTCCAGTACCGCCAAAGCCATGGGGGCCACCTCTCTCCACGGTTTTAAGAGGTTGAGGTGGTAAATCTGATGTGCTCTGCCCTTATCTGTGCGTTAAACCTCATAATGGACTTCCTCAACTCGCCGTGTGACCATTAATGGGCCCTTGCCACTTTGCAAATAATTTAGAGCTTGATGTGGGTAGTAATACAAGGACTTTATCTCCCTGTTTAAATTCCCGTAGTCAAGCTCCCCTATTATACAGCTGGGTCTGTAGAAAATTCTCCTGTGATAGTTGCCCCAATGTGTGGAGTTTTGCTCTCAGGTCAAGAACTTATTTAGTTTTATAAAGTTTAAAGGTCCCTCCTTCCAATTTTACCTCACAACATCTAAGACACTGCGAGGCTTATGCCCATACAATAATTCAAATGGTGAGAACAACGTGGAGACTTCTAGAACTACGAATAACAGGGGTTCAGGCCACTTATTCCAATTACGAGCATCTTGTGCACAAACTTATGAATCATATTTTTCAGGGTTTTATTAAACCATTCAACCAAGCCTTCCGTTTGCAGGTGGTACACGCTTGTCCAAATCGATTTAATACCCAATAATTCGTACAGCTCGCATAGTGTACGTGACATAAAAGTAGTGCTTTGATCAGTGAGGATTTCTTTTGGAATCCCCACTCGGGAGATAATTCTGAAAAGTGCCTCAGCAACACTACATGCTGAGATTTTGCGCAAAGGCACTGCTTCCGGATATCACGTTGCATAGTCTACCAGAACCAACACAAATTGATACCCGTGTGACGTCCACTTTAATGGTCTGACAAGGTCCATACCAATTCATTTGAAGGGGACATCAATCAAAGGAAGTGGGCACAAAGGCACTCTTGGATTGGCTGGCGGATTCACCAGCTGACATTCACAGCATGCCGTACACCATTTGCGAACATCCCCGTGAATGCCTGGCCAATTGAAATGGGCCATTAGATGCTTCAGTATCTTTTCCTGCCCTAAATGACCTGCCATCGGATTATAATGAACTGGAATAACATTTCCTGATTTCTTTGGTATCAATAACTGGGTTGTATCTTCCTTTGTCTGAGTGTCCAGCATCACTTGATACAACCAGTTATTTATAATAGAAAAGCATGGATAGGCGAGTGCAATGTCTGGCTGAAAACTGTGAACATCAATCACTCTCACTTGGTCAAAGGCGTGCCTAAGAGTCTTGTCTCACGTCTGCTCCAGAGGGAAATCCCTGGTGGGGAATCCTCTAAGGGCTGGGGAAACCGAGACTTCCCCCTCCTTTACATCATACTGTGGCAGAGCTGACGTAGATGGCCCCGGCTCCACCTCCCTAGCCATTGTATCTGAAATCCCATACCAAAACGCTCTGTTACAGGACCCATCTGCAGAAATTTCCCTTAATAACGTGACTGCTGGCCAATATAAGGCGTGATTTAACCACAGCCATGACACTATGCTTTTGTCTCCCCTTGCACACATCTTACATTCACCTTGTGACAGGCACCCAAAGCCTCGTCTTGGCCAGGCATTGATGGTTGGAGGTTGATGGCTGCAACCCGAATACACCAAGTCCTGGTATGTACCCCCATTAATAGTCACGGGTATGCGGTACGTCCCAGCTTGATCAGGGGAGGCCTGTGGCACGCCGGGGACCCAAACCCCACCTCCATCACCAGGCATTGGTCCCGAAAATGCAGCAGCTCCAACAGACCGGCCCAGTCTCCATGCCCACACCCGTAGCAGCGTGTCCACCACCCTGGAAGAGAGAGCAGAGAGTGGCAGGGGAACCAGCAGGTAGTGCAATCCCAAAGCTGAGGAGCTGGTTTTGGAGGGGCTCCTTCTTGTTTCCTGGGAGGAGGGGAGACAAGAGAAAGAGAGAGAGAGCTAGAGAAGGATCTCTGGGCTTGCTGTGACCAGAATATGCAACCATGTGGTCATCTGCCAGCTGGATGGTCATTTGGAGCGATGCAGTGGCACTGGACCCACTATGCCATCCCTCACGAAAGTCGAGTGATAAACTGATCCATTACCACTAGATTGATGACAGTTCCGATGTCACATTACTCAGCCAGCAACCACCTCCGGCATCATTCCAGATCTGTTGTGCGAAGGCAAACTGGCGGCTGTGCTCACCAGTGGTCATCGAGCGAAAGTGTTGGCGCTGCTGCTCGGGTGTCCGGCAGACCCTTGAGAAAAGCCATCCTGCAAGTCAGCATACACCAGGAGGTTTTCTGGTGGTGTCTGCTGTTCCGCGAGTTGGGCTTCCCTGGACAAAATAGAATTAACCGCTGGGTGCTTGGCCATCCGCATCGTCCGGATCGTCTTGGAGGCCCATCTTGACTAGTGGAACCTGGGGCAGGTGTGGTCACGGGATCCTGGTTCGCGGTGGCAGCACCCTCCTGGTGCAGCAAGCTTCGGAACATCTGCCGGCAATGAACTGCTCCATTAGGGCCTGATTTTGTGTCTTATAATTTCTGGTGAGGGTCTTGACAACATCCTCCAGAGGTGAGGAATCAATGGCGGTGTTCTTTCCTCCCTTAAATTCCCAGGATTCGGCACCAGTGTAACAAAGTTCACAGTTAGGGAGGAGGAGGAGGAGGAGGAGGAGGAAGTAGGAGATGGAGAATCCAACGTATATGTTTATTTTAAACTTAGAAATTGATCTTTTCAGTGGCAACGGTCTAAATCACGCTTTTCAGAGGAAACAGCTCAGCACAGTCACTTGTGCTTAGGTGTGGTAACTTTCTCTGCCTCACTGGCATCTGGCTCACTCTTAAAGCCCGTCTCCACTCTCACTGCAATGACAAACAGGTGTTAGAGACTGTCATTGCCAGGTGATGATCCTTACCGTTCTCATCTGCTGATCTCACTCTTCATTCACAAGCCTGTGCTGAACCACGCCCTGACTACCACACAGAGTAAAGAGAAAGACATTTTAATCGGCTTTGGGCATCAGAGTAACATGGAAGTGTTTTACATTAACTCTAACTTTTACTTGGGCACTGGGTTTATATACATTATAGGGCTACATTCATAAAAAGCCAATGGGAGATTCTTTCTTGCTTAGGTTTGTGTTTCAGATGTTTTCGAACCATGAATGGGTTTAATCTGTTTACCTGTCACATGTGAATTTACCCGTTTGCTCTCATTTGACCCGCATTCATGCAGTTTTTAAAATAATGCCCAGGTGAATGTATCTACAAGACAGATGATGTTGGCAGATTATTTCGGAACAATTTGAGAAGATAATGTTCTCTTCACAATGCCGCGTGTACATTGAATCTCATCCAGTGGATGTGAAATCTTCTAAACTGGCTTACTGAAAACCTGGCAAGCATGTCTTGAAATAATTGGTCATTTCAAAGAGTAAGCCCTATACCCCCTGGGCTGGTTCTTTACCAAGCTGGATTCTTTAATGGGGTGGATTTTATTGCTCTGCCATACTTATGAGCTATCTTCTTCTGATCAGTATTTGCTAGGCAGTGCTGTCAGATAAAGGACATGCTGGAAAGCAGCTTCAAGCTGCGGCACTGATCAAGTCGTTTCATTCAGAACCAATATCTGCATCACACTGTTCACAGCCACAACGCACTCTGAGACCAGTTGCTAAACTGTTGTAAGAACATATGGGGCTGGAAATTACATCCAGAAGAGTATTGCCTTTGCCCTCTCAAAGTCGCTGAATGAAACTTCTAAATACATTTTTGTCCTTTTGTTATTTAAATTGCATGATTATTCAACATGAGCCACTTTTCCACCATCACGCTAAATGGTTCTGAGCACGATAATGGTTACAGAAGCATTTCCACTTGAGCATGGTATGATTACAAACCTTTCCGGATTTCTTAACATGGTTAGTTAATCCTACTCAAGAACCATGCCAGTGGAATGGCTTTAGTAAAATTGGGATTTTACAATTGGTTGCTAGCTCAGTCCATTCTAGTCCAGATTTCGCAGCACAACAGAGGAAAATAAAACCGTAACCGTACCAACGGGCCCAGAACAGTACAAAACGGCACTTCAACTGTTCGGCCCCATGGTGGAAAAGTGCCTATAGTTTCACGACAGCTAGTAATATTTTGTTTTATATGGTGAAATAAGATATTCAACTTGGTCTCATAGAATGAATGTTACTCAATATACATTTTTGCTAACTGACTTGTATGTACCGCTTTCTACATTTTGCTGCAGTTTCCTGGTGAAATGAACACCATGTAGAGGTGCTACAACAACTGTGTGATTTAATCGTCACTCAAATCACAAATACAATTGCTGATTTAGATTTTATAAAAATGTATTTTTCTCTCTATTACTCAACCCTCGCTATGTTATGATATCAAAACACTTTTACTTTAAAGCATGATTTGAAAAATTTAACAATTTAAGACCCACCTACATACAATATACATACTTATTCCTATATCTTCAGCTTGCTTGGTAGCTCACCTGATGAGTGTAGGACTTTGGGCTTGCTGTCCATGGTTTGAGTCCAGCCAAAAACACCTGAAAGTTTAAGTAGCATAAAGCCAACACAAAATGATGTAGTTGCTTCCGTTAATGTGAGTTTTCTTTTTTTTTTTTTTAAAGAAAAAAAGGTTAGGTGTTGGTTAAGGGTAAGGTTGTCTGTTTTGTTAAACTCTCATTTATCTTTTCAGACACTATTGGTTAGGTTTAGATTAAAGTTTTAGGTTAGGGGGATAAGTTTTACTTATTAAAACCTCCATCTAAAATTAACCTTAAATACCTCATTTTGCTCTGTTTTGGCACCCTCTGCTGGAAATTTCACTTGAAAACTGCAGCCAAACATATAATGAGGCAAGTAATTTCAGTTTTGCAAAAACATTGCAATGCTCATGTACATTTTATGAGACCAGGCTGAAGCTATTGTACTTGGTTTTTTTCGTATGAAAAGGTGCAACTTTTATTTTAATTGAGACCAACCCATTAAAAACCACAATTTAAAATCGATACAAAACAGGCATAACATTTTTGCATGAGGTTGCAATTATCATAGTCAAATTTATTAAATTTGCCTCAAAATTATTTCAGACACCACAACAGACAGAATGTGATGTCACACGTGAAGGCTTCTGGTTATAATAAATAAAAAAAAAAGCAATAGTATTCAATTTGTTAAAATATAGTATCTACTCACTTTCCTGCAAAAATAAATACACACAAAAATGCATTCTTTGTACAGAGGTTTTTTGGTGTGTAACGTTTTGGTCTTCTATTTGTCACACATTCTTCTCCGAATTTGCAGGTACCCAGTGAAATGCAAAATGTATTTTCATGAGCTTGCATTTTCAGTCTTTGATGCTTTTAAATTCAAGTGAATGCACTGCAGAAATCACCCATTGTCATGTCTGAATTTAGTCAGTCCAATTGAGTCTCACTTTCTGCAGCTCATTTGCTTTAAACTGATATTTCTGTCATTTACCTACCCTCATATCACTCAAAACTCGACCCCCCCCCCCCCCATGGAACACAAAAGGTATTATTATCAAAATGTAAAAGTTGTTCTTTTCCATAAAACAAAAATGCATGGGGTTCACTGGCTGTCAAGTTTAGTTTAGTCAAGTATACATATAAGCTAGGTTGGGATTTGAACCCTTTGCTTAAATTTGCCACAAAACCAACACTTTTACACAGAACTGAGAAGTTGTTGAAACTTGTGGTTCTATTAAGTCATGTCTTATCTTGCGTAGAATACCAAGTCAACTAGGACTGATGCCCTCTAAAAATAATAAGTTCATGACAGCACTGACAATAGCTATCTACTTATTGTCAAACATGTAAAAAATATAACAAATATGCTATCTGCAGTAGTGTCTGCTGGCACTGTTTGAAGGCATCTTCACTGTTTTTGCAGTGGCATTGAGGTCATCGCTTGAGGAGACGAATGGCTCCAACAAACGTCTCTGTAGTTTTGAACGCCCGGGCTTCAAGCTGGACTCCATCCCCTCTGAAAATCACACGCCTTCTCGCTCACTGAACCCTGCTGGTCTGCTGCCAGCTAGCTAATACTGAACTTTATTCATTCAAATGTGTGACTCATAATTAAATCATGAGCGAGAGTACAGATTCATAGTGCTACTTAGAAGGATGGAAATAAACAGCTGTAAATTGTGCTTTCGCTGAACCTCAGGGAGCCCCTAGCAAAGCGCTCGAAAGAACCTGTGAAATAAACAGTTAAAAATTCACTGCATACCTGATAGCACAAAAGCCACATGGAGACATATCCATTAATTATTGCAATTCATCAAGTTAATAGGCTGAGTTTGAATAATAGTCTAGGTATAAAAAAAAGCAATGGTTTTACCTCATTAAGCTCTTTAATACACTCCTGCACAAAGAGAACATCAGCACACAGCAACTGTCATTACATACACACACACACACGATTATATTTTTTTTCACTGTTTATGAAATGATTGCATTAAAAACACAGCCAAATATCAAAAATATCAAGATGTAGAAGCTGGTAATGACTGTCAATTGTTTTTTCCATGATGGCTATAGAACTATTTAGAAAGCTCTTGTGTAACATTTTTTGCTTTATTGTCTGTGACTGAACATCTGCGGCTTTTCTTTTAACTGTGCTTTTAAATACAAAATGCTGGAAACTTTTTACTTTTTGTGTGGATCGAACAGAACAAATAGACACTAATCTTCTAACATGATAAAAGCTCCCAGAGTAGATTTAAAAAAAAACAAAAAAAAACATCCATATTAAAAGGTATTTCAGTAAAAACACATTTGAGAAATCTCACCTGTAGCCTGAGCTCTTGCACCCTGGATGGTTCAGCCAATGTAATAATTGGTTGTGGTCCTGAAAGCATTTCTCAGGCATTTCTAAAATAATACTCTGTTTTCTCTGCTGGTTAGATGGGAATTGAGAAATAATGTTTTAGAACGGCATTGCATCTGGCACTTGTGGATACACTGTTTACGGCATACATGCATCAAAATCCTTTTGAATCTTTGTCTTTGCACTACTTTAAAGGTGAAGTGTGTATTTCAATTATTTTTTTACATTTTCTACTGTTCCAGCATAGTATGCAGACAAAACTTTAAGTCTATCATCATGCTGGCTGATTCACTCTAAAAGTGTAAACGTGAACGTTCCAACCAGTCTGACAAAGCAACATTGGCTCAACCAATGGTGTGAGTTTGGACTATCTGTTTTTTTAAGGGAAACTGGTTTAAAAAGCCAAATCGACAGCATTCTTGGAATAATGCTGAGGACTACAAAAATGTATTTAATCTCGTCCCTACTTTTCTTTAAAAAGGAGTGAGGCACCTACAATGGAAGTGAATTGGACCAATCCGTAAAAACAGTAAAAGACGTAAACAATATGCATGTTAACATGATTTTAGTGTGATCACTTAACCTTTTCTGCATTAAGTAATTTGCTGCCATGTCAGTATAATGCCATAAACCCGAGTAATAGTAGTTAATAGGTATAATAGGTAGTCCGCCGCAAAAAATATGATTTAAACAACTTTAATAATACACAAATAATCAAATAATACACACATTTCGAATTAATGTAAATGCTTTTATAAAATTATAAGCTTCACATTTCTGCTTTTAAATCCTCCCAAAATTGGCCTTCATTCACTTCCATTGTAAGTGCCTCACTGTAACCTTGATTTTTGCTTTTTTCTAAAGAAAAGGAGGGACGAATCGAAATAACATTTTGCGGTATTCAACATTATGCAACAAATGCTATCCATTGACCTTAACTAGTATTGAACCCAGAACATTCCTTTTAATTAGGAAAAAATGTCACACACCTTAGTATCCATTTCAGTTTGACTAGTGATATAAACCAAGAACTGTAAACTTTTTATCAAGAGACTATAAAACAAGTCCATCTGTTCAGTCTTGCACCTTTCTCACCATATCACTTTCTCCTTCTCACATTTTTAATGAGATTCTCTTGCGTGGTAGTTTTGCAAGGTTCCCTAGTTTGCATCTGTTCTTTTTGCTGTTCCCCAGTCTGCTCCGCTGCACTCATTACAAAACGTCTTACTGTGAGTGACGTTCAGCGAGTCGGTGTCTAAAGAAATCCATAGCATTAAACTCCAGTGAGCCGCAACATTGCTGATCACACTGGTGACTGTGGTTTCACAGATCCACACTAATAGAACAAAAGAATGATTGACAAATAGAAAGGAACTCCAGATAAACACTAAAGCAATTAATTTGGAGTATTCATTCCAAGGAATGTATCTGGAATTGCAACTATCACACATTTTATATCACCTTCTGAATTGAAGATAAATAGATAATAGACCTTTTTTCTTTACATTTCTGTGTTTTGGAATGCAGACGTACTGTAAACGATTACTTGGTAAACTTCTACAGCATTGAATGAGACCACAGAAATTATTATTTTTGCTTACCCTTTTGCACAACAGCAAAAATAAAAAAAAAAAACACCATTATTTTCCCACGACTTTGCAAAATTTTCTGTCACTCCCTCAGCAGCTGTATTAAAACCCCCATCACAGCTGTTGTAACTAGTTTTTAAAACTTATTCCATGGTAATATAATATAAAATATGGTATAAACATTTTAAATATGAAAACTTTTGCTAGTTTTAAGCTGCTATGTATGACAGAAATGCATCATCGCAGTCTGTGAAAAAGGTCAATGAAATCTGACACTTGCATCTGACTAGATGAGCCACATTTGGAGCCAGTGTAAATTAGCCGATATAAGCACAACTGTGACCGCATATCAACTTAATTCAACATTAATGTGAGAAATTGAAAGAAGAAAATATGAGTGGTGCTGGTCTGTTTCACTGACTGCCAAGCCCAAATTCGAAGTCTGATTGCTTAGAAAAATAATAGCACATCTCTTCTCAACAAGCTGCACGATTTGATGTTTCATACTGAGGGTTAGGAGTTTATCAAACACCACAAATTAGCAATATTACTTCGCAGCATAATTGCGGATTGTATTAACTATTAATAATAAATGTAATTAATCCTTTAACATTGTTGTCACTTGTATTGTGGTTGCTGTCCCTAAAATCAATAAACCGATGCCTTACATTACAACTGGAGATTTCTGCTTTGCACCTAACAAATACTGGTCACTGGAACACACTGCCTCATGTGACTTATTGTTTTATGATCAGACTCTGTGCCGATCCTCTGCAAACTAGGCAAGTCGCGTAGGGAACGGCAATCCGCCAGGGGGCCCGTCCATTGTACAAAAGGGCCTCAGTTTGTTCCTGGCAGGCAGCAGATTCCCTAACTCCGCCCCCACCCTACGTCTAACCACATGGAGCCTGACAGGAACCACTCATTGCACATTTCTCCCATTGCGCATAAGTGCCCAAGAGAAAAACCATTTAGGAATATGAAACAAGACAGCATGATTTAGTCATGATTTTCATTAACGTTTTAAAGTGTACTTGAAGACATTACACACATTATAGGATCATTTTCTGTAAAGCTGCTTTGAAACGGTGTGTATTGTGAAAAGCGTTGTACAAATAAAATGACTTGATCACCATTTATCATGTTTAAAATCCTTATTTTTGGGGTTCTGAGGGCCCCCGTCAGTGCAGTTTTGCTTAGTGTCCCTAAAAGGCTAGGACCGGCACAGACTAGACAAATTATAATTTGGCTATAAATTTATATTCGAGTTCTTTAAGTCTATAACAGAGTGAAGGCTGTGCTTTATGTTGGGTTTTCCAGTGCTTTGAGCGTCAACACAACAACACAAGCCAGTAACATTGAATCGGCCCCCCATCTGCCTTCCGATCACATCTAAGCCTTTCCAAAGGGCTGGAGAGATGGAGCGACTCTTCAATTCTGACTCAGCACTCCTCTCAGCTTTCAAGCCGCTCAGCTAATTCCTTCACTAAGCTGCACCTACCCCGAGGAGGCACTGAAGTATTCAATACTCACTCAATCCATTAGGAACCAAAGCAGCTGCCTTTGCTCCAGCCGAGAAGAGATTCAATTTCCATGGAGCTGAAGAGAAGCCTGAAACCTCTGAATGAATACAATAACAAATTCCATGAAATTAATAATTAAAGACAGAGAAAGACTGCGGGGACCAGATGAGTCGATAGGAAGAATAAAACCATATCCCCCTTTCAGATACATACCCAAGCCTTGCAGCTTTTAGAAAAACTGATTGAAAGCCTTGTGGTATTTTCTGTTCTTCGAGCCTCCCTTCATCTCTATCTGCGCCTGAAATCATCAGTTTGAAATTCAACAACAAATGTAACCGTTTTGCCTAAAATATCCACCATTCACCTCTTTGGCTGACAGAACACATAAAATGACAGTTATGAATTGCACAACTTTTGTTGTAACACTTTATCCAAATCTATTAGAAGAGAAATATTCTTTACAATAAAGGAATTAGTAGAAAATTCTGTCATTATTCACTTCCACAAACAACATCGGGGTGAATAAATTATGGCAGAATTTTCGCTTATGAACAATTCCTTAAAATGTGTTTTAACTTTTGGTTGTCTATGAGAGGTGGTACTTCATGTTTCCAAAGAGTCACTTTCTAGTTTAATAACATTGACAGAAGGGAAAAAGGGAAATTGGATGGAAAGCTACAACCTATTTATAACAAACTGTTCCAGGTAAATTGCAGGCAGGCTTTTGGAACTTCTGAACAAAATCTGCCTGTGTTCGAATGAGAAGACAAAAAAAGCGGCCTGATCCTGGTACAAAGGCTCGTTGTCTGTGTCTCTGCTCTCCAGGGTCTAGACACAGAGGAACATTTTCTTCAGATGGGAAAGGGGCTTATTACCTGCCAATACCAGCCATGTGGGTCTCTCTCTCTCTCTCTCTCACTCTCTCTTTCTCACATACAAACACATGTGAGAAATGGAGGATGAAGCCCCTAAAAGTGAACAGTTAAAGGACTACCAGCCATGGGAGCTCAGAGCCAATTACAGCCAACAATAGAACAATGCTACAAGCCCTGAACTGCTCCAAATAGGCATAGGACTCAAATGTACCTCTCGCTACTGGTGAAACCAGTGTCATCTCCTTGGGCGGAAGTTTGAGAATCTCACACATTGGGAAAACTTGCTTCAGCATTAGCAAGGGGGTGGACTGGCCATTGGGAGAACCGTGACTTTTCCCGATGGGCCGCCGCGTCATGCAGAACTGCCACAAAACGGCACCGCGATATACCGAAGGGGGGCAGCGATATGCAGAAAAGGACAGTGACCCCCAAATATATTAGTATAAAACTAATATTTTAAAATTTATTTTTGAATTATTATTTTTATTTTTGTATAGTTTATATAAAAGATGCCTAAGATAGGCCTATTTAAATTATTATTATTATTATTATTATTATTATACTGTTGTGCATGTTTTTGTTTTTCCGCAATCCACTGTGTGCAGGAATATTCTGAATAGATGTACACTCTATGAAGTGTTTTAACATATATGGAGCATTTCAACTTTTTGGGAATAAAGGCTTAACCATATAATTACCTTAATTGGTGACATGGATATAAATGTGGTCAGCTTTAAGAGACAGACAGACAAGTTCACAACCACTATAAAATCATCCCATCTTTGGTGAGGAATTCAACATCACGCACAGGTAGTTTTATGAATCCTGTCTTGTGAATTGTGTGAAATATTCTGTGTTAATGTGTTAACCGACATTTCAAGAAGTGGAAAATGTGTATGATATTGTCACAGTTTGTCTCCACCATGTTCAAGGACTCTTATTTTGAAGTTTTCTCTTGCACTACGTTTCCCAGAATCCACTGCCCTAATCACTTCCTCGTTATCCCCACCTGTATGCCATTCCCTCATTAAGTTGTCTGTGAATATATATACCTTCTAGTTTTGATCATTGGTTGTCAGTCCGTGAACGGTAATGTTTGATGTTAGGATTTATTGTTTGTTTCCACTCCAGAGTTTGTTCTACTCCAGTTAATATAATTAAAGGATTTCAAGTTTCTACTCCTGCGTCTCCTCTGTTTCACTTCAGCACACAAAAGTTACGGATATAGTGTCTTATGTTATTCTTAATAAACAGAGATTGCACATGGGGTCGAGACTGCAGCCATCCGATCTGAACTTGAAACCACGTGCATTTTCATTCATATGGTTTAGACAGAATCATCATTGCTTTGTAATTTTAGATATGTTTATTGAAAATATTGAAGTCATTATTCGTGCCTTTCTGAATAAGGTATTTGGCTTTGCGCACATCACTATTTTAAGTAAAAGAAAATTATTTAAGTCTTTTGGCTGAGCCTGATTTCTGACTCCTGCATTTTTCACCTTATGATCCAGTTTTCCCCTGTCTCCACTCTTAATATTTTCCTTTAATACTATATAACAATAAATTAAATTAATAAAAAGTTGAATCCTCGTGATTTAGAAGGTCAGAGAGTTGAGTGAAAGGTTTGATCCAGGTAAAATTACGGCATGCTCATGAACTCCTTTTTAATTTTAAAACATCAAATGTGTTAATTATACATTAATAAGTAGCTGGCATCATATGTGCCGCAGTGACATACTTGGGAAACATGAATGGGTGGCTGGCGCTCCTCATTGCTATGAGTTCTGCAGTTTGCACTCCTTTCCAGTCAAAAAAATGCAAACAAATATGTCCACACTCAAGATGTAGACCCAGGGATGTGCGGATGCCATCTTTGTTTTATTCAAATGTAAAGAACCCAGAACCACTAGACCACCCAGTCAGATGGCTCTGAAAAGAACTGATTGCTGTACTTCTCCACTGACCAACAAAATCTCATGACCGACAGTAGCAGATGTAGAGCTGAATTTTATCAAATTTGTTAGACATTTATTTTAGAGCTTGAATTGGTCATGAAGAATGACTATTCATCAAAAACATATTTTATGAGTGCTTTTTGTTGCCTTGCGACTTCAAAGTAATGCTGTGTAAGAATCTTGTGAGATTGACAAGGAAGGGATCCCTTCTAGACATGACCCCGCCCATTATAGCCATATGGTGAGTAGTCAGATCCTATCATTTTGAAGTAAATGTGTTCCAAATCTGAAAAATCAATCGAACACATATTCTCTGCAATGAAATAAAATTTTGGTTTAAATCTAATACAATTGGTTTTATGTTCAAAGCTTATGATTATTTTCTTATGCACTGCATGGTAAAAAAAACAACAAACACTTGTTTTACACACGTGACATGCCTTAAATGATCTTTTACAAATGACAGTTTACATGACGTAATTTGTAGTGGAATAAATTTTAAAGTAACCCTCCCCACACATTATCAATTGTTTTCAGATGAATAGGTCATTAAGGCTAATGTTATTTTTGACATTCACAAACATGTCTAGATAGATCACGTGTCATACCTCATGATGATTAGACCTTTTCAATATATTTTTGGGGGTGTAAATGATACGAAAGGAAAAGCATGCACAGTATGTGTGTGCAGATTGAAAAATGTGCCAAACTTCAGTGTCTCGACTTGAAGTTTGAGTGTGTGTCCTCTTTAGAGCATGTTGATTTATTCATGTATGTTTTGCACAAGGCCCGAAGCTGCAGGGAAAAAGAGGCCACTGTCAGCCCTTCCTCCCACCCTAATCGACACACATACCCCCAAAAATATGCTCACGCCGGCTCGCTGACAATCATGAGCACATCTCCGTAGATCTCTCCAGATGCATTCGCTGAGATCAAAGACCGGCCTGTGTCACTGCTGAGTGGCTCATGACAGTCGTCACAGCAAAGAATAATTCAGGGGACGAAGCCCACCAGGAAAAAGGTTTTTTTTAGCACACAAACTCCACATTCTCTCCTCCCCACCTGCATTTGCCCCAGGCACAGAGGCTTACAAAAACTCACCTCTACTTATTCCATCTCTCATGATAAATATGGGTGGTTTGAAAACCGTGATTGGGTAGTGTCAAACAGGATTACATGCTGTTTGCACCTGGTTGTCATAATTAGAGTGTTTATGACAGGGGAGGAGTAAATTAAGATGAAGATCACGCTGAGTCGAGCATGTGCGTTTGCACGCTGCTCGGCATGAGCGTGCAATGGCTGTTCAGAACGTTAAATACTCCCTCGGTCACCAAAGGGTCGTGAAATGCTAAAACACTTTTTTGAGATGTTAGCAGAAATGCTTGTGTTAAAAATTATGGAAGATAGCAAGTGTTATTTTAAGTGTTCATTTGAAGGGAAAATGGTAAATGTAGGATTTTTATTTTTTACATAATTATTTTCATTTGTTGTGCTGAAATCAGTGGTTTCATGACTTCACACAGCATTCTCAGGCTTTTCTACATGGATCACATTGGAAATGGTCTGGAAGCACTTCTAATACAGCATAAGCCAAATATGTTAAAGGGGTCATATAATGCCATTTTTGTACAAGTTAATATGAATCTTTAGGGTCTAAATGAAAACTTTGTAATGTACTTTTATTAAAAATTCTCATTAGTATTTTAAGAAAACACTAATTTTACCTGCTCAAAAACAGCTCTGTTTTCAGCACGCGGTTTCAGTGCATATGACTTTAAATGATAATGAGCTTTGGTCACCCCGCCTCTCCGTTGCCTATACGAAAGCAAAAATAAGTGATCAGATAACATCAATTAGAGTATTAATAGTCTTGAATCATATGCATTTGCAAGATGTAAACAGTATTTTGCCAGTATTGTGATACCATTCATCTTCATGCAGTTATAACTGTTTTTTTGACATTACTTCTTAATCAGTAACATACAAGTAAACCAGGTGTAACTGTTACCATGTTAACTGTAACATCTGCGTACACAGTTTTTAATAACACAATAACCATAACGCGTTGTTCATTATAAACGTGGGATTATGAATTATATTGAGAACGTCGTAACGTTATGGAAAACATGCCGTAATGTACCCTGAGTGTAAACATTAGCCACATTCACTGTGAAGCGTGCAAGCGATTTGCAACGATTAATATAAAGGTTAATAAAACGTTACACTTACTTCTTCTGGAGGTGCAGAGGGAATATAAATAGTTGGTACCGAATCTTTTTTCAGCAGCTTCTTAGCAAAACCAGCTTTATACTGACCCTCGTTTATAAAGCAGTCTGGTGAAAAATGATTCGCGCAAACATGAACGCGTTGACGTTGCTCGTGGGGAATATTCCCATCGTAAACAAAACTCAGCCACTGCGTCTTCAGCGGTTCAGATTTAGGAACATCAAAATGACTGCTGTGTTCGTTATTACACCGAAGAACAGAACACCCACAATCGCTTAGACGCCATTCTGCTCCAGTGTATCAACAATGATGACGGACTATGATTGACAGCTCGCTCACGAGCGAGGGCGGGGTCTGTGTTGAAACACTGCTGTCAATCAACAATCCTGGGAGGGGCGTCCGACCGTGTGACGTCACACGGTCGAACGGCTCGATTTGAGGCAGGGGAAAATATATAAGGAGATTAAAACAAAAACACTGGATGGATTTTTATCATAATAGGATGGTTGTGTACAGGCACAGCCAACACACATTTCAGTACAATCAACTTGAAAAAGTGCATGTACCATTATATGACCCCTTTAAGATTGAGATGTGATACGCTCTCTCTGAAACACCAGGAAGAAGTCGGCAAAAAACTTGTAGCCTTTGTGTTTACTTTACAGAGTTCCACTCGGTTCTTCTCATTTACGCATTGAGAAATGTGATCTTTCATACAAAATTTCAACCACTAGCGAGTCTGGGAAATGTATGTACGTAGATTATGTTCTGAAAGGCTGGAAAGTCTTTTCTTACATCAGTACTGGTTGAGCCGCTCCACCTGGGTGCGATTTGATGTGAACGCGAAGGGGAGCACGGGAGGTAGCGCTTCCATTAGTTGCATTCACATTATTGATAGGCGCCTTTTAAGGCAGTAGATTGCAGTGCGGGTTTCTTTATCTTGGATCTTCAATGAGCAACTGTTTTCAAAGGGAGGAATTGATGTTTGTACTAAGGAGAAGCATTTGTTCCCAAGCTACGCAGTGTTGCACCCCACAGTTAGAAAAAACAGATGAAGAAATTGAACAGAAAGTCACATTTTACTAACACAACACCTGTAGCTGGCATGATAAAACAACATTATAAAAATAGCAATACATAAATAAACTTTGCAAACTGGGATTCTAGCTGGCAGGCTTTTGGGAGTATGTTTTTTTTTTTAAAAGCCCAATTTTCTTGAACATATTTTGTTTTTATATGTTATATTGCTAGTGTGACAAATGCACACAGAGTTTCACAAGAGAGGCTGTGAACTGTTACTGTTCAAACCTCACATTTAGTGGCTCATCTCCACTTTAAGAGAGCATAGGCAGCAGAAATAAGCACTGGGAATATGTAGGTGGGTGGTGAAACCCACAGGTTTATGATCTAGCCTGCAAACTAAAAGGTTATAGATTCAAACCCTGGAAGAGATGACCCATGAACTTAAAACATTGTACCCTTGATCAATGCACTTAAACCCTTTTCCACTCAAAATGAATTTCATCTATATACATTATTTAATTTTTATTAAGATAATCTTTTTTATAAAGCTATCAACATTCCATTTTAAATTCAGTTTCATTTTGTAATAGGTTATATTTTTTCAAAACATTTCAAACACATTTGTTTTTCTTTTTAAAACATATTGTGAACACATACTTTGCAACACATTTTTTTACCACATTCAAGCAATTGGGAAACTGTTAAAATTAGCCATCTGAACAAAATCCTCCACAGTCAAAAGTATTATCAACAGCCCTATAACCAAAGAGCCAACAAAATCAGACATGGAATGAAATCAGCATGATGGACAGCTCTATTTTCTGATCACTGAACAGATAACCCTCGACAGTCAAATAACTACTCTGGAAACATGTTCATTAACAGCCACAGGCTACTAATGTTATCTCAATTGAATAAGAGCTATTTTGGAGAGTTTAAGCTACTTAAGCCAATTCAACTTTAAAAACATCAACATCAGATCAGCAAGATGGACCGCACTGTTTTGTCACAGTATCAAATGCTTAAAAACATTTCCAAATAGGCCTACGTTAAGGCCTGTCTTTTTCTTCATATTACGGCACCATTTTGTGGTCCTTTCTGCATAATGCGCTGGCAAATTTTAGCTTATCGTGGCCCATTCGGCCAGTTTCGTGGCTGACCCGCTCTGTTTTCCCGATGGCCAGTCCACCTCTGATCGGCCCCAAAGTGCGTCGGCCCACCGGGAAAATGCCCGGTATGCCAGATTGCCAGTCCAGCCATGGTGTCATTCTATCATTTACTAGCACCTAATATTATGTGTGGTTAAAAAATAAACCATTTTAAAAGGCCAAGGCCGAAAACACCATGTAAATTAAGAATGGTTAAAGTACCATCTTGCAGCTGATTTCATGAAGCATAATATATAAAAAAAAGTCTGTCGATTTATTGTGTAATTTTAGTGTGATTTATAAAATGAAAAATAATGGGTTAAAAGATTTACGCAAATAATCATGCTCCTTGACCGTACATAAATTCTATCATAATGAATTCTCTTACCATCAGAGCAGTACAAGCTTGAAGTAAAGTTCAGGGAATATTTTTATTTACATATGAAAGAAACTGTGTCCCAGCTAATGCTGTAAATTACAAAGGGAACCTTCTAACCCAAAGTCTCATTAGCAAGTCAGTTCACTTGGCGGCCATCTTTGGAATGCTCCTGGGCAGCTATTTTCTATGTAAACAAGTAGCATGACAGTGCAGTTCCTATCTTCTTGAATGTGGAAAGACAGAAATCTCAGAAATTAGGTGAAGGTGTAAAGTGGCTGTCTATTGCACATCAGATGCTTTCTCATTAGAAGCTTTTTGAATAAGTTCAAATGAAAAACAACAACTTTAGGCAGTGCCCGAACAGTCTTATGGGGGGTCCCCACGCGAATGGTATTTAAGGGCACAGTTGGAGTTCAGTTTGATACAACTGGTAATGTGTCACAACAGTGCATGCATGCATTAAAAACTACTACAGAATTCATTAACAAAAGATTCTTCATACATGACAAAGGACACCTCTGTTAAACCTTTTTCAATGTTTTATTTTTTCAATTAACCTTACAGGCAGTATCAAACTATATCATGCATCTCCTTAAGCCACTAATAATATATTGATGACACCTTTTCCTTCCATTAACAAACATATACTCTAGGCAGGCTTAATTCTTAATAGATTGGTTGCTATTTCATCAACATTTAAATCTATCACCTCAAACTTTCATGACATTCTTAAATACATTCTTGTATTTTCAGTTTTAACTGTCTCTTAAGCATTGTATAATGCAATAATGCTTAATGGGTTATTCATGAAAATTATAAAATGTTAATATATTTTATGACACAAAGCAATTCTGCATCTGTATATGCTGTTTTTATTAATAGTTTTTTATTGTTTTTCTATGAAAATATGCGCCAGACCAGTCTTTCCCAACCTTTTTACTCTGAAGCTCCCTTTACATATATATAAGTCTACACATACAGTATATCACCACCATGGATGCGTGCTCTCTCTCCTCACATGAGAGCACTATCATCAGTGGGCATGAGAAAGGCAAAATGATGAATACAATGATTTTTCTGGACTGCATTGCATTGAGTTTGCATAACCACGATAGGTATGATACTTGATAAATTTCTTGCGGTTCACATTTCTACTGGCCTATTACACATTGACGCAGAAACATGCAGCTGCTTGATGGTCTCATTATAAAGCATCAACAAGGTATGCCCTTTTTAAGAGGATTTTACAGTGTTGCAGTTCATGGTTATGATGTTATAGACTTTTCATGACTATTGAAGATCCAAGAAATAGAAATCCATAAGCACTTGTCCACGCGTCAGCCAGCGCACCTGCATTAGAAGCAGAATATTGTAAGTTTGGGATGCGTCATCCTCACTTAGTTGTGCAAAGAGGCTGTTATTGGTAGAGTAACATTTCATGATTTTGATTTTTGCTTATCACGTTGAGTTAGACAAGGAAGCTGACATGCTGTTTACTGTTATCGTGCATTTTATGGATTCGCACATTTTTATTTGACTAGCCATTTTTCACTGAATCTTGCCTGTGAGTGCAAGATTAATCCATCAATATTCAGAACGCTGTCCGTCATTTTGACACATAAAAACAAGCAAACCATTTTCACATGATATATCTCTCCCTCGGCCTCTGCATGCTCGTGAAAGAAAGAGAGGGAGGGAGAGGACAGCACTTGCAGCCATGTGAGAGTGAAAAAACAAGGCTTTTAATGCAAAAATAACTAATGCACCTCTTTTAAACGTATTTGGTATTTGAGGGAAGATGCAATAGGGAGTTTTTTATTCTGATGGTAAGCTGCTATAAGTTCATAACTTTGGGCATTAGGTAAGCTGGTACTCGCAGTGGTGTGCCCAAATAATTTTCTGCATTCGCAAGCTGTAATTATCATTTGCAAATGCAAGGGGGTTTATGGGGGGTCCCTTATTGGTGTCCCCCACCCCCCAGTCCCCCCTCATCTCAAGCACTGACTTTAGGTCATTGTCAGAACATGGACCAGGAAATGTTTAAAGACTTGCTTATGCTGCGGCTGAAGGGAGATGATGTTGTATGTCTCTAATTGGCTTTCAATCATTGGGCTATTGTGGTCTAATCCTAACTGATGTGCCTCCAACACTGCCTGTTTCAGTTACGACTATGAATAAATGAGCAAAAAGCTAAAATTATGGCATGTAATCTTCTAGCATTTTGGCAATGCCATTTATATTTGCATTTGCACCTCTGTGTTTTGAAAATGGGATTTCTTTCAGGGAGAAAATAGCATTTCTTTCTGATGCAAAATTGTCTGGAACTCACACTGAGAAATCCAATGAATGACAATCAAGAGTCTAGAATCAGATCTTCATTATATTTTGTGTCTCAAGTAATTTTGCATTAACCAGCGCATTCTTTCGAACAACTCCTGGCTGAATTCACCTCACGCACGTGCGATACAAGGATGTGCCTGCTTAGTTTAGCGCAGGTCATGGATATGATGGCAATACATTTGAGAAAATTATTTGTTTAGTTTCAAACGAGACACGCACATTTCGCATGATGCTACTTCAATCTCCATTGAAACTGAACCTTTGATGCACTCTTAGTGTCTGATTGGAAAATAGTGTATCAGATCTTGTCATTTCTCATCAAGCCTTGAGATTTTTAGATCTTTTATGAGATCGCACTGTCAGGAACAGTTTGCATGACAAGAAGGTTTGAAAACACATCAATCAATCGGATGATAAACATGGCTCATGTCATCTCCTCTTCCTGTCAGCTCTCTCCATTTATCCCACTTGTGAACGTGTCCTTATTATGTCACGTCCAATTAGCAATATGCCTTTGGAAAACGTAGACCTCTTGATTGGTGACAGAGAAGAAGTGCTTTGGCAAACGCCAGAAATGTTGCAGTGTGAATTTTGACATACTGTGGTCCATTTTTGTGAATATCTTGTGAATGCCCATAAAATGTGTAAAATATACAGCTAAAACATCATTTACTACATCCAACCCAATGAAAACACACAATAACGGTCGGGAATATATATTTTTGTTTCAAATAGCCAGAGTAAATAGATAAAAAAAACGCTATTGAAAAGCACATCAGTGGAAATTTTATGAAATTGGAGATGACACCTCTAAAATTACCCAAACCTAGTCGAGTCCGAGTCCAAAAGGGTCTGAGTCGGACTTAAGACCAAGTCCATAACAGGCAGAGTCCGAGTTGATTCCTACTGAATCTGTTCAAGAATCTGGATTAAAATTGAACCCATAAACTCAACATCAATGTTTTAAGCTTATTTTTAGCCTATTTGTCAACATACATGCAAAAAAGAATTGGTATCCTGCTGAACAAATTTCAAAGTGGTTTCAGAATGAAAGCATATGCTTTAGGTGTATGAAGACAAAACTGTGCTTTTGTCTTGTGTCTGTCCTTATTGTGTTCTGTTGACTTTCAATTATTTGTTGATTTTCCCCTCCACTCAAACATAGACAAATGAAAGGGTAAGATGCCTTAGTCATTACAACCAGAGTTGTTATTATTTCAAAATTATGGGAAATACATTTAATGTAATTAATACATTTAATAAATGATAATATTAAAACATTTAATAATGCCCATAAAATTAAATACAACAACATAAAATAAAAACAGAAGGGATCAGATACCATTAAAAAAATATTTATATACTACAATACTGCACTACAAGTCAAGATTACATTTTTGACAAACTCACCTTGGGCTGATGTTTTGTTCTTTTCACAAAAGATATTTAGTATGGATAATAGGTGAATAGAGACTCGTCCCCTCGTTGTATTTTCTGACTTTGTTTTGCCATTGAAACGCAAGTGCCAGCTTTACAAATAACACAGAGGTTGCTATGTGACAGACTGGGTTGTACAATGGTTTATTTCATCATATGTCATATTAGTTTAAATAGTCCTCACGATATGGTCAACATTTTAAGTTAGAAATGACTTTGAGTAGGCAAGGCAAGGCAAGGCAAGTTTATTTATATAGCACATTTCATACACAATGGTAATTCAAAGTGCTTTACATAGAAGAGATTAAAATAAGAATTAAAAAAAAAAAAAAAGAAGAATTGAAACAGTTCAGAATATAAAATAAAATAAAATACAGTACAAACAGTCGGACCCACAGTGGCACAGTGCTCATTCAGTAAATGCACAGCTAAACAGATGTGTTTTGAGTCTGGATTTGAATGTGACTACTGTAGGAGCACATCTGATCTCTTCTGGAAGCTGGTTCCAGCTGCGGCTGGCATAATAGCTAAAAGCAGACTCTCCTTGCTTAGAGTGAACCCTTGGTATTTCTAGCTGATGTGATCCTAATGATCTGCGTGATCTGTTGGGTTTATATTCAGTGAGCATATCTGCAATATATTGAGGTCCTAGCCCATTGAGTGATTTATATACCAGTAATAATGCTTTAAAATCAATCCTAAATGTAACTGGGAGCCAGTGTAAAGACCTGAGGACTGGTGTGATATGTTCATATTTTCTGGTTCTGCTCAGAATCCTGGCAGCAGCGTTCTGTACTGAGCTGCAACTGTCTTATGGTCTTTTGGGAAGGCCAGTGAGGAGTCCATTACAATAATCCACCCTGCTGGTGATGAAAGCATGCACAAGTTTCTCTAGGTCTTGACTGGAAACAAAGCATCTAATTCTTGCAATATTTTTCAGATGATAGTATGCTGATTTAGTTATTGCTTTGACATGACTACTGAAACTAAGGTCTGACTCTAGAGACACACCAAGATTCCTGACTTGATTTTTAGTTGTTTGACCCCTAGCGTCAAGGTATGCATTCACCTTGAGAACTTCATCTTTGTTTCCAAACACAATGACTTCAGTTTTGTCTTTGTTTAACTGAAGAAAGTTTTGGCACATCCAACTGTTAACTTCATCAATGCATTGGCACAGGGAGTCAATGGGGCTGTAATCGTTAGGTGATAGGGCTAAGTAGATCTGTGTGTCATCTGCATAGCTGTGGTAAGCAATTTGGTTCTTTTTCATTATTTGGCTCTTCTTCCTGACTTTCACAGGAGCAATATCATCAGTTACACTTTTAACTTTTGAGTTAAAAGAATCAAGGAGAAAATCAACAGAGTCAGCAGATATACTTGGTGTTAAAGATATAGCCTTCATAAATAGTACACTAGTGTTCTCATTTAAGCATCTCTTCTTGACAGAAACAGATCTAGCTTCAATGGCAGGAGAGATCAATATATCAAAGAAAATACAGAAATGATCAGACAGTGCTACAGCCTTAATAACAGTCAATGAAATGTTTAGACCCTTACTGATAAGTAAATCTAGAGTGTGTCCATGATTGTGTGTGGGTCCATGTACATGCTGAGTCAGATCAAAAGTTTTTAAAACAGTTATGATTTCTTTTGTCATATTGGTTTCTGCATTATCTATGTGAATGTTAAAGTCTCCAGCAATGGCAAAACAGTCTAACTCTGAGGTAATTGTTGATAACAGTTCCGTAAAGTCCTCAGCAAAGGCTGGAGAGTATTTTGGAGGCCTGTAAATAATGATAAGTAAAATGCGTGGAGCACCTTTTAACACACTACTCAGATATTCGAAAGACTGGTAATTCCCCAATGATATTTGCTTACATTGATAGACATCTTTAAAAAGAGCAGCTAAACCCTCACCTCTCCTACCTTCTCTGCAGACACTCAAAAAAGTAAAGTTAGGAGGGGATGTTTCATTAAGGACTGTTGCACTACAGCTGTCTTCTAGCCAAGTTTCATTTAGAAACATAAAATCCAGGTTGTATGTGCTTATTAAGTCGATGACTAGAAGTGATTTATTTTTAAGTGAGCGGATGTTTAAAAGTGCTAACTTAACAGTTTTTGTCCCCACAGCAATCTTAGTTCCCTTACGAGGGAACTCGCGATGCGTCGATGATGCTTTGGGAACGCCTTTGCGTGACACCCCTGAAGCACGTATGTCAACTAGTCCAATGGAATGAATGAACGCCACGGGCGGGTGACGTCATGACCAGGAAAGGATATAAGCACATCCGTTGCGTTACTCGCGTTAGCTTTTGTGCCTCAGCAAAGCGCTCTGTGTCAAAACTGTCTGTCTTATTTATTGTTGTCTGTCTCTCTTTATATTGATCAATATTATGGCGAAACAACTATTTAAAGCCTGTGCTTCTCCTTGCCCTCGTTATATCACGGGTGGAGATACACATGAGCTTTGTGTAGTTTGTTTGGGAGTGGAGCATGCAATGTCAGCTTTCGAGGGGGCTGACTGTCACCATTGTGAGCGTCTGCCGCTCCGCATGCTCCGCTCCCGTCTGTCCGCATTTGAGGATGATGGACAGGATCGCGAGCCTCAGGGTTCTGGACCCGCGGCTGCCGAGGCAGCTCGGAGAAGGCTCTCTTGGGGTTCGCAAATGGATCTCTCTGCGGGGTTGGAGACCGGCTCTGCCTTATCTCCTCCTTTACCCGAGGGATCCATTGCTCTCTTGCCGGTGTCGGAAGCCCGTGCTGCGGCTTCTTCCGCCCGGGAAGAGAGCCCGATGCTTCGGTGCTCTAGCTCTGAGGAGGTAGAGTTAATGAGCATTCATGAGAGTGACACAAACACTAACACAATAAGGGGAGAGGATTCGCCATCCCTCTCCCCAGCATATGAGGAGCTTATTGAGGTGATAACTCGTGCTGTTGGTAAATTAAATATTGACTGGCCAGCAGAAAAAAGAGATACTCGTCCTAAAAGCAAATTAGACAAGCGTTTTCTAGAAGCATCTAATCTTTCATCTCAATCACGGGCCCTTCCATTTTTTCCTGATCTACATAGTGAGCTATGTAGATCATGGAATAAACCATAATCGTCACGTCTTTTTAGTCCCCTTGTTCACACATATTCAAATATTAAGGGGCTGAAAGATTTTGGTTATGGGTCAATGCCCCCAGTGGAACAGACGCTCGCGAGCTATCTGTCTCCTGGGTCAGCATCGTCCCTGAAGGATCCCGTGTTGCCGAATAAACCACTAAAACCACATCCAATTTAGTGGGTAAGGCTTATACGGCAGCAGGTCAAGCTGGAGCCTGTCTGCACACGATGGCAGTGCTCCAAGCCTATCAAGCAGATCTGCTGGGGGATATCGATAGGAGTGAGGGAGTTAGTCCCGATGAAATTCGAGAACTTCGTCGGGCTACAGATCTTTCTCTCAGAGCTACGAAGGAGACCGCTCGTGCTATTGGGCGGTCTATGGCAGCCCTCGTAGCTACTGAGAGACATCTTTGGTTAAATCTTGCAGAGATTAAAGATAAAGAGCGGACTTTTCTTTTAGATGCCCCTGTGTCTCCCTCTGGTCTCTTCGGTGACTCGGTGAATACGGTTGTTGAAAGATTTCTAGAAAACAGAAAACAATCTGAGGCTTTTAAAAAATTCCTTCCTCGCCGAAGTCCATCCCCTGGGGATGCTGAGCGTCAGCATCCCCAGCCAAGCTCCTCGCACCGTGTGCAACAGAAGATAAGTGTTAGCGTCTCGTGCTCCCCGAAATCTTGGGGACCGAGCCAACACTCTCAGCCGAAGTCGGCTAAGTCTAAGCCGGATCTGAGGACTGTACTTACGGCTAAGAAGGCTTCGGCTCAGAAAAAAGGTCCTGATGCTATGCACGCCAGACCATCGAGGACAGCCCCAACTGAGGTGGAGCGGTGTACACCTCAGAATACGGTGCCCGCTCCACTTCGGGGTCCTCATGGGACCAGTCTGCCAACCCCGCCACCCTTGGTGCTTCGGGCGCAGTGGTATCCAGCGAGAGTTCGGCGCAATGTCGACTCGGCGTTGCGTCCGGACGTGAGCCCTCTGAGGGGGTTCAAAAACAGTCAGTTTGGTTGTTTCCTGCCAATATGCTTCAGGTCGCCGAAGTGGCTGTTCCTTTAACAGGGCGGAGCGTGTACACCTCAGAATACGGTGCCCGCTCCACTCGGGTCCTCATGGGACCAGTCTGCCAACCCCGCCACCCTTGGTGCTTCAGGGCGCAGTGGTATCCAGCAAAAGTTCAGCGCAATGTCGACTCGACGCTATGCGCCGGACGTGAGCCCTCTGAGGGGGTTCAAGAACAGTCAGTTCGGTTGTTTCCTGCCAATATGCTTCAGGTCGCCGAAGTGGCTGTTCCTTTAACAGAGGCGGAGCGGTGTACACCTCAGAATACGGTGCCCGCCTCCACTTCGGGGTCCTCATGGGACCAGTCTGCCAACCCCGCCACCCTTGGTGCTTCGAGCGCAGTGGTATCCAGCGAGAGTTCGAGCGCAATGTCGACTCGGACGCTAGCGTCGGACGTGAGCCCTCTGAGGGGGTTCAAAACAGTCAGTTTGGTTGTTTCCTGCCAATATGCTTCAGGTCGCTGAAGTGGCTGTTCCTTTAACACCAGAGGACAGTCTCGAGAGGGGGAACCCACTTCGTATGTTCAAGATCACGCGGCGGTGCATCGGTGCCTTGATTATATGGAGGAAACATTGGTTCCTGTCCCAGGGTCCGGTGCTGGGAGCTCTTTGCCATCGAGTTGCTATCTCGACAGACGCTCACCGGCTGGGGAGTGGTAATGGAAGGCCGCTCAGCTCAGGGTCTGTGGAGGAACCATCATCTCTCTTGGATTGCCTGGAGATGATGGCCGTCTTCAATGCGTTGAGACATTTCCTCCCAGATCTGAGGGGCCATCATGTGCTTGTCCGTACAGACAACACATCGGTGGTCTCTTATTTAAATCGACAGGGGGGTCTGCGCTCGCGTCCACTCTGCAAACTGGCGCACCAGATCCTCTTGTGGTCCCTGGGTAAAATACTCTCCCTGAGGGCAGTGTATATCCCAGGGTACCAGAAAATAGGAGCAGACACCCTGTCGAGGCAGGTGCTGACAGGGGAATGGAGAGTCCACCCCTAGGCGGTGGAGCTCATTTGGGAATTTTACGGCCAAGCAGAAGTGGATCTGTTTGCGTCTCAGCTTACGACGCACTGTCCACTTTGGTTCTCCCTCACGCAACCAGCCCCCTTGGGGTTGGACGCTATGGTACAGACGTGGCCGAGGCTACGTCTATACACATTTCCCCCTGTTGCTCTGCTCCCAGGAGTTCTGGAGAGAGTCCGCCAGGACGGAGTAAGTCTATTATTAGTAGCTCCACGCTGGCCGAGTCGAATTTGGTTTGCGGACCTAATTCATCTCCTCGACGGCCCTCTGTTCGAGGTACCCGTCAGGAGAGACCTTCTGTCTCAGGCAGGGGGCACAATATTTCACCCCCGACCGGAGATTTGGAACCTGTGGGTTTGGCCTCTGAGGGGGCCCAACTTTTAGAGAGTGGTCTCTCGACTGAGGTCGGTGAGACCATTCTTAGCTCCAGAGCTCCAGCCACGAGGAAATTATATACACTTAAGTGGAAAGTTTTTCACGTCTTGGTGTCACCAGCATCAGCGAGATCCAGTTAACTGTTCAGTCAACACAGTACTTGAGTTTCTCCAGTATCGTTTTACATCAGGTTCATGTCCTTCTACCTTAAAGGTTTACGTGGCGGCCATTGCGGCCTTCCACGCCCCTGTGGGTAGGACATCTTTGGGTCGAGACCCCCTGATTATTCGTTTCCTTTGTGGCACCTTGAGGCTGAGGCCTGTGGTTCGAACTAGGGTGCCAACCAATATTCCAAGGCCTATTGTACTGCAGGCATTCTGTCCTCCTCCGTTTACATCTTCGGACCAGGAAAAACTGAATCTCTTGTGTCTCTTGTACGAGCACTGGACACTTATGTGCACAGGGCTGCCCCATGGAGAAGATCTAATCAGTAAGTGGATAGCTGAGGCTATTTCTCTTGCACATGAGTCCTCTGGCCAGCCGTGCCCTTCGGTGGTCAGAGCTCACTCTACTCGAAGTATGGCGGCCTCTAAAGCCCTCGTATCAGGAGTTTCCCTTCAGGAGGTTTCTGATGCGGCAGGTTGGTCCTCGCCGCTAACTTTTGTGGGGTTTTATAGCCTGGACCTGGAAGTTGCCCCAGGATCCCAGGTGTTTTTTACTGATTTGCCGACAGTTTTTATCATCTGGCATTTTGTAATTATGGCGTATTGGGTATTATCGTTCCCAAAGCGTCATCGACGCATCGCGAGTTCCCTCGTAAGGGAACGTCTCAGGTTACGACTGTAACCCTAGTTCCCTGAGAAGGGAACGAGACAATGCGTCGCCCTGCCATACTTCCTGCATCCCTGCGATCGACTTTGCTTCGGCTCTAAAAGCTAACGCGAGTAAAGCAACGGATGTGCTTATATCCTTTCCTGGTCATGACGTCACCCGCACGTGGCGTTCATTCATTCCATTGGACTAGTTGACATACGTGCTTCAGGGGTGTTCACGCAAAGGCGTTCCCAAAGCGTCATCGACGCATCGTCTCGTTCCTTTCTCAGGGAACTAGGGTTACAGTCGTAACCTGAGACGTTTGGCGTGTAATAGGCACCAGATTAGATAGGTTTGCTGAATGGCTTTTGAAAGCCTTAGACTTTCTATCATGTAATCGAACAACAATAGAGAAAGATACAGGCACACTGGGTTCCCGCTTGTTTTGTAAACATTTGAGAAAGTTACTGTTATCATAGCGGTGACCCGACACATATCACTGAGAGCTGGTATCAGTTGTTTTTGGTTCACCTCGAGCAGATGGAGGAGGGTGTGAGCCCTAGCGTTGTGGCAGAGGTCGAAGAGCTCTCACAGGAGGAGGGAGAGGGCGAGCTGGGCCCGCAGGTGATTGAGGGGCCTGCTGTTTTTTGCTTGATATCTGGGGGCTTGCAGCAAAAGAGTGGGATAGTTTGATTCCAGCATACACCAGTTCTTCCATTTTCTCTGAGAAGCACAGATGTGGAGATGCTGGAGAGAGGGATAACGTGTCTGGTGAGAGGGGCTGTTGCTCTGGTGTTATCGGAGGCTGTAATATGCTGTCCTGGTTTCCCTGGGTGTTTTCCAGAAAGTCGTCCTTGGGTGCTGAATCTTGGAGCAGTTCTAATATGTCACAGTCTTTCTGTGGTGAACTTTGTGGGCAGGGCTCAGATGAGATTGTGTCCGTGAGCAGAAATTGTTGTGGCTGAGTGGTGTTATCATTGTCCTTGTGTGATTTGTCAACTGCATGTCCATTCAGGTGCTGAAGTGAAGTCCTGTGGTCATTCATACTGTGTCCAGGTGTGTGTGTGCCATTCAGATTGAGTGGATTGGCACGCACTGCAGAAGGATGATTGAGGGAGAAGTAGATATTGTCCTTTAGCACTCTTGAACCAAGTTTGTTTGGGTGGTGGCCATCCTGTCGAAACAGTTGCCTCTGACTCCAGAAAAGATTGAAGTTGTCAATGAAGTTCACTCCTTTTATATTGCAGGTTTTTTGCAGCCATGTATTAAGCCCAAGCAACCATGAAAACCTGTTTGTTCCTCTTGCTGGAAGTGGTCCACTGATGAATGTTTGAACTTTCAGTCTTTTAAGTGTTTCAAAAAGTTCAATGAAATCCTTCTTAAGGAGTTCTGACTGCTCTTTATGAATATCATTCTTCCCCACATGAATGATGAGTCGAATTGCAGTCTTATGTTTCATCAGAATGTTCTGAAGTTCCCTGTTTACATCCGAAGTTGTTGCTTGTGGAAGGCAGCATGTAGTTGTATCCCTGCTGCTAATGTTTCTGATTATGGAGTCACCCACTATCAGAGTCCTGGGCCCGGCTGCGCTCTGAGCTGAATGCCGCTGTCTGCTCGACCTTGAGTGCCAGTTGGCATCAGTGTTAGCTACTGGCTGATTCAGTTTGTGTTCGATCACATTCATCACATTTGGGGATTCCTCATTCATTAATACTTCAAATCTGTTCACAAGATGTATAGGCGGTGGTAGGAAACCAGTGTTTGCAATCCTTGTCAAAGCCGTATCTGGGGTAGGGGATGCTACTGTGGCAATATGTGATGCTCGTGACAATCTGATGTCTCGAGTGCCTTTTGGTCTCGCTCCCTGTTTTTGCCATCAATTTGGAAGTCTGCTTGTTTCTCTACACTCAGTATGGCCTGTCGAGGAGCACTAGATTCATGTGACTCACCGGCTGTATGCTGAGGGTCCTGTAAGTAACTTTGTTTCAAGAACTGCAATCCTCTGTAAAAGTCTGTGGCAGTTAGTGCAGCAAGTAGATTCCAGAAGAGGCATTTTCTCTTATCATTTTGAATGTAGGCAGTTGTGTTTTCCCTTCCCTGGAATGAAAACTTTCAGTGGGAGGCTGGTTGGATAAAAGAATTCTGCTTTTTTTTTTGTAGTAGTTGTCCAAGCTTTTGAGCACTGTGCTGATTTGCTTAAGTTAAAATTAGTTTATAAAAGGAGATAAAATATAAAAATATAAAAGCGATAGAGCAAAGCACGGAGCAGTAAGCAAGAGCGTCCGAACAGTAGCTGAGCAGGAAGTAGTAAGCGTAGTAAGCGTGAGTCTGACAAATGCATGAAAACTGATGCGCAGTATCAAATACACAATGTATGATAGTACTAACTGTAAAGAGCACATCAATATGAAGACAAAGCCAAATCTTGGACATTTAGAGGCAAATTTGAAATCCTGGCCGGATGCTTTTTTCAGGCCTGAAAAAGAGGACACGTCTGGAGAAAAGATGAAGTGTGGTCAACCTATGGTACACCATTTTTTGTTTGTTTGTTTTTCATTGCATCACAAACAGAGCATGTGATCGATGCGGAGCGGTGTGACCCTCCGCTCAATAACCCGCTCCATGTGTGTGCGCTGTGTTACGCTCAAGTACCGCTCACCGGTAAAAAAGCGTTTGCTCAAATCCCATTATAACATCAAATTTCTCTGTGTTATACTGGTCCAAACACGTACACAAGGGGGTAGCTACATTGGCCCATGCAACTGCCTCTTTGCCTACATGGGTTGAGGTGCCCCTCTTGGTGAAATATAGACTGTAGGGCAACATTTATTAAATTATCAAATGATTAGTAACATACACATCTGAAATTATGTGATTGTATTGTTGTGCTTTAGTATATAAAATCTCGCTGTTTATTTTGGACTGGTTTACAACTGATGTTAGATAATCGGGTCTACTAACATCTTCAAATAATGCCTTAAAAAATTCCAGTTCTAAATTACCATCAAACACACCTCTTCAAGTGATAAAACATATGTGTGTTGGCACGGAAACTCGCATGCACGCAAATTTGCCTAGTGATAGTTTAAAAACTTCAACTTTCAACTTTAAAATTAGTTTGAGTCCTTTATGGCAATAATGAAAACATGGACTGATACCAGGAAAAATATTTTTTGTTGTTTCGTTGTAGATGGGTTTTCGAGCGGGGGATCACCAAACTGGATCGCGCAAGGGCACTGGCCCCATTGGCTCGGTCGGTAATCCATCCCTGGCGAGAGCGGAAATCTTTACCAATCAAATGCTCAATGGACAATGGAGTTATGAAAGCAGAATGCTCCGCCTGCAAATTAGGACACACTGATCTGCAAGTTTATACATGTTTATTGGTTTTGATGCAGGGATTTTGTGTGTGTTTGCGGGATTCAAGGAAAAATGCTTTGCCAATGTACAGTATTATTAAGCTGACATATTCAATTTAGAGTGCTCAAACGTTCACAACCCTCGAGAACTGGGCCTGCATTATAGGCAGCTGCACTGTCATGATGGCAAAACAACAAGATACCGTACTTATCTATTCATTTATTATCGAATTGTAGTGTAGCCTACTAGCTCACCTTTTGCTGCACTACCATCGCGTAGCACATCCTCGTGCTCTCTGACAATGCCTCGTCTCTCTCCACACTCCCTTTCCCATTCTTAACTTGGATTTATACTTAGCATTTATTTAGGTTATAAGGTTTGCAACTTCACTAAAACAATGTTAGAGCTCCATAACCTCAGGCCTATTGCTTATTTCGATGATATCTAAACCAGCATATCATGAAGTGCATTCTGGGTTGAGCGAGCGGTACTGAGTGGCCTGAGAAAACGGAGCGGAATCCTCAAAAAGGCGTTCTCCGCTCAGGTGAAATTATTACAGATTCTGCTCGCATGCTCTGATCACAAATGCCATGGACTCGGCCATACTCAGAATAATATCCCAAGTCTGACAGGCTCAAGTCTGAGTCAAGTTAGAGTAAAAATGCATCTTGAGTCTGTGACAAGTCCAAGTACATTAAAATTGGACTTGTAGAACTTGAGTACCCAAACTCTACTGACAGCTGTAGCTGACTGTCACTTTAAAATAATCAGCTCCTGTTTTCAAAACCCAACATCACTCTATCAGCATGACCACTGATCGTTTTCACAGAAAGCAAGTTCTAATCGTAAAGGTTCAGTGTTTTTGGCAGTGGAAGGCAGGTTTCAGGTAAGGTGAGGATTTATGCACAGACAAAATTTGAACTCTTGTCACAGAACACTTCCTCCATGCAATGCACTGATGCTGAAACTAATCTTGCATAAACATATTGGAGTTCCTGTAACAGAAACCTAGATGGGATGGAATGGGATGGAATGGGACACTGCACAGTTTTGGCCTGTGAATGAACCTTTATATAAAGAGATGATGCTCAGCCAGTCAGGTTTTGTAGAGATATCGACATAGATCATATCTCAGCCAATGGCTCTCAAATTTAACAGGACCGGTAACCCAGAAGAAATGTATTGCTCAGTTCATGCTCTTTCATAGCTCAGGAGATTGAATGGAGTTGGTTGGTGCAGATGAAACTGTGTCTGTGTGGGTAACCATTCTTGACTCATTACTTTTCTGAATTATACCAGTTTGCTCTAAAATATTTAACAAAATGGTTTTAAGGGCTCATAAACAAGTTGGTCAATTCAGCATCTGATAAAGTGTTCCATCTGTTTTACTGAGAGGCCCATGTGGGATGCTCTGAAATTCACAGCAGATAAAGAAAATTATAGTTTTAAAATCTATTGTAAATATTTGCAGTTGAAGAGAAATTGTTTTACGAGCCACCATTGTCACCTACGAATAAAATAAAATTATTATTTATTTTATAAATATTGAGGAGCGTTCAATGCTGTAAGAGGTATCCAATTTTCTAAATGACACAGTAAAATGGAAGTTGATTCTCTCTGCTGTTCAGTTGTCCATCTGGAAACCCATCTGTAACTCCTGTTTTATGAATCTGATTCCCATTGTACCAATTCTTACATGAAGGTTAATGACTGGAAAAACTGTAGCATGTTAAGGTAATGCATTAACCACAAACAGGGTCAGGAAGGGTAACCAGAGCTGTTGGCATATGGGTAAATATTGAATATGAAACACAATAGCCTCATGGGGATTGTGTAAGATCCATAGACAATACATTGTGACCGTACAGGCTAAAGACAGTGCACTGGGTTTATATATTTATTGTTTGTATTTATTCTCTGGCCTATTGTATGACACGAAGCAATTAGCTCTGTAATAAGATAACGTCTTTATGAATGAGCGCTTGATTCGTAGCAATTTAAAATTGATTCTACATGGTCATTTACTACATTTAAAAGATAGTGTCAAAAAGATAGTCAAACAATAAGCTGTGATTCTACGCTTCTCTGAAAATAAGAGGTAGTATGATAAGAAGAGATTGATTACCCCATGCTTTAGGAACTTTTGATATTGCACAAAGTCCTCGGGTCGAAAAGAACCATTAACTTCACCTGCTGTTGTATTAATTACATCTGTTCCCAGTTACAGTGAAGCGAGACACATTTCCTTCAGATGATGTACCAGCTTGACGCATTAGCTGATAAGCATTCCAGTTTGTTTGACGCTTTAATGATGAATCAACAATCCACCCATAAATGAAATATAATTGCACAGCTTTCTAATTTAGATCATGTTGAGATGACTTGAAATGAGGGCCATTGATGTTTTTTTTAAAATACATTTTCTTCATAATTACCATGCACTTTAAATGAATAATTTCCATGAATCTTTACCATGTGGTAAATCGGTTGCCTGGGGAAATGGTCAATTATATCATTTAGTGGTCATTATTTATTCAAAAATATCTGACCACCGAAATTCACGATTGACCAATCAGAATCAAGTATTCCAGAGTGCCATGTACAGAAGTAACTGATGGGTATTAAATAGGATGTTTGTAGTTGGTTGAACACCACTTTGTAAGTATCAAAGCTGTTTTACCCTCGAGCATGTTATGTGTGATGGTGTCTCTGAGATAAGGCATGCATGGATCAGTTTCCAGCTACATTTAGAATGAATGCACATGTTCAGATGGAGCATTGAAGATCATTCATCAGATGTTTTGAACAGCAGTACACGTGGACAGCGAGGAGGCATTTATCTCCCTGGAACAACACACAAACACAGAGCTTCTGCCCTGGAGACTTCAGCTGCATACTCACATCACCATTCCTCTTCATATCCCTCTGTGTCTAATTAGGCAATTCGGTCCAGACCACATTTATAGACCCAATGGAACGAACACACACACACACATTTATACACACATGCACTCAAAGAGTGTCCCGGAATTCACAGGATTAGATTGTAGTTCACAGAGATGTTCCTATGGTGTAGGCGTCTGCCTTTAAACACTTCGAAGAAGATCTTGTTGAAAGGATCAGGGTGTATTCGAGGAAAAAAAACATCAGATCCAAATTCAAAAAGTCAAAATTTCTGTGTTAAAGGAATAGTTCACCCAAAAAGGATATTATGTAATTATTTGCCTATTCCCATGTTGTTCAAAACCCATATGGTGTTATTTTATGTCCGTGGATTTAAGAATGAACTGTTTTTGATTCAATTTCAATGAATGACTGGAGATTTCCTGCTTAAAAAATTATGTGAAAGCACCATAAAAGTGGTCCATACAACTTGTGAGCTATATTTTATAGCTACGCTATGTTACTTGCAGAGGAACACTGCTATGGTAATTACTACAGCCGGGCTTAGGCTCTGCTCTTCTGTGCAGATGAATCTGAAGGTTTTAGATGTACCGGTGTAACCACGGATACAGATTATCAACTTATCAGAGCGAATGTCACTAATGACAGCAAACTTGCCCCATCCACTCAAAAACTAAATTAAAGAAAGGAAGAAAAAGACGGCTATCTGAAAAATGTCTTTTTAGCAGGTAAGTAGCATCTCTTCCGCTGTTGTTTTAACTTATATAATTTAGCTAGCAGGCAAATAGACCAAGGTACAGTAATAACTGGTTTAGAAATTGTCATTGTTGCCAGCATAAAATAAATTGTTTTCCATCGTCCTTCCTGGAAAATGAAATCAAGCACTGCATTACCATAATCCATAATAAAATGCCCCATTAGAATGGCTAACGCTATCTAACGAACTACCACGCTAATTGAGCTACCTGGCTAACAATCGGTCCAATAAAATATCCTACCTGTCGAGCAAGAAAAAGCCATCTCTGGGTCAGTTTTTAATACTTTCAGATCTCGGAGATGTTGCCACCTCTGTAAAAGCCAAGACGATGTTGTTTCGTGTTTATTATGGGCTCTGTCGCTTTCCCTTTTTGCTTGCAGACTTTTCTCGGTTCGAGATTTCTTTATTTTGAAAATGGGTGATTCCACAGAGGGTTGCCTTTTTGAATGTTCAATGGTCAGTGTCGCTCATTTGTTGTGGCTACAAGCTTTCAGCTTCAAACTACAACCACACCTATCACAGTACACATACACACGCTTTATTTATGGACATGACGTAAGCATGTACGGATGACTGATGGAAGTATGTAATGTCCCACTAAATCTGTTGCGACAGCTCTAAAACATACATAAAAATCTTGCATAGTGTAGCTTTAAGTCTTCTGATCCATGCGATATAGCTTTGAGTGACAAACATGCTAAAATGTAATAAATTATTCACAGCGAAAAATGTATGTCCAATTTGTTAACAAATTGTTATTTTGAGTTGGATATTTTCAACGAATCGGATAATTCGAATCAAATTAATGGTCTGAAAGATTCATTCACAAATCAGTTTTATCCGTTTGTCGAGTTCAGCTCATTAGAGGTTTTCATTGAAACTGATATTTAATATTATGAAACTTCAATGAAACAAACATGTTGTATTTCATTATAAAATTGAATAGCTGAATTATCAAACTTAATCAAATTCTATTAGTAGAATATTCAAAGTGATCAATGTGAGATTCAAATGTTCAGTTACTGTATTTCATTGGCTCTATACTTGTACTTTATTCTGCACAATGATATTAAAACTGAATCTAATCTAATTAAATTACTTAATTGGTATGAAAGCTATTGTATGACTTCAGACGAGTATGATGAATTTCATGATCATTTTGTGATGCTGTCACATTCATTTTGAAGCTTGAAAGCTCAAGTCGCCCATTAATTGTAATTGCATGCAAAAGAGTGACCAGTACATTCTTCAACAGTTCTACTTTTGTGTTCCACAGATGAACAAAATGGATGAGTATGAAGGTGATTAAATAATGGAATTTTCAGGGTGAACTGTTCCTTTAATAAATGCAATAATCACTTTCCAAATGCTTGTGATTCACAAAACAGACAACCACCTCAGCTAGCAGTGCAAAATGAGCCAACATATTCTCTTGAGGAGAGTCACGTTGATGTCTTCTGACAAGCTTCATTCCACAGGAGAGAGGGGTCTGTCACCAGGACACCATCACCCAAACGCTTGCCGGAGGCATCTTTTCCACTGGCTCACATACTACAAACAAGACACTAAAAATAACAGCATAGAACAGGTAGAAAAACAGTGTGGATATATCTATTAAAACTCCAGTGTAACACTGGTGTGTAGGAAATTATTCTATAAAAAATGCCTTTAGAGTATTTTTCTATTGGAATTGTGGGCAGTATATATATATCTAGTATTAAAAACACTTTGCTGAGGATTTAACAAAGAGCATAAGAAGTTAATTGATGAGATTTGAAAACACTGACTTTCACTTCAAAAAGAAAAGCAATTTTGAGTTTATATTCAGATTAAATGATTCTCTAATGATACCACGCTGAGTCGACCTCGTGGGTGGATACATTTGGAAATTATTCCAACTGGTTTGAAAGTGCAAGTTTGAATTAAAGAAAACCTTCAGTGACTTTGTACTAAGTCATCAATAATCAAAGTGCTCATGCTGGTGTATGAAACAGCAGCAAAAAATATCTGCACGTTACTTTTTTGTGAGGAAATCTGTAGATTTTCCAATTGAATCTGGAGCTTGATTGGCTGAGATCATGGAAGGACATCATAATCAACGCTAACTAGGTTGATGTGTCTTCATAAGGCTAGTTTGAGATGTCGAGCACCTTCTCTAGAATGTAATCAAGATTAGGCGGTTGCAGTTAAACACTTCCTGCTTCTCATAGTACTCTACAAAAGCAAGCAAGACAAATACTGTGTGTTATTTGTTGCTGAGGAAGTGGATGCAATTGAAATACTGCTGCTTTAACGTGAAGATGCATGAATATGACCTAATAATCTAATGTAGCTACAATTTAATTCCCCTCAAAAGTCAGGCATTTTTAGTTGAGTAAAGTTGTTTCAGAAAAATGTGTTCACATAAATACCCCCATGAAAAAGCACATTTTCTGAAGCAACCACATAATTTCGTGCCACTTTCATGACTCTATCATGTGACTTATCAGTTCATGACTGGACTTGAACCACAATCCTCCAACTCTAAGTCCATCACCCTATCAGGTGAGCTTCTGTGCAAGATAATAATGTTGGAATAAGTGTATATATGTAGGTTGGTTTGTAATACAAGCATTAAAATGTCTTGTTTTTCAAAAGATGCGTTTTCGTAAAAGTGGTTCGATATCATAAAATGGCAGGCTCTGAGTAATAGAGAAAAAAGGAAGTATTTATAAAGTCATAATCAGCCATTAAAGTCATGATTTGAGTGAAAGTGAATAAAACACACAGTTGTTGTAGTGCCTCTAGAGTTCATTTCACCTGGAAACTTCAGGGAATTGTAACTGGAGACACGTATAACAAGTTTTGCAAAAATGTATATACAGTCACGCTTTCACTATGAGACAAGATTGCTGATTTTGGTACATCAGCATGAGGTCAGAGCAAGTTTGATTCATCACATTTCTAACCGGCATGCACCTGGGGGTGATCAGGTCTACGCAGAACTTCTTCATCTTAAACAACTCTATTGTAATAGGCTCTTAGGAGGTTACAGGACCAATGAGCAGCCAATAAGTTAAAATAGTTCACAGGTGACTTGCAGTTAAAAGGAAGCTGTAGGTGTGATTTGCTGCCAATGGCACCACACCAGCAAGGCAAGCTGAGACATGATCATTTCTAATGATGAGAGTCTAAAAAACCCCAGGGTGCTTTATTATTCATCTGCACAGGTCAAAGTGTTCTTAATATTTTTTTAAAATCATGTTTATTTATGCATTTTGTACTCTGGGATCACAGATTTAACTTGTCTCATTGGATTTGCTAAATTCTTCTTCTTTTATATTTTTTGGCCTGATGTTAATAATAAAATGAACACGATTAATGAGATAATTATGTTATCAACGTTTCACAGGAATGCAGCCAAGAGTGATGCAAGAGCTCCTTTATTTCATGATAAAATATAGATTCATCCTCATCTTGGAGAATTTTTGATTATAAAAAACTATTCATCAATAAAACACAATACAACTGTACAGAGCCACGCATGAGACGCATGCATTCTGGGATCATCTTATTCTCAATTAAATTAAATTCCAGATCTGTGTGACTCAACTCTGATGGATGAAAAAGATGTGTAGTGGTCTAAACCACATAACTGGTAAACTGGTAATCAGAAGTACACTGGTTCGATCCCCACAGCCACCACCATTGAGTCCTTGAGCAAGGCACTTAACTCCAGGTTGCTCCGGGGGGATTGTCCCTGTAATAAGGGCTCTTTAAGTCGCTTTGGATAAAAGTGTCTGCCAAATGCATAAATGTAAATGTGTATATTTTCTGTGCCACTAGCGTTACCAAAGAAAAGAGTATTTCTTCTTAATTGTTTGTCTTCCTTGTTTTAAATGTCTCAGAACCCAAAACTTTCAGTTTATTTCTGTATTTAAATGGAAAAAACTCCAGATTGTCAACATGGTATCAGACTTTTGACCATACTGTTTTTCAGACAGATTAAAGTTGTACTCAAAATAATCCCCATTAGCGTTCAGCTCATTGCAATACATCTTTAAACAGGCTTATTAAATGTATTCCAGCCGTGCCATAACAACCACCTCTATTCCTGATCTTACCGACGCACTTGTTTAAAAGCCCTCCACCTCTTTCAGAAACTGTTGTCGAATGAAGCTAAATTTAAGGCCATTAGTTAATTAGTAGATCATAGCATCCCCGAGGACAAAAGAAACCCCAGAGTGGCTCCCTGTATCACAAAGATATGTCATTAGATGAGAGAGAGATACTCTAATTAGAGGGCTGAAAGATTCTAGATATTATATAAAGCCTCCCTGAGCTTGACACTGTACACACAAACACACATTCAAGTGTAATATAAAGGCATGTTGTATCTCTGCTCAGTGAATGGCTGAATCTAATTTTGGGGTTTTAAAATCAATAAACTTTTCCTAAAAGCTTTGTTTGTTAGTGTGAGGGGCGCATCTGGGAAATACAAGCTGTTTGAAATAAAATTTCATGGCACAGCCACTTTCAAGCTAACAGAATTTCATTTCATAATGCAACATTATATGCGATGGTGCAAATGCGTGAGCTGTCACTGCAAGCTGTTAGAACAGTCATTTGAGTATCACATTAATTACAACACCTCATAGACCTTCTTCACGCTGGCGCCATATTTGATTTTTAATGGGAATGACAACGAAGTTGTGAGGGATTGACTTACAGTCTCTTCAATGGGTTGTATTGCAGTTTAAAGTGTTTTTGGATCATTCGGGGATAAAACATTAATTAAATATCTGTCCAAGAACATTCAATTTACAAAGAACTCCAGACAGCATGAGTTGTGGAAAATCAGCTGTGATCTAGGACCTTTTAACAGCTTTATACCATACGTGCCATTGAAGAGACTGTAAGTCTATCCCTCACAGCCTCGCTGTTATTCCCACTAAAAATTACGCTAACATCCAAAGATGACGCTAGCATGAATAATGTCTATAACAGAACAGAAAATAATCTGAAAATGTTTATTGTATTATTTATTTTAGTTTAAATGTGCACACAGTAAACTTATTGTTTGTCATCTTGGACATCTTGGGCACCTAGTGATGTGAATGCAGCATAATTCAATAGTTATCAGTTACAGATGGCATTGCAGAAATTCACTATTCACAATCATGATTAATTTATTCGAAGAGTGAAAGTATACAATAACAGGGCGGGTACTGAGATTTAGTGAGTGGAATCGACTGGTCATGTGATTCTAACATGGTAGCCCCCATGAGGCGACCCTTTCCATGTAGAGTAAAACCACATATGACTAGAGTCCTTATCTTATGTGAGTGATTTTATACATACACTCACCTAAAGGATTATTAGGAACACCATACTAATACTGTGTTTGACCCCCTTTCGCGTTCAGAACTGCCTTAATTCTACGTGGCATTGATTCAACAAGGTGCTGAAAGCATTCTTTAGAAATGTTGGCCCATATTGATAGGATAGCATCTTGCAGTTGATGGAGATTTGTGGGATGCACATCCAGGGCATGAAGCTCCTGTTCCACCACATCCCAAAGATGCTCTATTGGGTTGAGATCTGGTGACTGTGGGAGCCATTTTAGTACAGTGAACTCATTGTCATGTTCAAGAAACCAATTTGAAATGATTCGAGCTTTGTGACATGGTGCATTATCCTGCTGGAAGTAGCCATCAGAGGATGGGTACATGGTGGCCATAAAGGGATGGACATGGTCAGAAACAATGCTCAGGTAGGCCGTGGCATTTAAACGATGCCCAATTGGCACTAAGGGGCCTAAAGTGTGCCAAGAAAACATCCCCCACACCATTACACCACCACCACCAGCCTGCACAGTGGTAACAAGGCATGATGGATCCATGTTCTCATTCTGTTTACGCCAAATTCTGACTCTACCATCTGAATGTCTCAACAGAAATCGAGACTCAGACCAGGCAACATTTTTCCAGTCTTCAACTGTCCAATTTTGGTGAGCTCTTGCAAATTGTAGCCTCTTTTTCCTATTTGTAGTGGAGATGAGTGGTACCTGGTGGGGTCTTCTGCTGTTGTAGCCCATCCGCCTCAAGGTTGTGCGTGTTGTGGCTTCACAAATGCTTTGCTGCATACCTCGGTTGTAATGAGTGGTTATTTCAGGCAAAGTTGCTCTTCTATCAGCTTGAATCAGTCGGCCCATTCTCCTCTGACCTCTAGCATCAACAAGGCATTTTCGCCCACAGGACTGCCGCATACTGGATGTTTTTCCCTTTTCACACCATTCTTTGTAAACTCTAGAAATGGTTGTGTGTGAAAATCCCAGTAACTGAGCAGATTGTGAAATACTCAGACCGGTCCGTCTGGCACTAACAACCATGCCACGCTAAAAATTGCTTAAATCACCTTTCTTTCCCATTCTGACATTCAGTTTGGAGTTCAGGAGATTGTCTTGACCAGGACCACACCCCTAAATGCATTGAAGCAACTGCCATGTGATTGGTTGATTAGATAATTGCATTAATGAGAAATTGAACAGGTGTTCCTAATAATCCTTTAGGTGAGTGTATGTTTCAGGACTACAATTAATTTCTTTAGAAGTACAACTTATTACTGTGTGTCACAACTTCACAATTGACTGTGATGAGGAGGGCATGGCCAGGACGTGAGGGTGCATGGAATCAGCAAGAGAGAGATAAAGGGGAGACGTTGACACCAGTTTGAGAGAGAGAGAGAGAAAGAGAGACACGCGGCCACTCTCTCTGTGTGTGTGTGTGTGTGTGTGTGTGTGTGTGTGTGTCTGTGTGTACACATTTATACTACATTGTGTGTAATGTCCCCACCAAATGTCCCCCACAAGGATAGTAAAACCTGAGATCACCTACTTGTGAGGTAGGCGGCCAGCAGTCCCCACGAGAGAAATGGCTTATTAAACATATTAAACAGTTTTTTTGAACATGTAAAAATGCAAAAAGGTTTTTGTGAGGTTTAGGTTTAGGGGATAGAAATTATCGTTAGAACTGTATAAAATCCATGGTAACTCTTTAAAATTTGGGTGCATTAAGAAGCATTAATTCATGCTTAACTAATGCACAGATCATATTGAGTTAATGTATGAATCATGATTAACTAAGCCATTCATTAATGATTTCCACATCAGAAAAGAATAAAGAGTCTGCCTGATTAATATATTAAGTCACATATGAATTGCTATTAATTAAATGTGTCATCATGGATTAATTCCCTAACAACTTATCATAAAAACTAATAGTGCTAATTAATGTGTTAATTACCACAATGAGCAGAAGCCAGGCATTTGAATTTCCACCCAATACAGGTGTACCAATATGCATTAATACATGCTTAATTACTGCATTAATACTGCAAATTCATGTGTTAATTACAACAATTACTTAACAACAAGTCATAACATAATGATATCTTTGCACACCATTAGTTATCGATTCATTAAAACAAATGCTGATACAGCCAAAGAACTGCCTAAAAAGTCATGACTTGAGAACTAATTTATTATTAATGACATCACTGGACTTTATAAGAGCTATTTATTTAACGTCGACTTCCAAAAACATTGCCTCACTAAAGAAAAACAGTAGGGATGCAGAGATAAAAATTAGATATTCAAAATATCACATATACATACATACTGTATATTTGGCAATGTTTATGGAAACTATAAGTGTTACCAAATCCATAAAATGCATGGAAGTCCATGGAGAGTCCCCAACAAGTGTGTGTGTGTGTGTGTGTGTGTGTTTATGCTATGTTGTTTTAATTTCAGTTATGTAATTAAAGTTATGTTGACTGTTCTGCCGGTTCCCACCTCCTCCTTGCCCATCCTTTACCTGTTACAGTGACATTAAAAGTTTTATCAAAGTCCCTTTCAAGGCAAGTCTTTCAAGGCTGCTATTGTCTAAGTGGCATAAACAGCTCCTACTTGAATGGTGAAAGACTGAAATCTCCAAAATGACAACAATGGTATGATAAATTGTGCTTCATTAGCTCAGAACTAAAAATATATTTTTCAGGCTGGTGCAGCTAATGCACATGCATGTTCTCTAATTGACTGACAGTTGATGTCTGTATCTAAAGATGATTGGCTTTTTACCTGTAAGGTGGGACTTCCTTTTCTACATCTTCCATATTGGGTGTTCCAATTTCTTCTATCAGTTTCATTTCAAAACTAGTGCTCCATCTGGGGCTAAAAAGTCTCTATTTTTGGTAGCTGACAAGGACTATAGGACCTTGGGGAAACTCTACAGTATCTCAGTATCTTATTTTGGCATTTGCTTGGCTTGCACATGCAGCCTGAAAATATTTTTTTGAACCAATAACCAGAGCCATAAATAACATAATATGACAACTGTTGGTGTGTTGATGCGGAACCTTGCAAAAGCAATACTTTTTGGTAACCAGTGCCATTGCAGAAATACCCAGTTCACAGAAGTACCCGTTATTCATTTATTTCACGACCGAAAGCTTCTGATAATACATAGATGAAATAACATTTGGCTGGTTATGCAATCTCATCATGGCGGTCACCATTAGGGCCCTTTATCTCTTGTTATATCCACCTTTTACCTGTCTTCTCCATGGGCGGTGCCATTACGGCGAGCTACATCCTCTCGAATGCTTTGCACTTCCGCTTAAGTTGTTGTTATTGTACGCAAAGCTAGACAAAGTTACGGGTGATGCTGATCATCTGAGGCTCTTGAGGAATATGTGCTGTTAGAGGATGTTTTAACAACTAAAGATGGCTTAAAAGATTTTTGGAAAATGAATGTTACAACAATAAACCCACCCAAAAGCTGTCAATGCCTGAAATTTAAGTCACACCAGATGCAATAAGCAGAGGTTGCATTAACATAATTCTCTGTAATTTGCCTATTTTTTTTTTAAACACTGACAGATAATTCCAAATGATACGTCCCTCAAATCTGCTGATTTTTAATGAAACTGTGGAGCGGAGGGGGGCGGGGCCGGTCGGAATATCGCGCGCCCGGCACGAGGGATAAAGGCGGCCGGTGACGATGGTTTGAGAGAGAGAGAATTACGGGCATGTCCGCATGTGTGTTTGTTTATGTTGTGTTTTAAGTTTCTTATTAAATTATGATTTATATTGACAAGCCGGTTCTCGCCTCCTCCTTGCCCATCCTTTAACAGTTTTACAGAAACCTAGGGAGAACATGCATCTTCTTTTCAGGTACATGTCCTCTTTTTTTGGACCTTAAAAAGTATCTGGTCGTATTTAGATTCCCAGATTGGTCCGTTTTCATATTGAATTGCTATATATCATCATCATACATTGTGTGTGCTACAAGAAACCTGGTGAAATCTAGCACATCATAAAAGTGAATTCTGTCTATGCACACTGAATGTCTGTGTCTCTCTCTTTCTTTTACGCACGCACGTACTCGCACACACACACAGGGCGTGTGCAGAAAGAGTGAGAGCCCAGTGTAGTAACTTTACCATGTAAATGTGTGTGATTGTGTACTTATTTATTCAGCTGTCAAAAGCATCCATACACAGATTTTAGTGAGAAAGGGATTTACGTTAAGTAAACAGGAAGTGTTCCATCTTTTTTGACTGTGGTTAGCGATTATTTCAATGCTTTGGTCATGTGAATAAGTTGCAAACCAGAAGTCTGTAGCATCCGCATTGGGAGTACATGCTAAGTATAATGGGTAATTTTGCCGCCTGTGAAAATCTAGGTGTAAAACCTATTAAAAGTACCTAGAGCATCTTTCAGCTAACTGACAAATGCATCATTAGCAACCTCCGGTGTGATGCGCTCACCTCACGATTCCTCCCGTCAGTGTCTCGTTATGAAATTGAGAGCCCTTTAATTAATTATTTATTTTTCTCGGCTCGTGACACACATCTCTGGCAGGAAGGCTCTAACCGCAAGCGTCCGGTCAGCATACTGTTGCTCTGCTTTGAATCAATCAATATGTCCAGGCTGAATTTGGTTGGCAGGTAGCATATACAGATTGAATCATTTTCACATGATCAGATATGCAGCAGTGATGCGAGCAGACAGTTGCTAACGCACACTCGGTGCATCCAAGACTGGATAGCATGTGGTAATGAGCCTGCGAGTCTCTGATGCCTGCCTGTTTTCGTGCCCACTAACGAGACCCCGAATGCATCATGTCTGTCTCTGTCCCGCGCTGTCATAATGAAGCTTGAGAGTTCTCACACCTACAGTCGTGGCTGCTCCCTGCTGCCATGTGCCTTTTAATGGCTTGTTTGTTTGCCTTTGTTTTATTCCTCCTTTTCAAAAGGTGATGGCATTCAGTCCTGAAAAAATGGCCTGGGGCTCGCCTCGATGTTTATGTTGCACGGGAATTGAATGGGATTGGAGCAGACAGAGCCGTTTATTGCCGAAGGCAAGTGCATACATACTCGACATTTGAATGAGGTTAATAACATCCTCTGTTTGCACCTTTTGGATGGGATTTTTCAGCAATAATTTTCGCTCATCCGGGAGGCCCTGAAACTCGAGAGAGAAAAGTGTGCAATTTGTGGGTTCACAGGATGTTTGGATGGATTGGTGGAAAGCTCTGCTCACCGCTCCAGCGAGAGCTTTAAGGTCATAATTCTAGCTTCAGTGCAAGAGGTCAGCAGCTTTGTGAACCGAAAGCAATGGACGTGATGCCTTGTGAATTATTCAAATGTTTCTGAAATGTGCTCAAGACCAAACATGAAACAATCTAATAAAATCCTTTCTGTGGCTTAGTAAATATGGATGCATTTTGAATCAGTTTGAAAGAGAGTAATACAGCACTCTTTAATAATACTTTAATCTTATTTTTGCATCACCGTTGGTTTAGTTTATATATATATATATATATATATATATATATATATATATATATATATATATATATATATATATATATATATATATATTATTATTATTATTATTATTATTATTATTATTATTATTATTATTATTATTATTATTATTACTTTATGACCTATTTGCCTTTATCCCTGCTGAAAAAACTCTTATCTTGTCACATAATTGGCTTCCAAGCCAAGTTTTTTTTGGACAGCTGGTCTCCCAAGATCTCAAAATTCCTTTAAAACCAACAAACCATTTTAGGTTGTTCAAGTCCCCTCCCCCCCAGTATGGATTAGAGTAAAGGTTTCTGGGTTCATTTAAGCACTAGTAAAAAGATGATTTTCTCAACATCTAGAGAATGAAAAGGTTTTTCTATATGGCATCAAAACCATTTTTTTATTCTTATTGCAGCCTTTGTTTTAACAAAGTACATTTGTGTACATTTGAGTACATTTTATGTATTTAAGTATACTGTTCAAGAATAATAAACTCCTTTTCAAAGATGTGAGCCTTGGATGAGCACTTAAATCTAGTGATGAAGGGCCTGTGGCTGTATCATGCAATTACTGTCATCGTGACTGAATTAAATGGAAACTTTCCATTTATCGATAATGCTGATGAACCAAGAGGGCTTTTTGTTTTTAGAGATTTATATTCTGGAGCGATGAAGAGCAGATAAAAATGAGAGAATATACAGGAGTCGCATGATTAATTTGGATTTTAAGTCATACAATCACTTCTAATTCAAAACATCTGCAATCTCTTGTTTTCCAGCCCACTGGACATTACATTTCCTCTTTGTTCGTAATAGACAAATCACTCAAACTACCCCAAATATGGTGAGAAATCTAATTTTGAACCCATCAGCCTGGAACTTCAAAGCCAGATCAGCCAACCTAAACCTGCAGCAGAGTCCTGGGCCGGTTGCTTAAACATAGTCATTAACTTAAAACTTTGTCTAACAATTAGTCTGGCTAGCTTAAGATGCCATAGAAAGCCAGTTGCATAAAACAAGTCTAATTCACATTGCATTGTGGGAAAAGACAATGAACAGCTTAAATGTCAGACTGTAGATGATCAATACATAATTTCATTCGCTGAAAATATTTGCTTATTAGAGGAATACTATGCTTCAAAATTGATTCTAATGAACAAATTTAGGGATTTTTACCCAAATAATAAAAAGCAACATTTTGTTACCATCATAGAAGTCAAAGTCTTCAACAAAGTCTCAATTGAAGCCCCTTCAATCCCCCAACTGAAGCCCCCACTGGCTCAGCTGACAGTTATTTTCCATGGCAACATGGAATGTAAACAAAAATTAGCCTAGGGGTGTGCTGTCTTACATTTTGGTCTTAAATTAATGTGATCTAAGTTTTTAAGCAACTGACTGAAAAAGTTAAGGCCAAAAATGTAGACGTCTAACTAGTTAGACTAGTCTAAAAACGTTTTATGCAATCGGCCCTGATGACCCTTTAATCACCAGACAAATCAGAAGCACAGGAAAGACAAGAAAATCATTCCTTCCACCAAAAGTTGCAAAGATAAATCCATTACCTAGCTATTGTCTTTTGTAGAGTGTGTCTTAAAGTATTGCTTTCTTCAACACAATGAACTTTCAGTGTGCATTACTGAATGTGAAACTCAATGTTGCTAATTATTCACTGAGAAATACGTTACATATTTTATTTCAATCAGAAAATGTTGCATGATAAATGTGCTAATGGCATTGTTCCAAAACCTATTGAACTGTGTAGTGTCTACATAGATAGCTGCATTTTAAGGAAGCATCAAAATATCACCACAATTTTAAGCGCTACAGAATATCGCACTCTTATAATATGCAACTCACAGCTGATGTAAACATGTTGCTAACAGTGCATATACTGTAAGAACCATTAAAATACATACAATAGCACACATAAATATTGTGCTGAAAATATATTTACAGTGTTGAATTAAATATATTTATAGATGATATCTCTCGAAACTTGGATGGATTATTTCAGAGAGTTTATCGGAGTTGGTGCAGGACATGGATGGCTCACCCCTTTTTTATAATAGGCAATAATCTTTAGTTTGAGCCACAGCCATAAACCACGATTTGCTACTTGGCAACTTTGCTTAATTGGTATTAGGAGGAGGGGAAGTCATCATTCAAAAGTGTATTTTATTGGACAAAAATGTTGATATTAAACAGCTATTTGGATCAATATATTTGATCTGTTTTCCCCGAGTAAACTAGCAAATAGCTGGCCTCAAAGCTTAGAGACATGGACAAAAATGCATTTTCAAGCATACATGCTTTGAAATGCAGTATAGGTTGGCATCTTAAACATATTCACATAATTTTCTTTTAGGTAGAGGAAGGAGAGATTATTTGGCATGCAGGAACAGTTCAGGTGTCCATAGAGATGAAGCAGCCGTGTCAATGAGGCTTCAACTTGTCAAAAAAGAGCAATAGATGCATCAAACTATCTGAGAAATAATCTCAACGCCAATCAAAATGTTTTGGCGTTTTTTCCATTTTTAGGCTGGAAAGTTGCTATAAGCCTCTTAGAAAGACAGCTGTTATTTTGATTTCAGGCTAAGATGCTCGAGTCTGGTGTTCCTGTAGCTCAACTGGTAGAGCGAAGTGCTAGAAACATCAAGGTCATGTGTTCAATTCTCAGGGAATTCATGGATTGATTGATTGAATGTATGCTTTGAAAGCACTGTTAGATACATTTGATAAAAGCTTGTGCCAAATAAAACTGTGGCATCTTTGATTGAAAAAATGTATAGAAAAATATTTGCAGGTTGTTTGCAGTTCATTATATTTAAGGCATGCTCTAGTCCAGTTTTTATTTGATCCAGAACAAACATTTCATATCAGTGTAGTGTACTTGCTAGTGTACATGCTCCAAGTTCCTTATATATAGTACTTCCACTGATATGCATCGACAATTTTGCTTGATTAAAAAAAAAAGAGTTGTATATACTGTATGTGTTAAGGTTTTAAACCATTTTGCAATCAAACCATTGGGCTTGAGCATTAGTCTTTAGTGATATTTTTATATTTATCCGTACATTCGCGCATTTTATTTTTGATTCATCGTTTATTTTAATCATTTTTGTATATAGTAAAATGTGAGGGAATTTGTGGCGCTATCATGTCATATTTTGCTTATCTTGATTTAACCACTGGTTATGAGAATCCTGTGTTTGAAAACTCATGATCAGACATGTATGTCATTGCAATCATTTTTCATAATTGACTTCTAGAGCACTGATGTCAAATTTTCACCATCCGCTTCGTCAGCAGCCTCGCAGACTTGTCTTTAAGACATCACAGAACTGTGAGTAAACCCTGCACACTTACATTTATCAGATGACATAGCTTTGCTTCCATCAAATAATCTTCTGCGGAGATAATAAAGAGATTAAACACTTCTGCGTCTGGAGTGCGTTCCCTGTCAGAATGGAGGTGAAGCAGATCTGGAACCGTTATGGGTGGTAGAGCTCATTCATTGCCTGGTTATTTAGAGAGAGAGAGAGGGGAAATGGATTCTGCACTTTGACTATGACTAATATGACATTCAGTTAAATCTATAAGAAGCCAGTGAGCTGTAAAGGAGCAGGAGAATCTTAAGACGGAGCCAAATAATACACTCTCACAGGAGTACTCGCTCAAAGAGGTGGGAGGGTAAAATACCATGATTAACAATTTGTTTCTCTAAGATGCTCGGTATGTTGATCATCGTTTGACTTGCTGGAGCACAGAGCTACTGTAAACTCACAAATGAAGATGTTCAAGCAGGCCAAAACAGAGTTATTAGCAAATTATGGGGGGAAACCCTCTCAAAGGTATTTTCTAACGTTTCAGTAAACACAAAATTAAATAGATGCTCGCAAACAGAAACCACGTTTTCCTGAGGAAGCATCCAGAGCAACAATAGGCTACTCAAACTATTGATATCATGACGCGATATCATTTCAAATGGAACACTAATAGTATTTCACAACAAAGAATCATTCACGGTTTCAGATTCCAATGCATGCTTTTTGTTGCCACTAAGTGTTTGTGTTTACATAAATCAGATCACAACCAGGTCACTCCTCCCCTCCACTACGTAGGGTAAGCCGTGACTGTTGACTGCATGAAGTGTTTTCAATTTTACACTCCGTTAATTTGGCAGAAAAAGTACATCATCCAAGTACTCGTAACATTCTTTCACTGCATTTTCAGTGTAAACACACCATTCAGATTATTTAAGCCCAAAGTATTCTTCAGTCAAACGCAAATGGTAGGCGGCTGTGCACAGGACGCGTGATGCAAATTTCGTCATTTCGAGCACTGAATGCATGGGGCCTGAATCTGGAATAAGTTGCAATAATTAGTAGGTCCACACGTTGGCAACACTCACAGTTGAGCCATTGGTGTCATGAAGACGCACTAGAAGAGGATGTAATTGCTAAACAACAGGACAAGAACGTGGAAACCACAAAGGTGTATGTGCACGTCAAGAACGCGTCTGTGAGAAGGTCAGGTGATACCTGCATTTGTATAACTTGAGGCTAAAGGAATATAAAGACATTTTAATGGGTCTTCACTCTTGAAGAGAAATATTACTGTATTTCATAGCAGTCATAGCAGGCAAGTGTCAACCACCTATGCACGCAAAGTCAAATGAAGCATACTTTGAAAGGCATACGCTTGACTGTAAGCATATGCTGAGCGTTCATGTCAAAACCAAAGTATACTTTGGGCTTTACACTACAAATTGCTGTAGAATAGCACAGAAGTATGCCATTTGAGGTGCAGCTATTGACAATACTAGAATTCTAAACAAAGGTTCAAGAGGAGCTTGTCAAGTTAGTCCAGTCAATCATAATGCAAGCAGATATAAGAAGCTGCTTACTTCACTACCATGACGATTCTTACAGCATCCCTCCACCACCTCTACTAAATGTAGAACAATACTGTTCTACATTTAGTAGAGTATATATATATATTGCTATAATACAATATATATATATATATTGCTTCTGTGCAAACACTCGAAGTACTGCCACTGTGAGAATGTTATAAAAACATCTTTGAATTTCCAGCCATAACAAGTGATTTGTATTGTTTGGATGTGGGGTGTAGGGTGTGAGGTAATCAATGGAGCATAGCAGCAGAATGTATGAATTCACATATGTATGTGAGTGTGTGTGTGTTTGTGAGTGCATACGTATATGTATGGAATTGGTGTGAGGGGAGGGAGAGAGAGGGGAGGTAATCAATGGAGCACAGCAGCAGAATGTATGAATGTATATGTATGTATGTGTGTACATGTTTATACTGCATTGTGGGGACCAAATGTCCCCACAAGGATAGTAAAACCAGAGTAAAACCGCTTAGACAGCAGTCGCCATGAGGGAAATTGCTTATTATACATACTAAATGATTTTTTTTGAAAATGTAAAAATGCAAAAAGGTTTATGTGAGGTTAGGGTTGGGATAGAAATTATATTTGGATTTATATATATGAATCCATAAAATGCATGGAAGTCTATGGAGAGTCCCCACAATGATATAAAAACAAGTTTGTGTATGTGTGCATGAGGGGGTGGGTTGGTGTGTGTGTGTGTGTGTGCGTGTGTAGGAGGGGGGTTGTGAGTGCATATGTGTGGGGAGAGTGTGTGCGTGTGCAGTTATGAGTATGAATGAACTTCTAAATTACATTTGGAACTGTCCTACCTTTTTACAGCTTTCTTTTAAGTCTTTATATTAACCAGGTCAAACTGTGGTCCCGGAGGGACTTTTTTTTATAACTTCCTCGCAACATATAATTTATAATTTTTACATCATCAGGTTCAGATCACCTCTGTGAAGGATGTCATGAAGTTTCAGGCCGAAAAGCTGAAGTTCAGTTGATGTAAATTGGTTTTCAAATCTAAAACGGGTCAAATTGACCCAGGAGGTCCTACAAGGTTTAAGGACATTAGATGGCCACTGTCCGTCGCATATATTTTTGCCATTATTAAACGCATTATTGGTCCACAAGAAGCAATAAGCAACTGCGTATTCACCCTGATCTCTGACTACTTAATTTTCAATTTGAGTACAATTTTTGTTTTATAAACATGTAAGCAAAAGAAGATAAATGCAACTGTACATTATGATGCTCTTGAGAGGAATGTTTTGCAAATGCTTTGAGTGTTCTAAACCTCTCTGCTCATCTAATTAGATTCTTCATAATGTTTTAATAACGATAATTGTGGTTCATCTCAAGGTTGAAATACTTACTGTGTTCAGCAAGCTTGATATGTAGAAATAATCTCAATGAAACTCTGCATGACATGGTTTATTGACAAATAGATAGGCACTAATACAAGAACAGTTCCGATGTTTGCTGGAGTGACCACTGATCTATATATAACTGGCTTGTTCATATAATTCTAAACTTCCAGCAGTAGGTGAAGTCACTGGAAGAGCTCTGGCGGCCATTTTACTATTCCCTACCGACAGAGGGCATTGACCTCCAACAGATGAATCTCTCAAGATTACCCAAAGTGCTGCGTTTAACTGCGAAACTAATCCTGGGGCCAATCATCTCCAAGGGCCATCGTTTTTCATGTCCAAAAGGGTCAACAAACTAGATTGCACAGCCTTAAAGTCCAGGGCACCCCCAGGCAGTCAAGGGCCCCCTGGTAGTCAAGGACCCCTGGGCACTGGCCCCATTGGCCCAGTCGGTAATCCGTCCCAGCCCACAGGTTGTAATTATACAGACTATGTACCTATTAAGCACAAATTAGTCATTATCCGTGGGCATAATCTTTAATAATCAACAGTAAAAATACAACATCAATGACTAAATTACGATTTTTAAAGCAAAAGTATACAATAGCGACATCTGAAGATTGTTACAGGATGCAATGTTTCTCTGCCTTCAGAGTTTATTTTTTTTACAATCACTTAGATCAGTGATTGTTAATAAAAATGACTAGCTTTTTGTTGATATTGTAACTTGACAGTACCTCTTTCGAATAAATACAGAAGAACCAAATATAAAAATGGAGTATAGTGTGTATATATATACACACAAGTTCATATGCAGTATATACATGAATTTACCTTTACTTAATGTAATTATCCCATGCATTTGCATTCATTTCATACCAGCTTGTGAGCATTATATAATTGGCGAGGTTTATTGACATTTATGCACACTCAAGGAAATCATACATAAATAGATTAGATCAATAACAGAAGCTTCCAAATACACTCAAAAATGGACTATTAAACTGAACAATACAATATCAAATTGAAGATATGTGGGGTCAAATCTGCTAATGGATTTAACAGCAATCCCACAGCAAGGTAATTTAAGTCAGCTTTCAAAACAATGGTAGCAAGACATGCCAGAGCTAGTGGCAACTGTTCTCCACTGGATAGCACAGAGGGTACTGGAGGCAACACCTTCTGATATGCTGGCATTTCGGCAAAGTGATGTTCAGCCTGAAACAGAAGACACAGTGAAAAACTTCTCTGTAAGTCTTCCCAGCTTGTTCATGTTCAAAGAATCTGTGTTGGGGTACATAGAAGGCTTTGTAGTTAAAACAACTATGTACTACCTGTTTATCAGCACTCAGTTTTGAGAGCTGTTCCCAAGATGAACTTGGACACACGGTGATCGACATTAAGTCCTGAGGTGGACTTATCAGACCATCAGACAGCATCCTGAAAGTCTGCAAGACAGCTGAGAGATTTATTCAACAGCACACTCTCACAAGGCCCAGCTCTGAATTTGACACCAAATTTAAATCCAGGGTCTCCACAATGGTTCTGGAACTCTATGGTTGTTCTGCATTCAAGGAACTTGAGGCACACATGCTCAACCTAGAACCATACAACAATCACATCTTCATACTCATAAAGTGCATTGCAGGAAGCTACACTAACGTCAGGCTCCACTTCATTGCCTAGGAAATATGTGCTGCATCACACTCCAAACGGCTTAGGAAAACTCTGGGCAAGCTTGTACTGCAAAAAATCAGTAAGATATAAAGATCAGTTCCTACCTTCAGCAACTCTCTCTGCAAGAGCCCATCCCTAAAAATTAATATTCAGAAAATAATCATCTTTTTTATAACAATATGTAACAAAGATAAAACAGAGATAAGAAGTGTATTATACATACTGTACATTAAAAGGGATACTTCACCCAAAATGTAAAGTCTGTCATTGTTTACGCAACCTCATGTCCTTCCAAACCTGTATGACTTTTTCTGTGGAACACAAAAGATGATATTTAAAAAAATGTTTATGTCCATATAATGAAAGTCAATGGTGAGCAAAACAATCTGTTTTGCTCACCATTTACATTCCTTATATGGAATACAAAATACCTTCTTTTGGGTTCTGCAAAAGAAAGTCATATGGATTTGGAAGGACATGAGGTAAAGTAAATGATGACAAAATTGACATTTTTGTGTCAACTTTTCTATTAACATTAAAAGTTAAAACTATCTGAAACACAGTAACTTTATAAGACTATTATTATACAGCATGTTGCAAAAGCATCTACATCGAAAATAAAAACAAGATAGTATAATCTTTTTTGCTCTTATTATTGTCTATTCTCGTTGTGAAGCCAGTCTGACAATTGTCTCCTCATACAGCTTTTTCCTCCTGTTGCAAACCAATTCTGATTTGATCTAACATTCAATGGGATGATTATTGAAATCCAGACTGCAAACTTACCTTGTTCAACTTCTACAACATCCATGTGCTCCTGGTGAATTTCAATTGACCACTTTAGAAATAATGCCCGCAAGTTGAACCATGTTCAGGCCTGCACTGCAAAAAGAACATATCAAACATGGAGAATGAATGCAAGCCACATTTTATTCATCAGTTGTAACACCAGTGTTGATCTCCAACTTGACCAAAATAGCTAACTTAAAAAGCTACACTTTTAATCATTGTGGTTATTTTCCTAAACTAACGTTAGCTACATAGCTAATATTCATTTAGCCTAAGAAAATATCCACAATGAATGTTCAACATAAACAAATGTTACACTGCATAATTATATATTCAGAATTAACACTTTAATGCCCACAAAACATACGTTTGAAAATGCCTACTGATATCTTACCTCAGTTTCTTAAACTTGTTTCTGTTGAGGTCACACATGTGCCGCTGAAGGTAATGCTGCTGTGATAAAGAGTAACATAACACACTCAAACTCACAATAAGCAGGGGAAAAAATTAGAGTCCAAATAAATAACTAATTACATGTATAGGAAGATGGCATTGTGATGCTGTATATGCAGATTTCATGTTTTTTTAAAGTGACTGGATGGGAAAAATGACTCACCAAATACAGATGATTTCCCATTAAGACCCATAGGGAGTACAGAATGTTTGGGAATACAAAGATGGCGGTGCAATAATCCAGTTATATATTTCAGTGGTTGTGACACAGCATACAACCTAACTATTTAAAAAAAAAAAAAAAACATTCTTTCACTTAAAGACCTTCCTGTTTAAGGGTTTCTTGACCCTGATGGCCCAGCATATTAAAATCTGATAAGTCCATAGTTGTTTTGCATCACCATAGGAGGGTCAAAAGCTAAGAGCTTTGCTGGATCAAGCGATATGTTCAACTCAAACTTGTTTCCTTTTTATCTGAAGTAAGCATAGACAATGCTCTTGTGTATTTAGGTGTGCAGTATCTTGAACTCAATCCTCTATCGATAACTCAGCAAGTGTCCGACTGCATGCTGTACAATCCACTGAGTGCAAATTGTCTTACATTCTGTGATCTATTTATCAGACAATTGGGCATTGGACAATGGGACCGCTGTGATTTTAAAATACTGTTGAAATGAATGGTACTCAAAATGCTTGAGGTTATATTATAAGATGACGCAGAGCGACATTACAAGCAAGAATCAATATTTATACAAAACAACAAGCAATTGAGTTTAATTGAAAAATATTCTGAGTACATGTAATATCCTTGTGTGAGTGATCAGTTTGGGAAAAAACTTCAATTCAGTAACAGGACCTTGACTTTTGTAAAAAAAAAAAAAAAAAAAAATAAAAAGCTTTTGGGAAATTTGCAAATAAAACCTCCAACTAAAATCTCCTCGGTAGACACACACCCACATACCTCTTCATAAAAGCCCTCAGGAGGCAGTCGGATGTGTCTGTTTTGGGGAGATAAAAACTCGCTCACCGGATCCCATGAGCTGGAAAGTTGGCCCGACACAATCTGGCAGTCACTCTGCTCCTATAACAAGCACTGTCACTAACTCTGGATGAACAGGAGAGAGAGAGAGAAAGAGAGAGAGAGAAAGAGAGAGAGAGAGAGAAAGAGAGAGAGAGAGACAGAGACGTAAGAGGTGCGGAAAAAGAGAAAGACAAATGAATTCATTAATAGCCTGTTTTAAGCCACATTTACAGTTGGGTAGTTGACAAATATAAGATGGACATGACATTTTTTTTCAAAGTATATGTTTTAAAATTGAGATAAATATATAAAGGAAAGTGTTTTTAAATGCTTATATAAGCTATGGCTATATAACTATCTTTTTAAATAAGAGTTTGTACAGTGAAGACAATGTAATTTTATGAACTCAAATGTCACCCCAGCACAAAATCACAATTTATTGATCATAAGATTACTGACCTGCAAAAATAAATGGTTCTGAACTAGATTAAAATATCAACACATGACTGTCCACATTCACTTAACACCTGTTCAGTATTCAGCACCATTTTCTGCCCTGTTTTGGCACAAATGAACCTTGCAAACATTATAGGTGGACCTCTGGGAAAAATAATAAAACAATACTAAATGTATGATATGACACCTTTTAAAGGAATATTCCGGGTTCAATACAAGTTAAGGTCAATTGACAACAATTGTGGCATAATATTGATTACCATTTTTCTTAAAAAATATGGGTTACATTAGGGCACTTACAATGGAAGTGAATGGGGCCATTCCGTAAACATTTAAATACTCACTGTATCAAAAATACAGCCACAAGATGAGTGTTAACATACTTTTAGTGTGATCAAAATCACTTAATTTTTGTGTAAAGTTATATCCAGTTTTATAACTTCATTAATTACTATTGAATAGTAGGACTGTATTAGGACTGTAGTTGGTGAGGCTCAATACATTATCTAGCCTTCTTCTAGGGGGTCAGAACACAATCTTCGACCAGATTCAGTTAAAAGGGGTTTATTGAACCATTTATCCCGACAGCAAGCACAACAGCAGTACAGTAGGCTGGACAGGTTAGATCCGTGTCCACAAGTACCATTGTGTGAGTATGTATTTAAATGTACATATGTGTGTGTGTGTGTGTGTGGTTATTCATTCATAGACGCACACTTCAGCACATGCATTCAGAAAGTCTCCCGCTTGCAGAGCGTCTCCGTCTGTCATAACACTCCCTATGCTGACTGAATATGAGACAGGTGCGTGCGGAACAACTTTCCAAATGACCATGATGACATAATGCCGTAAACCCTGTAATCCGGCAAAATCTATACAAACAAACTTTACATCAAATAATACATATGTTTTTAAATAAGAATTAATGTACGTGCTTTTATAATATCTTAAGCTTTACATTTCTGCCTGTAAACCCCCATTCAAACTGGCCCCCATTCACTGCCATTAAAAGTGCTTTTATAGAGTGAATATTGTTGTAATCAATATTATGCCACAAATGCTGTCGATTGAGCTTAACTTGTATTGAACCCGGAATATTCCTTTAATGTGACGTAACGCATGTGAATTAATAATAATTATAGAAGTAATCATTAAAGTAATCAAAGTAGTTTTAGATGGAGTATTGTATTGCATGTCAACTTTCCAGTTGTAATTGAAGTGAGTTATGACACATCAAGGGCAGCAGCAGAATTTACTCTTTTGGCATCTATTGGACCTTTTAAATTACACACGCATATGCACTCCACTATCTGCCTGATAGAACACTTGCGTCACAGTCAGATGAATACAATATTATCAGTGCCACCCTGGCCCTCTTCATTTGATCTGTATCCAGGTTTTTAGATAATTAGGGTTGACTCTAATTCTCTAACTTTTCACCAAAACTTTAGAAAGCAATGTGTCTTGGGTCTGCAATAAGAGGGACATTTTTTTGTTGTGCAGTGAGAGGGTTTGCAGGTTAAAGAGACTGAGCTCCAGGGAACAATCAGTATCCTTTAAGCAGAAGGAAGTAGGGAAAGAGTATAGAAATGCCTTGTGGATAATCCACATGTAAAATACAAACACATAGTTAGTCAGCCTTTCCGCAATTAACGCGAATGGAGCGATTCATAAATGTTTGATGGCTTGAACTTGTTTAAGTCTTTGAAGCTTTCTGACGTCTCTGGGTTCTAAACAAACACCAGTGATCAAATCATTTGTTAATTGTACTGCTTTAATTATTGTGTGCTGAAAGAAACAGAAGATGAAACTTTGTGCTTTGCACATCAAATCATATTCACAGAACATAACAGCAATATGTGAAGCAGCAATATGTGAACGAGGAGGAGGAAGAGTCTGTTTTTGCTTGTGCTGGTTTTTATAAATGCTCAGTCTTTTGTGATTTTATGTATGCCATTGTATTCCATTGAAACTGACATGTGAGCATCAAAATGAATAAAAAGAAATGCTTGGGCAAAACAAATAAAATATTTAAATGGTCTGCATGCTTGATCTGCATGCCTCAAAACGTTCCTCATAAACACATGATACTGCTTCAGTTTGTTTGCTCCCATATTTGATTTTTTTGTCTTCAAAAAAGCCATGTTTCTTTCTGTCCATTATATGCAAGTTAGTGATGGGTCAATCGCGAACGAGTCGGCTCTAAGTGCCTGCTCTTGTAGGTGAACGTTGGGAGCTGGCTTGCATATCAGAAGAGCCGAATTTATTTATAAAAATATTTAAAAAATTAGATATGAATAATCAAAAGATTTATATGAATAATTAACGAATTCAAAGAATTAAAAATAAATAACATAATTTGTTCTGAGTGTCTGCTCATACTAACAGCTTCACCTGCTCTTCCTGTCAATCAGACACGCAGTGTCAACCAATGAACCAATGATGCGTGAGGGAGGGTGGAGCCAACTTATGTTGTTCAGATTGTATTTTATTTTAAATTGGAACATTTATATTTTTATTTGTTTATATACATAAAAATATTTTATGTGTAATAGCATCCTTCTTTTTTACATTTATTTCGATTTGTGGGATGCTGCAGTTTTGCAAATTGTTATTTAATTTTCAGTGGTATGGTGCAATATTCAATTATGCTGTTCAGATTTTATTAGTTTTCAACGGTTAAATTTATATTCACTTTGTTTATATACAATAAAAAAGTTATACTTTAAATGCAAAAGCATTACATTGTGGTTAAGGTAGAGTATGATTTCATGTAATAATTTAATTAGAATTGTTTTAACACCAATAATAGTCAAATGATTGCAAACAGTTTGACTTGAATAAATACCGAATATTGAGCCGTTTGGGGGCCAAAAGAGCCATCTCTTTTTGGTGAGCTGAGCTGAACGAGCCGACTCAATGAAAAAAGCCAGAATGCCCATCACTAATGCAAGCATCAACATAAAGGATAAATGTCATTATATTATAGTAGATGTTGTTTTCCATCTTTTTTGTTTTTTTGATTGGTCACATGATGTTTATGACTCAAAAAAGAAAAGGTGATTGGCTCCAAAAACCTGGATGCAGAACTGATTGCCCATGAGAAAATGTTCATGAGAGAAGCAACTTTCACAATCGCGTATCGGGAGTCCTGCACCAATTGAGCAATTGCCTTTGGGATTAATGGAAATACTATAGGATAGCTTTTTCTATGTAATATAGACTTACTTGCTCCCTAAACCTAACTCTATCATCTGACTGATTGATTGGAAATTTATTTCAGATTCAACAATGATGTTTATCCAAGAGCATGTCCTTACTTGGATAAATCACATCAGGCTGTAGTATGCTGTGTTGTTTGCATAATGAAAAGTGCATTTGTGATATATTTTTTAATTGAATTAATTTTCTAATATCAGTTATGTTTGACCAGTTTTGATATCAGGCCACATTAAAATGTGCTAACACTGATTCTGTCATTTAGCCCAGAGGGCTTGTTAGATTGTTTATAGAGAGTTCAGAGAGATGATAGATGCTTGAATGCTCTGGGGCACTCTGTTTCATTACCGAATATCACCTCACCTGCACAATGGGGAGGTATAACCCTCCTGGTCTGCGTTGTCATACATTGACAGGACCCCTGTAGATTTAAAAGATCAAACGCAGAGCTGAGCTCTGTGAGATCCAGTGCAGAGAAAGCAGTGACTTCTTCAAATACACTGTGGAGATCTTTTTAAAAGCGACATTAAAGAGTTTAGGAGAGGGATATTTGACGCTGCCAAGAAGTGAAAACCTGAGACTGATCCAAGTTTGAACTTCTTATCCATTTAGAAGTGGTGCACAGCGAGATCGCTCCTCTGTGGAGCCTGATCAGGGTTGCCAGGTCTGTGTGACAAAGACAGCCTAAAACCAGCCCAATACCAAAACTTAAAGTATGCCACAGCTTTCCCTATTATGCATTTCTATATTTTCTTGCATTATAATTTTGGCTTGGCATATGTATTTCTACAGACTTGGGTTAAGGTTTTTTTCAAAATCCCTAAACCAAGACTAAAAATTCTGACTGTTACTCATCCTAAAGCTTTCACATTACATCCACCAAACATGGCACCGTCCTTCAGTCTGTTCTGACACATGTCTTTTCTAGCTGTCGCACAAGGCAAAGTCCATTTAACGCAAGTCAGTCCACTCGTGGCCATCTTTGGAACGCTCTGGGCAGGCATGGCAGCATTTTTTCTATTTAAACAAGCGGCATACAAGTACAGCTATGTATAGCATTTCTAATTTAATGGGGAAAGACCGAAATTTCTAAAATGGTTGGACAAATTTACGATCAAAGAACATATTTCAAATCATTAATAGAATTGGGCAACACTGGAATTGTGCTTCTATACCTAAAAATTACATTTTCACGGCTTGTATACAGTAGCAAATGCGTGTTCAGTATCTGGAAGGTGACTGGCTCTTTTTTATGTAAGACGGGACCTCCTTTTCTGCATTCATTGGCAGCTGGATGTCCCAATTTGTTCCAAAGTGTGACAACTGTTTCACAAATTGCATGCTCGAAGCCATGCTCCTTAGCCTAAGCAGCATGTGAGTCTGAGCTCCACCCCGTCAGGCCTTCAGAATTTCTGCAGAATCCCTCAACACTGCAGTGAAAAGGCATCTAAAGTCAGATTATCAGATGCATCAGCCAATCAGATTGATTTATTTGTTCTTGGTGGGTGTAATCTTTAGGATATGTCCCAGTCCAGGCCTTCTAGCTGGCCTTGAGTAACGCAAGTATACTTTAAGCGATGCACGTAATTTGATAGCAAAGAGCGCGAGATCTTGCTGACGAGTCGGCTGTCATCACTGCTGGTATTGCCATTGAGAAAGAGATCATTATTGATTTAAAAACACGAGATGTTCTGCATGATCGTGCGATTGATTAATTTTCACTTCAAGCAAATTGGTGCTTTTGCATTGTTATATCAACATCTTTAGCTGCTGGAGCATTCAGTGTCATATCAAATTTGGAAAAATAACGAAACAAAATTTATAGCAAGCAAAACTTAAATCGCAAATATCGTTAGAGAGCTTTTTATTTGGTTCTGGCTTTCGTGCATGAACCTGTTTTTAAAATGTCAATTGGTATTATTAGTTAACTGCCACGTAATGTATGATATGTGTAACGTCTGAATAATGAGGCTGACGAGGAGATGCGGATCCAAACACAGTTTGAGTTTATTTGATAACAAAAACACTAAATGAACAAAAGAACAACCCACGATGGGGAAAAGAAACATAAACTAGATAAGGTAACCACGGTAGAGACAAACAGGGAACAAGGGAGAGACGCAAACATCAGGCAAACATCAAACAACGATTGACAAAGACTGAACAAAGACACGGGGTATAAATACACAGACAGGGAAAAAGGGACCAATGAAAGAACAGAACTCAAACAAGATAACAAGGTGATTAACAGAAACCAAAGGCAAATTAACAAGGGCAGGTGAAAACAATGAACAGAGGAAAACACGAACGCTAACAAAGAGACTATGGAATTACATAAGGGACTAAAGTGCAAACTGAGAAATGCAAAAGTGACAACAAATGGTAAACAAAAGGGCAACAGAGAAACAAGACAGGGTAATCGTTACAATATGGCATACGGTGTCTAAACTGTGTTTCCTTAATGGCATGAATCGCACTGAAGGCCTAGACATAAAATGCATGGGCAGTGGCTGACATATAGAAGTGAATTAAATAATGAATATAGTGATAAATACTTCTGTTATCAACAAGTGAGCCGTTTTGCCGTTATGAGTTTTGTCATAGAAACAAAAAACTTCTGATGTCCCAGGACGTGAACAGCTCCGAGTAGAGCCTCTGAATTGCCATTTTGTAATTACAGTAATTCTGACATGACGTGAAGACAACATTAGGCCATGTCCACATTAATGCGATTTTGTTTGAAAATGCAATGATTTTGCTGTTTTCAAACTAAACAAATTAGTGTGGATGTGACCTTAATCTGTTTTAATTCTCCTTGTCTCTCTCTCCCTTTTTTCTGAGGACAGGCTTTAGGGGGAATTAAATGTAGGCCCATTACCCATATATACCTAAAACTAGATCGCCTGTAAACTCACTTTATTGTCAGGTCAAGTCAAGTCAAGTGGTTTCAACCATATACAGTTAGTTCAGTACACAGCGAAACGAGACAATGTTCCTCCAGGACCATGGTGCTACATAAAAACAACATAGGACAAACACAGAACCACATGAGACTACACAACTAAATAAAATACCTATATATATATATATATATATATATATATATATATATATATATATATATATATACACCTATATAAAGTGCACGTGCAAACATGTGCAAAAAGTACGGGACAGTACAAGATACTCATGTGCTCATAAGTGCAGCTGGTCAGTCTGTTTCCATAAAATAGTATATACTGTATTTGACCTGTTTTGACTTGCAGATAATTGGCTGTTGGTTGGTCAAAAAAGCTTACATTCCAAATCAAATTTGTAGAAAATATTAAGCCTTCATCCCACAAAACAAGTCAACTAGGGCAATAGTTTAAAAGTAGACCTATTCTGCAGGAAAACCTTATACTTGGCAACCCTGTTTCGGATGATTGTTTTGTAATTGTAGTTTAATTTCTTAAATTATTTAGTTCCTGGAAGCACTGATTGCATTGATCCTATACCTGTCAGAGCTGTGATTCTTGATAACTGGCCTTGAGGAAACCTTACTCATTTTAAAGATGTTTTAGTGACTTTCCATGTACCCATCTGGCTCACAACTGTACTATTAGCACAGTGGCAGACATGGGGCTAATTTAAGAGTCAATCTGCGCTGAATCCACTTGAACATGAAATCTTTGTGCTTCCTTCCATGTCTGCATTAAATGCTACACAGAGTCCTATTCACTGGAGTCTGAATTGTGAATATCGGCATACAAAGTTGGATAAAAAGAAATAATAAAGATATTCAAATGAAGGCATCACTTTTGGTTCTTTCTCTGAGGATATGAATGGTGCGACAAGAACATGAGTACCGTTGAATGAGCCATCAAAATGTGTCATTTAGACGTTATTAGAAATTGACTTTGAGCGAGATGAACAGAATGAAAAGTAAGATCAGGGCTGAAAGGATTTGAAAATAAAAAACACCACTGACACACTGACGGCGAATAGCAAAGAACATACCCATGACTCCATCTGAATAGCTGTAAATATCAACACTCACATAATATATTATTGCGATTTTCAAGTGTCACCATATCCTTTTAATTCTTGGCAACTTAATGTGCATATATAAACCATGGGAAATACATTTTAGAGAGATACTTTATTAATGCATGCTGTATTGATCCCAGAGGAATCTTCATGGCTTGCCATTATTATGCATGACTTCAGTTGTAATCAGGCACTTTGGGTTGCTTTGGCTTCATTAAACAATTCTATCTTTAACTTAAATCATGCACATTATTGAATTATATCGTTTTTATTTTCATAATTGTGTAAAGTGAACAACAACTCCACGCTCACAACTGATTTTCATAAAGAGGTTGTCTTAGTTAACACTGGAGTGAGAGTAAATCAATAGTATTCATTCAATTTCCATGCACACATAACATGTAATTTATTGAAGTATGGTCTTTCTACTAAATTAATGGTGTTGATTGCTTATAGAAATCGATTTCCCAAGGTTCACATATCATGGTGAGAAGTAAAAAGAAAGTTTGCCCAAGGTGTAACAATCTATTCACTTTGTGTAGTCGCATAGTCACCATAAAAGGCAACTCTTGCCATCAACATAGCATCTGAATATAAAAAGTGTTTGTCTCAGTTCGGTGTGACTGTTGGCATGTTCATGTTATTAACAGTGAAGCATCAATTCCCGTTTGTGAATCCCTCATGTGTGAGAACTATACCACCTCATAGTCCAGAACTTTTTTGCTCGCTGACAGATACAAAATGTCACGTTCCAAAGAATTGATGGAATGACAACAGTTAATAGTTTTTTCATATCATGTTTGAATAAAGACAAAGACAGCAGCCCACTGCCGTCATTCCACGACGGCCCCCATGGACCTGTCAGCACCCTCGCTTCTCTGTGAACGCAGCACCAATCATCTGTTTTGACTCTGCAGCTGATATATTACTGCTGGCCTACCAACTCTTTAAACATCCACTCATATTTTATTTATCTCTTGCAGACAGGATCCAAATGGCGAGAGATTTGCCCATCATAAGAGATACATTGAGCAAGACACCTGTCAGCAGTCTCATCTCTCATAATAAAATATTCCACTAAAAGTTTGATCATAAACACTAAAACTACTCTTTCAAAATCTGATTCAAATTTGGTAGGTGTTTTATATGCAGTGCAGGTGGTTCTCCTGGGGTGAGTATTTAGGCCATTGGATAGACCATGGAAACAAAAACATGCATGGGAAATATAGGGGAAAAACACACTGAAACAGAACATAAAATGTATATGTATCAGATTTATATCTTAAAAACAGAGTTGAATGTAGGTTTGTATTGTTCTCAAAAGGTGTGCTACTGGTGAGTCATGACTCAAAAATCATGACCTGTGCGTCCAAACCAACACAGTCCCATGACCACTCGTAATCGTTTGTACAAGATGGTGAAATCGTAAGCTATATCTCATACCAAAATATGCTAATTGTATTCCCATAGAGACCAACCAATCAGCAAACAGAATTTCAAATCATTACAATATAGTCATCAAATTCTAGCAAGCCTCCTGTCAAACACTTTGTTTGGGTAAGGGGTTAGACATATTGGTTAGGTTTAGGTTTGGGTTAGGGGTTACAAAATCATAAGGACACTCATTCCAAACCCCACTGTTTCTCTTTCTTCCATAGTACACAAAAGCAGTGGTGGGCTGTGCATTTAAAGTCTAGACCTTCAGTGTGATTCATGCCATTAAGAAAACACAGTTTCACAATGAATAAGAAACCCTACGCCTTTGGGTATCATACATTATGTCACAGCTAACAAGTAATACCAATTTACATTTTAAAAACATGTTCACGCACTATTGACAGAACTTGAAATGCTTAATTTGAACTGCAGCATGATTGTTTTGTGAAATTAACGTCTCCAGAACAGGCATTCAAAAATTATTATTTTTCATGTGAATATACCAAAAAGGTGTATAATACCTGGAAAAATCTATCTGATAATATTTGCGATTTAAATATTGCTAGCATTACATTTTGTTTCGTCAGTGTACACAGTTATGCTGCGTTCCATTCAAGTTGGATGTGGGATATTCCTACATGATATCTCCGACCATAAATGCATTCCATTCCCTGATATTTGGAAGATAACGTTAGCAGGGGTTTGACATTCATTAGAGATGTCTCCTAGCAACCCAACTGATAAACAATGCTGCAGCGCTAGCATTTGTGCTTCAGGTGTACAGTTATTAAAGAGATTATAATGTTTTATACATCTGTTTCTGCAGGCGTTTGTTAAACAAGATTTAATATCATGCAATGTGGAAACAAACTCATTTATCAATATTACTTAATAAAGTGAATGTTTATCACTTACATTGTACATCTCCCTGAGTGTCGACATGTTTGTGTGACATTATGCACCTGTATCTCGGTGAAATCGGTGTTGAGAATTTCTGCACGAGACTACAAGTTGTACTTCTGATGTCAAGATGCATTCCATTGCACTTTTCCTAGTAGGAAGTTGTAAAATCCAACTTCCCGAGTTGAATGGAAAGCAGCAAAACTTGATCCAACACTGAATGCTCCAGCAGCCTAATTTACACTTCGAAAATTCCTGATGTTGCTATAACAATGCAAAAAGCACTTACCAATTTACTTGAAGTGAAAATCAGTCCTCCTTTCCTGTTTAATAAATTAGGCAATCACATGGTCATGGAGAACATCTCATGTTTTTAAATCCATAAGGATCTCTTTCTCAGTGGTGATGCGGCAGTGCCAGCTGACTCGTCAGCTAGATCTCGCGCTCTTCGCTTTCAAATGACATACATCACTTAAAGCGTGATTGCGTAACTCAAGGCTAGCTAGAAGGCCTCGACCAGGACATATACTAAAGATCACACCCACCAAGAACAAATAAATCAATCTGATTAGCTGATGATCTGACTTTAGTTGTCTATTCATTTGCACTGTTGAGGGATTCTGTGGAAATTCTGAAGGCCTGACGTGGTGGAGCTCAAACTCACGCACTGCTTCAGGCATGCAATTTGAGAAACAGTTGTCACCCTTTGCTTGTAAGCATCAAGGAATAAATTCTGACTGGATAAACTTTTTGTTTTTCTCTATTTGTTTGTAGATTAATTAAGAGTGGAAAGCGATTAAAAATATATGGCAAAAAGGTGATTGAGAATTAAAGGATGAAAGATATTTATTTATTTGGCATGTTAGGCCAGCAGAGAAGGCTTTGCTGGCCCTGAGAATTCACCACTGCACAAAAGTTATTTTCCTATTAAAATATATTTTTTTGGTTTAGGGTTTGGGAAACTTTATGGTAAGGTTTAGGTTTGGGTTAGGGGTTACACTTAATTTTAAAACCATAATAATGCTGTTTGTTGGTAAATTTTTCTCTATGGGAGTAAAAGTTCTACTTTTATGTACAAGCCAACTTGTACAATTTCTTACGATTTCACCATCTCTTACTAAATCTTCTAACTTGTAATGAGATGGGGTTGGTCAAATCAAACTCTATGGCATTTTGGATAAAATTCATACATTATTTGGTAGTAGCTAGCCAAACATGTGCAGGTTTCACTTCTTTGAAATGTTTGTTTTATTTTGTATGATTGATGGTTGGGTCGTGACTTGATGTCCAGTGTAAAATTGCTGTATACACTCAGTTTCATTCCCTATATTGTTAATCTATGTGAAAAATCTCATGTTAATGATGATACTAAATTTCATACCAAAAATTCTCCATGTGGATTAGTGAGATGGTGAATCATGTTTCTCACAGAGTTGGAGATCTGGACACAAGCAGTCCATTGGGATCTAGACGAACTGTAAAACCAGCTGATTATCATTCATGAGCACTTGGCATTGCAACCCCCCAAAACCTTTTGCTTACATAAATTAGATTGTCATTGTTTAGTAGAGGTAAGCCTACAAGCTGTTTACATAATTTAAATCATATGCAAATATGACTAACTGGAAAATATGAACTTGTTTGGCATTTTAAGCTCTTTGACCTGAAAATATGTACTTGCTGTGCTTTCTCTGCTTGTGTGATCTTCACAGAAGACCTGACTAAGACCTTACTAAGTTGTTCATCGATTGCAAGGATTTCAGGACCCATAAGGACAGGCTCTGGAGATTAAAGATTCTCAGACTAAGGAAATGTATTTTATATTGTTCCATGCTTGTACTGTGGCAATGCAAATAAATATTTATGAATATCGAACAGAAAATAAATAAATTTAACGCAGAAAATGAGAAGTCGAATGAGATGGGCCATTGGGGGATAAAACTATATTATATACAGTAAATCTGATAAATTATTCAATATAATATCAGTCCACATCATTCAAAAATAGATATACACAATTATTATCTGTCATCTTCAGTGAAAAGGTCTATTTCTTGGAGGAATATGGGAGGTTTGGATTCTAACTCAAACCCGTTTTGGACACCATTATCAATGTTCTTTTTGTGTGTGTGTGTGTGTGTGGTACTATGCTGCTAGGGTGTTCTTGGGGGTTGCTAGGGTACTTTGGGTTGTTGCTTTCTGACCCACGTGAATATTTCAGAATGTTTTTAAGCATAATGTTTGGGCAGCTATTCCATAAACAGTATTCCCAGTGTCAAATGCCATAGTAGAAATTTATAGTCTTCTGCCATATGATCTAAACATGAATCAAAGGTGTTTAATGTTTTCACATTCAATGTCTTGCTTCTATTAATCAGACACAGCTTTGCCATATATCTGCTTTCTTATGATGGACTGAAATGCAACATTACCTTCTGCATATCTCAAACTCTGCACTTGGCACTGGAGGTCTGTTAATTCGAAACATGTTTGCAAGACATTCTGTTGAAATGAATTCATTTGATTAGCTTCTTTTCACAATAACAGATCTCTAAACATAAAAATGATAAAAAAGCTGTCAGGGGTTGAAGCTCAGGCAGTTGTGTTATTTAAAAGGTCTTCTGTACTTAGATATTAAAATGATGCCTTGTTAAAGCATAAAACGGAGCGTGATTTAAAAGCATAAACTATTTATTCATTTCTCTGAACGTTCAAAGTATCAGAGCCAAGATCTGACTCATCTAAGAGTATATATAAGCTCAGCAAACAGGACACAGTATTGTAAAGATAATTTTGTAAAAATCCAAATAACTTTACAGATATTTATTGTCAAGGGTTTGAACAATGTTTTCCATGCTTGTTCAATGAACCATAAACAGTTAATGAACATGCACCTGGGTCGTTAAGACACTAACAGTTGCAGATGGTAGGCAATTAAGGTCAAAGTTCAGGGCTCGACAATAAGGACTGCCCGATGGCCCGAGGCCAGTGTGAGAAAGGCCAGAGCTGCATTTATAACATTAGTGCAAGCGAACAACAAGCGAAAGAGCACAGAAATTATACAGAGCGAACAAAGTCTTCTAACCGAGGAGCGAGCGCAAGTATATTTATCTCGCAAAGATGCACAAATGCATAATATACTGGATGTGCCAAGGCACAGTCGACAAGAACGTGCAGACACAGAGCGCACTCTTCAGCACGGTACTCACTCTTTTCCAAGTGTCTTAGCAGCAGCTATTACCAATGTGTAGAAAATAGCAGGAAAAAACCCCACTTAATGAATTTCGTAGTGGGATTTAACGTGTTTTGCAACATTTTAAGTATCTCCGCACATTCCGTGTTCACAGTGTGCGAAATCCCCAAATATTTTGTTTTTACATGTTGGTGAAAATTAGTAATCCACACATTGGAACACAAGAAATCAACAGTTTCTTTCAATAGGACTGAAGATCCATGTCTCTCCATGCATGTCTCTCATCATCATCTCTCTCTGTGCAGTGTAGACTGTTTAACACGCATGTACTCTCAGAGGGACAGAGCGTTAGTTTTATTCCCACTGTAAAAAAAACAAACACATTTTCTTTCATTCATTCACCTTTTGAGATGAAGCGCAGAATGAGACATAATACATTTTGTTAAACCCCAGTTATACACCTGTCTGGAAATCACGAGCTGCTCAATATCCAAAATGTAAGTATATATTTAATTAGGTGATGTTTCAAAACATAAACATTAATTCGAAATGATAATGGTGTTTGATATGAAACGAAGCAAAACCGCTATTAGGCTATTATTATCAGATCTGTCCAGCTGCAGGTTGAAGATGAATATTTATAACGGTCTACTTCATATCATCCTCATAAAACACCTGCTACATGTCTAATGTCTGGACCATACAGGTGTTTTTGTTCTTTGTATATCAGTCAGTTTTTGGTCTTGTTTGGGTTGTCTAATTTCATGTTATATACACATTGGTAATTCACAGATTAGGCCTAATATCAACCTACTGTATATTACACATCACAACCGATTTAGTAGCAAGTCTGTTCTCTCAGCCAATAAGTAAATCTTTAACTCAGTGTCTAAATCTTTGATCCTTCTTGTGAAAACACTACAAATGGGCAAAATTCGCTTGATAGCATGACTAAACAGGTGACCGAAAACCCATTATTTGCTCCAACTCTTGGTTTAAAAGCACATGTGTAAATGGCAGGACGACTGAGGTTAATATGATGTATTTATGAATTTATATCTGTAAAGCGCATATATGGGATTACATTAGGATGCACCATTACCAATTTTTCTATTTCAATCCGATATCAGAAATCTCAGTGTTGGCCGATACCGATTTTTTTTTGCATAATCACTTTAGAATATCTTTCCATTATTGTGTGGAACTAATTGGGGGTACTCTTTAATATGTAAAGAAACACAAACCTCAAACTACACATTATTTCAATATAAATGTATAGCTTATAAAGAAACACTTTATTGTTATTTAGTATACTGGATAATGTAGCAGCAAATTTAACAGAAATTAATTTTATATGAACTACTAACAGTAATATGAAATATTAAGCACTGGCCCAACCAGGCCAATAGAAAAAGTCCTTAGCATTGAGCCCTTCAGTAGTATGAGGGTGTCCATACTGTGAGACGCCTAAGACAGTGTTACAGGGAGACAGGAAGGACAGCTGACCGTCCTCGCAGTGGCAGACCACGTGTAACAACACCTGCACAGGATCGGTACATCTGAATATCACACCTGCGGGACAGGTACATGATGGCAACAACAACTCCCTGAGTTACACCAGGAACGCACAATCCCTCCATCAGTGTTCAGACTGTCCGCAATAGTCTGAAAGAGTCTGGACTGAGGGATTGTAGGCCTGTTGTAAGACAGGTCCTTACCAGACATCACCGGCAACAATGTTACCTATGGGCACAAACCCACCTTCACTTGACCAGACAGGACTGTGAAAAAAAAGTGCTCTTCACTGATGAGTCGTGGTTTTGTCTCACCAGGGGTGACGTTTGGTGTTTATAGTTGAAAGAATGAGCGTTACACTGAGGCCTGTACTCTGGAGCAGGATCGATTTGGAGGTGGAGGGTCCATCATGGTCTGGGGCGGTGTGTCACAGCATCATCGGACTGAACTTGTTGTCATTGCAGGCAATCTCAATGCTGTGTGTTACAAGGAAAATATCCTCCTCCCTCATGTGGTACCCTTCCTGCATGCTTATCCTGGCATGACCCTCCAGCATGACAATGCCACCAGCCATATTGCTCGTTCTGTGTGTGATTTCCTGCAAGACAGGAATGTCAGTGTTCTGCCATGGCCAGTGACGAGCCCAGATCTCAATCCCAATCTGTTGGATTGGAGGGTAAGGGCTAGGGCCATTCCCCAAGAAATGTCCTGGAACTTGCAAGTGCCTTGGTGGAAGATTGGGTTAACATCTCACAGCAAGAACTGGCAAATCTGGTGCAGTTCATGAGGAGGAGATGCACTGCAATACTTAAAGCAGCTGGTGGCCTAACCAGATACTGACTGTTACTTTTGACACCCCCTTTGTTCAGGGACACATTATTCCATTTCTGTTAGTCACATGAAAGTCTGTGAAAATTGTTCAGTTTATGTATTAGTTGTTAAATCTTTTTATGTTCATACAAATATTTACACATGTTAAGTCTGCTGAAAATAAAAGCTTTTGAAAGTGAGAGTATGTTTCTCTTTTTGCTGAGTTTATTTTGTTTCTTGTTAAGCCATGAACTTAATTGTATTATGTTCTCATTGTGACATTATAGGTTGTTTATGGTGTGAAAGGCCTACAATTCAAATGATCTGATTAGAATGTTTTCTGGTTATGAAAGGCACTGCTCAGTTTCTGATTGTTGCATTCAGATCAAATGAACATCAACTAGTCAATGGTTGAGTCTGCTAAATAGAGTTTATGCCATGTACTTGTCACTGACAAAATATTGGCTGGGTCTCAAAACCTATATTGAGCTGCCTATGAATTGACTTGGGCACCTCTACATAGACAGCAATCCAATCAAACTTAGACTTATTTAATACACTCTTCATATGCAGGAAGGAACTTATCTTATTTATGGATTTACCAGGGCTGCTTTTCCCAAAAGCATCGTAAGCCTAAGCAGATTGAAAAAACCATTGACACCAGTGGTCACCATTGTGAAAATGCATTTTCTTTGAGCTGTTACATTCTGAGTTGGGACAGTAACAAATTTAGCTGGTTAGTAAGGCAACTGGTTTATGCAACCAAACTATAGTACATTTCCCATTACGTGGCAGCACAACAGTAATACAATACATACTAGAAAGAGCACCAATCACACAACTAACACACAACAATTGCTACAAATTCTTCCTATCTTTGTTGAAAAAATGAAAAAGAGAAATATTTATAAAAACCCAACATATCCATTTAATTCTGATCAAAATGTCTTGAATGCACATGACATCGTAATTACAACTTTAGAACTTGTAAGTATGACCAGGTCTTACCAGGTCTTGAAGGCAGCATTACGTACATGCGCCATGCAAATGTGAACTGTACAACAGACTCAACAAATGCTCACAGTTGTGGAACTCTCAAATATTGGATGAAATAATCCTTTTTTTCTCAGTGACATGAAACTATTTCCATGTATAATATATTCAGAAGTTTGCATAATTTCGCCACCAGCAATTCAAAGCCACCTTCACTCCGGGAGCATGCCTATTATGCCCCAAAATCACCAGCTCGCAGTATGATGTTCAGAAATCCATTAGCCTGTGTATTATGTTGTGAAAATGATGACATATTCACTGATGATAAAGCCATAACAAACGTAGTATGTCATGATGACATGGTATTTAAACTGAGATTTAGACACAGTGAGAGGTGAACATGTAGCCACAAACAGTCTTGTCAGAACAGAAGTCTAACGTACCACAGTCTACAGTGAATGACACCAAATAAGTGAAGCAGGAAAAGAGATGTGCTTTTGTTTGATGAAAACCGTTCATTGACAGTCAAGTCACTTGATTGTAAGGAACTTCTAAGCATGGTTTCATTTTTGTGTATTGCAAGTCAATGAAGCACAGATATGTAAAATATTGCCTATCTGAGCAAATGTGATTCCAACAACCTCTGTTAAAAACATCAAAACAAACTACAAGATCAGAATGATTTCAGACTAATGTATTTTTGTAACAGTGGTTAGAATAGAGTTGAGGAATAATGTAGGTTTAGGGAAGAAATCACAGTTTTCATGCTTTTATGGAAGACTTTGTGTACATAATAAAATGTAGCCGTTTTCCCACTCAAATATACAGCAGGTTAATTTAATAAAATAGCTGAAGCGAACTACAGAGTTTAATCTAGCCTGTTAATTGAGCTACTGATGACCATTAGCATAGTCTGGAAATATTTAATTAGCAGCAGCATATAAATGGAAAGGAGCTTAGATTATATTACATTACTAGACAACAAGGAAGATAGGAAGGATATAAAGGGATGCAATCAAATCTACCTAGACCCACAGTTTTATAAAAACTACATAAAACCAAACTGAAACTGTGAGATATACAGAAAGAAAAGTAGCATAGCCATTATGAGACGGTAGAGCTTTGTGTTGGTTTCTGCTAGTTTTACTGCAATGTCCTGACAGCAGGTAGGTAGCACAAATGCTTTACCGACCTACATTCTGTCAGTCAACTGCTTTGATTTCATAAAGGAAAGATGAATCCAGAATCTTTGTGGGAAATACAAAGCACTTCTGGTCAATGTGTGTAGCCAACACATTGTTTTTTGTAGTCATGAAATACAGTAAGAAACTACAGATTTGCCTTAGCGCACCCTCTTTTGGAAGCTGACAGATAGTACTGAAGTTGGAAAGTTGCTTTATCTATCCATGCTTGGGGTACTAGTTAGGTTATTTAAAAAAATAATAATTGTTATCTCGTTTTGAACAGCCAGCAAGTCCCCAGTTAACAAAAAAATGGACCCCAAGACATCCCCTGAATGGTCTAAGCAAACACCCTCGTGCAGGGTCCTCTTGCTGTCAAAAGGATGTTCGGGGTGGATGTTCGCAGGACTTCCAGCAGACATTTGGGGACTTTTTAGGGACGTTCGCTACCAGTCATTTGAACGTCCTCTCGACGTCCTTTGAATGTCACATTGAATCAACGTCATTAACACCACTGAAAAACATAAAATCTATCCAAATGATTTGCTTATCTTATGTTGAAACTATGAAGATTTATGTTGGGTAAAACTATGCTATACAATCAACACATTTTCACTTTCCATTTTAGAATCCCAAATACTTTAATTAATAAATCAGCCTATTTAAGTAATAATTTATCAAATACACAACAAGTGTAGTTCATTTTATTTATGCCAAATATACACACAAATACATCAACATCTTTAGAGTAAACTTTTTTTTCTGCAATACATAAATCATAAATCTTAAGTCTACTGTAAACAGCCAAATCACACTGGTGCAATCACAGACCAATGCATAATCATAAACAAATTACTGGCTCAAATTTAAAGGTTTAAAGACTTCACCCCCCCCAAAAATTTAAACTGACATCATATACACACCCTCTTGTTGTTCTGAAGCTTTATGAATTTTTATTCTGTAGAATGCAAAAGGGACCGATAATCTCAGTCAACAATCAATTTTATTGCATTTGTTTCTCTCTCTCACTCTATAAAAGTGAATGGTGACTGAGACTGAATATTTCAATATATTCCAAAAAAGAGTTTTGGAACATACTGAGCCCCTGTGAGAGTACAGGGAGCGTTTTTTCTTTTCTTTCCCTGAATTTTTTATTGAAAAAAGTCCCTTGCAATAAGATTTGTACTCACCCCTTCATCTATTAAACTATTGTATTTATAGTGTAACCATAACCAAAACAATTATAATGACTTTACTATAGTAAACATAATTCTAGTGAAACCATACAGGACAATGAAAACCATAGAAAAGAAAAATAAATCACAATTTTGTGGTTCCTCTGGTTTTACTAAAATACCATAGTTTAACTTTGGTTACTGTATGAAGCTATGGTTAGCCGTTATAAAAATGAAACATGGTTTTCCTACAGAAACCATAGTTTAAATTTGGTATTTTTTAGATACAACATAAACACAAGGTTTACCATGGATACTCCAATATTACTAAATTAAAACCATGGTTAATTTATTGCAAGAAAAGGAAAACGTATTGTGAGGGCATGCAAAACTATTTTAGAAAGGGCTCCATAGGAAGAACATTAGTGTGAGTAGATGACAGTATTTTTTACTTATCCATCACACAGTAGGCACTTTAAAAAAAAATGTTACCCTGGAAAATAGTGCACAGAGAAAAATTATGGATAAATTATTACCCTTATTTCTGAAGGCAAGTTCTTTGCTATTGCCATTTTCAGTTCTGTATGTCACTGAGTTATACCTATATACATCTATTTCTAAAGAGAACTTCATAGTAGACAGCCATCTACTAGGTAGGTTTGATAAAATTGCTTACCAACCTTTTCTGTGTAAAGATATGGCCAATTTTACAACTTGGCTACCATGAAGAAGTAATGTCAACAAACCCTAAAATGTCTGTAAAAGTGATAATTTAAACCACGCCGTGGTCAATAAACTAGGTGCAGACGTTCCTCTCATTAGCAACAAACTAAATGATGAAGTTTCTCAGCTGTTGGCCACACACGGCTACTTCTGGACCTACCAACAGAGTAGGTAAACAGTGTGGCACAGCCATTTCTTTTTACAAATCAAAATTAGCGTGAAGAAATGATACTGCTATCGCTGTAGCTAACTTTAAAACTAGTGTGTTGATGTGTCGTAAATCCAGTGATACTTGACGATTCTCTCTGAGCAATCAGTTATCTATGTCACATTCAGTACCGGCTCGGCTCGCTTAAAAAAAGTACCAGGTAGCATGTACTTTCCACATTGGAAAGCTCCCCAAAAGCAAGCAGAGTCGAGTTCTACCGTGCAGTGGAAAAGCCCCAATAGACAAAGTAGTCCCAGGTATAACCACAAAGGGAATCTGCCAATACAAACAGTTTGTATCCCCACTTTGTGGGTTTATTTTTCATAAACTGTTTGAGTTCACATCTTGCTTTTGATGCAACCATCCAGTGTCATCAAACAGGATTAGACAGGTACTTCCAAACTCACACACACTGTCTCTGAGAAAACAAAATAATAGGAATTGGGGCCGATTGCCATCTTAAATATAAGCTAGTAGTTTGAACATTTGCTAAGTTAATTCAAAAGACCAGGTGTTGGAGCTGTCTGAACACATGGTTGGTTTTTTTCTCAAATAGAAATGTGGCCAAATAAACTATTTTACAGTATCTATTCCTTTTGGCATGAATGCACATCTTAGCACAAATGAACACTTTACTTACCAGTTAGCATGAGTGTATCGTCTCTGTATCTCTCTTCTCATGGCACGTCTGGAAGCAGATACAGGTGTTGCAGGCTGGCAAGGACGTTTTGCTGGTGGCTTTGGAACCCATTCCTCATCTGATGAATAATAAATGTTGAATTACACAAAACGGATTAGGATTCTTGTAATCACGGCAAACTGACATTAATATTTTTTACAAAAATAATGCCATTCAAACTGTCATTCTAAAAATTTGTGTTTAAAAAGAATATGTTTCCTGTCTCTACTCATTCTAGAACATCTCCTCTCTGCACACATTTAGAATGGTATTTTCCACTCTTCACAACACTAATGATAGATCTTATTACAATATTTTTGTATCTAATTTTTTTGTAAGTCCCCCAATAATTATGTAATTCCAGATGCATAAAAACTGAAAAACAAAATATGTAAAAACAAAGTGCAGCAATCGCTGCAATTTTTTAGAAACTTACTGATCTAAATCAAGTTCGAGACCTTCCAAAAACATGTCTTCTGCTTTAGAATCAATGTTGCTTGTAGATTGAAATGTATGCAAATTCTTCAGCAGCTGGAGTAAACAATCTCTGTTCTCTGCGTGGGTGCATGAGGTCACAGCGTTGTCAAGGAGACTGCAGGTGTCAATGTCACAGCGCGAGCTAGTTTGAATCTTCCAATGAGGTGTTCTCACATATGAAATGATGCGATAATTTATGCGAACTATCAACACCCACATATTGCCGTATTTGTAATTTCATTGGTTTCATGTCCTCATAAATTACAACCCTTGAGTGCTATTAGTAGATTTTTTTTAACTGAACAAATTTGTTCCCATGCGCTATTTTCTAAAACTATGAAGCCAGTTTCATTCAGAACTTCAGGGGTGTGATAATTCTGTTCCAGACACTCTACTAAAATGCATTTATAAGGTTTGTTTTATCGACAGGCACGTTAGACGGTCGTCCGCACGTTCACGAGAGAGTCGAGTTCCGGCGTATGATGTTGGCGTAATGTAAGCTCCAGTGAGAAGTGGCGAAAGCGCAGAGGATATAGGAAGTCAGTGAACGCGTGGATGGCCGTTACCGGAAGCCAGTGATTATAGTTTATAAAGTTATAAATATGGATATTTTTCTTACAAAAATGCATTGCTTCACTTCAGAAGGCCGTTATTAACCCCCTGGAGCTGTATGGATTACTTTCTTGATGGATGGATGCGCTTTTTTGGGCTTCAAAATCTAAGGTACCATTCATTCTGATTATAAAGCTTGGAAAAGCCAAGATATTTTTTAATATAACTCCGATTGTGTTTGGCTGAAAGAAGAAAGTCGTAAACAACAAGGATGGCTTGAGGGTGAGTAAATTATGGGTTAATTTGGGAAAGTTTGCTCTCATGATTTTAACAGCATGGAGGTTGCCACAGGTTATTGGAGGAATATTCTTACATTCTATCCAGAATGTTGGATCATTTGATACACTCTCAGTTAGGCTATTTCTTAGTTTTATGTTTGAAAAAGATAACAGTATCAATTTAATTTTCTTTCCATAGGAGAATCAAATCATATCCATGTTATTGGGGTTACATGACAGTCTCAGAAATGTTACTGTTACTCGAACAAATCCTCCATCCCCATCTCACACCAACAATTACAATATATGTCTGTAGGACTGGTGGGTGACCATTGTGATTATGTTCCCTATGCTTTGAATAATAAACATTTTTTTTTTTTTTACATATAATTTCTTAGGACAAGCTACCACTACATAAAACGTTTTGCAGATTTTTTTTTAGACAAATATACTGTACAGCACAGAGCATAAAAATACATAATTTATGTAAATATTTATAATAAACACTTAAATCTTCCCAAACACTCTTACATATTCTGGTCTTTAGAGACCCGGCACTTATATCTATCAAAAATGGATATTCAAAATTCTCAGTTTAAAATTATAATTGCAATATATTTTGATGTTTTATTTTTCATATTTTTCATAACAAATCAGGACAAATCAAGAACAGGATTAATTATTTTCTGGCTCTAACTGGCTGTCAAACACATATTGAGCTATACATAACACATAATCTACACATGTCTAATCTATGTTTAATTTATGTGTAGATTATGTGTATCTTCTCAGGCACTTGTTAAGTCTAAATTGATGCACAACTTACATTATTTCAGTAGTAAACCCAAATGATAATAGTCATATCATACTGTTCATGTGTTGTACTAGCTATAAAGTTTACTTCCATGTTGCTTCTTCAACAAATAACAATGCCAAATGTAAATCAAGTCAATCCCTGAAACAACAGCGCCACCTTGAGTAAGATATAGCACGTATATTATATTTGTGTATATGCATATTTGTGTATATACATAAATACTAATCAGTCAGTATTGTTGATTATTCATTGTTGCACAGAAAGTAAACGTGATCTAGAATTTATTTGAATGAATATAGTTCTCATTTCTCTTGTGAAACACAAAGATAATAAACTTAAATAGATATGAAATAATAATACAAATATAATTTATGGAAGTGCCAAAAAAGTTGCATTTTTTTTGTGTCACTATTTATAAGAGATATATTGAGGAATACTAAAGAGGTGTGGGCACAACTCCAAAACATGAATGCGGTACAGGGGGTGGAATAAGGTCCTGGGTCTCTAAATATCTGAGGTATGCGTTTAAGGGGTAATACATAAATGTATAAATATGAATACATAAATATATATTCAGCACATAACATCACTGTTAGTTAAGTATTCTACATGCCATTTTCCTGAGACTTCTGTATGTACCATTTCTGGTTCTGATGTGTGAGTGCATTCCCCTTCTCCATTACGTGTGCTGTGGATTTTGACTGCAACAAGGTGACAGCTGGGAAGTGAATTAAATAGATGGTACATTGCTGAGGGGTTTGATGGGGTTAATCATTTAAAATAAAATTGTTAATAGAAAACACAGTACATAGATTTTATTAGAAAAAGGTTGAATAAACCAGAATTATGATGTAATGACAGTGAATTTTAGAGTCTGAAATGTTCAACAATCTATAAAGTCAAGTTTTGAATCATTCCACACAGAGTGCATTAAATACTAAAAGTTTGCATTTCTATGTGTTTCCTTATGCTGGTGTGAACTGACCAGAGAGCAGTTGACCCAGCTGATAGAGGCAGGAATGTCGTGGACTGCTATTTCAAACTGCGTAGGTGTAAGCTGTCAGACAGTACAAAGATGACATCTTCAATATGACATTAAGACAAATTTCAGCACAATTTCACATCATGACCTCGATGCACTGATTCATACAATTATCAGTCAAAGACCTAATGCTGGAGTTACACTTGTCCTAGGCATGTGATCTTATTTTGTACTTATATGCAGTATATCATATACAAAATATTAATGCTGTAAATCTTGATGTAATTTTGTTTTTAAGATTGCTTACTGTATATTAATGATGCTTACATTCAGTACTATTGCATTGTAGGAAGCCTCAGAAGTAGAGGACTCTTTATCCAAAGAAGGCGTGTCCAGGAGTGACTGTTACTTAACCCTGTTGGCACCATGATGTGCACAAGGCATGCAATTAGGAGTAGAATATATAATATTAGAGGACCAAATAATCTCTGGTGTGTATCACAATGACATTGGTACATCATATTATCCAAAAATTGGTTCAAATCTTTTTCTTTTTTCTAGGCACATCGATTCGAACCACAAATTAATTGCGTGGAGATTTGTTTCATGGGTGCATTGATGGCTATAGCCGGACTGTTATTTACCTTGAATGCTGTACCAACAACAGAGCATTTACAGTACTTACCTTTATTCAGCAGGGTGTGGCAAGATTAATTTGCCTTATAGAGCCAGAGGGGATAGAGGTCATGAGAACATTGAAGTGGCCAGATACATGATAAACAACCGAGGAAGTGAGAGAGGGAGTTTTATAGTTGGGTGAAGTGTTCACAATCAAAGAATTGAACCTCTTTGGGCTGATGTCAATAGGGTAGTGTCAGATATCTACAGGCAACTTTTCCAGTATATGGATAAGCCTGAGTTCTTGGACTCCACACGTGAAGTCCCCCTATGGGCTTTACATTTTGTGTACCTTAGAAAAAATTGCCAGCAGTGGAACATCATTCTTTAAATTCAAGCTAGTCAATGACACCCTTGGCAGTGTCGTACACGGGTATGTTCTCACAGTCAAATCTGAAACTTCTCACACAGGAAGAAACTGATGAATATGGTATTGACTATTGATGGCCCTGTAGTTCGAGAAGATGCCAATGAGCAATAATAGTTCCAGAAAGACTTCACATTAAATCCTGAAAATGTAACCTGTTCACGCTGACGATGGCAACCACGCCACTGATCACCATGTTGCTGCATGTCTTGATCTCTGTAATGTCCCTGTTGGAAAATGGAAAGAAGCTATACAATAAAAACACATCATCATTCAGAAAGAACAATATAATAAATAGCAGTGTAATAACAGTATAATTTACAGGAATACCATTGTAGACCAGTGTTTCTAATCCCTGGTCCTGGAGGCCCTGCACCACTTTTTTTTATTAAGTCTAATTTAACATGCCTGATTTATCTCATCAGCTTATTAGTGCAGTATTTAAAGACCTGAAATGGGTGTGACAGATACGGGTGACATCCAAAATGTGTACTGTTACAGGGCCTCCATCAACAGGGCTGGGAACCCTTAATCTTGATGTACGACGTGATTTTTACCTTTGCTCTGAAGAATTTGACACAATGTCCTCATAGTCATGTGGTAATTGTATACTTTCGTTGTCACTGATATCACTGTCAAAGAGTACAAAATATTGTCACTCCCTTGAAAAAATAAGGGAGTTTTAGCAACACGTTCCACACAATTACACTAATATATTATTAATATATATTACTAATACTTTAAGTACTAATTACAAAGTTTAGCAAAGTCTACTCCATGAGAGATATAAGAGAGACAATAGTGGATGATTTGGATTTTCACCTGTTAACTCCCCTCATTTAACTGAGAATCTGAGGTTTGAGGTTCATCATTCAATGTCAGCTGAACAGAGCTAGCAGGGGTCACGGAAGATGAAGCAACAGATGGATCCCTGTTTTGTAACACAATGACTGCATCTGGCTGCTCCTCACAAATACTAATGATGACAGTGTTGCCTACAGAACTGAACGTAGCATCTAGTAATTCATTATGAGTATTCTTTAAAAATATATATAAAACAGATTTTAATAATTAAAGGTGATGTACTGATTTTTATTTTAAAATACGTTCTCCAATTCCAGCTATTGTGTGAACAGACTGAACTATAATTAAGCCATTCGTCTGCTGATTTCCACAAAAAAGTGCAAACATTGGCTCTGTGGTGCTTTCAACTTTGCTCTGTTTGTGTGATCCCAATCTGCCCAATATAGCAAAATTGGCTCACCAATAGTGTGAGTTTAAAGCGGGACTACCCTCTTTTCTTTGCATTTCTGTTTGGCATGTCTGGAGTTGTAGAAATTATGTACTTCACTTTTTTCCACAGTGGTTTCACAAACTGAACTGATATATTGATGGGACACCAAATTAAACAAGTGAAATTAAAAGAGTTATGCAAATACACTATAGTTTATAATCATGTAAATGTATCTAATTTACCTAATTTGTAGTCTCGTCTTCATCTATTAGATCACTTGATTGCTGGAGGTAGATGGTCTTATATGAAGATCATATCTGTATCATTTCAGCATGAAAATATTTTAAAATGATTGTAGTTATTGATAACTACAATATGACAACTACAAATTGACATACCCTTATTTGTTCATACTGTTCTATTTGTACTTATACATTTTAAGGGGTCAAGCTACGAAAAAATAATATTTTCCTTGATTTTTGGCATATAGGTCTTTCTACTATAAAAACGTACAGTAAATTTCAGAACTCAAACTTAATCCCCAGTGTATTAACAGGGTGTGAGTGTTATCAGTTTTGCTTAAGATGAACAGTTTAATATATTCAGATGCAATGTTGGATGTGCATTATGTGTAATCCCTGAAATTGAGTTTTATAATGTTGCGGAGCTTGTCTATTCTCTTCCGATTGAGTTTCAAATATGGCGGTGTTTGTGGGGCTGCACGATGTTAGCCAATCATAACAGTAGCCATTTACATTGAAGTTTTAAGGAGGCACTTAGGCAAAAACTGAAAATGATCATATATTACTAAATTATGACTGTTTTAATGCAAAAAAAAACAAACAAAAACATTATCAGTGGATCTCAGGGAAGATAATACAACTATATTAAAAAAAACAGTGTTTCATGACCCCTTTAAGTGCTGACAGAAACATGCAATAGCACAAATACTGAATGTTTACTGGATGTTATCTCACTCTGTCCTGTTCTTCAGTTTTGAATGAAATATGGTCCTCAGGTGTTGTAGGATCTCCACTGTAGTACAATCCTTTTGAAATTGGACCGCAGACACTATATGCCCTTGCTCTGCAAGTGTCCTTCTGCTGGTCCTTGGGACTGTGCAATCTTTGGAAGATAACAGAAGGCAATCATCCCAGAGGAAGTGGACATTTTACAACATCCTCCACCTTTTCCCATGTCTTAATTAACAGAAGCAATGTTTTATTAATGTAACATTATTAATGAAGTAATGGACATTAATGAAGCAATACTACCCTAATGTAATATCTACATTTCACCATAAAACCTTACAAATGTTTGAAATTTTAAATATATTAAAAATAAAATGCTTTGTCAGATCAATTCAATTTGTTTTCAGATACATTAACTAAACATGTTCAATATAGTCACATGGTAAAGCGTGTATAAACCGGGGTGGAAACAAACATAGCACTAGGCAGATTGTACTTGACTGAGACAGTAAGTTTGTTAGTTACTTCCTAATAGTCATGAATGCTATGGAAAGTTGGCATGCTAAACATTGGACATCTGAGATCACAGTATAACGTGCATATTATAGACCAAGTTTGTCACAAGTTATATCAGTATAATGTATATACTGTTAATTAATTTAATCAGACAACATCTGAAGGACATACCTGTTCAGTGACATGTTTACAGAACTGCTTCTGGCTGATCCACAAAAACGGCGGGAAAAATCAAACGCAAGTTGGCAAACATTAGAGGAAGCAGCCGAATTAAAAAGTCTCTGGACCTCGTTTGCTGAAGATCTTTGGTTTTGAGAGTGACTACTTTGAGTGCATTGTCAATGTTCTTAAGTGCCATGGGACTTGAGAGAATATTATTCATAATTCTTCTGGACGCATCAGGGCTGCAAGTCTGCAATGTGACATTTAGCGAAAGTGTCTGTCGTCAGTAGAAATGTGCTTCATTAATGTAACAAGGCTCAGTCAAAACAGAAGCGTTATTTGCATGATAAACATACGTTTATATTGGCAAAACATTATCCATCATTTTATATGCATAAAACACGTCATATGCTGCAGTTTCATTAAGATGGTTCCTTTAATACTGATTTATAAGCTCTCAAGTGCTTGTAATTGTTTGTTTCTTTTTCCTCTAGTTTCTGTAATACTCTGTGTGGGATGTTCTTGGCATTAACGAATATATATATATGTACTGCCAAAATTGGTACTTTGATACACCAAAGTGGTATTCAGCTGAACACAAAGAATATTCAGGACATTACTGATGTACACTCACCTAAAGGATTATTAGGAACACCTGTTCAATTTCTCATTAATGCAATTATCTAATCAACCAATCACATGGCAGTTGCTTCAATGCATTTAGGGGTGTGGTCCTGGTCAAGACAATCTCCTGAACTCCAAACTGAATGTCATAATGGGAAAGAAAGGTGATTTAAGCAATTTTGAGCGTGGCATGGTTGTTGGTGCCAGACAGGCCGGTCTGAGTATTTCACAATCTGCTCAGTTACTGGAATTTTCACGCACAACCATTTCTAGGGTTTACAAAGAATGGTGTGAAAAGGGAAAAACATCCAGTATGAGGCAGTCCTGTGGGCGAAAATGCCTTGTTGATGCTAGAGGTCAGAGGAGAATGGGCCGACTGATTCAAGCTGATAGAAGAGCAACTTTGCCTGAAATAACCACTCGTTACAACCGAGGTATGCAGCAAAGCATTTGTGAAGCCACAACACGCACAACCTTGAGGTGGATGGGCTACAACAGCAGAAGACCCCACCGGGTACCACTCATCTCCACTACAAATAGGAAAAAGAGGCTACAATTTGCAAGAGCTCCCCAAAATTGGACAGTTGAAGACTGGAAAAATGTTGCCTGGTCTGATGAGTCTCGATTTCTGTTGAGACATTCAGATGGTAGAGTCAGAATTTGGCGTAAACAGAATGAGAACATGGATCCATCATGCCTTGTTACCACTGTGCAGGCTGGTGGTGGTGGTGTAATGGTGTGGGGGATGTTTTCTTGGCACACTTTAGGCCCCTTAGTGCCAATTGGGCATCGTTTAAATGCCACGGCCTACCTGAGCATTGTTTCTGACCATGTCCATCCCTTTATGGCCACCATGTACCCATCCTCTGATGGCTACTTCCAGCAGGATAATGCACCATGTCACAAAGCTCGAATCATTTCAAATTGGTTTCTTGAACATGACAATGAGTTCACTGTACTAAAATGGCCCCCACAGTCACCAGATCTCAACCCAATAGAGCATCTTTGGGATGTGGTGGAACGGGAGCTTCGTGCCCTGGATGTGCATCCCACAAATCTCCATCAACTGCAAGATGCTATCCTATCAATATGGGCCAATATTTCTAAAGAATGCTTTCAGCACCTTGTTGAATCAATGCCACGTAGAATTAAGGCAGTTCTGAAGGCGAAAGGGGGTCAAACACAGTATTAGTATGGTGTTCCTAATAATCCTTTAGGTGAGTGTAAAAAACAGCACCATCACTATTTGAAAAAGTAATTTTTAATCAAATCTAGACAGGCACCATTTCCATCAGTCATCTTTGGTACTAGAAAATAATTTGCCATTATATCAAACATAGTTGAAAGCTATTTGGTTCTTTAAATGAAGCTTAACATTGTCTTTGTGTTTGTTTTTGAGTTGCCACAGTATGCAATAGACTGTTATATCTTAAGGTTAATATTATGTCACAAATGGCAAAATAGAAACAGCTTTCCCTAGAAACACATCAGACAATCATTGTTTTGAGGAATGAAGGTTATTGCTTGAATAGGCCACATCTATGGCAAGTGCTACAGGAAGCGTGGGGTGAAATGTCACCTGATTATCTGGACAAACTGACAGCTAAAATGCCAAGGATCTGCAAAGCTGTCATTGCTGCACATGGAGGATTTTGGATGAGAACTATCTGAAAATAATTTTTTACGTTATTAGTGTGCTGGCAATACATCGTGATCAGATGAATGCCACGTTGGTGAATAAATGTACCAAAATCTGTACATTATTCCAATCTTTTGACTGCCAGTGTGTAGGCTTATATATAATAATTAAAAAAAAATATATATATATATGTATATAATATATAATTGAACTATAGGCTAAATTTCTCTCGCGTGGATTCACTTTCTCTCGCGCACTTAAGGTCTCTTTGGCAGACAATCGGTCTATCTCGCAGAGTCTTTCGATCGCTCGCGCGCACGCTGGCTCTCTCGCGCGGTTGGCGTTGGTTCAGTTCAGTCAATCTCGCGCATACAATTCTTCTCACGGACGCACTGGGACTTTCTCGCGCATGTCCAAACTCTCTCGCACCTTTCACTTCACTTTTGTCCCGTATCGTGCCTCATACATCATCAGCCAGTGAGCGAGGGAGAGAGTGAGAGAGAATGGAGCTCCCTGTGGGTGAGCCGGACACTGATGCGCTCTGAGTGTTAGACCGCAGACCGGGGCGAGACACTGTAGACGAGAAGCTCTGCGAAGAGCTGCATTCAAGACTGTTATTTATCAAAGAGGACAAGCTGTGAGGAAAGTGGCGCGAAACGTTCCCTATAAAGAGAAGACAGAATAAATCAGCGCTCCTAACTTTGAAGGACCGCAGTGAGTGCGCATCATTGCCTGTCACCCCTCACATCTCTGAAGGTATTCTCACCGACTCCAGCGATGCGACCCGGACTGCTGCTGCTGATCTCCGGGCTCATCGGGTTAGGTAAGAGAGGTTGTTCTTTTACTCCATGCATGCACATTCACCTGTCGGCTACTTCAGAAGGAGGGAAAAGTGCGCAGAGTGCCTGTACACATTACTTATCTGCGTTCCTTTTAATTACAACGTGTTTATTTGTGAATGATAAATATAACTATCATATGGATTAAATGAATACGCTATTTCTGCATGTACGTGGAGGCGCTTGTGTCAGATTTTTTGTACTGTACAGATTTGCGCACATCGCTTACACTGTTATGAACACGAGACAGATGCCAATACTGCTAAAAGACACTCAAACATACAAGGTGCATCTGAAGAATAAACCAGTGTTCTATATCTCTTTTGTGTGCGCACACATAATCGCATGAGTAAATACTGCATGGATTGAGCATACAGACCTGATCATTATTTTATTAGTGCAGTCATCACTTTGCAACTTATCATAGTTTTAGACATTATCAGTAGCATAACTTTCTATGCTGCCCCTCAATTATTTGGAGATGCATTGTGTTGCCTTGCCTCTTTCTTTTATTCTTCTGCACTTGATATCTGCCAGAAAATCCAAGGTATTTCATCTTTGGTGACCTAAGCTTTTCAGGTGTATCTAAAAATCTCTGCCACTTCTGCACCTTCTGGTAACCTATTTCGATTCTGTGATATTTGATTGTGTGAGCCTGAAATAACCTGAAGATGAAGCCCTTAAACACTCACATTTAAGGTCCTGCATGGGCCAAACTCCTCATTTGAATCTGAAACTGGCAATAAAGCCTCCGGTATGGCTCCCACTTGCACACTTCAGCGAATGAACATCTAATCTCAAGAGGCTTTCTGTTTTATTACTGCTTTTTATGAGTCTGTGTGCCAAGATGTTAAGCCTTACGGGGCTCGGTTTCTTTTTTTTCTTTCTTTACCTTGTGTGAGTCTTGAGAGGGAGTGCTTTGCCATCACTCTGAAAATCATTTTTTATGACTCAAGAGGAACCACTGACAGGATTTGTGCTGCAGAGTTGTGTTTACGCCATATGCACAGTGTTGCACTTCAGTGGCTCCAAACTTCCGAGTTTACACACTGATGATAAACTGCAGCCCCCTCCTGTTCCCATCCGTACTTAAAGTTTGTGTTGCATTGCAGCCTCTCACCTCAGCTGAAAATGAAGAAACATTTCATAGACAGTTTACAAAACTATACATTAAATTAACAATCAGCTCCTCCCAGTCTACTACACGAGAGATTAATCTGAGTAACAGCTATTATACTTGCCATCAGTGAAGCTGTTCCTCTGACAAGCATATTTTGGTGAGATTAGATGCTATCAGGTGAACACAACTGAACTGTCTGTGTTTGTTCCAGCCCCTGGGGACGCTTTTAACCAGAGCCAACTCTTGTGTTACAAATGAACGCAGGGTTTATTTTGCATCTCCTGACAGTTGAATCGGAGTGCTGTGGCCGGGAAACAGAAGGAGAGGAAAAGTCGATGCAATCTGACACCCTTTATCTGCGACGTGGCCCCACTGCCTCCCCAGCAGTGAGGGGGAGCAGCAGATCTTTCCCCTGCAGCGACAGGAACAATCTAATTTGTGCTTGGCCCAGACTCCACTTATAGCTCTTACCCAACAAGGAGCAGCCAAGGACCCCATGAAAGGGACCCTCGGGCTGACTGGCTCAGAGAGATTCAAGAGTGGTCGTCGTAGCAAGTTCAGAAACAAGCTCTTCTTTTAAAATGTCACTTTGAATTAATCACCAAGGTTTAATATCAGCAATGCCTCCTGCGTACACATCACACATTTCAATAATCTCTGAGCCGCAGCGTTGAACTGAGCTAATATTGAATTCACTCACTCACTCACTCACTCACTCACTCCACAACTTCCAGATTGCTGCAGAGGCATCATGTTTCCTCTTTAACTGTCATAAACACCATCAGCATTGTCAGCAGTGGTTTGCCGCCGTGGGGGCAGTAGAGCACTGCATGGGTTTGTGCAGCCTACACTCTGCCATACAAGATGCTGTCAACGCTAGCTAACAATTATATTGCAATCAGAGCTTGTCTTTCATAAAATGTACTGTGGAGTCATCTCAGCTGTTGTTTTACAAACACCCTTTGCCTTTGTGCAGATGTCTTTTAGACATTGTGAGGATTGCCTACATTTGTGTAGGCTAAACAGCTTGAAGAGAAGCTGTGGCATTATGATCATGCTGGAAACCAGCATTTTGCATTGTGTTAATTTAAGATGTTATTTTTTTCACATTTAATTTAGGAATGCTCCAATCAATCAATTTATTTTTGTGGTAATCATACCACAAACTTCGTTGATCTTAACATATATTGAACCTGGAATATTAATTTAACTACCGAATAAAGTTTGTTTGGCCAATGATCCCTCACACCCCTGATACCCTTTATGGTAACCAATGTGAACGCTTTATGTGATCTTGCAAAATTGTGATACCAGTGATCAAATCATAAGATGTTATACCAATCAGTGGATGATCATTAAGAGCGCCACTAATTTAAGTAATAATTTACATAATTAGACTCCAAAGGCCTTATGTTTTTTCACCTTGATACTGAAAATACTGATGTTCATGAAGCAAACTCATGTTGTTCATTTATGCTTTCAAGTACAGCTTGCCTAAACATTCAAGATGCAGGGCTTTATATCTCTCTGTTGAGAGAAGCTTAAATTTTCACCCACCTCGCTCTTTTATTTCACACATCTTTGAACTCTCCACTGCCTCAAAGCTGCATTTAAGCTCTTGGTCTTGAAGAGAGCTGGTTTTTGCTCGGCCTGAAATTTGGTATTTAAGTGTAATCTTCTCTCTGAAGCAGCCAGGTAAACACCAATTTTCATCCTTCTTGCTGTCCGGCTGAAAATGTTGTCTTGACTCGGGATGGGTCAGATCAGGAATGAGGCAGAGTACGGTCCTGACGTCTGCTCGGTCCATTACAGATGAGGTTAGCCTGCATATGCTCTCTCCTCTATTTGTTTTTATGTAATTTGATTGGAAGCAGACAGAGACAGATTAGTTCATCACAGCTCAGAAAGGGAGGAGATAGAGAGAGCTAGCTGTGACCAGGATACATGGGCAACCATCACGAAGCAAATGAAAATCCAGGCACTCAGGAAAGGCTATTTCTCATTGGCCATCGATTTTTCGGTTTTATTTGTGATTCTACCACGTGCACATGCCTTAGCCTCATAACAGTACTGACGGTATGGAGTATAAAGGAAGTGTTGCTGTACTTGTCTCCGGGTTAATTAGATCACATCAAAGCTTGAAGGCCGTCACATTCTTAAAAGTCACTTAACACCTTCCACCAAAGTTTCTTTCTCTCACCCACACTGGAGCATTGACAGGCCTAATATGATCTAAGCAGGTAATAACAAAGTAATTTCTTGACATGTTTGTATATGAGCAATCCCGTGTGGGTGTGCTAGAGGGTCCTTGCTGTGTGTGTGAGTGGCAGTTTGTCTGTGTGTTTATGAGCTTATTTTTCCTCTTATCTGACTATCAATCATTTGATAATTTATTTCGTGCTCTCATTTGCTGAAGGGGTAGTTTGAAAAAACATCAGCATCATTTTATTCTTTCACTATATTGCAGCTATGAATCAATATGACACTGCCACATATTTGCTCTGTATTGCGAACAGTTGTTAGGTTGTTCCTCCTGACAGACTCTGAGATATAGACGTATGCACGCCTGGTAAATTTAGCATGGGATGGAGTGCAGAAGATGGATTTTGTGTTGTCGGACGTGAAACGCTTAGTAGAATTGAACAGATGATCTGATAAAGGCTTTGTTTCGGCAGGACGTTTTTTTTGCCATGGACAATCGCACACCTGAATTGACATGTCTGTCTCCCCTGAATCCCTGTGTCTGGTGGCATCATAAAGAGAGTCTGTTTACTGCAGCACGGATCAGTGCCACAATACGAGCATAAGCTTGGCTTATTTAAATGCAAATCAATCTTCTGACTGAAAAACAGCAATTTAGGGCAGGGTTACAGTCCTCTTAACTTCAAATAATTCTGTGTATGTTTTTCTCTCGTAACAATGCATCCTTTACAGGCCGCCATGAGTTTAACTTCTAAACCCGTGTATTGCTTTGTGGTCACATTTCTTATGAGAGGATGACGGTGCACTTTGGAGTGACCAATATCAGAGCATAAGATGCTTTGCATTTTACAGAGGAAGGCATCTATCTGGGTGTTGTGTGATCTGAACCCCGTGAGGCACGGTTAATACTTCATTATTTTGTGCTAGTATACCAAATGCTTTGATGGCATCTTTTGATGGGAACTGCAAGCAGTCGCCACGGGAGCTTATAATAATTGTTCACAGCATGATTCTCTATGTTGCCTCTTCGTTCAAGGCAAATCTGAAAAAACCTATTGCTTTAAGCTTTTCCGATGAAGAACCTTTAATAATGTTCTTTTTGAAAGACGCCCAACAACACCAAAGTTTACCCTCCAGAGAGGCGGATATAGCTTCGTTCTCTTGTGTTTAGTGTCTGCAGTGGTCAGGTCTCAAAATCTTTCACTAAAAATGAATTCTTTTCCACAAGTTTGAAACAATGGGAATTACCAAGGGTTTATGGGCTTACAGAAGACTTCTAATGCGTTTGAGCAGTTCTTGAATGTCCAATTTACAAGTTGTAGGGGTATAAACATAGTTGATTATTAACTTGTCCAATTGTGTGAACCTCAAGGCTGTTGATGTTTTAGTAAATTTGTTTCCTACCAAGTTCTTCTGACATTCATAAAAATTTTGCAGGACAAAGATCTATCCATGAGACCATATTTAGCTAAATTTGATAATTTCATCCATCCTCTAATAGGTCTCATAGAATCACCGTACTTGTAAGGGTATTCAGATGGGCAAGGAGGAGGCGAGAACCGGCTTGTCAATATAAATAATGTTTAATTAAACTCAAAACAAAAAGCACAAACATAAACACACACATGACGGACATGCCTGTAATTCTCTCTCTTTCGAACTGTCCTTACCGGCTGCCTTTATCCCTCGCGCAACCCATCAGGCGGATCGGGGACCGGCGTGGGACATTCCAGCCCGGTCCCCCCCCTCCGCTCTACAGTCCTCCCGGCGTTACCTCAGGCCGGGCTGGAGGAGACAGGAGGGGAAAAACAACAACAACAAAAAAAACAAAATAGGTGAGGGAAAAGGCCAAAACGGTGCGACAGAGAGAAAGGAGAGAGAGAAGAAGCTCACTCACCGGTTCTCTGATGTGCCGTTGCGTGGTCCTCGAGCCCTCCTCCACACTCTTCGGTGGATGACAGCCGCTCCTCCCCGGGCGGACCGGAGTCAAACCTCCGACCCCCAGTGAACCGAACGCCCCTCCGCTTTTCTGGCGGCACATGGGGACATTCCTCCGCCCCTGGCAGCGGCCCTACCACTCCAGGCGATCGGGGAGTTACTTCCCTCCTCCCCTCGCGGACGGCGGTCTTCCCTCAACCCCTCCGCATTTCTGGGGAATGGCAGGGCACTCCTCCGCCCCTGGCAGCGGCTCCATCGCTCCAGATGGTTGAGGAATCCAGTCCCCACTCACCCCGTGGACGACGCCCGTTCCCCACGTCTGGGCGGTCTGGCTACTCCGTCACCTGGTAGATGGCAGCGGCGCTCCCCGGGTGGACAGCAGTGTCGAGGACTCTGCGACAGGCATCCCTCCTCCTCCCCGGTTTTCGGCACCTATGTAAGGGTATTCAGATGGGCAAGGAGGAGGCGAGAACCGGCTTGCCGTTATAAATAATGTTTAATTAAACTCAAAACAAAAAGCACAAACATCCACCAACACATGACGGACATGCCCGTAATTCTCTCTCTTTCGAACCATCGTCACTGGCCGCCTTTATCCCTCGCGTGCCCCATCAGGCCGATTGGGGACCGGGCGTGTGACATTCCAGCCCGGCCCCACCCCCCCCTCCACTCCACATTACTATACCTACATTTTTGCTAATTATTTTTGTGTGGCTCATGTATGTACCATGGCACTTTCCTGGTGAAATGAACACTAAAAATGTTTTATATCATAATCGGGGAAAATGGCAACAACAAAGAACTTACTTTGATCAGATTTGAATAACGAGACTGAGCTGAATTCGGCAGCATCCATCCATCCATTTTATCTTATATAGGTCTGCATGGTGAGCTCAGGAGCACAAACTTTCTTAATTTCAAAGTGCGCTTTCTTCCCCTTCAATCTCGTGTGCTCCGCTCTGTGTCTATTCTGAGAAGGTTTGTGTAATATGAGATGAATATTAATATAGTAATGATAATTGATTCTTAAATTCCATAATCGATGCATCTAAATTTCTTTGATAGATAAATGCATCAATGCATTTTTACACCCCTAGTTTTAACATCTGCATTACATAACCAACAACATTAAGAAGCTTATTCATGTGTGATCAAATTGTAGAGTAGCTCGACTGATCACTGCACTTGCGATGCAGAGGACCGGGGTACGAGTCCTGAAGAGCACACGATATGCCATTGTGTCGTGAGTCAAAAGTGTCACAAATGCACTGAAAACTGAACTGGTTGCTTCAACAATTATGCTTTTCATATTTGCTTTTTAATTATGCTATAAATTATATTTAGCTTTAAGGTTTAGGGTAGGCGGGGCTGCATTCAACATCTCCGTTGAATGCATTTGGCACAAATGGCACAGCCTTTCTGTGGGCCCTCCTCCAGTTTGGACAGGCCCCCCCTCAAGCCCGGGCCTGGGACATAAGGTCCAGTTGTCTCCTCTTATTGGCAGCACTGATGGTAGGGATTTTAAATTCGATAATCACGTAATTATCATGAGAACAGCCTCATCTTGACTCTTCACAAAAGGGTGTAAAGAAAAGATTGCATTTATCAGAGTCACCTGTCTAAGTGTTTGCCTGTGATTCAACTCTAAACCTGGAAAATACACAGAACAACTGAGCAACTTCTGTTCAGCACAGGTCAGCCATTCTTTTTTTTTCCAGAACAGTAATCGAGGCCATCTGTACATTAAGAAGAGCTCGTTTTGAATGGCTGCATCAATTGCTGTGGTGCCATGATTTAATAAAGGAGAACGCTGATTCAATCAGCAGCACCCACAGCTCTGAAACATCCGCAGAAAATCACACATGAAGCGCAGACACATCCGTCCGGCACGCCTGCTTGGCTGCAGACCAAATCTAAATGGTTCAGCTTGAGTGAATTGACTCTCATACCTTGAGTGTGCCCCCCCCCGCCCCACCCCCAAATATATTTTTTAATAACCCAGCTTCTTTTAATCTCAGCTACATCCCACAAATGAATGGAGCAACACAGGACACAGGAGCAAGCAAAAGTAAGATTCTGTTAAGATCCTGTCTGTCAGTTAAGCAGGGAATGGGCTGATAAACAGAAAATCTGTGAGCTTAGTGCAGTTTATTTTCACCTTATCATTACTGATAATAGCACCACAGAGGGGTGTGTAATGAAGAATGACTGGGCTGTAATCTTATAAAAGCCATAAAGTCAGATCAGATAGCATGCACACACACTTGGAGAGCAGTGTTTTTTTAAAAGTAGCCAGTAGGCTGAACCCTGTCTTCTTAAGTGCGCTTTGAAAATGATGCGTCTGTCGAATGGCATCGCTTTAGGTTCAGCAGAGCAGGTAAGACTGAACTAAAGGCGTGAGTATGTCTGACAGCTTTTCAGGACTGAAAGCTCTATTTCTCCATTTCCTGTTTGAAAGCCCTTTTTTTTTCTTTTTGATTGCTAGAAAAAGATGAAACAAGGTTGAAATTTAAAGAATGACAGGCAAAGCTCAACTTTGACAGAGTTTGATTATTTTTGAGAAAAAAGGCTCCTACAGCATTTAGATAACAACATTTTTTCCTGCAAGATCATTAACAATAACTCAAGTTTATGTGTAGAAATATACAGCAGAAACAACAAAGAGAACTGAAGACTGTCGCCATAATTCTGAAACATCAATATTTATTGACAACCTCAGAGTCCAGCTGACCTCTGTTAAATGGAAAGGTAATAATTTCTTCAAAGCTTCATATAGAGCAGAATGCTTCTGAAATGTTTCCCTGTGGGCTGCTAATACTCCTTTAACTTCGCTACTGAAGAGATTTCTCCAAAGAACTGGGAGAAGAATAGGTTGTTACTTAAAATGTTTATACTTGCTTCACCAATTTCTGACAAAAAAGAATAATACGAACCTCGCCATGAATTATTGTGCATCTGAGAGTGTCTTGGCAGAAAATTTGCATTACCGTGAATTCACTATCATGAGGCTTGACTATATGTGCTTGTTTGTGATCCATTTAAGTATGAATGTATTATTCAAGAAAGCAAAAGAAAGCCATTTTTAGGCACTTTAAATGGTTTTACACAAATAAACACTTTAGAAAACAAAACTAGGCAGCCAGGTTCATCCCACAGGCACTGATAAGGAATAAATACATAATTAACAGGCTCTCCATCAGAGGTCCTTGCATGAACACCATCTAATGCTCTGAGCAGACAGAATAGTGTGACACCATCTACACTTAATAAAGATCAAGGTCCCAGAGGATATGATTAATGTAGGTGGCCTCATAGCGCTTACCGCTTTCTAAATCAGAGGAGATACTTAATATATCCTGCTATTTTTCTTTCATTTATTGTCATTTCTACACCACCAGCAATTTTTGAAACATCTGTAAAGCTCCATCTCAGGGACATGCATCAGTGTGAAGGTTGCTCAGAGTCTGGCTAAATCATATTTTGCTCCGAAAGCACAATCTCACAGCAAAATACATTTTTCAGGTAGAGGAGTATGGCGGTTGCTCTCTTTTCTGCACTGGCTAATCCAGAGCCTTTTCTGGTCAGGAAACTTCAGGGTGTTTTAACTTGATGCTGCATTCTCTGTGCTAGAGTCAGCACTGAATCCCTGCAGCTCCTGACTGCTTGCAGCCCATAAATGTGTTCTTGCTGAATTCATATGGAGGTCGGCTGAATGGAGAGTATTGCTGAGCTGTGTGGTTGTACCGGGCATTTGGTCCTGTTTCTGGCCCTTGGGTTTCCACGTCCTGGACATAATGTTTTAGATAACGGGAGCTGGTTTGGTAAATAGCATAGATGGACTGCTGTGTTCAAACTTCCCTAATGGGATTCTGGTGTAAATTATCTTCTGGGAGGCAAAGATGGCAGCAGACAAGAAAGTAGGGAGAAAAGACTGATGGCTTCAGTTTTCTACACTTAAATGTTTCCTTTAAATGGGACTAAAGGTGTGAAAACATTCTAAACAGCAAATAAAACCCAGAGAGTCCATTAGATTGTCGTTCACATCTTTGGACTTTCATTTTATGCATTTTCTCTCCGTGAAGACATTATCATATATCTGTCATCACTCCTGATGTCATATTGAGCTGAAAAATACAGAAACACATTCCTCACTGAGTGTATGAAGACCCACACCTTCTGTCTTTTCGAACTCATTATGTTACTCTCATTTGCACAAAAAAAACATTCACAGAAACGTAGTTTTAAGATACAAACAGTCTTTGAGGAGTGATAGCACACTGCTCAGAGGTTGCACTTTTATACAATGTATGAAAAATTATTTTATACAATGGGTTTTTTCTTTTCTTTTGTTTTTAGGGAAAGAATAGGCTACATCCATATGGTAAAGCCAAGTTGTTATTCAAAGATAATCTTAATGTTATTCAATGGCAAGCAAGACAGGTGTCAACGTCAATGACCCTGCATAACCAATCATAACATCAAGTCTTAATCTGATCTCTTGTAAAACTCTAGACCAAGGGTTTTCAAAATGTGGACAACAAATATTTTTTATTTTAGTAAAGATAAAAAAATTACATATCTCTCTCTTATATAACACTGTCCGGACTGAATAAATATACAGTCTATATATATATCATTCTTTATCTTTGGTTCAACCACACACAACTAAAAGCACTACTGCAAATATAGTGTACATGTAGTGTAGTGAAACGTTCTCGTAAAAATGTAAATTCTGTATTTATTTACCCTAATGTCACTCCATATGGTCATATGGTATGAGTTTATTACATGGAAAACAAAATGTAAATAAATAAAACAAAGTCTTTATAGGGTTTATTTTTTATAATTCATGTGAGTACTGACTTTGGTCTGTCAAGCTCGAAAAACACTTTGCCTTTTTAGCAGGGATAAAAGCCAATTATTGAATTTTGCAAACATAATGTTGTCTTTATAACACACTGTACGTATTCAATGGAAAGGAGGAGGCGAGAACCGGCTTGACAATATAAATATTGGTTTTAATGATAAACTTAAAAAGACACAAACACACGCATGACGGACATGTCCGTAAACTATGTCTCTCTCGCACCACCGTCTGCCATCGGCCTTTATCCCTCTCGGAGGCTTAATTAGCCTGATAAGGGACCAGGTGTGTATAATCATGACCCGGCCCTGCCCTCCGCCCTGCCACATTCCTCCCTCGTTCTCTCAGGCTGGGGAGCCCCCGGCCTGACATACAGACACCCCCCACCCTTTCCCTGGGGGAGGGCGTATTTTAAGCCTAGTCTGCCGGCAGGTCATCCCCATCTACCTGGAAGAGGGAGGGGACAAGGGGAGGGAAACAGAAATAATTAAAATGGGTGGGTACTTCCTGTAACAGTGTAGTACCCCCTCAAAAACACACAAATTTAAACGAGAGGGAAAAGGCCAACGCAGAGCAGCAGTGAGAGAGAGAGAGAGGAGAGAGAGATGAAAAAAAAACCTACTCGCCGGTTCTCCGATACACCGTCGCATGGTCCTCGATCATTTCTCCATCCTCTCAGCCGCTTCTCCCTGGGCGGACCGGAGTCAGACTCACGATCCCCGGCAGTCAGAATGCCCCTCCGTGTTTTCGGTGACTTGTGGGGACACTCCTCCGCCCCTGGCAGCGGCCCTACCGCTCCAGGCGGTCGGGGAACACTTCCCTCCTCCCCTCGCGGACGGCGGTCTTCCTCCAACCCCTCCGCGTTTCTGGGGCCTGATTAGGGACCGGGTGTGTGTAATCACGACCCGGCCCCGCCCTCCGCCCTGCCACACACACTTACTATTTTTCTCACACACACATATCAGAGGTGGGTAGTAATGTGCTACATTTACTCCATTACATTTACTTGAGTAACATTTTGAGTAGGTTTAAAAGTAAGAAGTTAATTTCAAATTTTTTTTTTTTACTTTTACTACTTTACAATGGCCGGCGTTCCTGTCATTAAATTACTTGGTTTCATTTTAGTTAATGTGTAGAGATTTTTCAAGATTATAATTTCAGCTTCAATTTAATGCAGCATGCTAAGGTAAGTCTTGGCTCTAATGCTAACGCGGGCTTTTCTGTGTAATGAGATGAGTCATTTTCAGGGTGATAATGCAACTGGGCTCTTATGACATCAGTTTTTAAATGTAAATTTTTAAATCAGTGCAGCAATATATCAGTATGCTTTGTCCCACATCCCGCATGTCATGAGCAGTATTTACGCATTTACTGGAAACTGTTACTGCTACGTCGGGCAGATTTACTGTATAAATCCATGAAAACATTCAAGTTAAGTGTAAATACCTTTTGCTCTGCCATTCGCGTGATTGACTGTTGGAGCGCGAACAGACAGCATTTCTGCGTGCACAGCTAGGTGTGCAGTGTGAAGAGAGTGGCTATGTCCGAAATCGTTCACTCATTCAGTCATTCACTAATTCCTATATAGTGAATGGCAGTGTATGCAATATATCTCAGCAGTGAGTGAATGAAATGAGTGAGTGAATTTGGACGCTAATACATTCAGCATGAAATAAAACATTGCTGGATTGAAGGAAGCAGTAAACTCCCAGCTCGTACGTCTTCCCCGTGGTGGTTTGTGGGCAATTAACCGTTGTCGAGTGTACATCAAATATACAGAACTAGGCGGTACTGCTGTTCAGAACTAATGATCTAAATTCTTTCAACACTGAAAACTGTAACCACACTGAAATAAGAATAAACACAGGACTTTAAAAGCTATGAAATAGCAAATGAAGGCATTAATAAAGCATGATCTTGCTTTGGTTTATATTTCAGCAATATATATGTAATGTCCTTGTGGGACATTTTCATGTTTTCACTGTAATAATTACTAGAAATGTTTCCAAAATTCTCTTCTTATTGACAAATTCATTCAGGTCTGACAAGAGCCCTTAAAGAGATACTTCACTCAAATTTTTTTTATTCTCATTATTTACTCACCCTCATGACATCCCAGTTGTGTATGACTTTCTTTCTTCACCAGAACACATTTGAAGAAAAATAGAAAAAAGGTCCTTAAAATGCAAGTGAATGGCGATTTCTCTTATAAAGGTTTAAGTACTTTTATAAACTCTAAATCATGCTTCTGTGTGACGTAATCGCATAGGCATTTGAAAAACACGAGAACTGATGCATGTGCGTCACAGCCAGAAGAGCAGCTCTGTTTACAAATGAGAAGGAGGAATGCTGTATAGTAGCTTGGTTGATTTTGGTTTAGATCTGTTATTATCTGTTTCTTTGCTCACAACAGTGCGTTTGTGATGTCTCAACTGAGTGGAGAACGTGATATTAACTCGGTATACCATGGCAACATGAACACATCACACGAGAGACCGCTTGGACTCTACCATCTCCTGAAGTGTTGCATCGTAGTATCGCTTTATAAAACATTAATTTAACAGCTGGAGTCGTATTGATGACTATCCCTTTAAGTACACAAGTTTTGGAGATGCCATTATTCAATTCAACTGAGAGAATGAGTTTACTTAATCAACTGAGTTGAATCAACTTTGTATGGTTTTCAGTGCAGCATAAAGGGCTATATTTACATTACATTTTAAATCTGCCTTTATATTTCCCTCACAAGGGGATTATTGTATTTGGGGTACCTTTAAGGTATGAAAACCCCCAGCATTAGACACATGTAACATTGCTGATTTTTTTCTTCCTTTAGAGAAGAATCTATTACTGTCTTGGAGAAATAGTTGTGATTTTAAAGAATCACCAAAATGGGGGGATTCATTTGTTCCTTTTTACAAACTGCTGTCCTGGACTGAAATGAGAAGGTCACAGCTCAGTCTCTGTGGCAGATACGTGGGACTCGAGCCCATGGCAAGGTTGTTTTGGACCCCAGTGAAGTTTCCCCCAGTTGCCTGTGATGTAAGTAGGGCAAACTCCAGATCCCTCAGAAGCTCTGTGTTGTTTTAATACCGCTAGTGTCCAGAGCGTCTGCGAGATGGAGGCCATTGATGGAGTAACCGCTCCTGCAGAGGGCAAACAAGGAGATATGACACTCCGCTGTGATGGGTCTTTAATGCCGGATAGCAAGAGGACACTAGAGACCTGTGTATTTGTGTGTGTGTGTGTTACTTACTCTTGGATTTTAGGGGTGTGAAAGAGTAAGAATTTTGGCATAGGTGCGAAAAAAAGAGTGGAGACAGCATTTAATTTAGCTTGTCAGTTGTCACGGGTCAAGCTGAAGGGAAAACATCTCCTGTGGCTAACGGAGCTGATGTGAATAGAAGCTCTTAGAGAAAGAAAGATAGATAGATAGAGAGAGAGAGAGAGAGAGAGAGAGAGAGAGAGTCCATCCATGTGTCGACTGGACTGTCTGAGAAATTGTGCATTTACGATGAAAGAAGAGTCAAAAACATATAGTTAAAGCCCAGGATGTCAAACTCGCCATCGCACTTGGTCTTTCACCGTCTGGACAACAATGTGTGAACTCAAGGCAGATAGCCTTGCTTCACCCCCTATGGAAACACCAAGCCTGTCAAGACATTTAAATGTGAAGCAATTTGACGTGACAGAAAGGTTCAGACATATGCTTCCTTTGAAATCATTGACAGACAAATGTCTTTGAAAATCACATGTCATTCAGGGCTTCTAGAGCTTCTAGGTGATTTGAAAATCTCTCCCTCTGTAAAACTCAGACATAGTCTCACGCTCGTTCTGCATTACCCCTTTACCCCACTAATTCGTGCCTTTCTAATCTCTCCTTATGGGGCCGTGCATATTGACTTGCGGTGTGTTTGGAAGATTGAAGAGGAGTGCAGGGATGGAGCATTGACTCTTTTTTTTGATGGTGCTGTTGCTCTTTCTTTAACCCATCTGCCCTGATTGTGTCTCTTTTTGCCTGAGATGCTGGCCTGAGAGAATGTCTTCATTGCTGAATTATAGGGAAGCATTAACCATCCAATTTCTCTTTCTCACACATGCGTGCTCACCACTGACTTCCGAGATATATTAGTGGTTTTTTTTTCTTTTGCAATTGTATTTTTGGCCTTTTAGCCATATTTCTTGCATTAGTATGGGGGGGAGTGGATCAGATTCTATTTGAAATTTTGTAGCCCACATGAGTGCCAATGTAAGAAGATTAAGATGTTTATGATCAGCCGCATTAGTTCCTCTCAAAAAGCAAACGTATGCAAAAACATATTCGGTTAGAAGGAACACAAAAGTAGTTATTGGGTTGAATGTTACACTCAGTCACTAATTGCTTTCATCGTATGGGAAGAAGAATCAATGGAAATGAATGGTGACTGAAGCTAGCATTCGGTCGAACATTTCCTTTTGTGTTCCACAGATGAATGAAAGTCATTACGATTTGGAACAACATTGGGGAGAGTGAATGATGACAGAATTTTCAGTTCCAGTTCTATTCCTTTTTTCTCGTCATGACAACGTTACAACATTATTGTGAGAGTGTGGGTGGGATTGTTGAGTTGTCACACTGCTCTAAGATATCCCTAGAGCGTTTTAATGCTACAGGGCAAACCTCAGTGGTTGACTTCATTTCGGTGCTCTATATCACAGGATTGCCTTAAGTCTTTTTGCATTTACAAATCCCTTCTTGTCCCAACACTTGCCATCAGAATGCCTATAAAAAAAGTACATATGTTGGATTCATGACAATTACTTCTGCAAAAGGAGGAGACAGCTACAAAACTACTAAACCATAAATTGTTCTATGAAGCAGTATATCTCACTAGCCTAACCTTAAGATGTTTACCATTTAAATGTGTGTAGAATTCAACTAATGTGTGTTTTAGGGTTGCAACAGTGTGAGATTTTCCCAAAAAATATAATGGTTTCACGGTATCACAGTATACGGTATTACACAATTATTATTTTCAGTTACAATGACCCTTAAAGGAGTGAAAACAGAGGAGTTTTTTTTTTTTGGTTAAGCAAATGCTTCATTATAAATGAAACTTGAAACCATTTTCTTTATGGAAAACATTTTCTTTGTGTAAAATGTGTTTATGTTGCATAGTTTTGTTCATGGGTTTTGACATCAACAACAAAAGCAACAGGACATTTTCTCTCCCCCATTTGAAAAATCGAAGAGAAAATGTACTTATATGAGCCCATTATTATCCCATTTGTTTCCTAATTTCAAACATAATTCACTCAGACCATACGGTACATATTACAAAGGAGGAAAGGCTCCTCATTACAACAGTTAGGTCAGTGTTGCTAGTCTTAAATAATAGTAATAGTAATAACAACAAATTAAAATATTTATGAAAATATAAATACTAGCTGAAACACATTTTGAAACTTTAACTACATCTGCCACTGTTAACATAAAATGAGGTCTAGTAGATTTTACCATTAGATTATTTCATATGAAACTATAACTTTTTGTCAAAATATAACAGTTACTTTTACTCATGTAAAGTATAGAAACCATTTGTAAAGGTGATGATGTATAATAAAAAAAGTAATTAGCATATAGCACAGTGTTGCTCTTTTCCTCCTCAGTGCTGTTGGCATGTTTGGGCTGTCTACTGTTTGAGAGGTTCGACTTGACTTCCTCCGTAATGCTTTAAACTAGAAAAGTCTCACTAGAATTGAAATTGATCTCATCAGTTTTGAGGTCTGTGCTCCGCAATATCGAGGGAAGCCCGGTCGTTGCACGCATACGTCAGAGAGCAGAGCAGATCATGATCGCGAGCTGGTTCCGTTACACTTGTACGAAAGTGCAGATGAAGCCTTTAGCAGATTGCAAGATTATCATTAAATCTGCCTCGGCAGTCCTAAATAGGGTATCACTTGGACGGCTGCTAAAATATCTTCAATGGGAGAACCAATGTCATTGTTCTTTCCCTGCAGTCCGAATAGACCTTCGGCCCACTTTTGGCTCACGACCCTCCAGTTGAGAAACACTGTTTTAATCCCCTCCCCTCGCTTCTCTCTGACATTTTCTTCGCTGCATGTTTGTGTGTGGTGCAAGTTGACGAATCTGACAGGCAGTCGAGAAGAAAAGGAGATGCGCATGCGCAGGTGAGATTATAATACCGCAAAATATCGTTATCACGTTCAAGTTGCGCTCATAAGAGATATGAAGGCTGCACGGGAGAGAACCTGTGCTTGCCGCTCATTTTGTGGGAGCAAGACAAACCTGTTTGGCATACTGGTGCGTACCGGCCGGCCCACTTCAATTGAACAATGGGAAAAAACAGTACTTAAAATATTTCGCAATATTTCGGCAGATTTTTACAAAATATTATATTCTGATATAATTTGGGCATAATTGTTAGTAGGCTTTTTGTTTAATATTTAATTTCACAGTAATGTGTGTCATCAATGGGTGTTCTATGTATTCTCCATTCTCAAAGTCTTTTTTTTGCCATATCGACAGCACGATGCACTGCGCAAATCAAATTTAAACCTGCCTTCATTCGTATTAATTTGCTCTCACAGTTTCCAATTCTGAAATGACTTTCATTTATAGACTTTCATTTGCATTGATACAGCCCTTCATTTTGCACATTTGATGGCATGCCTCTAAATTGCATATTCATTTCTGGGAAAAATTGCCAAAATGTGCTATTTTGCAGATGCAATCAGAAGAAAATATTAGTAGATCAGCAAGTTTTATACACTCAAACCTTTAGTAAATCAGGGCTATAGATCGCAACAGACAGGTTTCAGAAGTAAAATTTATATTTATATTTTCCATAATGGACTTGATTATTAATGAAAACATATGAACCTTTAAAGATAGATCTACTGTGAGAACCGAGGTTGTTAATTGATAGTATATGCTTCTGTTTCTGTAATGTTTCAGCTGTCAGTCTGCATTATTTCAACTTCTTTAAAATATGTATAATGGCAGAATTCCTGGTGAAGAACAATATGTCATTGATCCTGATGGTGAAAATCCACTTATCAAATAATTGTGGCAAAAGAGCTTTGCTGTGACCACCTACTTCCACGACACATTGTGAATGAGGCAATCGAGTCAGTCTACATACACTCTCAAACTACTGATAGATTTGTATCTATCTGAATATTTTGCAATATACATTTTATTACTTTGATTCTATACTTATAATTTACACCTTTAAATCAATAGTTTCATATTTTTCATTTTTTTAGTCAATTATGTAATTTGTAATGCTTCAAGGAATTGTAGTTAATTCTTCATGAAACACATTAAACACACAGACATGTTCCTTTGTCTTTATGTGCAATTCTCAAATATTTTTTTCTTCAAATCAAAGTTTGTAATTTTGTGATTCACCTCGGTGCTGGTTGGTTTGTTTCATGGCTTAGAACTCTTTTATTAAATCCCTATGAAAACATGAATGTGAAAATTACTCCTTGAACCAAGACAGCTGCTAAACTAGGTGGGCACAGTCATTTGTTGTTTTACAGTGACTTTGAAATCTGCTCATCCAATCAGATTTTAGAGCTGCTTTCTCCATTTTCTAAAGAATAACCTGAGCTATTGGTAGAATACATCAGGTAGCCTGAGTTTGCTACTGTAATGAGTCGAGTCATTTTCCATCACATATACACTGATCAGCCACAACATGAAAACCACCAGCCTAATATTGTGTTGGTCCCCCTTGTGCCACCAAAACATCTCAGATGTATTCAGAAAAATACGCCAACCCGTATCTCAGAATAGCATTCTGAGATGATATTCTTCTCACCACTTAGGATATTCTTCAGAGTTACCATAGACTTTGTCAATTCGATCCAGTCTGGCCATTCTCTGTTGACTTCTCTCATCAACAAGCCATTTCCGTCCATAGAACTGCCACTAACTGGATATGTTTTGTTTTTGGCACCATTCGGAGTAAATTGTAGAGATGGTTGTGTGTGAAAATTCCAGGAGATCAGCAGTTAGAGAAATACTCAAACCAGCCCATCTGGCACCAACAATCATGTCACGGTCCAAATCACTGAGATCACATAAGTAACGCTATTCTGAGATTCAGATTGCTGCTTTTTTGGCAGAACGAGGGGGATTTACACAATATTAGGCAGGTGGTTTTAATGTTGTGGCTGATCGGTATAAGAAGAATCTCTGCGAGTCAGGTGTAGAAGAGAAGGTTTTGGCCTTCAAAATGACTCACAGCTTCTGACACTGGTACACACACCTCTGAAACATTGCAAGCTCTCGCCTTTTCTCTTGAGCACTCTTTTCTGGACAGTTTAAAAAGACAAGACATGTCACTTGTATAGCTGCGTCAGACATCCTGGACATGTGCTGTTTTGAACTTCGGCTTTGATTGCTGGGGCATGAAAGAGAGTCAGCAAAAGTGTGAAATGTAGAACTGGCTGTGAAAAAGCAGATTGCTGCACGCCAACAACGTCTTTGGGTATGTCAAGAAATTTCAATGGCTTGTAACTTAATTGTTCAGTTAAGAGAATTCTTGTGATTCACACTAACTGATTGCCGAATTGTGTACTTTATGTTAGTTCATAGCACTTTGTATTACATTATAAAACAATAAGAAATATCAGTTTGCAACAAAGCATAAAACTTGTTTGCATTCAACAGAACACTACAAGTCCAATTTAATTTGGTCTGGACATGTGGATATTAATAATAAGATGATTTATATTCTTGTTATGACCTTGTTGATGGAGGCATGAGGCAGGTTCTGGAAAGCTGGAATGCAGCGTGCTTTTTGAATATGCAAAAAACAAATAATTACTTTGACTTTGAAGAATAAACATGTTGAATTAGGGCATAACAAAAGGAGAGAAAAGATACTGAAATAAATGAGCCACGCTTTGTCTTTTTTATCCACAGAGTCTGCATGAAAAATACATAGTCGACTGCAGTCTGGTGGGCCTAAGTGTTAAATAATTACAATTAACTGCCTCAGTTTCCTCTAAATCAGAGCACTTCAAAGAGCCCAACTTATATTTGACAGAGAAAAAAAGTCCTCATGCTTTAATGCTCTATTTTTACATTGACTTTGGCTCCTGCTGAAAACTTCCTGTTTACATGTCTCATAATCCCGTTGCCCCCTGTGACACGTATTATTGTGATATTTCATCAAAGCTCTCGGGAACAGCAGCGCTAGATGCTAGAAGGTTACTCTCTGAATTGAATCAACAAAATTATGTCTGCTTTACCTGGAAAAAAACAAAAAACAAAACAGAAATAACACAAAATGATGGCAGCTGTAAAAGTGGATGATGACATTAAAGGCCGAAACAAGAGGCCACACAAACACTTTTGAGAAACAAGAGTCTACAGGCACCAAGAGCTGCTGTTTCTACTTGTTGAACCCAAAAGCTTCTGCATATTTTTTGATCTGTTAAGTCCTTAGTCCCATCTCTTACAGGAGCAAAATATTTCAATGCTGGGAAATTGTTTTCTGAAAAATGCTGGTTGTTGATCTCTAAGGTTTAGCAGGGTCTGCGTTTGGCTTACTGCTTCTGCTTGCATCATTCTACTGAGTGATCTGTGAGACAACGTGAAATCAATATTGACAATATCTACTTTCTTAAAGGGATAGTTCACACAAAACTGAACATTTGGTCATTGTTCTCTCACCCTCATGTTGTTCCAAAGCTGTATGGCTTCCATTTTTTCCTGTGGAAAACAAAAGGAGATGTTTGGATAAATGTTTCACTTTCATTGTATGGGAAAAAGATGCAATGAAAGTGAATGGTGACTAAGATTAACATTCTGCCTAACATGATGACTGATGACAGAATTTTAATTTTTTGGATGAACTGTCTCCTAAATGTCCCTGGTCTTATTGTGCACATTTTATCAGTGCATGCTATGGAAAATAACATTATCTGCCTCTGAAATTACTTTTCTGTGGAGAAAGTGAAATTAACCAGTAATATTACAGTCTAACAAATTCCAATCAAATCCTGATGTTTAAAGAAAATCAAAAAATTAAGTCTGCACTACATTATTTCTTTAGAAATATGTCACAATGCCATTTCATGTTGTCTTTAAATTCTTAATTTTATTGATTTTCTACATCAGTTCACCACTGTCAAGTATTGCATCTTCTTATAAATGACCAATGAATTTAGACTTTCATGCTGTTGTTAAACCACTGCTGGACAGATTAAATAGATTAAATAGATTAAAGGTCAGGCACACACAGTCTTGTCGCTTTAAAGATTTTTCCATTAAGTGACTCTGGGCTGTTGGCAGAAGCAGAGATGAGCGCGTAGAGACAGAATGATGGAGATCAGTAACAATAGAGGAGGATACCATCTGGTCTCAGTCTCCTCACAGATCCCCACGCACAGCTTGCAATCCTTCCTCTGAAATCCTTAAATCCTCACAATCTGCCACACGCTCTTCTGATGGGACTTCCATCACCCTCTTCTCTCCTCTTCTGCCTTTTTCCTTTTCTTTCTTTTCTCTCCTCTTGTCCTTCCCTTCCCTTTGCCTGAGAGTATTAGTTCATTTCCTTTACTTTCCTTCCCTTTGATATGTGTATCTGTCTGTTTGCCTGAGGAATGCTGTCTAATCTGTGCAGAAAAGCTTGAGGAATTGTTGTTATTGGACATTCAAGATGAACAGAGGGGTATTGATTCCGGCTGGATGTAACAAGGACAGATAAAGACAAAATCCTTTTGTCCTACAACCATGTTAAGCATGTACTCACTGAGGAATTCATATACTGGTTTGCCAAGATGACTACATAACAATATCCTCCATGGTCAGAATGCTTGTTCTTGGTTTTGCTCTCATTTTGTGTGGTTCTTTGTAGTTAGGAAGGTTTAAGTCAAATCCGCCTACCTCTCCATGTATTCCAGGTTTATTTATTTTTCTGTTATTATTATTATATTATAATATTATACATAAATTATTTATTTATCTGTGTTGTTTCTATTTGTATTTTTAGGTGACTAGCAAGGGTGTAAAGTAACGTAATACAAATATGTTACTGTAATTAACTACTTTTTCCCAAAAATTGTACTTGAGGTTTTACTTTTACTTGAGTACATTTATTTCAAATCAAATCACACTTAAAAAACTTGAACGGCAGCTGCAGATTTGACGCCATCAGTTAAGGATGCCTCAAGCATAGTTCAACACCTGAATATCACAGCCGCACCTGGAAGGGTTTTTCACTGCGAAAAAGGCCAATTGCTTGACTGTGTCATGTGAGTTTAACTTGCTCAAGCCAGATATCAGCATTAATCCTGCTTCATATCGAGGTAAATTTCATATTTCTGCTTACTAGATTCTTTGTCTATAACATAGGCTGTAATTTAGCTATCTATCACTGAGATTATTGGACTGCTGTGAGAGATTATTGCAATGTTATGTCTGTGATATCGATGATAAACTTTTTTTTTTTTTTTTTTCTACACTTAGCCTATATTCTACATCTAGAACAGAGGTGTTCATTACATATGATAGCAAGAGCACCACTGGTTGGTTGATTTTTATAAAATATAAAAGATTTTATTTCCTGACGTCTTTCGCTGCGTGCTGTTTGATTTACAGGTGGCTAATGTTTGTGCGCTAATGGGCGCCTATAAGCGGTCAAATACACTTTATAATTATGCCAATGCCCGTTTTGATGAGGCATTAATGTAAATGCAATTGGTTTGGTCTAAAGTGAACGTATGTTGTTGGACAAATCAAATGTTGGACTTGAAATGTATGTAACCGAATTGAGCACTGTCTAGTAGGCTATGTCATATAAAGGGTATTAATCAAACAACAATAACAAGGAAATGAGAAAACCACTTTCTGCTTGAGTAGCTTTAAAAGTATTAATGTAATATAATACATTTAATAATAATAGTTTTAATAATATTGATAGTTTTTTTATTTTTTATAATACCAACCCCTGATGTAGAGATTTTGTTAATTTGTATAATAAATGACCAGGAAGGTAAAGATGATAAAATAACTTATAATTATGCTCAGCCTTTATCGTGTTTTTTCTAATGCCTGATATAAAAATGTCAATCTTTGTAGAGCAATAATTCAGGCAGAATATTCCACCAGTCACAAACTTCAGAAAACTGTGCATCATGCATTAGAATGAGACCACAACTATTTCTGTGCTTAAAATATACAAGAACTGAATCAATGTTGAACAATGTATTTCAAAAGGAGGACAATGTGGCCCCCAATGTGCTTCTTAAAGAAATAGTTCACTCAAAAATGAAAGTTCTCTCATCATTTACTCACCCACATGCCATCCCAGATATGTATGACTTTCTTTCTTCAGAACACATTTAACCACTGGAGTCACTTGGATTAGGCTAATTTTATGCTGACATATACCTGATTTTTGGAGCTTCAAAAGTTTGGCACTCATTCTTGCATTGTATGGACCAAAAGAGTAGAAATATTCTTCTAAAAATCTTAATATGTGTTCTGCTGATGAAAAAAAGTCATACACATCTGGGATGGCATAAGGATGACTAAATAATGAGAGAATTAAAATTTAGTAACAGTACTTTTACTTGAGTATTATTATTCAGTACTCTTTCCACCCCTGGTGACTGGTAAACAACATTAGAGGATTATATTCAGATACTGTATATATTTTTATATATATATTTTTCAAGAGTCAATGATTCTCTTATGGAGACCAGCTTGAATGAAAATAGTTTAAGTTCTTTTGACTTTAAAGGGTAACTAAACACCTGCTCAGAGTCTGACTCCACCCACTAGAAATATTTGAAAATGCAGGAAAAGTGGGCAGACCCCGGCGGGGATAGAGGGAATGAACCGAGTGCGGTGCTGAGCGGGGTTGGGGGCACCTGAGACTCGTAGTGACGGATTAATTGACAGCTGCTGTCAGACTCCATGTTACTGTTATTCCTCACACGGTCGCAAGACGACATGTACATGAATCTGGCGTGGTGACCTGGAACCTGCTTACGTCAGCTGTCACCGCTTACGTCACGAAGTACCGCAACAGCCAATAGGAAAATTCAACTGCAGTAGCCACCGTTCAACCTGAAAAGGGCTGCACTCAGACGTTTTTACACCATATATTGTAGAATTGCAACACTTTATACACAAATGTCAAAAAAATGACTTGAATCAATGACCAGTACAAATAAAGCCCCATTCTTACAGATCATTAACTGAAAAAAGTTGGTTTAGGGTTTAGTTACCCTTTAAGGACATTAAGCAACCACCCAGGAACCACCCATAGTACACTAGCATCCACCTAGCTATGCCCTAGCGACCACTTGGCAACACTGGTACAAGCACACACAGCACTGTAGCGTTGTGGCAGAAGGGTTTCCATGGGCAAGCACCACTTAACACACATTTTCTTCAGATAATGTAATAATCTAATACATGAAGAGGACTTTGCATAGAAAAGTGCACAGATAGCACTTCTTTAAAAAGAATAGGTTCTTAACCATTTTATTTGTGTTTGTTTCTGAGAAGCACATTGACATGCAGTAAAGACCCCATTAAGTTAGAAAATGTTCAGGACCAGGGGACATAAACAGATGGAGTAATACCGGTTTGCCTGAGAGCATTAGCTCCTGCGATCGCTGATTTGCTTCAGCACATCTTTGTTACCTGAAAAGGTATGCTTTTGTTCCTTGAGCATATGGACACACAGAGAGGCATTAGGTGAGAAATACTCAATTTCTACTCACTGCTGAGGAATGAAGGGCCTGATCTGTTTACATATTACATCATAAAAAGTTCCCACCACCTGCTCTACTTTCATGAGGCTTGGCTGTAAACCATAAAGTAGATACACTTTCATCGATCCATCAACTCAAAGCCTGCTGACCATTCTTGGATTTTTCTCCCCATCTTCACAAAAACAGAAACCTCAGAATGTTCTCAATAAAGTTTGAGGTATATGCTAAAGTTCCCTGAGATTCCACACCTCTATGTAGTGCTGTTCAGGGCATTCATTACCCTTTGACATTTCACTTTATCTTTTCCTAGAGCTTCCCAAGAGCCATGAATATTAAGCATGTTGCCTGTTTGTAAAGCAGCTTCTGGCTTCGCCTGCCACCAGAATGTAGAGCTGTGTTGTGAAGCTCCGCTGTCCAGTGAATAGGAGAATATTCAGCTCCTGCATTTGCTTGAATAAGAGATACAGAAATTTGTCCCTTAGAGATATAATAAAAGTGCAAGGAGCATATCTCGATCTTCAACATAAAGTGGGCTTGAATGAAAATGTGTACCGTAAATAGGTAGCTTGGGAGCTGAGCCTGGTTTAAGGGTGTGGTCTTCGTATGAAGACAGTCAGCTCATGGCTTCCAGTACCTTTAAATTACCATTCTCAAAAGAAGGATTTCATAAGCATCTCTGCTGATTTTCAATGAAATAATTTTGAAATGTTCTTTTTCTAATTTCCATTGACACATGTTATGGCTTGCCCAGTGCCTCTGACTGTCTCTCACTGAGAGGTCAGCAGAGGTCAGACATAAAATTCAGAGGCACAAAACTGGAAATGAATTTGAATTAGCACCAGTCGATCATAATATTAATGACAGCTTGTGAATATTGCTGTGGGGTGTCAGCTCAAATAATTAGCATTCACAAATAGCAGTAAGATGAAGGAACCACCTATAGTACCCTAGCAGCCACCTAGCTATGACCACCCCCCCACACACACACTCACTCATTTTCAGAAATGAATTTCAGGCCCAAAGTTTGTTAAAATGCAATGATCTCTTTTGGCCCACAACCCTCAATCAAGTTTGATTTTTGGCCTTTCATAGGAAAAATTGTGGGCACCTCTGCTCTAGCCTCTTGAGCCCCACATATCAAATATCACAGTATCTTTTGATGCATCTGGTCCTCTCGTGGAAGCTTTTATCACGGTGCAGCTTGCATAAATAAGTGACCATCTTTGAATTAATTTTAAGACCGTCCTAGTTTGTTCTGCTTGAGGAGCCTCTTCATCTCCTCATTTACATGTGATGAAAGCGTGTACCACTTACTCTGACTCGTCCTACATCATCTGTCCATTAATTTCTTTTTAGTAAAAAATCACTGCATGTTTTGGCACAGCACAACCTTCATATCTACATGGAAATTCAAGAATTCATTAGAAAAATTAAAAGCACTTTAAGAAACAACTTGTTGGTTGTGGTTGGTGTTGGGAGTTAATGATGCTTGAGCCTACAACAAACAAACAAACAAACGTATGGCCTCTCATGCTGTCTGTGCATATATTAACTTGGCACTGTTAACACTGTACATATTGACTTTATATTGTTTCATATGCCCTTTTAACCATTTAAAAGGCAGAGTTTCATCTCATTTCCTTTTGTTTCTGATTCCTGGAGCATCAACACAGTCCAGAATCAATGTTCTTATTTGGAATAATTATATGTCATATCATACACTGACTTTCTGATAACAAACTCTCATCGTAATTTCATAGGGCTTGGATCTACCGGCTGTGGAATTTGTTGTTTATAAAATGCCATTTTGTAGCTCTAGTCTTTGATGTTTCTGTCTGTTCTGTATATCAGCTTGGAAGGAGAGTGGATAACTTGATATCGCCTGCCATCAATTCCTCTGATCTTGATTTATCATCATAATCATGCATACATAAATTTGGATATTCTGAATTTTTAGTGTGCCTCTGGCCCATTGATGTCCAAAGAGTGAAAACATCATGGTTACTGTTGTAACCTCTGTTCAGACAATATTTGCATGTCCCGCTCCTGGACATACATGTACAAGGGGAAGTGGGCGTCCATCTGTCAGTCTGGTTTTTGCACTGAGGAGCCGAGAATAAGGTACGGCCTTTTACAGTGGTAGGTCTAGTGTCGTGGCAGAAGGGACACAACAACTTGGTCCCTCCCTCAGGGAATGGAGGTTACAACTGTAACCGTGACTTTCCCCTTCTGTCACTCACTCGGCATTGTGTCGAATGAAGTGACACAAGGGGTCCCATTCAAAAGCGGCATGCACTAGACCTTGTTACGTGAACTGCTGACACAGGTGCAAGCAGGCTGCTGCGTGCTAGAAGCAACTGTATCGGCTGCACTTAACCCTCTCCAATGCCCCCAAAAAAGGTATTATATACAGACCTTAGGTTCCCAGCACCCCTGAGGGATGAACAGATGTCTGCTAGGGAGGTGTCATTGGCCAGTGCCCACGAGGATGCCACACTTCTTGTCGAGCGTGCTCGAACCCGCAAGGGGGCGGGCACGGCCTGAGTCTGAAAGGTCAAGGAAATGCTGTCGACGACCCAGCGGGCAGCCTCAGTTTGGATGCGCTGTTCCCTTTCCGCCGTCCGCCGAAGCAAACATAGAGCTGCTCAGAACATCTAGAGCTCTGCATGCGGTCCAAATAGTTACGCAAAGCACATACCGGGCACAGCAACGAGAAGGCTGGGTCTGCCTTTTGCCGGGACAGCTTGCTTGCAGGTTCACGACCTGGTCCCTGAAGGGGGTCTTAGGAACCTTGGGCAAGTAGCCTGGTCACGGTCTCAGGATAACATGAGAGTGTGCCGGACCGAGCTCTAGATAAATGTCGCTGTCAGAACGCTTGCAGGTCCCCAACCCTCTTGATGAAAGCTAGCGCTATCAGGAGGGCCGTCTTCAAGGAGAGGGCCTTGAGCTCAACTGAGTCAAGCGGCTTGAAGGGGGTGTCTGAAGGCCCGAGAGGACCACTGAGAGATCCCAGGAGGGGAACAGGCTTGGCTGGGGAGGATTCAGCCTCCAGCACCTCTAAAGGACCTGATAATCAAGTCGTGCTTACCCGCGGACTGGGCCGTGATAGCGGCTACATGCACCTTCAAGGTGGAGGGGGACAGCCTCCCGGCTGACAACCGCTCTGCTCCAAAGAAAAAATCTGAACGGACAGATGCACGATTCCCTCCTTTTTTGCCCGGATGTCCGGGGGAGGGACATGCAAATTCTGTCTGCCAATTTCTCATTGGCCTTTTCTCAAGTTCAGAGGTAACCGAGGCCTTCAAGAAAGACCCCTTGTGTCACTTCATTCGACACAACGTCGAGTGAGCGACAGATGTGAATGAAAATTATCTCGTCATTTCCTTGCCCTCATGACATCCCAGATGCGTATGACTTTCTCTGCTGAACACAAATGATTTTTCGAAGAATATCTCAGCTCTTAAGGTTCATACAATGCACGTGAATGGATGCAATGTGAATGCAAAAAACACATAAAGGCAGCATTAAAGTACTCCATATGATCCCATTGGTATAATCAATGTCATATTAAGCGACCTAATTCAGTTTTCAGTTCAACATTTAGCTCAAAGCCCCTAACCACATCCTCTACAGTTTTATCAATAAATCCATTGAGTTAATATGCATTATTAATAAAAAAAAATTATATCCTTTCTTATATGCTAAAATGAGAACTTTCCTGACCCTTGGCTTATAAAACAAAAACGTATTTTATATGTTAAAAATATATTTATTTTAATTTTTTCCATTATTTGTCTTTATTTATGTATATATTTTGGTTGGTTTATACGTCATTTAAATATTTTGTATTTTTTTATATATGTTATTTTATATGTTTATTTTTTGCTTCACCTGTACTTGTCTTTATGACTCAGTGATTGTATTCATACATTGTTTCATCTTATTGAACATTTATATAGAAAAAAATCCACAGCACCTTTTGTGGAGATTTCAGACAGACCCTTACCACACCCTCCACAGTATAAAAATATTTCAAAACGCCTGCCAGATTACCACATTCATTCAATTCCTTTACAATATACACACATTCACTCTTTGTCTTAAACCTGATTTGCTGAAAAATGCTTCGTTAATGTTTTCACATTCACAATTATGAATGACACAAATCAAGTGCTGTACGTGACATATTTGAAATTCAAATTGGTGAATTTTGCCAAATGATGAATAGTTTGCAGCCTTGGAATTTAATGTCGGTAGGTACAACATTTCAATCATAAAACGGTGGTACTTTTTAGTACTTCTAAACCTTTTTAGTTTTTATCATATTTAGTCAAACTTATCCTATTGTTTTTGTTTTTGTCAAGTTTTAGTTGACAAAGTCTGGGCTTTTTAGTCAATGAAAAATGTTGACATTTTAATCATATTTTAGTAACATTTAGTCATATTGACATTTTAGTCACTGAACACTGTAAACATTTTAGCCATACTAGTAAGCATTTTTCAATCTTGTCTATCTAAAACCAATATATATATATATATGTATATATATATATATATATATATATATATATATATATATATATATATACATTTTATTGTTGTCATTTTAATGTTATTTTTCACATAAGATTGATCTTATCATGATGATCTCATCGATGATGCAACAGTTTGCAAGCTGTAGACAGCGGGGGTGAGAGACGAGCATCTCCATTTTAGAGTGCACATCACCCGGTGGAACTTTAAATCTCTCCCGGTCTCGACTCCTGCTCAGATTGGGTCAATCCGCGACTGGTTGAAACGCCTCTGACTGCACAGAGAATGACAGTTTTGGAGTTTGTGCTTATTTATGAAGACTCCCACCAGAGTTTTGGACCACAGCCGGAGATGACACGAAATTTGACAGTGGCGGCCGCCTAGTAATTCTTTATACAGGAAAAACCCTACTCACATGACACAAACACTCTTAACGTGAACTGCTTGCTGATGCGCGGTGCTGGGATAATGCAAGAGGTTCCCGCCTACTGTCTTAAACTTGAATCCCGCCTTCACTGATTTGATTGGCTATTTCATATGACATTGACAAGCAGTGTTAGACTACAGAGCGTGGCAAAAATTTAACTTTTTTAAACCATTATGTTACTCGTGCAAAATCTTAATGACAATTAGACAGCTGTGCATAATGGACTACAGCAGAACAACAACAAGGATATCAATTATTGTGGGGTGGGGGGGCAATCTGGCCATATCTGATTATGGGGAGGGGGCTTGTCCCCTCAAAGTATATTGTAGTTACGGCTACAATATACTTTAATCAATATACTAAATTAATAAAATAATTATAAACAGCCTTTTTTGTTTTAATAACACTCAGAGAGAGAGGTTGGAAAATGGTCTTTTAATATTGATTTGGTGCAGGAAACCTTTTTTTTTTTTTACATTTTATGTAGACTTCAGGGAATAGATAAAATGCTTCAAAAGTGTAGAATATAACCTCTTTAACCACTATGTTAAATAGCTTGAAAATCATATGTTTGTAATACTAGCTGTAATATTACAGCAGTTCAGTCAGTAATGAGTGTTTTGCCTACTGCTGTAGAACTGTTGTTCTCTAATGTCCAGTAATGTTTAATGTCCATAATCAATGTTCCAGATAAGTGGATGACTTTTGTAAACCATAATATTGCCTTTCCACAAGTTTGTTTGTCTGTTTTCAGAGTAGATGTGACATCAGTTCAATTTACCCTGACTACTCGACTCTCTCAGACGTGATGTTCTGCCACTGCATGCCGTTCAATAACTCCATCATGAATTCGATAGAATCTGCCCCTTCATTTGCGCTAATGTTGGTCGAGGCTCATTAGCCAAGCTGTGTTAACCTCTGCTGGCTGGCCTGACACACACCACGCACCCCAGCAACAACAGGCTTGTTAGACGATTCACATTAACATTCTTAGCAACAAACACAACTAACTTAGTGAGAAAAAAAACAGTTACACACCACTGCTTTTCTGTATCATCTCACTAACGTAAAAGTTACACATTGCAGGACTCTGATGGGTTGTGAGAATTCTCCTCCCCCTCTTTAGAATTCAGCCTAATTGTATTGTAATGTGGCATAATAAATTATGCTGATGGTAATTTCTGTGTGGAGAGGAAAGCTTCAATAACTTCAGAGTGGAAGTTTTTGTTATGTTTAGCTATTGTTTTTACAACTGTTACTGGACCAATGGGGAGTAACTAATTAAAAGTTGCAATGCTACTAACTGAACTAAATTTTTAATTAGTTCGACAGTAACGAAATGAGCTTCTTTATCAACAAGTAGTAAAAAAATCTACATTGCCTGTTTATGTCACATTGAATTGCACATCCAGCTGTACAGCCAAATATACTGAGGCAAAAATCAAATATGCTCCCATAAAATGTCCTTTGTCAAGTCTTGTTGAGAAGTAATTTTTGGCAAGTCGATTCATTTTAGTGAATCAGTTTATTTCAATGAACCGGTTAAAATAAATATCCATCTTTTTTTGCATCCAAATCGTCATTGTTACTTTTGTAACCGCCGTTCCCTGAGGGAAGGATCGAGACGTTGTGTCGAATGAAGTGACACAAGGGGTCTTCCTTGGGAGCCTTGCATATCTCTGAACTTGAGAAAAGGCCAATGAGAAATTGGCAGACAGAATTAGCTTGTTCCGCTCCCGGACATACAGGTATAAGGGGAAGTGTGCGTGCGTCTGTCAGTCAGGTTTTTGCACTTAGGAGCCGAGAATAAGGTACGGCCATTTACAGTAGTAGGTCTAGTGTCGTGGCAGAAGGGACAGAACGTCTCATTCCCTCCCTCAGGGAACGGAGGTTACAACAGTAACCATGACGTTCCACTTCTGTCACTCACTCGACATTGTGTCGAATGAAGTGACACAAGGGGTCCCATTCAAAAGCGGCATGCACTAGACCATGTTACGTGAACTGCAGACACAGGTGCAAGCAGGCTGCTGCGTGCTAGGAGCAACTGTATCGGCTGCATGTAACCCTCCCCAACGCCCCCAGAAAAAGGTGTCATATACAGACCTTAGGTTCCCAGCGCCCCTGAGGGGGGAACAGGTGCTATATGACTAGCATGGGAGCAAGCCCGGCAGCCACGGCCTTTTCTCTCTCTATGTCTCTCGCATAGAGTGTGAAGCGGGTGGGCTATTTTAACGCTATGAAATGCATCAGGGAAGGCGGCCTTACCCGATCCTATTCTTTCAGGGGAAAAGACCCTGCGGAGGCCACATCCTGCCCAGACTAGGGGGAGGTGACGTGTGGCAAATACACCTCGTGGGTTGTGAAGCCGCACGTAGGTGCGGCGCAGTGGTAGGTCCTGCCTGATGAGGGAGGAGTGTTACAAACACAGCAACCAGGGGCAGTGGGACTGCCCAAGGGAGACGCGGGTCCACCAGCAGGGGGACCTTACCGCGTAAAATACATCACAGGGAGTTAACTGGATGGGAATTAAGCCTGTGGACCCCTACCCCAGTACAGAACACTTGGAGCTCGTAGTGCAGCTCAGGGGGGTCTCTGAAGACCCGAGAGGACCACTGAGAGATCCCAGGAGGGGAACAGGCTTGGCCGGGAAGGATTCAGCATCCGACGCCTCTAAGGGAACTGGTGATCAAGTCTTGCGTACCTAAGGACTTGCCTTCCACAGTGTCGTCGTGGGCCATGATAGCAGCTACATGCACCTTCAAGGTGGAGGGGGACAGTTTCCCCTCCAGCCTCTCTTGCAGGAATGAGAGCACTGACCGAAATGTGCCTCTCTGTGGGTCTTCAGATCGGGAAGAACTCCAATTCGTGAACAAGCGCCACTTCAGGGTGTAAAGTTGCCTGGTGGAGGGAGTTCTGGCTTGGTTGATCGTGTCTACGATCCAGGGGCCAGACGTGGAGGTTCCAGAGATCTGGGCGTGGATGCCAGAGGGTGCCCCCTCCCTGAGGAAGGAACTTCTTCCTCAGGGAGGGGGCACCCTCTGGAATTTGCCAGGGAGGTGCTGTCATGAGGAGCGTGAGATCTGAGAACCAAGTCCGGGTGGACCAATAAGGAGCCATCAAGGTGACTTGTTCCTCGTCCTCCCTGATCTTGCACAGCACAAGAGCTAGAAGGCTCACTGGGGAAAATGCATACTTGCGCAGCCCCCGGGGCCAGCTGTGTGCCAATGAATCTGTCCCGAGAGGGGCTTCTGTCAGGGAGTACCAGAGCGGGCAGTGAGTGTTGTAATGGGAGGCAAAGAGATCTACCTGTGCCATGCAGAATCACCCCCAAATCAACTGGACCACCTGGGGTTGGAGCCTCCACTCTCTGCTGGGTGAAACCTGTCGTGACAGTGCATCTGCCATCGTGTTGTGGTTGCCAGGGATATGAGTGGTGCGCGGCGACCCGAGTCGAAAGGAAGAGATGGCAGGCGAGTTGTGACATATGACTAGAGCGCACACCGCCTTGGCTGAAACAAGGCGGGACATGGTTCTTCTTGTCTGGTGTTTGACCAGCTTAACTTGTAGCTTGAGAAGCTGCAGTTTTAAAGGAGCCTCCCCAACACTGGCAAGTAACTAACGGTTTTCTGAACGCTTATGTTTCTTGTGAAGATTCTGAACTGAAACTATCCGATTTCATTTGTTTGACAAATAGTCATGCTGTGGCTAGAAAAGGTTTACCAGAAAAGTGAGTTCTTCATCATTCTCCATGGAAACAGACTCCCTACAGCAGTCTGAACAACCCTGATTTTTCATCCTTACCTGTTAAATGATCAAAGCAGATGAAGTGGCTTATTAATTAACCTCAGCAATAGATTGATTGTGTAAGGAATTGCATTGTATAAGGAAAATTAGGATAATTGTAGAATGTTTCTGATGGACAGACGTGCCAAGCAGCTGGCAGTTCGACTTGCTTGTTGTGGTTTATCACGGGTCTGATCTGACGACATACAATGATTATGGATTTTAACGTGTCTTACACTTTCATCATCAGGAAGTGTGTGTGTGTGTGTGTGTATGTGTGCAGAGAGAACAATGTTAAAAGTTGATTTTTTTTTCTCATTTCCACATTTGCTAGTAACATTCAGTATAGGCTAGACTGTTCATAGATTAAAGATTGTTTTTGAAGGACATCAGATAAAACACAAAAACCAACAATAAAATGTGTATTTGCTAGTTTTTCCTGCCTCCATATTGAACTGCAGATGCCAATTTATCCACATAGTGACTCACTGTGTGCATACACTCCTGATATCATAGAACCAAACACACCAAGATATACTGTACTTACATCATCTCAAATTTTTATAAAAACAGTCAAGCTGAGATTCTAGGTTGGAGTTTGACCTTTTCAAATGGATTGGGCAATTTGTCCACAAAAAGAAAGGCTGACCTTTTTAGGCACTTAGTCACAATGGGGTATCAATTAGCAGATGCCAAAGCACTGAAAACGTGTTGGATCAGAAAGAAGCTTTTTCTCAATAATGAAGCATCTTCTCGCAGGAAACCAGAGATGTAACATTTAGGTAGCAGGAGTGGCATTTTTGCTGTTAATAATAGTGATGAACATTTGACCAAATACCAAGAGTATTCCAGGGAGCCAAGATAATTGAGGACCCCTAATGTGAAAGGCTTTGAGCGGATTATTATGTCTGGTGTTCTGAGAAGGACCAGAGGAAGCAATGAAATCTGAACTCTGAAAGCATAAATCATGATTGATGGATGGATAGACAGACAGACAGGCAGACAGATAGATACATAATCAATGTTTGTAGTGCTTTAGACATTAAGAGCAATTAAAATTCACACTGCGTTTTTTTCACTTTAAGTGTAATTATGTTTGTTTCGTAGTGCAAAGAAGAAAATTTGATTGATTACATTTGTTCTAACGAGTTCTTTGTGTATTTTTTTTTTGTTTACTTAAGTTCAGTTTGCTTGATCCTAGCAGGAATTGTTTTTGACAATTATATATGATGCATTAAGTGAATATAATTATAGTTTTGCTTGCTTCCTGTACTTTTTGTCTGCCGTATACTTACCTGAATCATGTTTTGCTTCAGATTTCCGGTGTAGTTTGATTCTCAGAAAACACAGTTTTTTCTTGGGTGTGATAGAGGATACATAATGATTCATAGGTCTAAGTGAACATAAGTATCTTAAGATAAGAATATTAGAGAAACGCATGCTCTTGTACATTTTCTTTCATTCTCATTCAGATGAAAGAATATTTTCATTGGACAATTATCTATTCTCATGGTTTCTGTTGTACTCTGAAATGCAGCTCGGTGGCTGTGAATCATTGAAAAGCTGGATTGGAGAAGTGTAATGCTCTTAGGGGCTGCCAAAAATCCACTGATCTAAATGAAAGGTGAGGAATTCCTTCAGACTCTTCAGCACTGCAGAAAAAACGATCTGCTCCAACTCAACACATTGGACACTCTATCCCATAACACTACGCAAGGTTTGTAGAAGGGTGTGGCAGGGCGGAAGGCGGAGGCCGTGATCCTACACACCCGGTCACGTATTAGGGTAATTATGCCTCCGTGAGGGTTAAAGGTCGACTGCAGAGGATCGTGCGGAAGAGAGAGACTGTTAACGTAGGATCACGACCCGGCCCCGCCTTCCGCCCTGCCACAAAGGGATGTATAGGTTTAGACTAAGAGTGACTAAAAATCCATATAAAATAAATAAAAAATAAAAAATATAATTCAGACAGTGGGACTAAGTTCTGAAATTGTAAATAATACCAAGCTCTGAAAAAAATTATTTATTTTGTATTTTTATAAAAATTTAAATTATATTTCCATAAGTGTTTATTATTCATGTTTTTGAGACGTTACAGACATTACAGCTGATTTTCTGTTAAGCTGCCTTGGAACATTGTGTATTTGGAAAAGCACAAATAACAACTATCAAATAAAAATGGTTTGACTTGATTTTACTTTTATGTTACAATGTTATTTTTCAACTTTGCTGACAAAATCTCAATATTTTCTCTATGTAATGTCAAACAAACAAGTGATATCCAGCGCTGAAGTTTACCAATCAGAAATTATTATCAATTCTATCATAATTAATTCTAATACAGCAAGTAATATCCAGCATCGTCCAATCATTGGCAACCAAAAATAAAATGAAACATTATAAATTCTGAATGTAAGTACTGATTACCATTGTCCCATGTCTGCAAAACATGTTGAGTGGTCCAAACATCATCTGCAGCCTGAAATTGAACTTTTGGTCAGATGTTATGAGTGAACGCACTTGTATGCTTAGGAATGCTATAGGATGCTCCCTTGCTCTCTATTTAGTTAATGACTTAAACTCCAGTGTGCTGTCTGTCTCTGGTCTCAGAAAAGTTTGAAAAACACCTTATTTTCATCCTAACACCATATAAATCCTCTGAAAGCAAAAACAAACAGTGTGAAAATGGACAGTATATACTGTATACTGTAGGATTTCTAAGGTAAAAAAGGCTGTGCTTAACAGTGTGCCATTTTGTGATAAATTGCTCATATTTTAAAAAGAACATGTCGGATGACACTAGAGTCTTTTGACTCAAATATGTTTCAATGTAAAAACTTAATTAGGTTTCTTACCAGATGTAGTTTTGTTGGTGTTTCTCCCAAAGACAAACTAAGCTGTGATCGGCGCCATATTGTTTTGTGACATGACTCTGTGCGTCAAAAGTTTAACCCTTTAATGGCAGCCCAGAGTGTTCTGAACTAAAATCAGTTGGTTTAAATTAAATTAAATTATGCATAGCTTATAGGGAAGACAAGACACAATGTCCACGCAGGAGGATGCGGGGTCGCACACGATTAAACGTTAAAGCAATGCAATATTACTGACATGAAAACCTGATTCTATCTCAAGTTAAACAGAAGAAAATGTAGCTGTTCAGGGAGGAAGCATTTGTAAACGTTTAATGCTTGATTAACATTGCTTTAATTTTCTGCAGTTAAACATCTGTGTGGGTAATTGCTTGGCTGATTTCATCATCCCTCCCCACAGTGCCCTCCTCATTTGATACATGAACCTTAGGAATAACAACACCATTTGATTGTTGGAATTAATAATATGCACTGCACCATGCATCCACAAATAAGACTATATGAGATATATGAAAATCAATACACAGTTGAAACAACTCCAAGTAAGTGGGATTTTGCTCATTAGGAGCAGAATGCAAGTATTGATAGTGTGTATGTGTGTGTGTATACTATTGAAATGCCATCAAAACAATTTAAATCACTCGGTTCTACAGTATGTCTGCTCGATTCGAAGTAATTCTAAGGGTGATTGGGCTATAATGAAGCCCAGAGAGCTGTCCAACTGTTAGAATCACTGTAGACAGTGCATAACTCTAGACTATTCTGCTGTTTATCTGCGATGATGATGTTCATTCCGACGGGCTTGTGTCACACAGAAATGAGGAAATAAGAAGTTGTGCTTGACGTCCATGTGGAGGGAGTTGTCAGGTTTGATTTATGAAGTGAGCCCTCTCTCCCTGACTGCCGCTAACTTGTCAGTCTCCACGAAATGGATGAAGCCCACAGCTCACTGCCTTCTGATTGGCTTTTTCCAGCTCACAGAAATAAGGTGCCCATCTTCATACAATAACTCCTTTTGATTTATCCAGGATCTGCGCTTTTTCCCCACACAGAGAGGCATCAAAATGAGAGATGGTCTTTGGAGTGTTTTTGTTTCAAAGGCAACATGATTTGGTCGCGTAATGTTCACCACAAAACTGTATCTCATTTTGAAACAGACTGCGAACCAGACAGTGATTATTACTAGAGAATTTGTAATGATGAACTCTCCTGCGGGCCCACATTGCAGAATATTCTGACCTGCATACTGATGTTTGCTAAACACGTTCACAATCAATGTTAAGAAAACAAACTTCATTCAAACAATTTAAAGATCCAGAGCTGAGAAGTGCCATTTGACATGTTTGACGCACACTTTTAACAACTGTACATATTAGTTTTTCTTGTATGTGACTTATGACATCACACGCTGAATTTCCAAAGAAGACATCATTTTGTGGACCTTTCTGTAAAAGCAATTTATGGCAGACTTTTATTGATTTTGGTTATGCTGCTGACCGCCAATAATGCATGTTATATAGCTTTCAGCGATCTGTAATCTATCTGTCATTCACAGAGAAGCGGTTTATTTTTGATTTCGTAGGGATGTATTGCGACCTGTCCTCTGCACTAATGCAAACCTGTTCTTTTCAGCCTGTTTACGATATTTATGTACTTTTCAAACAGATAGTGCAAACTACGAAGACAAGGAGAAAAAAGAGAGAGAGAGACGCTGGTAGGTGGTAAATAAAACAGAGGAAAATCAGTCGTTTTCAAGCAAACGTATATGTGAGATGACAGTAAATTGTGTGGCATGGTGCTTTAAATTTGAGTCATTTTGAACGAACTCTGTTTTTTTTTTTTTTTCAGAAAGAGTCAGTTCTCTCCCGTCATAGCATATTTTCTCTCCCGGCTCTTTTCCAGCTGGCTTCAGTAAACCTGTAACGTCATTGTTGAAGAACAAAGATTTCAGTTTTCTGAATGTTTTGGACTCTGACGTGCGAAGGTCAGCAGATAAAAGGAGAATCAAGACAAATCTTCTTGACAGATGCAATAATGCATGTGGCAAGCATCACCCCACCCCCAGCACTGCTGCTGCATCCGAACACTTCACAAAGTATGTGCTGAGGTGTGTGGGTGGCTGCTCGCTCTGCCTGTCCATAGGCAACACTGTAAAGCAGATTTAACTTGTTGTTTTCCAAACACTAGGACAGGAAGTGCATTCTCAGTAAAATAAACCATTACACCGAGGTTGTATAGCGTGTTTTTTTTTACTTTATTATTTCTTAGCTTTATTTATTTTTTAGTGGCATTGCTTTATAAGGAATGCATTTTCTCAGAAAGCATGTTTAGCATGCTGACAGTGAGCTTTGCTTTAGTGTGCTAACTGTAACAGTAAATGTTGAACTGTCAACACGCTAAAACATCTCTAGGAATTCGCATTTCCAAATTCATTCCCTTTTAAAGCACCTCAGCTAAAGCCATCAAAGCACATCTTTTTCAAATCCACTGCCTTCTCTAAATTTCAAGACAATTGAAATTGAGAAAAATTAAAATGTCAGTGTCCAAAATGTTTTAATTGTTTTTTGACACATGCAAATAGATATTTGAACTGCTTGTTTGCATCTGGTGGACTTAATAGGAGTTTGTCTCCAGAATGCAGATGAACGCATCCTTAACTGAATTGCAACTCACTGCCATAGACCTTATACGCATTAGCGCCATCTTTGATGAAAATGACAAGGTTGATAGTGATTGATTTACCATCTCTTCAATGGCAAGCATGGTTTTAGATCACATCTTGTTTTCCACAACTCATGATGTTGTTTTTTTGTCTACTGAATGTTCTTGAAAATAAAAAAAAGTGTTTTGTCTGTGGAATGATCCAAAAACACTTTAAATTGCAGTACAGCCAATTGAAGAGACACATCTCTATACCCTACAACCTCGTTGTCATTCCCTTCAAAAATCAAAGGTCTGTTAGCGATTCATTTTAAAACAATAAACCTAAACCAGACTACTTATACTGGACTTCCATAAGATCGACTAGTCCACCACTCGTTTAGACACATCCAAAGTGTTAAGTGCAAATGGAAATTTGGGATAAAATAAAGATAACCTCTAGATAATTTTTCCCCTATTTCTAACCCCTTAAATGGTCTATTGCAGTGAACCATGTTTGGCCATGTCGGGCATCTCTGTTACAACCCATTTAATGCTCAAACCCCAGGCTTCTCTTGGTTAAACGGAGTCACTATATTTGCATCTGGCATCAAGGCAACTGGTATGGCTGTTGTTTTTTGTGCGATTATGTTTTCTGAGACTGTTATCATCCACATCATTAACAAACAGCTGCAGGAAAGTGGTGGAAACTCATGCCATTTTTCATTTCAGACAGTTGCTCTTCACACATAAAACAGTCTTGTTACTAGCAGTAATTCTGATGCTTTTTTGTTGCCATTTGCTTTTCATAGAGGCAGCGAGTTGGAGCTTGTTAAATAAAGTTTGTTCAATCACAGCCTAATGAGAGCTCGATTGTATCACAAAGGCTGAAGGTGGGGTTAGATTAATGATCCCTTTTCATCTTCTCTTTGCATTACTTATTTCTACTCACTGACTTTTATAAACCCAAGAGAGGCTAATTTTACCATAAGGGCAAAATAACACATTTTCACTCTAACACTTCCAAAAGACGTTCTTGATTTTCACTCTTTTTTTATAAATTTATATGACACCTTTCTTTGTTTACACTCACTCTCTGTCTTTCCTCTTACAACTGAAACTAGGGATATGCATTTTTGGTAATTTTAAGTGTTTTCCCACCATCAGGCTTAGCACAGCTGTTTGTACCGCAAGGTGTACCACCCAAAAGGCTGCTTAAAGGAATAGTGCACCTAAAAATGTTACTTTGTGTCTTCCATAGACATTTTTTGATGCTGCTTTTATTTAGCCATACATAGAAAATGTAATGTGACAGAGGCTGTCAGTTTCTAACATTCTGCCTAACCTCCTATTTTGTGTTCAATTTAAGATGTAGTGTCTGTTCCAAAACTTAGTGAGCTGTATCTTGCCTACATAGGTCATCTATGGCAGCATCCTTACTGAAATGAGACCGATCAGGAACGCTCTATATAGGCAGCAGCTCCGCGCACCATTCAAATAACGCTCCTCATGCACAGCTCACATGCACAGCTCACCTGTCTTGAAATCACAACTGATTTCAAGACAGGTGATGCTAGAAAAACAAAGCAATCCTCTAATGAGCCTAAATATGCCCTGCACACACACATTTTGGTCGGTTTTGTGTCATTGTAAAGAAGTTCAATGGAAAGGAGGAGGCGAGAACCGGCTTTTCAATATAAATAATGGTTTAATATAAAACTTAAACAGAAGACACAAACACACATGACGGACGTAAACTATCTCTCTCTCCCGCACTATCCTCCGCAGTCGGCCTTTATCCCTCTCAGAGGCTTGATTAGCCTGAAAAGGGACCGGGTGTGTATAATCACGACCCTGCCCCGCCCTCCACCCTGCCACAGTCATATTAAACTGTTATGTATCAGTATTTTTCAGTATTAAATAGATTATAAGTATACTGTATTTATAATCTAAATTTCCTTCGCTTGGTCCACCATCTTGGATTTATTTTTCCGTCAAGCTCATCATGATGCAGTCGCCTGCTTGACGAAGGATACATAAGATGCTACCTTAAAATTTGGCCAGCATAATTAAGATACCTACCTTTTGGAACAGCTGGGAGTGCACCTATGATGTCTTAAAATGCTGCCTCTGGAGGACACTCACAAGGTTTTGTAACATGTTCACATCCTTAAAGGAATATTCTTAGTTTAGTACATCTCAATCGACAGCATTTATGGTATCATTTTGATACCAAAAATACTATTTTGACTTGTCCCACATTTTCTTTGAAAAAAAAAACAGTTAAGAAGGAAGAGAATGTGGCCAATTTTTGGAGGGTTTAAAGGCAGAATTGTGAATTGTTTACTTCTTTTGGCTATACTTTTGAAACCATGAGTACTTACAATAAATGTTTACTGATTGGCCCAGTTTACTTCCATTGTGAACTGTAACCCTGATTTTTGCTTTTTTAAAGAAAATTAGGGACAAGTTGAAATGATTTTGTGGTAATCAATATTACACCACAAATGCTGTCGATTGAGGTTAACTTGAATTGAACATGAACTATTCCTTTAACTGCAATCTCTGAAAGTTACTGTATCTCCCACCATCCTTATCCCATAATTCCATTCTCTTCTTTTGCTGGCGGCTTTGGTGGTTATACTAGTTGAAAGTAGATTTGTTGTTTCTCATCTGGAGTCAAAAGACTCTTTAAAACTCCTCCAGCAGATAAGCAGGAACTCAATTTGGAGGTTAGTAATTTTAGGTGAAATATATCTCACCATTCCGCACACATTTTTACAATCACACACATAAAAAGCCCATTTTCCCCTAGTAGATTTTGTACAAATAACCTTATAGAACAGAACAAGACCAGCAGGAAGAAGCCTTGAATATGTCATTATACTTTCTCACTTGACCGGCTCACCTGCGTGAGACTGATCACACTTATTAAAAAAAAAATATATATATCACAAAACATTCTCCCTTTGCCACACAAGAGATATTCTTAGTCTATTATAATATGACCAGCTTCCACCTTCTTATAAAAGAGCCTTGCGTCTGATCAAAGGCAAACAAAATTGACAGGACAGTGTAATGTTCCAGCTCATTTCGGAATTTTCTAATTCTGGAAGGTGTTGTTTGGAGCAGGGGGAGGTAGAGCCGAGCTGCGTCTGCTAATGAAAATGCACTGAAGCACTGCTGCTCTGATTGTACTGCAGGCAGCACTGTGGCAGTGTGTGTGTGTGTGTGTTGTGTCTCCCTGCTCATTTGCATCTGATGGACTTAATAGGAGTTTGTCTCCAGAATGCAGATGAACGCACAAACAAAGGGCTGGAATGGAACCGATTCCGCCCACCCCGCTGAGTCTCTCTCCCTTGCCATTTCTTTCCCTTTTCAGATGATCCGTGTTTGTCCACTCTCACAGCCACTCTCCGTTATTAAACCGTACACTCCTTAGACTGTGACGGCGTACAGAATTAGCCATTATTGACAGTTTTTGTGTGTGTGCGGATAAAGTGGCAATAGTTAATTACATCTGGCCCTTAATTATGCACAGATGCAACATTGAGAGCTGAGCGCTACCCTGCAGCCCGTCCAGGTGTGTGTGTTTGTGTAAGAGTGTGCATTTGTTCATGTGTGCGACTCTGTTTACTAACTGGAGAGAGCGAGAGGAAGGGCTACCGCTACCCCAATGTTTTTATGATTCTCTGCAGTTGCTACATAGATTCATTTTCTGCATGAGAGCACATGGGTAGGATGAGAACGTTTTACAAGAGTTTCCTAATGAACAGTGCCTTCGCCACACAATGGGTAATGTGTCTAAACAATTTCTCAGGTACGTTTGCAGCGTTGTGCTGATCTCAGTAGTTTATAATTTGGTTTCTAATGTTTGGACACTTCGGAGCGGAGGACGATACTGTATATATTTTCTTTAATGCATATTTTTGTTGCTTTAGAAAAATTCACATGCAAAAAATATGTTTTAGTTCTTTAGACGTACCCCATCTGATCAACCCATTGGAAAGTCTCAGGAGAGGTGTAGTTCACCCAAAAATTCTGTGATCATTTACTCATCCTCATGTTGTTCCAAACCTGTATTACTTTTTTTCTTCAGTGAAACACAAAAAGGAGAAATGAAGGAATGTTACATTTATATAGTGCTTTTCTGACACTACACTCAAAGTGCTTTACACAGTGAAAAGGGGACTCTTCTCAACCACCACCAGTGTGCAGCATCCACCTGGATGATACGACAGCAGCCAAGAGCTGTTAAAGTAATACATCGGGTTCAACAAAACTTTAGCTCAATTGACAGCATTTGTGACATTTACAGATTACTACTACTCATTTTCTTTAAAGGGGTCATGTCATGTGGAATAACATTTTCCTTCATATTTTTACATCTAATTGGTCTTTCTACTGTAAAAACCTACTGTGAATTTCAGAACTCAAAACTTAATCCCCAAATCAATAAAAGCATTTTTTGAAACCAAGTTGCCAAAACGCCTCGTTCTATATTTTTGCCACTTCCCTACATCACTAAGGGCACTCATTAATTAATGTCTAGTCTACAGCAACAACATCAACGCCTACTTAACATCATCGCACCCTTGGCCCCGCCCACTACGGCTCAGTTCGTAAACAGAGAGAGAGCGAGAGCAGGGCAAACAGTGTCGTGTGATGGGAGCCAGCTGATAGATAGCTGTGCAATATGTATAAACCTCACTCTCCTGACCTCAAGAAGTGCACTAGCGACTGACGCTAGTAGGGCTGTAGCCTTTAGCCTCCTGTTAGTGCACCCGCCTCCCATGCGGGTTCGAGTCCCATACGGAGCGGGTAGAACAGGAACGTCACAGAGGCATAGTGTGGTCTATTCCTGAACACCAAAGGGGACTCATCATTTGAATTAGTTTTGTTTATAAACATGGACTATACTGACATATTTGACTGTTGTCATGTCTCTGGCGGTGCTTTTAAAAAACATAGTGTTAAATTACAACTCAGTTTTAAGCCATTCGGTTCCATTCAGCTGCTGCCACTTGTTGTTGTGTGCACAAAATGCTCAACATACTGTTCTTTCACCCATCTGCACTATTTTTAATTGTTGGTGTATTTAAACACAATAATTGGACTTCTTTAACTGTTTTGATGTGTTTCCGGCAATGTGCACCTCAGTACAGGATGTTACTGGAAACTGGATGTGTGCATCTTCATTGTGCTTTAGACTATGTATGTGCGTCATGTGGATGTGTCTTCAGCGTATTTCAGCATGGATTGCTTTTGAACCAGTCATAATACGATTCAAGCTTTGCAAAGTATGGGGCAGTTAAAAACACTATTGGACCCAATCAAAAACATAATTAAATTGTTGGGCTGCAACTAACCATTATTTTGATAATCGATTAATATAATATAATAGAAATATTAATAATTCTGCCCAGCTGAAATATACATAATTTTGTTAGATACATATGCTTGCAGGGTTGGGAGGGTTACTTTTTAAATGTATTCCACTACTGATTACTAGAGTACATGCTGTAAAATGTCATTTGTAATGTATTCCGTTAAATTACTCATATTCTAAATACTTTGGATTACTTCTTCAGAACTGGTATATTTTTTCACTGCCAGTACAGGAAGACAAAATACACATGTTAAAAATACATTCTCTGAAAAACCAAAATATCTTATACAATGTTGTTTCTAAAACAAGATAACTCAAATGAATTTTGTTTGAAGGATTTTTAGATATATTTACAGGAAAATAATACAAAAATGATAAAAAATATGATTTTGCCCTAATATCAAAGAAATTATGATCCAACGTGAATACAAAAATATATAATCGTGATATACATGTGCATGTAAAATGGCTAGAAATAGCATTTTAGCTTAGCATAAAGCTGACAATTTACACAAGGTTTATTTCTATTTCTTGTGCTCCAAACTAACTTCAAACTTACTTCTCTGTCTGCTCGTATGAATGTAACACATCATAAGAAAGTGTTTCATCGCTGCTCAAATGCAGTTTGGATCGCATCATTTATATGTATAAATGTTTTCCATCTGAAAGGACAAAATATTAAATGAAACAAATGACAATAAAATGCAAAGTAATCTCTTCAGTAATCAAAATAATTTTTGAATGTAACTGTATTCTGAATACCAATTATTTAAATTGTAACTGTAGTGGAATACAGTTACTTATATTTTGTATCTTAAATACTTAATCCTATTACATTACTCCCCAACCCTGTATGCTTGTACAATATCATACATTTTAAGTATTTAAAATTAATATTGTACTTTTTAAGACCCTTAGCATTATTATACATTGTATTCAGAATTATTTACAGTTTAATATTGTACAATCATCTGTAAATGCTGTGCAGATTCACTCTTGTGCTGAAAAATCTCATCCCAGTGCTCATTGTATTACATTTAAATGATGAGAAACGTTCTAAAACACTTAAAAAACTGGCACACATGACCATGACATCCATGAAACCTGCATGACTGATTACATTGAAAGTGAAAGCACGGTATGATCTTTCAGGAGTTTAATCAAAATAATTGCGCTCACTTTCTCCATTGCGATCGTTTTGATTGACGCTCGTTTGTTCAGTGAAGTTTAACTGAGATTTGCATGTGGCAAAAACAAACAGTTTTGCGAAATACCCAGAAATATGTACCTGATTTTGAATTCATAACATCTATACATTATAAAACATAGAAAATAGCAGTGAAATGTATGTTATGCGCTGGAGAGAAACAACTCACACGCACTGTTTCAATGCACCAGATGCAGCAGCCACTCCGCATTAAACTGTATGCTTATAATGATCATCTTTTAAGTGTCTACAAAGTGCCCTTGTGCACTGGACATCTTGGGTCATGTCATTCTGCCTCAATATGTCGCCATCATTTTACAAACGAGTTTCATAATGCCACACATTTTCCCTGAGCCTGTAAAGTGACGTCACTGATGGAGCTTCTCAGTGCTCGCTGCATAAATCCAACTACCGGTAATCGATAGTTAAATTCGCTGTCGTTGATTTTCATTATCAATAATTATCTAGTTTATAAATTAGTTGTTGCAGCCCTAGTAAATTTGTTCATTCATGAATATTTCAAATGTCATGACTGTTTGATAGTTTAAGGTGCTGACACCTTGTCTACACCGGTTGCGTCCATTGATGTAACATGATGCAACGATCATATTACTAAATTATGACTGGTGAAAAAAACTTCACTAACATTATTATAGTGGACCACAGGGAAGATAATAAAACCATATGTATAAAAATAAGAGCATTTCATGACCCCTTTAAATAAAGCAAACAGTGAGCATTTACAATGGAAGTGAATGGGGCCAATTTTTGGAGGGATTAAAGCTTATCATTTTACAAATTCCTGAACATTAATTTTTCTTTTTATGTCCCTGAGGTATTTTTATGGTCATTTAAGGGTTTTTAGGTTTTACAGCGTTACATCGCCATGACAATGAAGTTGTAAATTTTAATATTACTTGACACAGAAAAGGTTAGAAAGCGATTTTGTCACACTAAAATCATGTTAACATGCATATTGTTTAAGTCTTGTGGCTATTGTGAAGTGTTGAGTATGTTTATTGATTGGCCCCATTATGTTCCATTGCAAGTGTGTCCTTGTAACCCTGATTTTTGCTTCTTTTTTTTATGGTGAACATTATGCCACAAATGCTGTCAATTTAGCTTAACTTGAATTGCAGAGTATTCCTTTAAGCAGAATGGCAGCCACAGTCCTACACAATGAAAGTAAATGGTGACAAAAGCTGCCAGTCTCTAACTTTTTAAGAATTTTCATTTTTGGGTGGACTATCCCCTAAAATAATTTTGAAAACTACCACTGGTGGACAAAATTATTTTCAAAAATTATTGTGTTTGGATGCACACCAATACTTTCCCTTTAATAATGCTTACGGCAGTTGTTTGTCAACTTTAGTCACAGATGTATTCTCTAAAATTCCTTAGGAGTACTAAAAAAGGAAACAAATTAGAGAGTTGTTGAGATGCAATTAAAGCTATAAAATTGAATGGTGATGTTATAGTCCAGATAATTTGTCCTTGAAAGAATTTGATGAGAAATATGAAAGAGTTCATATTAAAATCTCTGAGTTTTGATTACAGACATTAGTGTCTTGGCAAATCTGTGCACAGTTTGTAACATTGTTGAGACTGAAGCATGAGCAAGCTAGCAAGCAAGCAAGCAAGCAACTTTATTTATATAGCACATTTTTAAACAACAGACGTTGCCGTCAAAAAAAACAGACATACATTATTCAGAAGCTAAAGAAAATAAATAAGTTTTTAAATAAGACTTAAAAGTTGTAATCGATGGAGCTGATCTCACATGGAATGGGAGACTATTCCAAAGTTTGGGACCTACCACGGAAAAAGCACGATCTCCTTTTGATTTTAAATTACAACGAGGTACCTTTAAAAGTCGTTGATCGGAGGACCTGAGAACTCTAAAAGGAGAGTAAGGAACCATAAGATCTCTGATGTACTGCGGGGCAAGGCCTGACAATGCCTTGTAAACAAACAAGAGAATTTTAAAATCCATCCTAAATTTGACCGGAAGCCAATGTAGGGATTGCAGTACCGGAGTAATATGTTCTCTCTTTCGCACCCCCGTTAAAAGCCTTGCCGCTGCATTCTGCACTAACTGTAGGCGGACAAGCAGAGTCTGGGGGAGACCGATATATAAAGAATTGCAGTAGTCAAGCTTAGATGTAATAAAAGAATGAACTACAATTTCTAAATCCTCACTAGATAAAAAATGCTTTACTTTAGCAATTGAAGCATGAGGAGACACATGTGAGTTGCTAGGGTCTTTTCCTCAGGAGAAAAATCAAAGCAGCAGAACACTTCAACATTTGTTCTCCATCCTATCTCATTGCTGTCTTGGAGACACAATAGAGATAAAAGAGGTCAGAGGGGATATAATGCATGATTTGTTACTTTAGAGGTATCCACATTCTACAAGCCTTAAAACTTTTTGTTTTTAGTTTAGAGATTCCCCCGTCTGTTCAAAATTTCATAAGTAAGAGTGTTTTTATCTGTATAACAGCTCTGTCCAGAGATGCTTCTGCAATCAGCTGAGAGAGCAATAAAAGCAGCCAGAAATTTTCCTCTGAATGTCAACCTGACAGGTCTTCATTTTTCTTAGATTTTCCTCAGGTTTGTTTCGTTAAAACACAGTGCAAAATAAGATAATTAGTCATTCTACTGCAGGCTGATTAAATATTTAGATAATTTAATCAGATATTCAGATCTGTCTCGATTATAACACATTTTTTTGAAGAGTGCTTCATTAGAGAGTACCTTTGAGCTATTGCAGGGTTTATAAGGTCTCATTGTGACATATGATCTGATGAGTCTTTCAGGCCATCAACTTTCTTATGGATGGAGCAGCCTACATGAAGCTGAAAGGGAAGGGATTGATTTATTAAGGAGCCACAGTGATATGGTGACTATGACCCAGCCAAAGACAACCTTCCATCCAGGACAGCACAGAGAGAGCTAACATGCCCTCCCCCCTACCGTTAGCGGCAGCTGCCAAACAGCGGGAGTGCGATCATGTCACCCTGATGGGTCGTTGACTGACAGTTGTGCTGCGGTCTCCCTGTTTCTCCATCTCCTCATTAAAACAGAAATGAGTGGGAGCAATCACTGTCACTCATGTGGCGAAGCTTCACAGAATTAATAAACACTGAGAATTGTAGGGAAAAATCCCCGCTCCAGTTGTTTTGAGCTGTAGCTTCAGCCAGGAGAGCATTTGAAATTCTTTTCTTGCCCCCACGCTATGTGATGGCCAGCGTCCCAAGCGAATGCCAGGTGCTGATGGTTTGTGAGGGTGTGCATACGCTGCATGCCCAATTATTAGGCAAATTGTATTCCTCAGGAAACATCAAACCTGAATGTTTAACAAAGAAAAAGTGAGTTTTGTCATTCTCAGGGGAATATATAACTGTGCACAATAATTAGGCAACTAAATTACAAAAATAATTGATCCAAACTCAATTGTTTATTCTCAATTTTTTGAGAAGTTGCAACAAATAAGTAACACAAAATGACAATTAAATAAAATTTTTGGCCTTTCAAAAATATTCAGTGACAAATATAGCCACCCTTCTTTTCAGTAACTGCCATGAGCCTTCCACCCATGGAGTCTGTCAGTTTCTTGATCTGTTCACGATCAACTTTCGCTGAAGCAGCGACCACAGCCTCCCAAATGCTGTTAAAAGTGGTGTACTGTCTTCCCTCACTGTAAATCTCACGTTTGAGAGGGGCCCACAAGATCTCAGTAGGATTTAATCAGGTGAGGAAGGGGGCCAAGTCATTACAGTATTTGGGCATCTTTGAGGCCCTTGCCTGCTAGCCAAGCAGTGGAGTACTTGGATGCATGTGATGGAGCATTGTCCTTCATAAAGATCATGGCCTTCTTGAATGCTGAGGACTTCTTCCTGTACAAATGCTTGAATAAAGTACTTTCCAGAAACTGGCAGTAGGTTTGAGAGTTGAGTTTCAGTCCATCTTCAACTCGAAAAGGTCCAACTACCTCATCCATAATGATAGCAGCCTATACCAGTACCCCTTCTCCACCTTGCTGGCACCTGACTCGAAGTGGTGCCCTGTGTCCAATAGTGATCCAGCCACGGGCCCATCCATCTGGTCCATCAAGTGTCACTCTCATTTCATCTGTCTATAAAACCTTTGAAAAATCTGTTTTCATGTATTTCTTTGCCCAATCTTGACTCTTCAACTTGTGAATATATTCAGTGTTGGTCATGTTTCAGTCTTCTTGACCTTGTTCAAGTCTCTAAGCACTTGACACCTTGTACTTCTGGACACTCCAGGTAGGTTACAGTTCTGGAATATGGTAGCATTGGAGGATAATGGGTTCCTGGTAGCTTCACATTTAATTCTTCTCAAGTCTTCTGCAGTTAATTTGCGCCTTTTCTTCTTCATGTGTTTTTTGCGCACCAATTGAACATTTGCAGCAAAACGTTTGATCGTGTGATCACGCCTCAATAGTTTAGCTATTTCAAGAGTGTTGCATCTGTCTGAAAGGCATTTTACAATATTTGACTTTTCAGTTTAATTTAAATCTCTTTTTTAGCCCATTTTACCTGAGGTAATGAATCTGCCTAATAATTATGCACACCTTGATATAAGGTGTTAGTCACTTTCTTCACACCCTCCCTGATTATACAAATACATACGACCAGAAAATAATTGAATCCAGTAAGCATTCGAGTTTATATGGTTTGGAGTTGGAAAATGTGCATGGAAATAATGATAAGATCAGAATACTCACTTGCCTAATAATTGGGCAAGCAGCGTAGATGTATTAGTACGTGAGTCCTGGAGCTCTGTTTCCAGTCTGTCTATATCTGCAGAGAAACCTACACAGATCCATCCATTCATGCCCACTACAGAATATACAGCATTTTGAAACCAGAACTGATGTGATTTGTTAAATGTTTAGCACAGTTCATAAGCTATTCGTCTTCGAGCTTCTTACATCAGGACGGAAAAGTGATTTCAAATGAGAAATAGCTAGAACATGTTCAGATTTCACCTGGCAGTGTTTGCGATGTGTAGTGGCAAAGAAGTTTAGCACTGTGTCTTATGAGCTCACACGCTTAAGGAAATTAACCTTATTTGGCTGCTGTGGGTCATGAGTTGTCATCGATCATGGTGTCTCCATCACTTTAGTTGAGATGAGATACATTAACATTGCATTTAACAAGGCTATCTCTGAATTTGATGAACTTTTTCACAACAATCTCCATTTTTCTACATGGCAACAGACCAGTGTAACACGCCTGTTGGAAGGTAAAAGTGTTGCAAAACTCGAGAACATGTAGACTTGAATTTGAGAACTTGTTTTGTTCACGTAAGTCAATACACAATATTTGAGTAAACAATTTGCTGTATCTCATACTATGTAATGTGTGTCCAAAGGTGAGATCTACGCACTACATTTTAATTTCTCAATGTGTCTTTTATTATCCTTTCTGTAATATACTGTCATTTGTTGTTCAAAAAGTAAAAAGAAACATTAATTTAATCACACATTGCACGGATGAGGTAAAAACAACCATTCAACTTCTCTCTTGTAAATGTGCAATGCGCTCATTCTAGCAAACGTTCGCTTGCAGAACTGATGAAGAAACAGTACCAGTAACAGTTTGATCTAACCACTGTTATTTGATCTAACAACTATTTTGCATTTTAAATTCCAATAACAATTTACAGTCCGAATAAGGGAATGAATGGCACATTTGAGTGTCTTATTCAATTGAACTCTGGCCTTCTCACTGAGCCACATCACGGACCAAACTGAGTGCAGCTCCAGAAGAGTGTGTGAAAATGAACCACTTCTAAACCAGACTCGAAGCACTCTGATGTACGCACCGTGGAGGTTCGCGCCAAACTCCCGTAGAAATATAAACAAGGATTTTATCTAACAAAAAGCATTCTGGGTTCACTTTAATTGAACGATTGTGTAATGGTCGTTGTGAGTTTATACTTGCAGTTAATGACAAGCAGTAACAAAGAGGAGCCCTGTGTCACACTCACCTACTCTATTTCTAAGGAGATGATAAAATGAAGAACACAGAATCTCAAAGGTCTTTTTTAATGAGAAATAAGGGCTCAGGGGTTTAATCGGAAACCCTTAAAGTCACACTTGGAGACGTCCGTCGTTTGTGCCATAGCTGGGCGCTCAGGGACGGGAGGCCCGCCTCCAAGACGCCATACCTGCCGAAAGGAAACGGTGCCCGGTTGTGATAACGATGGCCGTGGACACTGACTGTATGGCATGGCCGCCAGCTCTGTGTCGGCCTGCGACTGGGCTACCACACCAGAGGTGGGAGCCCTGCTGAGTCCTCTGCGTCAGACAGGACGAGCCCGCTCACCGATGCTGCTATCGACAGCTCATCCTTTTCACGAGCCCCGAACAAGATCGCGAACCCACCCCGAGATGGGCCCACGGTCTCATCCCAGAACTCGAGTGGGTCAATAAAACCCTTGACTTGACTTGACATATGAGCGTGCTGGGGAATGGGAGGTCCATGGGGGGTTTCCCGGCAGAGAAGCTCTCATTGAGGTCCCCAAATATCCTCCAGTGCTAAACGACCCATACCCATAGGTAGAAGGACCGAGGCGGGGAGCCGCTGGGGTGGCTTTCCCTCTGATGAAAGGAAGCCGCGACCGCAACATTGCCATGGTCATGTTTTCGCAATGAGGACATTAACATCCATGAATTACATTTCCACGTGCGTAGCGCCCAGACCCGTGAGACAGCGATCGTGGCCATCAGAAGCGGAGAGATAGTGACTGCAACCAGGAATAATACACAATCGGCTTCTTGAAAAAGACGCTTTCGTAGGTGCCACTCTTTTAGCTGCTGAAGAGCCCAGGGGTGTTCTCTGCACAATGCCGGTGCAAGAGGGGGAGAAACCACTGAAATGTGCCGTAAATTGTCACAGATTCACTGGATTCAGAGGTGAATGGATCGGCAGAGTAATTCAGCTCACTGAACACAACCGCTCAGCTCTGAAGAAAAAATCTGCTGATTCCAGCTCCTTTTATACACGTATGTCCGGGGGAGTGGCATGCAAATTCCACTCGCCAATTCCCATTGGCCTTTTCTCAAAGATCAGAGGTGTTTGGGGCTCCCAAGATTCACCCCTAATGTCACTTCATTGACACAACGTCGAGTGAGTGAATGAAGGGGAACTGTAGTTTCTTTTTTCTTTTTAAAATTCAGTTCTATGTGGCATAATGTTGATAATAATTTATTGACTTATCTAAAGTGTTGTGAGCATGTCTTTTACATTTTGACATCAAAAGCAGAGAATAGCACAATGATTTTAAAAGAATAACATGCAATAAAAGAATCGTAGCTGATGCTGTCATTCTTCCTAAAACACTGAAGAAAGAGTTTGGAACAACATGATGGTGGGTAAATGAAGAAATGATATATTTTTGGAGCAAACTATCCATTAACAGAACTGTATGAAAGGATATAAGTAAAAAAAAATATTGATGCAAGAATTTATGCAATATTGTGAGAAAGTGAATTGCAGTATAGCTAAATATACTGTATGATTATACTGGCACAGCCCTAAACTTTCCAACCAAAGTCTTCAAAGTGCACTTTCATCTGCTTAAAATCTGAATGCTTTTGTGACAAGATTACCTTTCATCTCATCTATACAACTAAGAATGAGTCAGCTGGGAGCCCGCTGAGAGCTGTCCAGGGCGCAAACCAGCAATGTGGACAGCATACAAATACTGACAGACAAAACTTGTGGGTTGTAATTAACTGATTTGAGACATGCGGAGTGTATTCATCTTCTATCCTGCTGGACAGAGGAGCTGTAAACAAGGGTCGTGGTGAGTCTACCAGTGAAGCATTGTGAGAAATCATGTTAGAAATGCACCCTCCCCCACACCCTTGTCCAATCACAGAAAGAACACTAAAATGTATCAGCTTCACAGTGGATGCATGCTAATTAGAAATTCTACATCCGATTAAATAGCTCGACTGATAAGCTGTGGACATGTGCCACAATCTGAGGAGACCTGCTCTCTGTGTTTCTCTCTTTCAGCCTGGACCTTTTAAGAGAATTTTAAGAAACCACTGCCCATTGAGAGCATGAATCTGTCTCCCGTTCTGCATGTAAGAAAGGAAATTAGAATATGATAACTGACCTCGTTTCAAGTGTTTTGGTCCATAGGGGCTGTGTGTGTTGGATAAATGAAGCTGTAAAAGGGAATTTGTGGGATAATCAGAACCTCTTTTTGCTTCTAGTTCATCAGTGAACACGTCCTCAAGCTGGTGTACATTCAAGCTTGAAAAAATTAATAAAGTTGTACAGAAATGCTGAGAATTGAAATCTGAAAGAAGAGTTCTTCTGAACACATTAGGCCATTTAAAAAAAAAAAAATCATTTTATTGGTGTTCTTATTGTTTTTGATAAAAGAGCCACAGAGTGGGAAAATGCATGAGGTTGAGCACAGGCAGCTATCACCTATATAAAACATCAAAAGAATGTTGGGGGTTCAATAAGTTAAGCTTAATCGACAGCATTTTTGGATAATGTTGATAACCACAAAAAATAAATAAATAAATAACATTGTCAAAAAAAAAAAAGGCAAAAATCATGGTTGCAGTAAGGCACTTACAGTACAGTGGAAGTGAATGGAGGCCAACATTAATAAACACACTGTTTCAAAAGTATAGCCACAAGCTGTAAATATTGTATATGTTAGTGTGATAAAATTGCTTCCTAACCTTAACTGTGTAATGTTATATCCTATATTACAACGTCATTGCCATGACAATGTAACAGCTGTAAGCAATTTTAACACACTAAATGATGTAGAACATCAATTAATGTTGAACTTGCCCCATTGACTTCCTTTCTAAGTGCCATACTGTATCTGTTATTTAGACTTTTTTTCTCTTGTTATAATAAACGAGGAATGGGTCAACATTATTTTATGTGGTTATCAACATTAAGACAATGCTTTTGATTGAGTTGAACTTTTATCGAACTCAGTACATCAGAGTACTTTTCCATGAATGCCCGATCTTTGTGTGTGCATTCCTGCAGAGCTGGTGATAGCTGGTGATTGTGCGTGTGATGATTCTTGGAAAGATTTCATCTAAGAAAAGGTGATATGTGTATCAGATTGAGCGTCTTACACTCACTTCATGTGCGAATCGCTTTACATAATATTTGAATCTCAAATGTACCTTTCACCAAGTAAAAGCTCTGCGTTTGGAGTCGGTGGGCTTTCGGAAGGACCGTGGGTGGAGAGAGCTTTAGAAGTCTTTAGCTTATGCTGACAGCAATCGGTTAATTAAACATACATCCTAATGGCTGTAATTGCAACCATTCACGAACCCAGCTGCTGTTGTAATGCTAGCTTTGCCATGGTTGCCAGGATTCAGCTGTCTGGGAGGTGAGAGCTCTTGACTGCTTGGCAGGCGGGGTTCCACGTTTGACTCCTGCTGCAGGCTGATAGCAGCTGCTTTTGAGCTGGTCACCCTTCTGCCTGCGTTCACCTTCACCTCTGCAGCGTGGGGAGGAAAGGGAGCAGTCTTCTGGAGCCAGCGCTTGTGTGTATTCAAAAGTGTGAATTGATGCCTTCCAACCAGCACACAATGCCGGAGCAGGTGCACTCAAACAAAAAAGCACAACATAAACATTGGCAGGCTAGAATTGTGCTTTTTTTTACATCCTCAATAATAGCGCTGGATTCAGCCCCAGACCAAATGTCCTGCTGGCAGCAACAGGATGCTAATTAGGATTTTGGCACTGTTGACCCAAAATGGATGTGTTGGATCCAGCCTAATCCCTGCACAGTTCAAACTGACCTTAAAATCCTGCATATATCAAAGGATTTCCAGGGTTGTTAAGGCTGATAAGACATTCTGAACGTTGTCCAAAGCCTCAGCGAGAAAGGACTCATATCCATGTCGGCATTTAAGTGCATTGTGTAATTATGTAGTGAGAACCTATTAAAATGCATGCAGAGTCAAATTTACAATAAAATCTTTGCTAGATCAGTTTGCGCACCCAAAAAGGTGTACCCAAAAAGTTTAATTCAATTTTGAGATTGTATACTGTATAGCTGTATATCTGGAGCCCAACCGAATGTTCATTATCGGATCTGAAGCCCAAGTGCACGTGTTGGTCTGCCAGATGGATTTTCGTGGATGAAGTGTTGTGTGGGGGTGTAATTGGATGTTGTTTAAGGAAAGTGGTGACAGTGGAAATGAAGGAAGGAGCAAAACTGAGAAATATTAATGTTGTCTGTGGGATCATTCTGGCTTTCTTACGGAACAGCCAGTGGAATCCAATGCTGATAGAAATAAAACAAATGTAAAAAATACCATCACAGATTCAGATTTGCAGACAGGTACTTGCTACATTGTTAGCTGTTGTTGGCTGTCTCTTTTATCTAGATTAATTTAAATGGATAGTTCACCCAGAAATGACAATTCTGTCATCATTTACTCACCCTCATGTTCCAAACCCGTACAACCTAAATTAGGAGAAATTTAACTGAATGTTAGTCTCAGTCACCATTCACTTTCGTTGTATTGAAAAAAAATATGCAATGAAAGTGAATAGTGACTAGCACTTACATACTGCAGATGTAACATCTCCTTTTGTGTTCTACGTTAGACAGAAAGTCATACAGATTTGGAACAACATCAGGATGAGAAAATGACGTCTTTGCCCACAACTTCAACTGGTAGGCTACACCATCATCCAAAAATATCCGTAGACATCCACTCACTTCAGAAGAGAGAACACATATGCATAGTGACACGAGAATAAAGAATTATGCTTTCAAAGTTCAAACTGAAATAAGTGGCCTTTGAATATGTCTTTGTTTATTAGAAGCTGAATATAAAGTACATCTCCTGTGCATCCTTTTACTGCTTTCATTGTGTGCTCCATTTAGTTCCCTATCAGTCACTCACTCAAAGTTTTGTCGATGTAGCGACACTAGGAGTCACCCTTGGGCATAAATGGAGCTGGCTTGCAACCACTCATTCAGATTTTTTCTTCGGAGCTGAGCGGTTGTTTTCAGTGAGCTGAATTTGTTCAGCAGCTAAAAGAGTATATTCTTTCCACAAAAAAAAGAGTATATATCCTACTAAAAGATTGGCACTTATGGAGCGTCTTTTTCAAGATGCCTTTCCATCTGTGTATAGTTCCTGGGTGTGGTTGCTATCTCTCTGCTTCTGACGGCCACGATCACTGTCTCACATGCTTGGGTGTGTCTCACGTGCTTGGGCGCATCCCACGTGGAGACATCGTTCATGGATGGTTCATGTCCGCATTGCGAGAACATGACCATGACAACATTGTGGCCTTCGTCATAGGGAAAGCCTCCCCGGTGGCTCCCCGCCTTGGTCCTTCTACCTACGGATATGAGGCCACGACGGTTAGCACTGAGGGTGATTTTGGGTCCTCAATGGGAGCTTCTCAGCCGGGAAACCCACCATGGTCCTCCCAGTCCCCAGCACGCTTGTGTGCCCTAGTCGAGTTCTGGGCTGAGACCTCCGTCTTGTCTCAGGTCGGGTTCGAGATCTCATTCAGAGCTCGCAAAGAGGATGAGCTCTTGATTGCGGCATCGGAAAGTGGGCTCGTCCAGTCTGATGGTGATGACTCAGCTGGGCTCTCACCCTCGGGTGTAGTCGCCCAGTCACAGGCTGACGCGGAGCTGCAGGCCATTCTTGCCCAGGCGGCTGCGAGCGTCGGGTGGAGTGCAACCCTCCACTCCCGCCTGAACCCTTGTGGGTTTCATTGCTTCAGAAGACATGGATTAAACCATTGGAGTGATGCCTTTATGTGCTTATTGGAGCTTCAAAGTTTTGGTCACCATTCACTTCCATTGAATGGACCTACAGAGCCGAGATATTCTTCAAAATCTTTGCTTGTGTTCTGCAGAAGACAGAAAGTAACACACATCTAGGAGTGCATTAGGGTAAATGATGAGAGACTTTACATTTTTGGGTGAACTATTCCTTTAATAGCTGAATAATAACAGGCAGATCTCTGAAATAAAGAGGTGAAGGCTTCCATGATTTTTCTGCTCATTGGAGGACTGATGAAGAGGCCCATTACCTCTTCATATACAATACAGCTCTCAAAACTCATTTGAGACACCTGAATGAAGTTCATGTTTATGGCACAGACTTAACAGCACTAACAGAGAGTTTAGCTGAGATCGTGTTTTACACACAGCTGAATTAATGGGCTTTATTTTATGGTTGGCTAGTTAAAATGTAGTAGTGTTGGGTAATGCTACGACATCTGAAGCATGTTGCTAATTTCATATTCATGAGACAAACTGAATTGGTGCTTATGAAAATGTTAATTGCATAGCTTGTGTATGCAGCATTTTGCATAAAGAAAACTTTCACATAGTCTTTTCGCTAAAAAGTTTTAAGATATTTGCATAATTCCACAAAAACAAGGACTTGCCTATAACAAGATAAACTTTCAGCTGATTCGTAGAAGAACCAGCAAAAACAAAAACAAATAATTATGCATTTAAAGACATGCACAGTTGGAGCAATATTACACTGCCGAGCAATCATTATGCAAATCTGAGATAATAAAATTAAAGCTGTATTGGATTTCTTGTCATGGGTGTGAGAGCACGTCCCTGTATCAAACTCTCCCGCCCATAACAACAGCCCGCCATATTACCTTCAGGTTGGAGTCAATAAGTAATTTCTCCATGCTGAGGCGCCGTGTGTTTATGAGGTAATTAGGATGTGTGTGTGAGGTAATTGGTGTGTGTCTGTGTGTGTGTGTATATGTGTATGTGAGTGCTCTGTGGTTCAGAGGCTTGCTGCTGGTGCTCTGTGATAATGGACAACAGAGGCAACTTTGCAAACTCAGCGGCCCTGACAGGTGTACAGCAACACTGATGAAGCTGTCAGATGTTGCTGGGGTGTTTCCATCTCTCTCCGGGGAGGAGGAGGGGAGCGGGCAGGTGGTGCTGACAGCAGGCCACAGGGACACGTACTTGTTATTGATGCTGAGGCCAACTGTTGTCTACACAAAGCTCCACTCTACTCATCTGCAACACACCTGGGATTTGCCAGACCGTAAGTCGGAAAATGGAAGAGCACTCAAAAAGCTTTCAGAAAGAAGCATTTTTGCCTTTTTTGGATATGCATATGTATGTAAACTGAAGATGGCTTTCTCAAGGTGAGGGTCACTCTCAAGCTTTGTTGAAAAAGCTCTGAACAACACATTATTTTAAAACAAAATTTCTCAGGTTTTGCAGTAAGAATAATGCTGTTACTGTTAGACAAAACACTTCCACATTTTATTTCAGCATTTTTTTCTGTGCATTCAAAGCGAGTCGATGTTTCTTGCATCTTGCAATGTTTCAAATGCCATCATTTTGTTTTGCATGACAGTTATCTACACTTTCTTTGACCCTTACAATTGAACAGGTTGTTTTTTTTTTTTGCTTAGTTTTGGTTAAAGCGATATTTCACCCAAAAATGACCCAAAAATGTTCTGTATTTTACTCACGGTCATATCATCCGAACATATACAACATTCTAAGCCTCAGGCCACAGCCATACTAATCCGTTGTCATTTGAAATCTCTGTTTTCAGTTTCCTAACATCATCATTTTCAGAAGTATTTGGCAATGGAGATTGTTTTCGAAGTGCTCTGTTTTTCGGTAGAGGATAATACCATTCAAGTGTGGATGAGAGGTGTAAACCTAGTGATATCAACGCATTTTCAAAATGTATTAGTGTGGATGTGGCCTCAGTCACCATTCACTTTCATAGTATGTAAGAGCGATCCAATTAAAGTGAATGGTGACTGAGGCTGATATTCTGCCTACAACAGAATATGGGAACATTGGGAATGTTTAACATGTTTCACGTCGTGAAATATGCACATTTTTCAGCGCTTTTTTCTCTTTTGTAGATTAGATTTACATCTTAATTATTTTCAACAATGTCAACTGTTTTAATATGTAAAATAAGTTTTACTTGGTGAATTCAGTTTAGAACAGTCTATTAGGGTTTCTCTATTGGTCCTGCACTGTTCATTTTCAATAAAGTGAATGTGTGTCATGTTCAATATTTAATGTACAATGATCATAATGCAACGCAAACACATTGCAAATAAATGCCCTTTTCAGTGGAATTTAGCATCATATTTTGAATTGATTAAGTATTTTAAATGTTGATTTAAATTGTGATTTTGCAATTTATGTACAAAATCATGACCACTCACATCAAAATGAAGACTCCAGTCATATCAGTAAACCACATGGAAAGGGCCCTCACATGGGAGCTGCCATGTTAGAATCACATGACATTCTGAATACTATTCGCTTAATCCCAGTAACCATCTTGTTATTGGACACTTTCACTCTAGGATTAAATTAATTATGGCTGACTATGAATACTCAATCTCTACAATGGCATCTGAAACTAAAAACAATTGATTTTAAATGATGCCGCATCTAACCCGCTCGGTGACAGTGTAAGTCCAAGATGACAAAAAGACTAAAGTTACTGAGTGTACCTTTAAATGTCAGTGAAACTAGTCGTTCCGCACATCCCTAGCATAATTACAGCCTATTGAAATAAGGAAAATTTTGTTAACAGAGATGCTTGTATAGATTTCTATCTATCATGGCAGCAGTAATGAATTAATGCATGATCAAATGATGGAGAAGTCTAACCTGTCATATTTACAGTTGCATGGTGTAGTGAAGTGCACTTTCATCATATTAAAGAGATAATTCAGGTGTCTGGATCACAGTAGTGTAGTGATGCTGTACAGTCCCTGTAGAGTGTGTCAGATTAGAAGGTCTGCTACATCCTCAACTATATAGCACTCAGAGTCTGCTCGCAAGATCAGAATTGTGCATGCTAATTGTGTTCAGCACAGATTTTGTGAGCGTGTTTGCGCTGTTGTCTGATCTGCATAATTTCTTTAGTGAATGGGGTGCTAAACCAGCGCAGAGAGCACATGATAATAAATAGCCACATTTGAATTCTTAGCGAATTCCCCCATGAGTGTTTAACGCTTACGGATTGGTCCCATTAACTTTCATTGTAAGTGCCTCATTGTTACCCAGATTTTTTATCTTTTTTTTTTTCATAAGTGAATGCAATGCAAAAAAAAAACCATCTGAACATCTGACTAAAAAAAGAGGGACAAAAGGAGGGATGAGCCACAAATGCTGTCAATTGAGTTTAACTTGTATTGAACCTGGATTATTCCTCAGATGTAACAGATATCAGTGGACATCTGTTCCTTTTTTCTTTTTCTTGTTATTGCAGCTTTAAGACTATACAGCATGTGAATGGCCTCTGTTATGACTGGCAAATTATAGCCTACTACCATTCACACTGTTGTTCAACAGGTTGGGCCGAAACAGGAAGTTGCTGAATTTTGAAATAGTGTTAATATTGAAATGTGGGTGGTCATATGTTAATTGATTCAAGGTTGTGATGTCATAACAATGCTGATTTCTAAATTAGCTGTTTTTGCATACATAAATTGTCTGGAGGGATTGGATAGGGTCCGACTGGACTGGATGTAGCTTTGCGTTGTGCATGTTAGACTATGTCCACATACTTTTTTATTTAGAAAGAGGAAAGGAACTTCATTTTCCATTATATTTCCTCTTCAAAAGCACAGGATAAATCAAGTTGAAATATACTGTAAGACTAAAAAAAAAGCATTTATTAGCATTGTTAGTACCTTGAAAACACAAAGAAACCCAATAAACAAAATTGCTTTTGTGGTCTCTGAATCGACTAACTACATCCCATAAATGACAGAGATGAAAGCTTAACTCTTGCTCAAAGCAGATCTTTGTGAAATAAAGTCAGAGGTTAGAGAGTACTGTGATTATATCATCAACCCACATCTGAAAGTCCTTTAATAATGTTGCCATTAGATGTCTGAACAGGTTCCTGTATTAGTTGATTCATTATATTCAATAATGTGGAATCAAAACCTGTGACAACAAAATTACTTTAACCTGTTAGATTCCAGGTTACTATGGAGAATGAGTTTTTTTTTAATGTTTTTTTGCATATTGTTGTAAATACTATGCACAATGCTATGCTTTAAGATTAATGTACTGGTCTTCGGCAACCATAGTGACAACACGCACAGTGCTCAGGAAAATATTCCATGTCTGTTTTTAGACCAGTATGCCGTGTTCTTGGACACTGAAAAATAATATTGTTGATTTGATTTGTTTAGTTTTTATGGACAGGCGGTGAGCATTTAAGAGCTACTCAGACAGAGATGACTATATCGGTAGCCTTGTCTCATTGACTAAGTCAGCTAAATATGCTCATCTTTGGGATTGCTATTTAATTATGTGTGTATGTGCATGTATTGATAGGTTTTAAGTATGGGTGCACCAGTCGATCAGCCACTGATCGAAATCCTCAGATATTCGTCTTTAATTCTTAACCCGCGATCGACCCGATCGTGCCTAGAATTTTTGTTGCACACAGGGAATCACACATTCACTGCTCCTCTAGTAAATGAGCACTTGCTCAGCCCTTGAAGTATGACAGAGTGGCCTTTGGAGGGTGAGTTGTTGGCAATTGTAAGTATTCAAATTTAAACTTTAGACATTATGTAATTCACATGAACACGGACGTGCACAGAAATTTTGGGGGGGCAGGGGCTCATTGGGAAAAAAAGGGCAATTCCCATAATTATTTATTTTAAAAAATGTTTGTGAAATGTACGCAAATTAGCGCATTTTAATTAGTTAACACCTAATTTGCATGTCAATGTGCCAATTAGGATGACGTTATTTTACATAAATGTTACTGCAGTCACCTGTAGTGTCTCCATTAAGTACAGATCATTAGCCTGTATAGCCATGATCTATTGCCATAGCTAAAATTTAGCTAACTTATTACATTAGCTAGTAGCTCATAAGTTATGCATGTTAACAAGACACAAGTTAACTGTATTTGGCTTTTGGCTTTTGGCTAATTAGCTGTAAAGTCGAGACACTGGTAGCTTAGTCTTTTGTTCATCACCACTCACCTCCACACAAGCCAAGAAAAACACAACTGCGATAGGAGCTGGGAGGGGCTGCTGCCTACCTGTCTGTGTATCTGATGTGCCGATGTGTGCTGCAATCGGAGCTCAACAAAGTCTCATCTCCCGACCTAATATTTAGATTTTTTATTCAATAAATATATTTGTTTGTGCAAACAGGAATATATATATGTATATACTTTCATTTTATATATATATATATATATATATATATATATATATATATATATATATATATAAAAGCACCCCAGAATAAAGGGCACTTTCTCTCGAGGAAGAAAAAGGGTAGGTGCTCAAGCCCCCTTTGATGTCTATATGTGCACGTGCCTGCACATGAATATGCAGTTTTGTTTTTAAAATTACAGGTGTATAAATATTATGTTGCCCATTTTATAGTCATTACGATAGTTATTCTGACTCATTGCACAATGAGCAGGAAGAGGATAAAGAGAATACATAAACATGCAAATACATAAACATGCAAATACAAATCAGAGTCCATGTGACAATCAGACATTGTGTGGAGTTATAAAGACTGTTTGAGCAATCATAAGTGCTTTACAGCTAAAGGTGCACGACTGAAATATACTAACGTTGTATTTTAAATAATAATTTATTAATATTATCGTTAATATTTGTTTACAAATTACAACAATATTTAAGTTGAATGGGTTCCAAAAAATAAATGTGTGAATGAGAAGTGGACGTTTTACAACTAAAGCGGACAAAAAAGAGATCTGAATCCTTTGAAGTCAAGATACAAGGTGAAAAATATTGTAAACAGAAAACTGGCTTCTTTTCTACTGAAGACTTAGACTGGAATTACTGTTAATTATATGTCTGTATTATCCAGTAGACTAGTTACCAACAAAGTAACATTTATAGCAATGTGAAAGACTGATAGAGATCATGCCAAGACGCATGAAAGCTGTGATTTAAAAGGGTTATTCCATTAAATATTGATTTCTGAACTCTTCCTAAGTTAAAACATTAGTATTGTGTTGTTTAAAAACTAATATGAACTTATTTTCTTTGCATTTTCTGAGGTCTATTTTGACCAGTTGTCATTTTCTGTAAATAAATGCTCTATATGACAATATCTTTATTTTGAATTTGGGAGAAATGTTGTTAATACTTTATATAATAAAAGAAAAATGTTCATTTCACTCAAACACATACCTATAAATAGTAAATTAAGAGAAGCTGATTATTTTGCAGTGGTCTCTTAATTTTTCCCTGGGTGTGTGTGTGTGTGTGTGTGTGTGTGTGTGTGTGTGTGTGTGTGTGAGCGTGTATTTATCACTTTGTGGGGACCAAATGTCCCCATAAGGATAGTAAAACCCGAAATTTTTGACCTTGTGGGGACATTTTGTCGGTCCCCATGAGGAAAACAGCTTATAAATCATACTAAATTTTGTTTTTTGAAAATGTAAAAATGCAGAAAGTTTTCTGTGAGGGTTAGGTTTAGGGGTAGGGTTAGGTTTAGGGGATAGAATATAAAGTTTGTACAGTATAAAAACCATTATGTCTATGGAAAGTCCCCATAAAACATGGAAACACTACACGTGTGTGTGTGTGTGTGTGTGTGCGTGCGTGCGTGCGTGCGTGTTATTAGTAGGGGAGCGGTAGTGTAGCGGTTAGCACACTGCGCTATGAACCTGGCGACATGAGTTCGATTCCCGCTCATGGCCAACACCAGTGACGATTATCTGAACCGGTCCCGGGCCTCCCCTAGGTCGACTCAGCCTAAAATGAGTACCTGGTGCAGTGTGTAAACATCACCACTGGGGAGACAAAGGCACCCTATCAGAATAGATGCATTTCTGTGCCCAGCATCATCTGGGAGGCAGATTGCGCCACCTTTAGTGAGCCGCTGGTGCCCCTGTACATTGCATACCTTGCATATATGGTTTTTGGCATGGACTGCACAAGACCTCTGAAGTTGTCCTGTGGTATCTGGCACCAAGACATTAGCAACATATCCTTCGAGTCCTGTAAGTTGCGAGGTGTGGCCTCCATAGATAGGACTTGTTGGTCCAGCACATATCATAGATACTCAATCAGATTGAGATCTGGGGAATTTGGAGGCCAAGTCAAACCTTGAACTCTTTGTCATATTCATCAAACCATTCCTGAACAATGTTTGCAGTGTGGCAGGGTGAAGTATCCTGCTGAAAGAGGCCACTGCCATCTGGGAATACCGTTGCCATGAAGAGGTGTGCAACGCGGGGGTGTGTAAACAATGACTGAATTTTCCTTTTTGAGTGAACTATCCTTTTAAATCTTTTTTCATTCATTTTTACTTTCTCCTGCTTCTATTTTTGGTGATTCCAGCCACTGGATTTACACAACGTTATATGGATTACATTTATGCTCCCTTTATGTGGATTTTGGAATTTTCACTTTGTGGTGAACTTTCCCTACATGTAGCCTATTGATCTGTTTCTCACCCACTCCTATCATATTGCTTCAGAAGATATGGATTAAACCACCAGAGTCGTCTGGAGTACTTTTATGTTGCCCTTATGTGTATGTTGGCACCAATTCACTTGCATTTTATAGACCTACAGAGCTGAGGTATTCTTCTGAAAATCTTTGTTTGCGTTCAGCAGAAGAAAGAAAGTCCTACACATCTGGGATGGCATGAGAGTGAGTAAATGATGAGAGAATTTTCATTTTTGGTTTACCATTTAAGTTGCCATAATCATTAAATACATACGCTGCAGAAAGAGAATACACATGCTGGTCTGAATAAAAAAATACATCAGGTTCCTTACACAATCATGTTTAATTTCCAAGAATAAAAGCTGCTGCTCACTCAGCCAAGACATTTTCATTTCCAGAAAATGACGTTCATGTTTTCCTTTTTTTTTTTTAACACCGATTTGTATGACGACTTGATTGCAAAAAGACTCTGTCTTATCAATAAATGTAAAGGATCTTTTTTCACACCAGGGTTTAATATAAGGATTTTTTCATTATAGTAATGTGCTTCCACACATGTTTTGATCCATCTCAAGTTTCATGCTACTGCATTATCAGCTCTGTACTTCACATGCGCTAAAACGCATTGATCGCTTTTGTTGGGTACCGCAGCCGAAGCACACTAAGCTGAAACATTTCTCATTAGATCATTTCAGTTGTTTCTGAAAAATGATATTCCATTGTCTTCCATTTCACGGTTTTGCTCGTTTAAAATAAAATTGGGTTTGCACGGTTAATTAATATGAGCAAATTAAAGAAAAATCACTGGCTCTAGAGCGTAATGTCTCTCGCTTTTAGCATTGATCGTCATATTTGTCAAGTGAAAGTCAAAAAGTCTAAATTTAATCAGAAAGGGCTGCTTGATTATGTCAATGTTTTTCTTTTGCAATCCAGTTAAAATGTGCAGATCATTTTGCCCTGACAATTGCATTTGATCACAGTTACAATTGTGTTTCTCACCAGTGCTGTTTAATGAGAAAGTTTGAGCTTAGCTGTTAGACATCTCTGCAGTCTGTTCTGCACGACTAAGAATCATTTGTGGTGTGTTTGGAGATTTCTCTTTAGGCTGGAGTTAAAGCTGGGTAGTCTCCATGGTGACGTGCTTTTTTGGGCCACTTGACAGGATAGCACACATGTGCAAAAAAAAAAAAAGTAGTATTGAAAGCAAACAGTGTTCTACTTGCTGAACCTGTCTGCTGATTTTTTTTGGCTGATTGCAGTGATCATCATATTCAGCAATCAGGAGAACTGAATGGAACCTGTTTGTTTCCAAAGTGCAGAGCACAAATGCCTGTATACCTTCGCTGGAAGAGTTTTATCCAAATGAGTGGATGCACTGCTTGTCTTTTAAGTCAACAATACAAACATTTACATAAAAGGAGGTTTAGACGTGCAGTTTTGCAATGATATAGGCTGCAACACTAAAAGATAATAATCTTGTAATGTTCGGTTACAAAAATTACAGATAGTTTATGGTTTAAAGTTTGTGTGTACCAACTCATAGATATGAGCCAGAAATGAGCCATGTGGCACGGAAAGTAATGTTAAACAAAAAAAAAAAAAAAGTAATTTAAAGGGATAGTTTACCCAAAAATGACAATTCTGTCAACTATTTACTCTTTCTTGTGTTGTTGCAAACCCATATCACTTTCTTTCTTTCCAAAAGGAGATGTTTGGGAAAATGACAGCCTTAGTCGCCATTCACTTTCGTTGAATGGAGAAAGATGCAATGAAAATGAATGGTGACTGTCACCAGGGGGCGGACAGGCCATAGGGAGCATTGGGACTTTTCCTGGTGGGCCCGCCACTAAACGGGGCAGAACAGGCTGATGCATTTCAAGAATTAATTTGCAAGAACAAATCTACAAATTAGAAAAGAAGCAAATTTGTTTTTTCATTACCCAATTGACCCGTCTTAAAACACTTCTGACCAATCCTGTCAGTTCCTGCAGCACGCTCATGGCGGCCCTGGAAAGCATAGCGGGCATCTGCGACTCAGACTGGGTGAGCAGACCCAAAGAAGGCAGCCCAGACAAGTCATCAGCATCAGACGCCGCTGTGACACTCTTCGATGCAGCGGCGATGTCGTCATACAATTCCGGGGGCGCAAGGGAGAATGCCAGCTGGCCGCGAGGCGAGCCGCACTCATCCTGTGCTTGGACGGAAGCAAGCAAGTGTGGCGGGGGGTGGGTGGTATGTGGGGATTTACCCGGCGAAACCGAGCCCGTCGTCATCCCCAAATCGCCTTCATCGCCAGCCGGGTCGTCCTCAATCCCGTGGGAAGAACAAACGATGCGGGGGGGGGGCGGCTGAAGTGGCTTTCTCTCGTGAGAAAGAGAATGTTGAATGTTGACCGCAGTGTTGCCATGGCTATGTTCTCACACTGAGAACATGAACCATTCATAAAACACTGCCGGTGTGTGATCGCAGCCCAGGCACGCGAGGCAGCTTTTATGACCATCATAAATGGAGAGAAATCAACCGCATCCAGGAACTACACAGAGGCGGAAATACATCTTTAAACAGACACGTCCTGAAAAGGATGTTCAACGCCAGCTGTGTATTGCTCTTTTATGAGTGGGAACTCAAACTCTTTTAGAAGAAATAAACTCATTTTAGGAGGAGAAACACTCTTTCAGGCAATGAAAGCGCTGTCGAAGCACCCAGGGGCGTGGACTGCACAACGTGCAGAGAGAGAGAACGCCAGCTGGAAACAGCAGTGCTTATCGCCAGTAGAGGTGAGTGGAACAGTGGTGAACTCACCTTGCTGTTGCACAACCGTTCGACTCTGAAGAAAAATGGCACTCGCTGCCCCGCTTCCCTTTATACCATTATGTCTGAAGGGGGGCATGCAAATTCTGTCTGCCAACTTGACATTTGCCTTTTCTCAGGTTCAGAGGTACGTTAGGCATCCCAGGAAGACCCCTTGTGTCGCTTAATTTGACACAACGTCGAGTGAGTGACAGAAGGGGAACTACACTTTCACTTTCACTTCCACATTCTGGTGTGGAAGTACTTTCACTTTTACATTCAGCTACCTATTGGTCAGGGCTGGTCAAAGGTGGAGATTGATGGTAAAAAAGTACTTAAATATTGATCTGTTTCTCACCCACACCTATCATATTTCTTCAGATGATATGGATTTAACCAGTGGAGTCATATGGATACTTTTGCATTTTTCCATACTTTTATAGGGGTGAGTAAATAATGAGAGACATTTTGGGTAGAACTATTCCTTTAAAGTGTTATGGAAACAATAGTAAATAAAAATAGATTTGAATAAGTTGCTACTATTGGAAAACATTGAGATGGTTCCTCATAAGTAGGTGCTATAATCCAATCAATTCCAAAATAATTTCCTCAATAAATATTTAGTTAAATATTCAGTTTCACAGTATAGATATTAAATGGGTTGGAAGGCATTTCACATTGACTATGAACATTATCTTGACCTGATTTATTTGAGATGAGTTGTCAAATTGAAAACTTATTATTTAACAAACTTTCAACAACCGTCACAGTTTGAAATCTTCCACCTAAAGTAAAAAAAAAGTGATATTATACCATCATAGTTTTCTACATTGTTAAGACTTTTTGTATACCAGCATTAATCGTTCTTTCTCCATCTCCGTTTCTCTCAGTGACTCATAGCCTACTTCTTCATAGCTGTTTGAAGCTTTGTTGCATGAATTCAAAATCCTCTGCGGTGGGATTATGCCATTAAAAAAATGGAATTGAGGTATTTGTGGGAGTTCAAAGCCCTATATCTCTGCAGGTACTAGATAAATTAAATTATATTTGCATGTTTTTTTCTCATATCACAAGCAATTCGTCTATTAAATAACTTCGCCTGGAAACGAAACCCCTTCTTTTCGCTCACTAATACATCCTATAGAACAATCTAGATTTTTGCCGAACACAGCTTGTAACCTCATTTATATGGTTTAAAATGAACATAATTAACAGGGCTCCATTTTTTCTAACAGTGCGATTAAACATTGCAGAGGTCGCAGTTGGCCGACTCTCTGATTGTGCGCTGACATTTTTTGTTGCGACACGCGATAAAAGGTATCTTTTCCATTAAACAGAGTTTTTAGCCAAACCTGCCACGACAGGGCATTCTATTTTTGGAATGGTTTCTATTTTCTGTGACGTTGCGCTGGGCAGCCCAGTCAAAAATGGGTCTAAAATCCATGTCATATCAGTATTAAAGCCAGGGTGACGCTAACCGGTTAAAAATAAAAGTTATTTTTGGCGAGGATGTCACAGACACGGAATGTGAATGTTGTGTTTGAGGTCTCGTTCTCTTCAATCGTAGCTCATAGATACACTCACACATACACAAAAACTGGCTCATTTTGACTTTCTCTCTGCTTCCTTGTCACATGGAGATTGATGAGTACTGCGTGAGTACTTAAACATTCAAAATGGCAATAGACTGAATTTTGATGCGATTCATAATGTAACTTTGCCCTGTGTATGTGTGTGATTGTGTACTTATCCGCTTGAGGTTTGCCATAGAAAGTGTATGTCCATACGCAGCTTCAGTGAAAAAATTAGGTGCATTCAACAAACTGAATGTTCCTGTATGAATATTGCTGTATCGCGCCCCCCAACCCCGACCCTGCAAAAATCTCAGGTGCTTGTGGGACCAGCTGTAGAACTTCGTGGCATTGGTGCTACCGCTCTCAAATGTTTGTCTGGAGCCCTGATTAATATCTAACTCATTTGGTTGACTGAATTTTTTCTGTTTCTGTCAGGCGGCTATCCTCAGACAGAAATCATTGCCCCTCAGTTCACAGAGCAAAGGCCATTGGTACTGGGGAATCGGCCCTCAGATTTTCAGAGGGAGTTAAAAGCCCACAGCACAGCATGGGTCCGTCAAGAATGGGCTTCAACCTGGCGTGACACCTGATGGGTGATGTAAATTGACATTGCTGCTTTGGAATGCCTCAGCCAGGCTAAAAGTGCATCTCAGCACTGTTGAGGCCCCAGGGAGGAGTGCCCCATTCCTTTAGCATCTGATCCAATTAACCGCGCCATGCTCCGGCTGTTTGTCTCACATTTCCATGTTAATATAGCCGGTAAAGTCTCTGTTTAGTCAGCAAATCTGCTGTGCTGCATAATACCAAAGGTTCTGCTATCTCTAAATTAACTGAAAATGCATAAAAGCATAAACTGGCTTTACACCATGAGATTTTCTCTCTGCAGAGCTGTAGATCTGCAAAATACAGAGGAAGGAGATGTTTTGGGCTGTGTAAAAGACTGACTCTGGACTTGGTCATCTCCGCACAAGAACTTTTGTCATCTGAGCCCTGAGGAAAAACCCTGGGTTCCTTCACCTGCTCCCCCCACACAATCCACATCCCCCTGTCACAGCCTGCCACCCAGAACATCGAGGGTGTGTTCAAACCATTATAGTTCTTCTTTTATCTCCATGGGTCCCACTGCTCCAGTCAGAACTAACCAGACAACAAGACAAACAAAAGCTCAGCAGTTCTACCCCATTTTGTGAGCGTCCTAGTCTAGTGTTGTCCCAACCTGCCTCTATCAGTCAACCAAGAAGCAACTTGACTCTAACTGCTGTCTTCTTCCCAACATCAAAGCACTGAGCACTTGTAGATGTCAAATTTTTGGCTGAAGAGTAAGAGACAATTGACAATAACTTTGAACATACCATTCATACACTGCGAGGTCCTCCAATGATAAGGCTCATTACATTAGCATTTTTTTACTTAGATACTGTAAAGGCAACATAATAACACAGGGAATCAATATGTTGTTTCCAAAAGATCATGTACTCTGAAATTCAGCCAAATTACTGACAAGCGACATCCCTGTCAAACATTTTTGCATTAATTCAAGGGTGAATAGATTTTTCTGTGATAGCACATTGCGTAAGACATGGATTCTGATCCTATGGTAACCAATAAGTAATCACGTGCACAAAATCAATGATTAGCACAACTCAAAGCATAAAGGTTGAATTTTCCCTCTGAGATTAAAATTTTACTCCACTGATTTTTAGGATTAGGTTTGGGGATTAGGTTAGATCAAATATGTATTCCTGTTCTTTTACAAAAAACAAAAACAAAAAAACAACTTGCTTTTTGCACCACCCTGTGGACATTTCACCCAGAATATGGAGCTTGCATGTGCCCATGGGTTCAACAACACTTCTAACTTCTACCACAGGGGGGCAGTGCTTCGAATTTTGGGAAGCACAGACCAATTTCAGCTTAAGAAATTTAGAACTACTGTCGGCAAATTCGCAGTGAGATCAGTCTGGTAAAGGCTGGTTTACTAGATTAACATCAGGGCTTCAACACATCTCTCAAATCAAGCGTCATGCGGCACTTTGACCTTAACATGAAAGCATTGCAGATAGCACTGAAGGACATTTTGACAAGGTTGCTTGGTAGCAAGAATGTGTTTATGTGTGCATGGTAAATAAAGAAATTAGTGAAAGCATATGGAAAAACGTGGAACTTGTATGGACCCTTCTCATGGATTGTAATGATGCATTTCTGCCTTTATGTTCAAGTTTCACGTTTTATTGTCATTCCAGCCAATATACAAGTATACAGAGGAATGAAATGGTGATTTACCAGGTCTGCAGTGCATAATTACTGACAAAACAAGGCACACTTCACAAACATAATAAACAATAATCAAGAGCTTAAGAAACAAACACTATGAGCAATATAAATCTATATGTACATAAATATGTATACATATATACATGCAATGTAGACAAATCATAGTGTAAACACTATCCATATTCTCTAGACAATATACACTGAAACGTAATAAATGCAATGAAAGTAGAGGGGGAAGACACAGTGTCCACTCAAATACTGGTGGAGGTGGCAGAATATATGATATACAATAAAATGTAAAGTGTTGTACAAAAGGCTGGTTCTGAAAAGGCATTCAGTTAGGCATAAGTTCTTGTCCTGTAGGTGTCAGGGTGTTGAGGAGCCTGACAGCCTGAGGGAAAAAGCTGTTGCAGAGTCTTTGTGTTTTGGCCCGTATACTACGGTATCTCTTTTGAGATGGCAGCAGGTCGAAGAGTCTGTAGGAGGGGTGGGAGGGGTCCACTATGATGCTGTGGGCCTTGTGCAGACAGCCTTTTTGTTATATATCTGTTATGGATGGGAGTGAGAGTCCAATGATGTTGTTTTCACAATGCGTTGCAGGGCCTTGCGGTCTGAAGCATTGCAGTTTCCAAACCAGGCGGTGATGCAGATTGTTAGAATGCTCTCAATGGTTCCTCTGTAGAACGTGGTGAGCATGGGGGGCCTTCTTCAGTCGCCATACAAAGTGAAGATGCTGCTGTGCTTTCTTAGTGAGTGAAGAGGTGCTGAGGGACCAAGTCAGTGATGTGCAGACCCAGAAACTTGGTGCTCCTTACTCTCTCCACAGTGGACCCATTGATGAGCAGTGGAGGGTGGTTGGTGCATGACTTCCTGAATTCAATTATTATCTACTTTCTTTTTTCAACATTCAGAGTCAGATTGTTGTTCTCGCACCAAACCACTAGACGCTTCACCTCGTCTCTATATGCAGATTTGTTGAGCCCCACTACCGTGGTATCATCTGTGAATTTGTTGATGTGGTTTGTGCTGTGTTAAGTAGTCGTGGGTCAGCAGGGTAAACGGCAGTGGGCTGAGCATGCAGCCTTGTGGGGCTCCAGTGCTCGGTGTGATGGTACTGGACTGGTTGCTGCCAATCTGGACTGCCTGAGGTCTTCCAATCAGGAAGTCCAGAATCCAGTTACAGAGGGAGTTGCTGACGTTGAGTGTGCTCAATTTCTCTGTAAGGTTCTGAGGGTCTATTAACAGCATTCTGGCATGACTGTTTTCTGTTCCAGGTGTGTTGCGGTCAGATGAAGGGCGATTAATATGACATAGTCAGTTGAGTGATTGGTGCGATATGCAAATTGGAGAGGGTCGAGGTAGGGGTGCAAACCACTTGATGTTGTTCATGACTACTTCCTCAAAGCACTTCATGACGGTCATTGTTTGTGCTACGGGCCAGTAGTCATTGAGGCATGATACACTTGACTTCTTCGGAACAGGAATGATGGTGGTGCTTTTTAAGCAGACAGGAATGACAGCTTGACTCAGGGTGTAGTTAAAGTTGTCAGTTAGGACATTCGCTAGCTGGTCAGCACATACCTTGAGCACACAACCAGGTATGTTGTCTGGTCCAGCAGCGTTGATTGACTCTAGTTAGTGCTCTCCTCACTTCAGCTGTAGACAGGCAGAGAACCAAGTCATCAGGGGCATGTGTTGTCTTCCTTGCTGGTATGCTGTTTAGTACATCAAATTGTGCATAGAAGTTGTTGAGCTTATCTGGCAGGGATGCATCACTGTCAGAGACCTGTGGAGGTATCTTGTAGTCTGTGATACCCTGAATTCCCTTCCATCCATAAAGTGACAATGGATTTTATGTGCATGCGCACATTTTGATGGCATATGACAGGTGGACAATTGCAGTCTTCAGGGCAGCTTAAAGCAGTGCCTCACACGGTTTGTTGTGTCAGGCAACTCCGCCGTTTTGGGGCCTCACGCTAACCGAAGGCTACTCAGCGTCTCCATTAGTTCTTCTTGCAGCACATTTTACGGGTGTTTCTTGTGAAGCGTTACCCCAATTTCCAGCAATGTTAGACTATCATGCGCTAAGACTACATTTGACATAGAAACATTAAACATGTTAGAGACTTTTACAACATTTAGCACCATTTTCATCAGAGCCGATTCAGCCACTGCGCGCATGTACGCCGTCATCTAGTCTGTTACCCTGGCATTCAGATGAACACCACTGCTGAACACACCAGCAGTGGTGCAGTTTAGTAAGTCAAGCTGCTGAAGGCATCTTTCTCTCTTCTAATGACCATAATCTGCAGTATCTATCTCTATTTTTGTTTCTAAAAATAAAAATGGCCATAATCTACAGTATCTCTCTCTATTTTTGTTTCTAAAAAAAAAAAAAGGTGCATTTGTGATTTTCTTGGTTTTGAGGCAAATAGGAATGCAGAAATAATAAATATATGTTATGTTATTGTCTCCCGTGTACCTCTATTGACTTTTACCCTAGTATCGTTGACTTCCTCATTCCAAACACTGGACATGTGAAAAGGTTCCATTTGAGCTTAGAACAGATCGAAGTCCTAGTGATTGCTTTGATACTTTGTAGGCAAAAAAGTACTTGTCAGACATGTGCACGAAACCTTGGGATGTTGATGTATCTTGATACACACAGGATCAGTCTGTCTTCCACCTTGTTTTGATTTTTGATACCGATAAAAGTTGAAATTGTTTGAACATTTGAACGTCATGTTAGAAGGCTTTACCTGTGCACAATGCAGCGCTGGGGGTTACACTCTAGCTTGGCATTTTATTCCATTGAATTCAATGCATGTGAAAGGGCCTTAAACATCGTGTTCCATAAGCTCTCTGCCCCTTCACCTGTGGCAACATTTACATACATACGCAGTCCTCTTCTTCATCTTTCGTCTGCTAAATATTGCATGTAACAAACTGGGTTTAAACATACTCTTGAGACGCCTATCTCTGTTTATTTGTGTTGTTTACAAGGAAAGTTGATCAAATACTTAATGCTCCTTAATTCTAATGCTCTTAAATGAAATCAGGTCAAGGATGTTATATTAAGCTTTGCATCAGTGCAAGAAATGTACTGTAATTGATCCACATCTAGAGCAATATCTTATCTACACCTTCACCTGCTCATGTTTGTTTACTTAATATTGATATAATATTGAAGATGATGTAAGATCAAAGTCCTGCTTTAAACTATGAAATGCAAAAATATACTGTACATGATACAGTACATTGTGATTTTAATTTTACCATTTCTTTTGTGTGAAACCTGCCATTTTTGAGGACCCTGAGACTTGTCTTGCTGGTAAGGTTAGTTGAAATGAGACAGATTATTATTTTTCTTGTTTTGTGTACAAGGAAAGGCCATTTTAGAGAACTGTAGAGCAATACTTCATCAAGAAATTAAAATTCTGTTATTATTTACTCACCTTCTTTTTATTGTTCCAAACCCGTATGACAAAAGATGCTAGGCAGAATGTTAGCCCAAAGTGGTAACTAAGACTAACATTCTGCCTAACATCTCCTTTTGTGTTCCACGGAAGAAAGAAAGTCATATGGTTTGAACAACATGAAGGTGATTAAATGTTGACAATCTCTCTTTAAACATCGCTAACCTTACTAATTTCCTTGTGCTACACTTCAGTGTTCCGATTAACCATTTCCTGCCGCCAACGCTTGTATAATCTCCATGTCCGTCATTCATACTGTATGTTCTCTCTCTCTCTCTCGACAGAGGCTTCAAAGACTCGTACTGACAGACTCATACTGACAGACTCTCCCTACAGCGTCTGACTGACCCCCCCAGAGAGATAGAGAGAGACAGAAAGAGAGAGACAGAGAGAGAGAGGGATGCAGTATTATGTCTGTGATTGCCTCTCTGTGTGGACTTCCTGTGCAGCGCACTCCCCTGCCCTGAGTCTAATGCTGTGTGGCAGCGCTCATGCTCTCCTGTCCAAATGAATCCGTCAGACCTCTGACACACTCGCACAGCAACCAGTTACTTCCTGCCTCCAGTGAGCCGCCAACCCTGGGCGGCACTCTTACACGCATGTCATGTGCTTTCTGATATCACACACACAGGCTACCGTGCTCTTCACGTATCAGTTATTTCAAATTAATGTGACTCCTCATGTCTGTCAGTTTCAAGGGTTTGCGCCGCCGGTCTTCCCTCATAGCTTGACATGGGTTCGTGACTTACACGTATGAAGACTTTGCCGGAGTTCAGATCTTCTGTGTGTGTTTACATGAACGGTTTCAAAGTCCCTTTTCCAGGCAAGTCAGTATACTTGGCAGCCATCTTTGGGACGCTACTGGGCAGGCTGAGCAGCTATTTTCAATGTTACAGAACAAAATATCCAAAACGGTTGTACAAATTACATTCAACAAAAAACATGTTTAAAAATCTGATTACAATGGTCTCATAAATTGTGCTTCAGCTCAGATCGTGCCAAAAAACCCAAATTTTTCAGGTTGGTTCAGCTAATGCGCATGCACTCTCTCAAGTTGATGTTCTTTTTCCTGTAAGGCAGGATGTAATTTTTTACATCCGTTGGCCATTTCAATTTCTCATATACATTTTTTTATAACCGTGGTCCCTCTCTGCTAGATCTTTTGTGAGTGTATTTCAATTTAGGGTGGGAATCATAAGGAATTTAATCATTCCGATTCCAATTCATCTTAAACGATTGAGTTTCCTCAGTAGTTCTATTAACAATTCTTTTAGTACCCTTGAGGAAGAAATATTTGGAAATAATTAATGCAATTAATATTTGATTTATTGCCCATAGCAGCCTATGGGGATAATATTATTTTTAACAGAACAGATTCTTGCAAAAAGGTGTTTACACATAAAAGTTACTGGTTAATTTCTAGTCGGACTGACAAAATGAATAACTTGTGGTTAATTTAAAATCCTCAAAAAATGATGTGGCTGATCATTTGTTTGGGAGTCATTTGTTAGAGAAGGAGTACTGTATGTTTTGCTATATACTGTAGATTCTTAAGAGTAATTTGTTAATTCCCAGGGCGTGCTGAGTCACTCCAGCCAGGTCTCCTAAGCAACCAAACTGGTCTGGTTGCGAGGAAAGGTAGTGTCACATGGGGTAACCTTCCTGAGGTCGCTATAATGTGGTTTGTTCTCTGTGGTGCGCGTGGTCAGTTGAGCATGGATGTCACGGTGGATGGCATGAAGCCTCCACACGCGTTGACAACTGTATATTCTGAACTGAACAACTGGTTGGAAATTACGTGATCAATAGCGTGTGTGAAACGTGCCCGTCCTCTCCTGGTGTAAATCACACAAACTGAGTTATGTGTCTTCATTCATTCATATATTCTAGTGTGTCTCTTCACTGTAGTTTCTCTCATCAGCTCTGTGGTCTTGCGGTAACCTGTACATTACAGTCCAGAGTGATCATATGCACTGTTCAACAGTAGCTGCTTAGATGCACATAAAAAAAACGCTTTCTGTCAATGGCAGCTAACTACGCAGTTAATACGTCTCTGGTGAATAATCTTTTTGCTTAAAAATAGCGAACACAAAATTTGTAAAAATGGTGGCAGTCATGTTTCTTGTACAAAGGCACGAGATGCATTAGCAACGTTGCTATGGCTATCACGTGTCAATCATCGTAATTGCGGGAGTACTGTATCTCAAGTATTTCGTACACGTATTGAGTTAAAATTTAGGGAATTTAAATTGAAATGCGGATGTCACACTCGAAACGTCGTAGTGTGTACGTGGCCTGTATGTTTTGCACTGCTGATTTAGTCGCGGTGTTGCAGTGCCACTGTATGGTACAGCAGAAAACTAATATTTTTGTATGGTGTTCCGTTGGTAAGAATACATGTTAGAGAACTGTAAACGGAACCAAAAGTAATGAACATTATTCAGTCGCTGTATTAAAAAAAAAAATGGAACCGCTTCTGAATATGCCTCCTAAACCTTATTTCGATATTTCTATTGAGATTATGATTTCAGATCTTTGTTGAGTGCATGTGTTTGCATCTGTAAGTGAGTCCCATTCACCATGTCATGTGAACTGCAGAGAGTATAAACTAAGCTACAAGGTTTTACCATTGTGCTTTATTGAGGCACTGCATAGGAGAGAACAAACTAATGGCTAGATGAAAATACAGTATGTCATCCATTCTGTCTATAGCTGACACTTCCTCCTGATCTGTAATCTTAATTGCTTTAATGAATGGGGGAACCTTGTGGAATTTAGATCTGAGTGTAATTAAATAGAAAACTAATAAAAGAACAGCCGCCTTTGGCTTGAGAGGACAAAATAATTAAAACTTTCAAATGATGGCTGCCTCACCCTGCGAGTTGCTCAAGTCTTTTAATCAAATCAAGGCGGATGCTCTTTTTAAAAAAAGGCCTGGATACCTTAAACCTTAAGGCCTCATCTCACAGGATTTGTCAGAGAGCGCATCGAGGGCCAATCGAAAGGTTTGCTTCATGCATCTGTCATGTCTGACACAAGCAGAGTATGGAAAAACAAAATTGAAAAACAAGAGGAACAAATATTCCTGCAGGTGAAACCAACAACAAGACAGAAAGATAAAGTGAGAATGTGGGCGGAAGACCATTGAGAAGACTGATTAAGATCCACTGTGAACAAGTTTCTCTCATTTGAAGTAATTGTGACAGAATTCTCATTTTTGTGTGAAGGATTCCTTTAAGCTAGTTAAATGAATGTTCTGGATTCAATACAAGTTAAGCTCAATCTACACCGTTTGTGGTGTAATATTGATTACCACCAAAAATTATTAAACTTTAAAATATTGGAAATAACTTTTTAAGTATGGGATAATGTACAGTCGCAAAATAAACTCAGACAGGGTGATCAGGACACCAAAGCAAAGTGGAGGGGTCTTGTAACACCCTGAAGGGGTTTATTTTGCAACAACAATTGGCTGACTGAACATTATCCCGCTTATTACACAGCTACTAACACTGATTTGAGTTTGTGACGAGGAGGAGGGTGGGGCCGGGCTGTGATTATGCTAATCAGCCGAGGAAAGGAATAGGTGCATCGAAATGAGGCAGTTCAGGAGAGAGAGAGCCACACACAGCTGCAGTGTGTGCGTTTGTGTTTTGTGTCTTTTTGTATAAGTTTTCATTAAAACATTATTTTTACAGTTCAGCCAGTTCCCGCCTCCTCCTTTCCCATTTTAAACTTGTTACAGAGTTTCAATAATTGTATTAACTGACAGTACTTGTAGAGATCAAACAGAGATCATAGAAGTAGGAAAGATGAATTTAATACCAAGATGACCGGTCTGACACTTCTTTATCACTGGATGTGCAGTTGTTATGTAAGGGACAATGTACAGTCATTCAGTTATTATTGCTAAATAAACCTTGATGGGGTGATCAGGATCCAGATGCAAAATGGAGGGGTCTTGTATCAGCCTGAAAGGGTATATTTTGTAATATTAACTGACTGGCTGTACATGATCCAGACTATTATAAGACTACTTGCCAAATAAACAAATAAATGGACATGAAACATTGTTTTGCATTCAAACAATGCAATGATGTGAGAAGAAATAAAGTGCTGAACAGATGAAATCCACCTCCGGTTTGCATCAGAGTTCTGTTGATGTTTATTTAATAGTTAAGTGGCATCTGGCTGCTCATTGTGTATCTTATTCCAAGACTACTTGCCAATTAAATGACAAAATTCACACGAAACATTGATTTAATTAAAAATGTATTTATATTGTAGTGAATGCACAGTGATCTGAGAAGCAGGAAAGATGGCTCACAAATACTCGGATGAGCGGTCTGATACGTGGATGTGCGGTTGTTACTGATAAATATCAGACCACTAGATGGCCCCATTGACCAATCAGAATTCAATATTCCAGAGACCTGTGTGATAAGCACATTATCACACCACATTCATGTTTACAAGTACAATGTCTATGTCTTGTGGCTATACTTCTGAAACTGAATTGGCCCCATTCTCTTCCATTGAAAGTGTCTTATCATAACCATGACTATTGCTTTTTTAAATGAACGAGGGATGAATCAAAAGTATTTTTTGTGGTAATGAACATTATGGCAGAAATGCTGTAGATTAAGCTTAACGGTAACATTTTATAAACCTATGCAGGAATTAATGCAGGACAAATGAGTACTACATTAACAGTTCAGTCACTACTATTAACTAATGTAGAAACACAATTAACTAATCAGTAAGTAATAGCGATCTAACGACTGTGGTAGTTCAGTGTTAGCTTATCAATATTTACTGAATATTTGCCTCATTGAGAACTGTTAACTAATTATGGGTAAATGAAAATAACTACTAATTAATTACTCATCACAACATTAACTCCTCAAAATCTAGTATCTATGTAAACAATTATACTTTTATTGTCAACATGAAATTGCATCATCAGAGATGCATATGCATCATGTGTTCTTTAACCAGAACACCACTCTAAATAACTGGTATATAGTGCCTGGTAGAGTATCATGACTAGTTGCTTACCTTAAATAAAGGGATGTTGTACTCTATGTGTCCAACCTCTGTATTATTTGGGGTATCATTTTTAATCATTAATGAATAACTTGTGCATGTTTCATAAAGTAGTACATAATGAGTTCTTCTCCATAATTACTTAGAACAGAAATGTGAAAATCTCAGTTAACCCTTAGTAATGAGTCAAGTTTTACCACATCCATATGAAGGAATTTCTAATGATCTGGAACAGTATTCTAAAGTGAAAATCATGACAATAAATTACTAAATTATTGTGTCCTTCCTTATGAGTTAATGGTTATCTTAAACAGTATTATAAAGTGAAAACACATTATAAGAAATGTGTTTTCAAGAAACCATTAATAGTAACTGAGGTGGTACTGGTCAGTTAATAGTGAATACTCAAGTATTTGGTTCTACAATTTATTAATGTAATCAGATACATACAAATCAGTTGCAAAAACATTCACACATATTCAAAAAATATTCTTGTGACATTAAATTAATTGACCATATACTGCTAATACACATGCTTTTAACGGCTGGAGCTCACGGCTGCAGTCGTGAACGAGTGCCAGTGGCCTTTCATAAGTTAAATACACAGTGCACATTGTAAACATTATTTCCATAATCCACTTTAAAAGCATAACATTACAATGTACTGTAAAAACATTAAGTGTCAGCAAACATGCGCACTGTTCTCCAAAAGACTTAACCGGAAAACAGCGCTGCTTAGAGGCCGATTCCACCTGTCTGTGTACTTCTGCCTTGAACAGTTAGTCCACTCAATTTTGTTTTTTGTTGTGAGTAATTAATTAGTAGTTCTTTTAATTTACCCATAGTTAATTAATAGTTCTTAATGAGGCAATTAAAATGATAAAATATTGAGTAAATATTGATTAGCTAACTCTCAACTACCACAGTCATCAGATCGGTATTACTTATATCACCAATAAAGTGATTTGATTTGATTTTGACTTACTGATTAGTTAATTGTGTTTCTATATTAGTTAATGGTAGTGACTAAAGTGTTAATGTACTACTGCTCCTTTGTCCTGCATTAATTCCTGCATAGTGACCTATTAAGAATGAAACAGTATTCTAAAGTGTTACCAGCTTAATTTGTTTTGAACCAGGAACATTCCTTCAAGAAGCCTGGAGTGAACACTAGCACACCAGCATCCTCTGAGCACCAGCATCCAAAGCACAACATGTGCTGGTGATCAGTCATACTGGTATTTTCAGCTGTCACAAGTGTAGAGGGCTAAATCCCAAGTGATACTACACCAAAGTAATGTTCATTTCATGAAGTCTCAGCACTGGCAGGAAATTAAATGAAGGCCTGTCTTTTCCTGCATCTGTTGGTTTGTGACTAAACTCCACAGATCAGATTTGGTGGCCCTAAAATCAATCCATTACCTCACACATGTCCAGAATCTTCAGATATGACATGACACGGAGGAAAATGAATGATGCGTGTCGGTTTAGACCTAAAAATGGAATCTTCTGACAGATGATCTTCATTTCCCAACCTCTAAGATTACCTCAATAATACTTTGAGAAAGAAATCATTTAGCATCTCTCAGAACTGTCAGCTGACATACAGGCCTTGAAAAATCACTCAATTCACCCATGACACTGAGAGTTATTTGGAAAATGGGTTTTAGGCCTTGTAGTTTTGTTTTCAATTCCTTTTATGTAACACTTTGACTTTGTTGACTTCTCAAAGGAGCTGGGGCTCACTTCAGAGATTATTTAGATGTGATCGACTTTTGCAGATTACATACAAATCACTGGCTGGATACACAAGATTCAAAGCTTTGATGAACCACCAATGATGCATCACCAGTCCTTTCAGAAGTAATAAAGCTAATTGAACTAATGATGATATCAAAGGTATTTTTGTTTTTTGAGTTGGCAGTTGTGGCAGCTGGCACACAAGAAGAACATTCTGCACATCTCTCGCTCTTTTTATTTATCCCCATCTTTCTCAGCCGTCTGTTCCTCTTCTTCCTGTATTTGCTGCCCTAAATCTTTCACCTCCATCCTATCAATTGTATTATGAGGTTAATTAAATGAGAACCTGTTTTAAGAACATTTGAACTTTGGCCATGACCAGTGGAGGAGTCACTCTTTAAACAGCTCTCAGCCATGACATGAGCCATTAAGAATCTGTCATCAAAAGTCCATAATCTTGTACAAACACTCTTGATATGTCACGTCTGGCTCTTTGAGAGAGTCTTGGTCGTGTTGTCTGACAACTGAAGGGCCATTTCAACGTATTTTGTGCTTTTTCCCTCCTATTTATCGAAAGAATACAGATTGTACCAAGCTTTTACTTCTTGCATTTGATTGACAAGTGGAGAGACACAAAGGCTGGCCCCTCTCTGACACTTCCTTTAGTCCATTTAAAACACTCTTGAGAGCTCATATGATATCGCAACCATTGTTATTCCTGTGTGTATTATCAGTATTCTCAGTGCAGTCCAAGGTGAAGTAACCACAGTTCTCCCATTGTCTTTTTTCAGACAACTCTCAGGGAAAAGAATTCCTGAGAGAGGACTTGTTGATTCAATTTTATGTGTTGTAACATTCACTAGCACACGGATGTGACATTAGGTGCTTTAATACAGAATTTGCCATACATTTAAAAGCAGTTTTGCTATTTGGCTGGGTCTCGATTTGATTCAGATTCTATTTCATTAGATTCCAATTAAGTTGGGTATATTTCAGTTATAATGTTCATTCTGCTTACCTATGAATGCAGTTCAATACAAGCTTAATTGCATTAATTAATTATAACTGATGCAATGTAAAGTGTACTTGTAAGCGTATGTGATGTCTGAGTCAAAAATGTATCTTTATTTAGCTTTCTACTTACCTACTTTGTGGGGAAACAAATGTAAATCTGGAAAGTCTCTGAAATGAATTAGCTCATATTTTTTAAAGGTCATTCCTGCACCAGAGTTTTAATGACATTTTGGTATAGAGTGTGTGTAGCAAAAGTGTGTTTAAAACACAAAAAGACATTGCTTTGTGAATATATCCAATTTCTCAATTAATCCAGAAAAGTTGCATCTATTTAAGGAGTTTCGTGAATGAAAGTGTCATTGATGTCTTTATGTGTGTTCTGTTTTATAGCAAAGGATTGTAGATTTTATTTTGCACCAGGTTTAAGTTGCATTTTACACTTCGAGCATCTCCAAAACTACATCATCAACCAAACAATTAGTTAATAACACGCAGGCCACAATTGTCTGGCCTTTAATCTGTCAAATCTGATTCTTCTCCACCTGCCAGTTAGTCCATTACTTGGGTCCAGAGGTTTTATTCCCTCATTTGGTCAAATCCTCATACAGATATATGAAATGGCAAAGCCAAACAGTCTCAGAAACACATTGAAGCAGAACCAGCATTAACTAAGACTACAATGACAAGAGGGTGACATATGTTCAGCTAGAACATATGCCAAGAACTGATCTCTCTCTACAAAATCATCCACAGCTATAGGACCACAGAAAACCTGCAGTTTAACATCCCATGAGCTTTGCAAGGAGAATGTTTGACAATGAGAAATGAAACCAGCTGAAATAAAAAATAAAAAAAGGTTTTTTTTTTTTCTTTCCTTTTTTTTTTTTTTTTGCAAAGTTTTTTCTAACTCAATATATGAAAAAAGTAAAAGCGTCTTGTGCGGTGTGCATGGACTTCTGTGATTAGTGGCCTTACTTTCACCTGAGAGCGAGAGAAAGGGGATTGGGAGTCTGACAGGATTCACTGTGACATGATTGCTGGCCTGTTGAGTTTCAACTAATCACGGAAATGTGTGTTTCTAATTGCTGACTTACATCGTCGCTGATGGCAATTGGAAGCTGTTCTGCACTGCAATTTCTGCTCTATCTTTCTCTTTTTTGCTCTCTCTCTCTCTAGATGCCCTCGATACGTTTGCACTGAAAAGCATGCAAACAAACAACACTGAATTTCAGACACCTGCACAACCTAAAACCTTTTATCTACAGGGATTACATTGATTTATTTGGCAGCACAGCTCCAACTGAACTTGTTCACTGTAAAATGCAGTAAAACTATATATGTGTAATTCAATCATATTTATTTAATGACATTATTTACATCCTTAAAGTGATAGTTCACCCAAAAATGACAATTTTATAATTTACACCACCTCATGTTGTTCGAAATTAGTATTTCTTTTTTCTGTGCAACACAAAAGGCAATGTTAGGCTGAAAGTTGGCTTCAGTCACCATTTACTTTTGTTGTATCGAAAAAAGATGCAATGAAAGTAAATGGTCAGCAAGGCAAATTTTCAGCCTCACATCTCCCTGTGTGTTTTATGAAAGAAAGTAGTTTGGGTTTGAAGTCACATAAGGGTGACTGAATTATTTCAGTTTAAATCTTTCAAATCATTTTCATTTTTGAGTGAAATACCCCTTAAATGTCAATTTATCAATGCATGTTTTCATAATGTTTCATCAAAATGGGTTAACTCTCTACCCCTCTGAAATGACTTTTCCTTTCTAAAGATGTAACCAAGGCTGCATGGGGGTGGAAAAAAAAAAAAAAACAAATAACAACAGAATAATCCCCTCACCCCCTCTCACAAGCCATTAAAATAGAAAAAATTAAACTTTAATTTCCCCTTAATATTCTTTTTAATTTGAAAATACATTCTGTTACAGAAAGTAAATGCGTTGAGAATGCTGTTTTGGGCTGTCTTTATTTACAGTACATAATAATCAAAGATTAGACTTTTCATTAGATTGTCCAGGATCCTTGAGTGCTTGTAAAAATAGAAGCATCTCTGAAATCAGCATCTCATTCTAAATTCCAGCAGCAACAACAATATGCTTCTCTCTGACTGCGGAACTGATCCGTGGCTGTGCAATTTGAGGTTTATTCCCAAACAGTATCCATAAAAGAGCTTTGATTCTGACCTAATCAGAAGCTGTTATGTTATATTAATTCTTGCTCTCTGAGCTGTTCATCGTTGTGTGGAACAGACAGGGCACCTGGACGTGGTTTCGGAGATAGAAGCTATTTTGAGATTCAAGACAATACGAGGCCCCATCCAATGTTGTTTTCACAGCGGGTGGTCTCTGTTCCCACATTGTTGGGGATTGTTTACTAAGGGAAAGGCAGGGCAACTGCCAAGCATGGTCCGTCAGAGAGGGAGTAGTCTGGTTATGACATGACCTGTCACGTGTGTGTGCCTTGGGAAGGGCGCGTGACTGCAGCTCAAACAGTACTTCTGACATTTCCATTAGACACAGGGTTATGGATCTGCCCAGGCCAGGTGGGTATAGGAGAACCGTGGCAGTGTCACAGCCTGTCTGCCTTAGTTGCGAGGGACACATTACTTAACCTGTCACTGAGGCCCACAATGACATTTGAGCTGCCGCACTTTTTGCGGCTTACATTTGTACGAGCAAAAACGGCCTCCCAAAACAGAACATTTCAGGATGGCTTTTAGTTTATTTCATTGCCGTTGCTTTAATTCCTCTTTCCCTCATGACTAATGAAGATACAGTGTTTTCAGAACTCTTCAACATGCATGTGTGTTTGCCTGCAGTGCTTAGAATAAAATTCACACTTTCCTGTATAAATACCACTTATGTCCCTTTGCTCTGATAATGGTAAGGTGTTAGAGCCAGGTGTTGATATCCACATCCTTCGTGTGGGCATTAGTCATGATAAGGTTAGCCTGTCAGTTCACGACTATACTGCAATCTTTCCTGACTCGACCTTTAGACAGCAGATTAGCTCCATTAGTTCTGCTGGAGAGACGTAGCAGTGAGCAAACTGTCGGTACGGTAATTCACACATTCATGAACATTGCATCGCAGATCCTGAGCTTGAGTAGAATTTAACCTCTAGGCAGCAAAGCTTCAAGGAGCTGAAGTAATCCAGCGCGACTCGCCTCCTTATAAGTGGTGGGCCGGCAGGTGGGGATGTCCGACATGTCGGAATGTGTATCACATGCTACAGCGGCTGCGCTTGGGTTCAGGGGCAAAAACATGCACCTGATTTTGAGTTCATACATATCAAATCCAGATGCAGCACAGCATGATGAGTTAGGGTCATGGAATCGTGTGTGGTGCTAAGCTGCTCTCTGGATTCTGTAGGGCAGTGTTTCCCAAACTGGGGTACACGTACCCCTGGGGGTACGTGAGGTGACAATGGGTGTACGCGAATGACATTCTGAGATTTACCGTTCTTTCAATTTCACCACAGTCTAAAATAACATTCAAACCCAGTTCATGTATTTCTCACTGGCAAAAATTATTTTGTGTGCCCTCTAGTGTAGAAACACCAAAATGGTTGTGTCATAAAGGTTAGAAAAATATGCAATGAAATAGCACGATATTTTGCGGTTAGAAAATGCATTTACTCATGCGTTGTGCGTTACACAAGTATCTTTTTTTTCATCAGCCCAGCCCAGTGCTCGGTGACGTAGCTAAGTAATAGCAAGTAAAATACTTTTTTACCAGACTTGCAGGTCAATCGTCCATGATTTTTATTTATAATTTTTTTTCCCGCAGTTTAAAACGTAATTTGTATTTAAGGTTAGATGCATAGGTAGTTTTGATTCTGATGGTATAAGTTCATAAGCTTTGATGACAGGTGTCAGACATTCAGCAGCACAAAATAATGCATTAGAGAGGGGGTATGCGAAAGGATGTTGAATGTTTGGAGGGGTATGCCACTGTGAAATGTTGTAGGGCATTATGAAATATTTTTTCCTTAATAAAAAAACTAATCAGTGATTACCTGTGCAACAATGTTGCTATGGCTGCCATAGCAATGTTGCTATATTCAGTACCTTCTTTCTTGTGTGATAATATTGCTTTATTTATTATGATGATAATAATAATAATAATAATAATAGTTATTATTAGATTTAAAAAAATAATATTGTTTAATATAATTTTATAGAAAACAATTTAATGGTGAATTATTGTTATTAGTGGTAATATACTTTTTTTTATACATATATGCTAATCAGTAGTACTACATTTTGTTCATAATGTCTTCAGTTTCATGCATCCAGTTGAATCAAGCTTTTATTTTGACAAAAAACTAGTTCCTGTGTGTTTTTGGCTGTTTTTAATAAGCTCCCCATTCTAAATAGAATTCTAAAAAGCTCACACCCTGAACTCTCAGAGCATTGAGAATTGCATCCTTTTGTGGTTTAATGATCACACTTATTGTCAAATTGTCATTCATTTTATTCCAAATTTGTCAAAATCCATGAAATTCTGTATTTGACTTATAATTCCATTTTAATAACTCAATTCCATGGTTCCCAAATCCCTTGTTGCACCATGGTATAAAGCCATGTGTTAATGCAATATGAGGCTGAGGTGTCACATGGTGAGTAATTGCAGACAAAGGTACTTTGAGAAATTGCTTGTCAGACTATTTGGTGTTTTATTAGGACTTGGTGCGAGAGTCCACTGAAAGTGCACAAGTTTCCACAGCTGTTTAAGGTGAGGCAGTTCCTCTGAGTTTGTGGTCCCAGGTCCCCACAGTAATTAGCCGTGTTGGAGCTCGGTCTGCCCTGTCTGTGTGGGACCAGGGCTCGTACACCAGTGCTAATGAGACTCTTTTCGATGAATTGGCTGGGCGGCAATGTTATAACTGCAATTATCGCTTGTCATAGCAGTGTGTGACAATCTCCAGCCTCTGCTTGGCCCTAAAAAAATCATTTGCGGCGGAAGTCTGCAGAATTCCTCTAGGATTTCAGCACACCCACTTCTCATCTCCTCCCCTTTATAATTTAAGAACAATTATCAACTATGTAAAGAATAAATCACCATTTGAGGCCACATGTTAAATTCATTTTGTGTCCATGTGTGCTAACGGGCAAGTTTGTGCGTGTCTGCGCCAGCATGCGATCATATATTATATGCATGAATGTTTCCTTGTGGCTTCTTTAGAGCTCTGTGAGTGAATCTGGAGCCAGTGGTGAAGGGTACAGAACCCATGAAGCTCTTTGAGTGTCAGGCAAAAGAATTATTGCCCTGGGCAGTCCCGTAGGCCAGAGGGGGTGGCTGAATCAGCCAGGAATGCAGGAGGCCTTGAGTTTATACTACAGAAGAAAAACTGGAACGGCAGGAACCACCGTTCCCGCTACGACCGGCACACACTCACACAGTGCAAATGCTAAACCTCTTAGAAAAAAGAAACACTGTGAAAATAAAGATAAAATAAATGCCACAAAGCACATAATCATTAACTCCTCGAGCGGAATGACTCATTTGCCTGCTTGGTTTGTGATTTGCATACATGAATGCTTCACACATAACCATTATGTTGCTGATAGTGTTGTCACGGTACCAAAATTTCAGTAGCCGGTATCAAAACCAATGAAATTTCACAGATATCTATACCAATTTAGGTACCACAGCATAAATAGGCTAATATGACTGTGTGCTATTGAACATTTAGCCTATTTAAAATGTTGCATTTCAATGTAAATAATACATTAAAAGAAATGCATGTGTCCTTCAAATGTTTCTCAATCAAGTGTTTTTAAGTAGTACCCTACTGAAATCCGTGTTATTCCTTACCAAATCATGTTCCCCTTCTGTCACTCACTCGGCGTTGTGTCGAATGAAGTGACACATTTGCATGCCCCGTCCCGGACATACGGATATAAAGGGAAGTGGGGCAGCGAGTGCCAGTCAGAATTTTTCTTCGGGGCCGAACGGTTGTGCAACAGCAAGCTGAATTCACCACTGTTTCACTCACCTCTACTGGCGATAAGCACTGCTGTTGGATCTACGGCACGTTTCCAGTTGGCGTTCGTTGATGCGGTTGGTTTCTCTCCACTTCTGACAGTCATAAAAGCTGCCTCGCGTGCCTGGGTTGCGATCACACGCAGGCAGTGTTTTATGAATGGTTCATGTTCTCAGTGCGAGAACATAGCCATGGCAACATTGCGGTCGCAGCTTTCTTTTCTCACGAGATAAAGCCACTTCAGCCGCCCCCCACGTCGTTCATTCTTCCCACGGTATTGAGGACGACCCGGCTGGCGATGAAGGCGATTTGGGGATAACGATGGGCTCAGTTTCACTGGGTAAATCCCCGGCACGCTTGCTTGCTTCCTTCCGTGCAGCCGACACAGTTGCCTCTAGCACGCAGTAGCCTGCTTGCACCTGTCTCGACAGTTCACGTAACACGGTCAGTGCATGGCGTTTCTAGATGGGACCCCTTGTGTCACTTCATTCGACACAACGTCAAGTGAGTGACAGAAGGGGAACGTCATGGTTACTGTTGTAACCTGTTGTAATGTCCCTCCTGCCACAGCACTAGACCTACCACTGTAAACAGCCGTACCTTATTTTCGGTACCTCAGTGCAATATCCTGACTGGCACTCGCTGCCCCACTTCCCTTTATACCCGTATGTCCGGGTAAAACTTGACATTGGCCTTTTCTCAGGTTCAGAGGAACGTTTGGCGTCCCAGGAAGACCCCTTGTGTCACTTCATTCGATACAACGTCTTGTTCCCTCCCTCGGGGAACGGAGGTTACAACAGTAACCATGACGTTTTCCTTTTTGTCAATGTTATTATTTTTATTTTCCAGAACTCCATGTTTTGGAGTTTAGTTCAATTTCATCATCAAAATGGTGTCTAATCAATTCATTGTTAAAATGTTTAATAAGTGAAAATATAACTTTTCCACATGTCATTGCATTTTTTGCTAAACTTTTATTCAACAGCAGTCATGCTTGTCATATATTGCTTAATTATTATTATTATTATTATTATTATTATTATTATCATTACTGTCAATATTAAATTTTACTATGCAATTGTTATATATTTCTGTCTCAATTTCTTCAGCTATATTTTAAAATGTGCTTTTATTATGACGTGTATTTCTTGCCTGAAGCTTCATTCTCTGGATAAACAGTTTGAGACTCAGAGACTTTTAAGTCACGTCTGAAATCTCATCTCTTTACACTGGCCTTTGAATCCGACAAATGAAATGTAGGCCACAGTTTTGGAGAGTTTCTTTGATTCTGACAAATTAAAGTAGGACACTAAAGTAGAGTGTTTGTATATTGTGTTTTAGATTACTGGTGTTTGTGTATGTGGTCATTTTTAAATGTTATGTTTTAAATTGTATTACTGTGATGCACTTTGGTCAACTCTGTTGTTTTAAATGCAATATAAATACAGTTGAGTTGAGATTAAAATGCATATGCTGTGATTTAATTATATAAAGTTTACATGTGCTGCGTGGTTCACAGTAGATTAGTGCTCAGCTTTGTCATCTGATACAACATATTGTGAATTATTCTCAATGTCTGTGGAGTTTTTGGTGGATGCGTGGTTGGATTTATACATTCATTTAAAGTATGCATCTCATCCACACTAAGATTGCAGCCTCTAGCGATTTAATAAATCACACTAGGACATGTCACGGTTTAAATTTGATTAATTGGCCATTTCAGCATGAGGAGTACAGTGTTTCCCACAGGATTTTGTGAGACTGTGGTGGGTGGATCTTAGACCCTCTAGGGGGTCCGAGGGCATGCGCCCCCATAAGAAAATGTTGTACATTTTAAAATTAAATGCATTAATCTGGTGCACTTTGAGAGCAAAAAGAGGCTAGTAGGAGGCTAGATCTATGAAGAACTTTGTGCTCAAGTAGTAATTTTATCATAAACACATTGGTTGTATAGATATCAAGGGCTCGACATTAAGCATTGTCATGTGCTTATCCTTCGTACAAGTAAATTGGTCATTCAGTTGAGTAGAAAAGTAACTTTTCCAGAGACAAAGCAAAAGAAAGGATGTAAGAAGGAAAAATAGAAAAGCGTTCATCGTCATGTTTACACCTAATAGGGATTAAGACCACAGTGCAGAAAGACTGGAAATCATTTCACACCCACAAGTCTGTATGAATTTCTCTCTTATGAGGGACACAAAATTAGATTTTTTTTTGGCTGAATGTTAGTCACAGTCACTATTCACTGTCACCCCGCCCCCCATAAAATAAAATGAATTGAGACTAAAACTAACAAGTAAATTCTCACCAGTTGCATAAAAAATATTGACAAAATGTATATTAATATTGACAAAATGCATTAAAAATGTTAGATAAAATCCTGCAAGAACCTTGCTGCTAAATCAGTTATGTAGTATATTCAAAACAGATACAGTATGCATATTAAAGATAGATCATATTTTTTAATTGTGTGTCATTTATTAATGTTAAATTATTAATATTATTATTATGTATATTGTTATATACTTATTAAAATTGACTGATTAACATGGCAGAGAAAATACCTTGGATGCATACTTTAGATGGAGCTTCAGAAAGATAAGAGATGTAATGGGTGCATAAGTCTGTTTTAAGCGTTTCTCCTCACTCTACATTTGGTTTTTTTACACAAAACATTTTTGCAATTTCTGCCTTTCTTGCTGTATTATGAGGGAGCGCCACGATGTGACGAGACAAAATTAGATCTCTCCAACTTTGGGCACTTGCGATGAAGACAGCCTTGTTGATTATAAACAGGAGCAATAGTTTTATCGCATTGCTCACTTATAAAGACATGGTACAACACCATTTGCATGTCCAATTAACAGGGTTACACCCATTTATTAATGTAATATCTAATGTTCAGTAAATATAAAACAAGCTGCAGAATACTGCACCACGAGTGAAGGCGAGAGGGGAGAGGGTGACGTGATAGAGTGAATTCCCCACATTTTCACAATCAGGCTACTTGTCCGGTCGGGCAAGTAAAATTCTCTTGGGGGCTGACTGACTAGGAGTGAGAGATGCTTTGCCGTAGCAACAGCGCAAGACACAACGTTAGAGGTCTTTTATGTTATTATGAGAAGTGTACAAATATTTTCGGTTCATTATGAAACTGTGGTGGGACAATTAGACTGTGGCGGGCCACCACAGTCTAGGTATTAAATGTGAAACACTGGAGTAACAGAGCACGTGCTCAAAATAAATGTTCGGTACTGCAGAAACACTAGTATCATTACATCTTTTTTATTTTAGTATCTACTTGGTACCAAAGTACTGGTACTTTTGACAACACAAGTTGCCGATTACAATCTGTGATTTAGACCCTGTTCTAGTTTCATGCTCTTTGATGTTCTAATGCACCTGTTTTGATCTTAGCGGTCAGAAGAGCAGTCTCGTTCATAATTGAATCTTATAGTTCAAGGCAACATAAAATCAAAATTGACCTTAATGTACGTTCTTAGACTTATTGTGTACAGTTTATTGGTGCTCATTATTACAAATGAAAATAAGTTGTTTTTGTAAACTTTTATCAAAATGTCTCTGAACCAATAGCTCTCCCTTATGTTGATGCAAACCCGTATTGCAGTTTAAACATGAAACACTGTTTGCAACCCATTTTACTTCCTTAATCTTATGCATTTGTGATAGGAGATTCAACAAAAAACAGGGGTGGAACTTCATTTTGTCCATCAGAAGTCTATATATATATATAGACCCCTGCATGACTGCTATGTGTATTTTCCATTTCCCTTTTTGATTTGTAACCCATAGTAGCGCTTCACAGAAATCAATGTCATGCTGTTGTGTCACGTGACATTGTGTGCCAGACCATTTAACCATTAAATGAGTCTTAATTAAGTGCAGAGTCTTGTGAACAGTATTCAGTCGGTTTTAATTAATTTAATTTATGCTGTGCTTAAAGCAAAGCCAAAATAAAACGTCCACACATGTGGACGTGGGTCACAGGCGATTAAGGGACAGTTCACCTAAAATTAAAATTGTATCATAATTTCCTCACCCTCATATTGTTCCAAACCCATATGACTTTCGTGCTTCCTTGGAACACAAAAAGAGATGCAGAATATGAGGGACAGTCAGCCTTAGTAACCATTAACTTTCATGAAAAATGGATGCAATGAAAGTGAATATTGACTGAGGCTGACCTTCTGCCTTATATCATCTTTTGTGTACCACAGAAGAAAGCCATATGTCATATGGAAAGAGAATGTCATTATCTTTTTGGGTGAAGTATCCCTTTAACGCCCACTTTTAACAATTCAGTCAATTTCTGATGGATAAAATCAAGATATCCTGTTTCACTTGGAAAGGCATATAATTAAGCTGAAAACAGCATTTCATGTTAATTTATGAAATTAACATAAAATTTCATGGTAACAATAGTTCAACAAATGCTAATTTGCAGGATGACCTAAAGCAGATATTGGTCAAGAGAACTTTAGTATTGTATTTGAGTTTCGTATACATGGATCAGTTATCAAAATAATGGCATAATAATCATTTTTATCTCTAGATTTTCGAGAAAAGGGAATGAATCACAACCATCCTTGCATGACAGAGTTGATAGTTTTCCCAACACCTAATCACAACCTAATCTGTTTCCCTGAATAAGATATCCTGTCTTCTCACAAATAAGTTCTCTCCACACAGACTAGTCTGTCACTCCCGATTGTCTGTTCATTGTAGAAGTAGATTTGATTTTTCTCAAAAGGCAGCGATGTGTTGTTCAGTGTCCAGTCTGATTTTTATAATTGATGGACTATTTTTAAGTCTTTTCTTAACATAGAAAAGCATTATTTCTGCACCTCTATCAGAATGTTAATTGACCTCTTGAGACATGTTTAATTCAACAACATCTTTTTCTGTTACAGTTACCGTAATTACTGACTTACTATGTGATGATCCTCAACTTTCAGCATGTATCGAGATTTAAAAACCCACTCTAACGAGGCCATAATTATCTTGAGCCAGGGAAAAAGATCAAGCAGTTTGGCATTGTTATTCTATATGTCCTTTTGTGTTTCAAGGTTGTGCCGAAGGTTTTTATTCACTTTGAAGTACAGGTTTGTTAGAGAAAAAAAGTATTTTCAGAAATCATAGAAACACATAAAGAAGATCAGTAAGTACGCCTTCTCTGGTGCAAAATCATGTTTATTTCAATCGGCAAATCCAAAACATACAAGAAAAGCGCTATTCAGGTCCTGTGAATTTAACTTCTCGAGTGTTTGAATTTTGTGGTTTCATGATTCAGATTATGCCCTTCTTTTAAAGCGCAGAGAGGTCTGGGTGGAACTGAAGGCCCTCTGATTTCTCTTGGCTAACAGCTTGGTTTTGAATTTGTGAGTTTTGAAGACTCAGTTGAGAAATCAATCCAGAAATCAAAGCGATTCATGTTCCAATTCTGTCATGCACAATGCCTTTTGCTTCGAGTGGAGAGGGCCAGGCCAGACAAACCTATTTTTTGATACAGGAAAAGCACTCACTCTTGGAAATTAAGTGTAATTTTGCAAAACTACTCCCAATTTCTCAAAGCATGTCTTTGGCAGAACAAGTTGCAGATCAGCTATCTGTCAGTCACACTTTAATATGATGCTTCAGTGTTTTTATATATATATATATATATATATATATATATATATATATATATATATATATATATATATATACAGGTGAAACTCGAAAAATTAGAATATCATGCAAAAGTTCATTAATTTCAGTAATTCAACTTAAAAGGTGAAAGTAATATATTATATAGACTCATTACAAGCAAAGTAAGATATTTCAAGCCTTTATTTGATATAATTTTGATGATTATGGCTTACAGCTTATGAAAACCCCAAATTCAGAATCTCAGAAAATTAGAATATTGTGAAAAGGTTCAGTATTGTAGGCTCAAAGTGTCACACTCTAATCAGCTAAACACCTGCAAAGGGTTCCTGAGCCTTTAAATGGTCTCTCAGTCTGGTTCAGTTGAATTCACAATCATGGGGAAGACTGCTGACCTGACAGTTGTGCAGAAAACCATCATTGACACCCTCCACAAGGAGGGAAAGCCTCAAAAGGTAATTGCAAAAGAAGTTGGATGTTCTCAAAGTGCTGTATCAAAGCACATTAATAGAAAGTTAAGTGGAAGGGAAAAGTGTGGAAGAAAAAGGTGCTCAAGCAGCAGGGATGACCGTAGCCTGGAGAGGATTGTCAGGAAAAGGCCATTCAAATGTGTGGGGGAGCTTCACAAGGAGTGGACTGAGGCTTCAAATGTCGTATTCCTCTTGTCAAGCCGCTCCTGAACAACAAACAACATCAGAAGCGTCTTACCCGGGCTAAAGAAAAAAAGAACTGGTCTGTTGCTCAGTGGTCCAAAGTCCTCTTTTCTGATGAGAACAAATTTTGCATCTCATTTGGAAACCAAGGTCCCAGAGTCTGGAGGAAGAATGGAGAGGCATACAATCCAAGATGCTTGAAGTCCAGTGTGAAGTTTCCACAGTCTGTGTTGGTTTGGGGAGCCATGTCATCGGCTGGTGTTGGTCCACTGTGCTTTATTAAGTCCAGAGTCAACGCAGCCGTCTACCGGGACATTTTAGAGCACTTCATGCTTCCTTCAGCAGACAAGCTTTATGGAGATGCTGACTTCATTTTCCAGCAGGACTTGGCACCTGCCCACACTGCCAAAAGTACCAAAACCTGGTTCAATGACCATGGTATTACTGTGCTTGATTGGCCAGCAAACTCGCCTGACCTGAACCCCATAGAGAATCTATGGGGCATTGCCAAGAGAAAGATGAGAGACATGAGACCAAACAATGCAGAAGAGCTGAAGGCCGCTATTGAAGCATCTTGGTCTTCCATAACACCTCAGCAGTGCCACAGGCTGATAGCATCCATGCCACGCCGCATTGAGGCAGTAATTAATGCAAAGGGGCCCAAACCAAGTACTGAGTACATATGCATGATTATACTTTTCAGAGGGCCGACATTTCTGTATTTAAAATCCTTTTTTTTATTGATTTCATGTAATATTCTAATATTCTGAGATTCTGAATTTGGGGTTTTCATAAGCTGTAAGCCATAATCATAAAAATTATATCAAAGAAAGGCTTGAAATATCTTACTTTGCTTGTAATGAATCTATATAATATATTAGTTTCACCTTTTAAGTTGAATTACTGAAATTAATGAACTTTTGCACGATATTCTAATTTTTCGAGTTTCACCTGTATATATATATATATATATATATATTGTTTTGGTGTGTTTATTTTATTCCGCACAGGATTAGACTTAGAGATTCGTTTATTCGTTTATAGGCAGTTCGTTTATAGGCAGTTTATTTTTAGTGATGGCAGTTTAATCCTCAATCATGAGTCATTGTACCTCTGGATGTTTTTTTTTTGCCTTAACTAAGAAAATACTTTTTAATAATTCCATTGCACGCTAGATTAAGCTTCCACCTGTTTCTCTTGTACCTCAGGTAGCTGCTTACTTTGTTAACCGCAGACTGATGTAAGGCATGGGAAGGTTAGAGGAAAAACAATAAAGTAATCTCGTTTGCTTCGGCTTTTGACCAATTTCACCATAGAGAGGCTTATGACATGTAGTTTCTAAACACCTCTAAAGTACTGTGGTAAAGTAGGCCTTTGACAACGAGACAACAGAGCTGATTGCCTCTTGCACAAACGGCTCTCCATTTCTCTCTGTCTCTCTCTCTCTGTCTGTTTCTCTCTGAAGGAGGTAAGGATGCTAGAGGGCCGTTATTTTAATGAGCTGTAGCATCAGCAGCACTCAGGCATAAATTGCTGACACTGTTTACTGCAGGCGAATTGCTCCTCTCAGCTGACCCTTCAGATTCCACAGTTAAGTTCCACAACGGCTAAATCCACCTCATAAAACCCAAATTAGTTTGTAGATTGGATGTGTTGCTGACACCTGAAACAATGCGAACAAACCCTCTTTAATTGTATTTATTTACTTTCTTAATAAATGTCCCTGATCTTATTGTGCATGATTCATCAGTGTATGTTATCAAAAAAGGAAAAACTGTTCGTTTTCTTAATATTTCATTAAAATGTAAATACATTGTCCACCCCTGAAACAACTTATAAGCCAACATGAAAACACGGAAAGTCGGCATGCTGTTTTCAAAAGTTCCGGTACCCTAGGATCGGCAACAGTATGCCCGACTCACTGACATGTCCTATCTCCCAACAGCTCCTCAACTGTCACTTTCCCTCATGGCGCGACTGGTAGCGTATTGCATCAGTTGCACAGGAGTCCACAGTTCAATCCCCATTCAATCGAGGAACTAATCATGCTTGAATAAACAATCACAAACGTGATAAGGAGGTTGTATTTTTATCCCTTACATTGCATTGTTTCTCTACTAATGGTTAAGGTTAGATTTGGGTTTTGGTTGGGGGTAGATTAAATAAAATAATAATTTCTCTTCACTGTTTTATAACCTGTACAACTGGCTTCTGGTGACCTCACACTTGTTTATATGCTCTAAAACTCTTACCTCTTTAGCCTCCGGGGGCAGTGTTTTAAAATTCGGTAAACGTGTACCGATTTCTGCTAAAGAAAAATCAGCACACACTTTGATTTTTATGTGAGATCAGCCTGTTTCGGCTGATGGACCCAATTGTACGTGAGCTGGTAAAACATTAACAAATAATAACATTGCCACCTAATATTGATCCAATCAAATCCCAAAGAGTAAAACCCTATACTACATTGTTTCTTACTGACTATACTGTTTCACTTGAATATGTGTCACATTATGCATCACGAATGGTTATACTTTACAATAGGATTCTATTTGTTTTAATTAGTAAATGCATTAGGTATCATAAACTAACAATGACATTTTTTTACAGCATTTATTCATCTTGATTAATGTTAATTTAAACATTTGCAACTGTTCACTGTTAGTTCTTGTTAGTTCATAATACACAAATCTTTACCATGAGGAAACTGATCAACTGCGCCATATGGGAGTAAAGAAATATTTCACTTCTACAGTGCAAATCATTTACACATTTTGGATTAATACCCCGTGAAATCAGAATTTCAAGCAAAACACCTAAGATAACACCTTGGCATGTACTCACTAAACTTGCATTCTAAAAATAAATAAGACTGTATGTTCCGGTAACACTTAGCTTCAAAATACAATAAACCCAATCAATCTTGTATTTTGATCTTGTAAATAATTTCCCATTCTTATTTCTCTCGCTGTTATTCTCTCTCAGCTTCTTTTCTCCAGGAGGGTTCAATGCCATGCCTGCATGCTGTTTTTCTCTCCCTTTGTTACATTCGGAATTGACATCGTCTACGAGTGATATTTAAATTTGTGTCCAGGAAATGGAACCGCAGGAATCCAATAACAAAATTCATTTGTCTAGATTTGACTTGGGGTGCTTTACCCACTGTGAGGGGATGCGCCAAACCTCTGAATGTAATGATTGGATTTATTTATCTATTTGTGGCTCTCATTAGAGGTGTCCGTGGTTCCTAGAGCCCCTGCCGTGGATATTGGTCTGCCTACATGAAGCACAACTGCTGCATCTCATAAACAAAAAGATGCTGTGATGCCCCAGCTGGAGATGATACATTTGTTTCGGGTGGTGCATTTCGCACTTTACATCTGTCATTGCAAACTAGAACATGTAATTGATCAAAATAATGTGAAGGTTTTCAAAATGCTCTTTGATTCTGACAATTCACATCAAAAGTCAAATCAAAATGGACCCTGTTTACTTCCTTAATACATGTTGTCTTATTATGCAAGATTTATCAGTGCCTGTTCTATCAAAGAAAGTTCTATCATAATCTAACATGCTCTGCCTCTGAAATTATTTCCTATCTGCTGCACAGATAGGAAATTGTTGAAGGTAACATCTTACTAATTGTTAACACAGTAATTAATACCAGTTCATGAGCATGCCTATAAAGTCGACAACATGTAAAGTCATGTAAACACCTTAAATTACATCGTTTAAAAACCTTTATGAGCATTTTTACCGGCTTATCCAATGTGTGCAAGTGTTGTGCTCATACCTGTATATGTTTTAACTTTTTAAGCATAGAATTAGCTGATGATTTCAAATCACATGTGTAACAGGTAAAGGATGGGCAAGTAGGAGGCGGGAACTGGCTGAGCAATCAACGAAACTTTAATTACATAACCGAACTTAAACATGACATAAAATACACAAACAGTCCAATAGCCAATAGCAGGAAACACAGCATGCATTCTTGTGTCTCTGTGACTCCAAATTTTTATTAAACTGAATTGAATAATTTAGCCCACATTGAAAATTCTTTTAACATTTACCCACCCTCCTGTTGTTCCAAACATGTTTGATTTGCTATCTTCTATGGAACATAAAAGGAGATTAGGCAGAGTGTCCAAGTGGCTCTTTTCCATGCAATGTAAGTGAAGTACCATAGAAGTAGTCCATACAAACTCTGCCCAGATTTGCCAAGATGCCAATGTCTGAAATCAAATTTCATTAGACTCAAATATTTCTCATCTCATATTCATCCAAGACCAATGCTTTGCGACTGCGAATGTGCTTTCTGAATTCATTTTTTAATTCAATAATCTTACTGTATGACAAAAATCATCTTATTTATGTCTATTTTTATTCTCCTAAAAAATTTCAAAGGGAACATTAGAGACAAAGTTGATACTTAAATGACACATAACTGAGAACTCAATTACGTCTTCAGAGCTTTAAAAAGCAACCTTTGAGCCATACAAGGGAGTGGTGTGGCGTAGTGGCTAAAGCACAGGGCTGTTAATCAGATGGTTGCTGGTTCGAACCCCACGGCCACCACCATTGTGCCCTTGAGCAAGGCACTTAACTCCAGGTTGCTCCAGGGAGATTGTCCCTGTAATAATTGCACTGTAAGTCGCTTTGGATAAAAGCCTCTGCCAAATGCATAAATGTAAATGTATACAATTATCTTCTCTGTTTGGCAAGAAACACCCTGCATATCTTTAACAAGGATAGAGGAATAAAAAACACCTCTATGGCAATGTTTTGTGCAAATTGTAGTGCTGATGGAAGAAGTTAAGATAAAATGTGAGAAAAAGAGGTGTTAACTCAGAATACCCAAATTAGACAACAACGTGTTGTTTGGCATCACTGGCGTTTTTCACCACTGCCCAAAGAAATTCTGTCACATCAGTGGACGGCTGAATGCTATTTAAGAAAGATGCATCTCACAGAGCTGCACTTTACTGAATTTAAGACAAAATCGACCAAAGTGGTCTCTAGAGATGCATGAGGCTCCTCCATTCCTCTGATGTGTCAACTGTTTTCACATTAAACGACAAAAAAGGTGAGGGAAGACAGCGTGTTGAAAGGGTGAGTTGTTTATTTCTCGTGAAACTTCAGTAAATATATTCCCACAAAAATACATATTCGCTTTCTGTTGACGCTCTTATACCATTTCCCCCTTATGCCGCTCTGCATGTCTCCATGCAATTTAATGAGAAAGGTAACACATCCTTTTCACCTCCTGCATTGAAGACTGCTTACCTTCAGGGTGCTTTTTCATTTGCAGTTCATTCTATTACACTTCAAGGTGAACAGCCATCTGCAAGCAGCTGTTCCAGAGCGTCACCAAGTGTGTCATATCACATGGCGAGGGTTTGTCGAGGGGAAAGTTATTTTGCCTGATAAGCTAAGTTTTTGGAGTGAGAGGAGAGTTTGAGGAGCTTCAGCTGAGAGCAGATTTATGATCCGATGCTGCAGTCTTGTGGATCTCAGCAGTGTCATGTTCAACTTTTCTAACTGCGAGACTCCTACTCTCATACTTAGGTGTGTCAGTACACTTTATTAACGTTCCGAGTGACATAAAACGTCTCGGGTTATGACTATAACCCTTGTTCCCTGAGAAGGGAACGAGACACTGCGTCGTTGAAAACGACTCTTTGGGGAACGCTCATTAGCGTGCGCCTCTGAAGTATAAATGAAACTATTCCAATCTTGATTGGTGTTGCGTCATGACGTAACATGTGACGGCATAACCGGATGCATAAAAGTGACGCCGACACACATACACATTAGCCTAGCGATGAAGCAAGCCGCTCTCAGGCCTTGAGGGGCGTGGCAGGACGACGCAGTGTCTCGTTCCCTTCTCAGGGAACAAGGGTTATAGTCATAACCCGAGACGTTCCCTTCCGAGGGAACTCGCACTGCGTCGTTGAAAACGACTCTTTGGGGAACGAATGCCCACTAGGCCACGCACCGAAAAAAGGCCTGCCCTAGGGTGAAACTGAACTCAGGCACTCAGCTAGGACGAGAGCACACGTGCGCCAGGCGTACTAGGGAGGTGCAGACTGTAAAACCTGATGAAAGTGTGCGGGGTAGCCCAACCGGCTGCCTCACAGATCTCCTGGAGGGGTACTCCCGATAAGAGAGCCCTAGAGGACGCCATGCCTCTAGTTGAATGAGCCCTCACGGCCAAAGGTGAAGGCAAATTGCGCACCTTGTAGGCCGAGATAATAGCCTGAACAATCCAATTACTAATGGTTTGTTTCGAGGCAGGGAGCCCCTTCTTAGGTGACCCAAAACACACTAACAGTTGGTCCGACCTCCTCCAAGAAGAGGACCTCTCGAGGTAAGCGCTCAAAGCTCTGACAGGGCAGAGCAAATGGAGCCTCTCTTCTTCTGCCGACACATGAGGTGGAGGATGAAAAGCCTGCAGGACCGTAGACCGTGCCGTGTTAGACGGCACCTTAGGCACATAGCCAGGTCTCGGGTGTAAAATGGCTTTAACTCCGCCAGGGGCAAACTCCAAGCAAGCTGGCGTCACTGCCAGGGCTTGAAGATCACCCACCCTCTTTAGAGAGGTAATAGCTAAGAGAAAAGCCATCTTGAACGTCAGGTCCTTGGGTGAAGCCGACTGAAGGGGTTCGAAGGGGGCCAGGGATAACCCTTCGAGAACCACCGCCAGGTCCCAGGCAGGAACCCTGGACCTGGTTGTCGGTCTCATCCTCCATGTACCACGGAGAAAACGAATGACCAGTTGGTGCCTCCCCAGAGGCCCATCACTCAGTGGTGCATGGAACGCCGAAATGGCAGCCACGTACACCTTAAGTGTGGAAGGGGGGAGACCCGCAGAGAAACGATCTTGAAGAAACTCCAGAACTGAAGCCACCGGGCAGTTAACTGGATCTACTTCATGTTCTCTACACCAAGTGGAGAACACATTCCACTTGAGGCCATATAATCTCCTAGTAGACGGAGCCCTAGAGCTAAGTATGGTTTCAAACACCCCCGCTGATAGACCAGCATTTAGGTACTGAACCCCCTCAGGGGCCAGACCCACAGTTTCCACAGCTCTGGACGAGGGTGGAAGACTGTGCCCCCCGCCTGAGACAACAGATCCCTCCTCAGAGGAATCTGCCATGGCGGAGCTATCAGGAGTGAAATTATGTCTGAGAACCATACTCGGGCCGGCCACATGGGGGCAACCAGAAGTAGACTGATGCCCTCTTGGCGGACCCTTTCCAGGACTCCCGGGAGCAGAGCGATCGGGGAAACGCGTACAGGCGAAGCCTCGGCCAAGCCTGTACCATGGCGTCCAACCCCAGTGGGGCTGGATGTGAGAGGGAGAACCAAAGTGGACAGTGGGACGTCTCTCGAGACGCGAACAGATCCACTTCTGATGGTCCAAATTTGTCCCATATCAACTTCACCACCTCTGGATGAAGTCTCCATTCCCCGGGCCTCAGCCCCTGCCTCGACAGGATGTCTGCTCCCGGATTCTGAACCCCCGGAATATACATTGCTCTGATAGACAGTATTTTCCCTTGGGACCAAAGAATTATCTGATGCGCCAGTCTGCACAGAGGGCGCGATCTGAGTCCTCCTTGTCGGTTCAGATAAGCTACCACTGATGTATTGTCCGAACGTACTAGGACATGGTAACCTTTGATGTCTGGAAGGAAGCTCCTCAGAGCCCTGAACACAGCCAACATCTCTAGAAAGTTTATGTGCCAAGAATGATGATGGTCCTGCCACAGACCCCTGGCAAAGCGGCCGTCCATGACCGCGCCCCAGCCAGTGAGGGAGGCGTCTGTCGAAACGGTTTTCCGGCGACATGACGCTCCCAACACTGGCCCTTGGGACAGGAACCAAGGTTTCTTCCATATTAGCAGAGAACGAAGGCACCTGCGCGTTACTCTGATTATACGAAATGGATTCCCGCTGGGGGAAAACCCCTTGGCTTTCAGCCACCACTGGAGGGGCCTCATGTGTAGAAGGCCTAACGGTACAATGTTGGATGCCGCTGCCATGAGGCCCAGCAGTCTTTGAAATTGCTTTACAGTGATGGCCTGGCCTAGCTTTAACCCGGACACCATCACCATAAGGGACTCGATACGTGCAGGAGACATGCGTGCCTGCATCGTAACAGAGTTCCACACAACGCCCAGAAACGTTGTGCACTGGGATGGTTGTAACACACTCTTTTTTGTGTTGAGTCTCAACCCCAAACTTCGAATGTGGCCAAGAACGACATCTCGATGCCGAACCGCCATTTCTCGAGACTGGGCCAGAATGAGCCAGTCGTCGATAAAATTCAGTATGCGGATGCCCTGAAGTCTCAGAGGAGCAGGAGCTGCATCCATACATTTGGTGAATGTGCGGGGAGAGAGTGCTAGGCCGAACGGAAGAATCCGATATTGGTAAGCTTCGCCCCCGAAAGCGAACCTCAGGAACCTCCTGTGACATGGAAGGATGGGTACATGAAAATAGGCGTCTTTTAGATCTATCGTGACAAACCAGTCCTCGGATCTGATCTGACTCACGATGACAGGAATGGTAAGCATTTTGAACCTGAACCTCCTCAAAGGCCGGTTCAAAACTCTGAGATCTAAAATCGGCCTCAAAACCCCCATCCTTTTTTTGGAACTATAAAGTACCGGCTGTAAAGACCGGACTCCCTGTCTGAATGAGGAACACGTTCTATGGCCTCCTTCAGCAGCAGAGATTGCACTTCTTGTTCCATCACCTGAGCCTGCTCCGGAACCACTGTAGTCTGCACCACCCCAGAGAATTTGGGGGGGCGGTGCCCGAACTGCAGTTTGTACCCTGATTTTATTATATGCAGGACCCATGCAGATATGTTGGGAAGATGATTCCATGCCTCTACAAAATCTACTACGGGAACCAGCCTCTCGAGGCTGGTCTCGGTGTTTTTCGAGCACTGTTCTCGACTTCCTGAAGCGAGATACCGGCAGGATTTAGTCGATACAGTCCTTGTGACCACAATTGATGTGTGTTTTTTATTTTTTGACGCGAACGGCACGGTGTGCGTTCGCTGGAAATTTATGTGGCCCGAAGCGTCAGAGACGGCGGGAACCGACACCGATTTCCTGAGGACTCCGCTGCGAGAGCAACCTCGGTTGCTCTGCAGCGGGGACAGCCCTCCGAGGTTCTACCACCTCGGTAGGACCTCTTCCCCGAAGCTTCCACTAAGGGAACCAGCCTCTCGAGGCTGGTCTCGGGTGTTTTTCAAGCACTGTTCTCGACTTCCTGAAGCGAAAGACCGGCAGGATTTAGTCGATACGGTTTCTGTGACCACCATTGATGCTTGTTTTTTATTTTTTGACAAGAACGGCACGGTGTGCATTCGCTGGAAATTGATGTGGCCTGAAGCGTCAGAGACGGCGGGAACCGACACCGATTTCCTGAGGACTCCGCTGCGAGAGCAACCTCGGTTGCTCTGCAGCGGGGGGGGGACAGCCCTCCGAGGTTCTACCACCTCGGTAGGACCTCTTTCCTGAAGCTTCAACTAAGGGAACCAGCCTCTCGAGGCTGGTCTCGGGTGTTTTTCAAGCACTGTTCTCGACTTCCTGAAGCGAAAGACCGGCAGGATTTAGTCGATACGGTTTCTGTGACCACCATTGATGCTTGTTTTTTATTTTTTGACAAGAACGGCACGGTGTGCAATCGCTGGAAATTGATGTGGCCTGAAGCGTCAGAGACGGCGGGAACCGACACCGATTTCCTGAGGACTCCGCTGCGAGAGCAACCTCGGTTGCTCTGCAGCGGGGGACAGCCCTCCGAGGTTCTACCACCTCGGTAGGACCTCTTCCTGAAGCTTCAACTAAGGGAACCAGCCTCTCGAGGCTGGTCTCGGGTGTTTTTCGAGCACTGTTCCCGACTTCCTGAAGCAGGAAACCGGCAGGATTTAGTCGATACGGTTCTTGTGACCACAATTGATGCTTGTTGTTTTTTTATTTTATTTATTTATTTATTTTTTTATATATATATATATTTTTTTTTTTTTTTTGACACGAACGTTCGCTGTGCGTTCGCTGGAAATTGATGTGGCCCGAAGCGTCAGAGACGGCGGGAAACCAACACCGATTGTGTGCGGCCATGTAAGCCCTACTTATTAAAGCAGATGTATCTCTGCAGGGCTTACTAGGCAGCGCCGGGGTTTTAGCCCATATACCGTGCCCCAAAACGTAATCAAACACTGGGGCTGGAGATACGGGACGAATGCGGTTTACCCCACGATCTCGTTTTAGATATCTTTGTGGAGATCGGGAAAAACGGCAAACCCCGGCGCTGAGTTTGTGATCTGTGCCGCAGGAAACGCACGTCTAATTTGCTTTCAACTTGCGTTCCCTGCTCATTTTGTGGCCAGCTGATATTCAGTCTGGCCACGCACGCGTCACAACCTCAATCAGCTCCTCATAAGCTTGGCCAAAAACTGGCGTGCTTGGCTCACGGTCGTCCGCGATCGATGCTGAGCATATCCACTTCCTCGGAAGCAGTGAGCTCAAGCAAGGGGACCTGATCATGGGCAGAAGAAGCCGCAACGCGGGCTTCTGCACCACTCACAGTAGGCTCGGGATCCTCAAACGAAGAATGAGAACGTGCCGCAGCAGTCTCATTCTCATCTGCAAAATCCGCTGCGAACCCCGCGATTTCAACCCCGCTGCCTCAACAGACGCGGGACCAAAACCGTGGGGAACGCGAGCCTGACCGTGCTCATCGAAGCACGCCAACCGGAGCGCAGCACTCTCATGGGTAGTGCTTCACAACTTTCACAGGCAGATCCCTCGAGAGCTGCCTGTGCGTGCTGTGCTCCCAAACAGTTCACACATAAAGCGTGCGTGTCCCTACCCGTAATGAAACGAGGGCAGGGGTGCACGCACTTCTTGAACTGTTCGGTGGCCATAATATTTTTAAATCAGACAAACAACACCAAATAAGACAAACAATTTCAACATAGAGCGCTTGCTGAAGAGCGAAAGCTAATGTGTATGTGTGCCGGCGTCACTTTTATGCATCCGGTTATGCCGTCACATGTTACGTCATGACGCAACACCAATCAAGATTGGAATAGTTTCATTCATACTTCAGAGGCGCACGCTAAGGAGCGTTCCCCAAAGAGTCGTTTTCAACGACGCAGTGCGAGTTCCCTCGGAAGGGAACTTAAATGTATCTATTTATTCTTCAAAGTGGTTTCTGGAGTTTGAATAGATTTACTAGGCTCATAATAATGATCCTCAATTAAAAGGGTGTTTTTATTAATCCTTTGGCAGAGGCAGTGAGCACTGACAAATTGTATTTGATGATTTTTAATTGTGACCTTCCATTCTCTATTTCTCTCTCTCTGTTTTAGGAACCTGTGTTGTGTTTGTCCAGCAGCCCCATGACCTGGTTGTAGTGGCCGGGCAGCCTGTGACCCTGCCATGCTCCATCACTGGATATCATGGCATGGTGCTCTGGGTCAAAGACGGCCTTGCTTTGGGCGTCAACCGAGACCTATCAGGTAATGCTACAGAGATCATGCTGACTTAAAGAGATACAAATGTAAATTAAAGTTATGTCATCATTTACCCACGCTCATAATGTTACAAACCCATATGAATATACACTCACCTAAAGTATTATTAGGATCACCTGTTCAATTTCTCATTAATGCAATTATCTAATCAACCAATCACATGGCAGTTGCTTCAATGCATTTAGGGGTGTGGTCCTGGTCAAGACAATCTCCTGAACTCTAAACTGAATGTTAGAATGGGAAAGAAAGGTGATTTAAGCAATTTTGAGCGTGGCATGGTTGTTGGTGCCAGACAGGCCGGTCTGAGTATTTCACAATCTGCTCAGTTACTGGGATTTTCACGCACAACCATTTCTAGGGTTTACAAAGAATGGTGTGAAAAGGGAAAAACATCCAGTATGCGGCAGTCCTGTGGGCGAAAATGCCTTGTTGATGCTAGAGGTCAGAGGAGAATGGGCCGACTGATTCAAGCTGATAGAAGAGGAACTTTACCTGAAATAATCACTCGTTACAACCGAGGTATGCAGCAAAGCATTTGTGAAGCCACAACACGCACAACCTTGAGGCGGATGGGCTACAACAGCAGAAGACCCCACCGGGTACCACTCATCTCCACTACAAATAGGAAAAAGAGGCTACAATTTGCAAGAGCTCACCCAAATTGGACAGTTGAAGACTGGAAAAATGTTGCCTGGTCTGATGAGTCATGATTTCTGTTGAGACATTCAGATGGTAGAGTCAGAATTTGGCGTAAACAGAATGAGAACATGGATCCATCATGCCTTGTTACCACTGTGCAGGCTGGTGGTGGTGGTGTAATGGTGTGGGGGATGTTTTCTTGGCACACTTTAGGCCCCTTAGTGCCAATTGGGCATCGTTTAAATGCCACAGCCTACCTGAGCATTGTTTCTGACCATGTCCATCCCTTTATGGCCACCATGTACCCATCCTCTGATGGCTACTTCCAGCAGGATATTGCACCATGTCACAAAGCTCGAATCATTTCAAATTGGTTTCTTGAACATGACAATGAGTTCACTGTACTAAAATGGCCCCCACAGTCACCAGATCTCAACCCAATAGAGCATCTTTGGGATGTGGTGGAACGGGAGCTTCGTGCCCTGGATGTGCATCCCACAAATCTCCATCAACTGCAAGATGCTATCCTATCAATATGGGCCAACATTTCTAAAGAATGCTTTCAGCACCTTTTTGAATCAATGCCACGTAGAATTAAGGCAGTTCTGAAGGCGAAAGGGGGTCAAACATAGTATTAGTATGGTGTTCCTAATAATCCTTTAGGTGAGTGTATTTCTTCTGTATGTGGAATGCAAAAGGTGTTTGGCAGAATGACAGCCTCACTCACCATTCACTTTCATTGCATTTTTTTTCTACACATTAACCTCCTGAGAACCGGGCGTGACTGTTGTGTGCAATTTAAAGTCTGATTTTTTTTTTTTATCAAATTGTTCATTATGTTCATTATGTTTCTAAGAGTGTTGGTTATTCATGTTTTTAAATTGTTAAAGACATTTCACCTGATTTTCTGTAAAGCTGCTTTGGAACAATGTGTATTGTGAAAAGTGCAAATAGGTAGGTAGGTGTTGCTACAGTGGCGTGGGGTGCAAAGACGATGTGTAAATGTGTAGTGTTGTCCTAGCGATCACGGTTAGAATGCTTTTGTCCCAACTCTTTTTCCCATCCGATTTCCTGTTCCTCCCAATTTGGAATGCCCAATTCCCAATGTGCTCTAAGTCCTTATGGTGGTGTATTGACTCAATCAGGGTGGCGGAGGATGAATCTCAGCTGCCTCTGCGTCTGAGACTGTCAACCTGCACATCTTATCACTTAGAAAACTCCTGATGTTGCTATAACAATGCAAAAACATACCAATTTGCTTGAAGTGCAAATCAGCCCTCCTTTCCTGTTTAATTAATCAATCACATGATCATGCAGAATGTCTAGTTTACTAGTGTAACCCCCTTTCGTATAGCTCTGAATATGAAAAAGGTCAATGCCAAGTTAGCGAACAGAATTTGCATGTCTCGCCCCCGGACATACGGGTATAAAAGAGGGTTCTCTTAAGGCCCGTAAGGACCACGGAGAGCTCCCATGAGGGGAACCGGCATGGCTTAGAAGGGTTCAGCCTCCGGTTGCCTCTTGGAAACCTGATGATCAGGTCGTGCTTTCCTAGGGACTTACCATCCACCGTGTCATGGTGGGCCACTATAGCTGCAACGTATACATTCAAGGTGGAGGGGGACAGCCGCCCCTCCAACTTTCCCTGTAGAAATGAGAGCACTGACCCGACTGCGCACCTCTGCAGGTCACCAATTTGCAAACAGGCGCCACTTTAGGGCGTAAAGCTGCCTGGTGAAGGTAGCTCTGGCTTGGTTGATGGTGTCTACAACAGCTGTTGATAGACCACTCAGATCTTCCACATCCCATCCAGGGGCCAGACGTGGAGGTTCCAGAGGACTGGGCACAGATGCCAGAGGGTGCTACGTCCCTGAGAAAGAAGGTCTTTCCTCAGGGGATTTGCCAACGAGGTGCTGTCGTGAGGAGCGTGAGATCCGAGAACCAATAAGGGGCCACTAGAGTGACTTGAGTGTCACTGACAATTTCTAGTCATTATAGTGCAGCTCCTATCTACTTGAATGGGGAAAACTGAAATCTCAAAAACTGTATGCTTCTTTAACTCAGATTATGCTAAAAAAAAAATTCCAGGCTTGTATAGCTAATGCACATGCACGTTGACAGGTTATGTCTGTATCTAAAAGGTGATTGGCTCCTTTAACTGTAAGGAGGGACTATCTTTCTACATCTGTTGACCATTGGGCGCTAGACTTTCTTGGTTGGTCGATCCAATTTCTCCCATGCATTTTAATAGAAGTGGCCTGTCTCTGCTAAATTTCTGATTCAAAGTAATGGCCAATCACTGTCAACCATGTTAAAATATAATTATACATTACAAATTCTGCAAAAGAACTGATTAACATTGTCAATGTTAAAATCATCTGCAGCCTGAAACTGAACTTTTGACCGGATGTTAGGATTGAATACACTTAGCTGCATAAGAAATCTATAGGATGCGGCCTTGCTCCCTATTTAGTGAATGACTTAATCTCCAGTCTGTCTTCACTGGTTTCAGACCAGTTTGAAATGCAACTTATTTTCATCCTAACTCCATTTAAGCAATTTTTTCACAATGTGAAAATGCACATAAATATAGGATTTCAAATGGATTTTCCAATGAAAAACTAGTGCTGTTGTCTACTATAGTGGTCATTGTGTTTAACAATGTACCATTTCACGACTAATCACTCCAATTTTAAAAATGGCATATCAGATGAAACTAGAGACTCTTTTAAATCAAAAAGGTTTCAATGTAAATACTTTTTTCTTACCAGATTTTTTGCTGTTTCTCCCAAGGACAAACTCCTCTTTGATCAGCACCATGTTGCTTTGTCACATGACTCCATACGTTAAATGTTTAACCCTTTACTGGCATCTCAGAGTCTTCTGAACTAAGATCAGTCAGTTTAAAGGAATTTAAATTATGCGTTGCGTATATTGAAGCCAAAAAACAATGTCCGCGATGAAGACTGCTGGGTCACATGAGATTAAAAGAGAAAGGTGACTGAGTCTAATATTCTGTCTAACATCTCCTTTTGTGTTCCATGGAATAAAGAAAGTCATAAGGGTTTGGAAAAACATGAGAGTGAGTAAAGGATAACAGAATTTAAATTTTTTGGGTAAATTATTCCTTCAAGTACATTTTGTTAAGCTCTACTTGTGGTGTACATTCAATCGTAGTAATACCACAGAGACTTTGGCTGCAAACAACAGCCTTTATGTCTTTGCTGGATCTGTTAGTGTCATTAAAGAGAGGCTGAATTCCTCAGACGCGTCTTTGTCTGGTCTTTTCTCAAGTAAGGCACTGTACATTCGAGGACAATAGCCCATTCTGTCAGGTTGTGAATGCCTCCCCTGACATTTACTTACCAAGCAGCCTTGCTGTTTTTTCCACTAACTTTTCTTGACTGAAGTTTTTCCTGTTTGCTTCAGAAAGGCCTGTCAAAAGTGCTGTCAGACAGAGCAAAGCAAAAAACAATCAAGAATTAATTGCATTTCTATCATTAATTAAGGCACTATCATTAATTAAGGCACATTAAACACTTCATCATCCACAGAATCCCAGAGAGACACGCTGCAAGTGCAGCTGTTTTACATTCACACAATGAGATGTACAAATGAATTTGTGAAAACAAATTGAAATGTTCTGAAACTAAGAAAACTTTGCACTTATAAAACTCAAGAATATATGCAAGGGCAACCTTTTTGTTTTTGAAATCAGTTTGGCTTGTTCATTAGAAGCAAACCAGATATGATTACCACACTTGGTGTCTTTAGTATGGCATTCTGGGCCACATGATGTGCATGTGTCTTTGTGTGTTTTACAGTATCCGATTAAAGTCAGAAATGCATAACAAAATTCGAATTCATTGCCCATTCTTCCCTCAAGCATCTATTTGTTCTATGTTGATTCCAAATTCGCTTCAATTTGCTCGAAGTTGAAATGATTAGCTCTTTGAAATATTTATTGTGTAACGAAGCATTATGAAAGAGAATTTCAATAATTTTATTGTAGTATCTTATTCAAATTACAGTGATCATGCCCTGTTTAGATAACATTACTCATATTTGCTGGATCCAGGGGTCATTATCGCTAACAATGGTTGCTGATTGCATTCACATATGTCTCTCAAGAAATGAGCACTTAATATTTAAAGATTAAGCTTTGAGCTGCGGCCTCATTTATTCCTCTTGTGATATGCGATTTCAAATGTATACTTTACAAAATAGGAATTGCATTTTTTACATCAGTTTCTCCACAAGTTAGTCATTTTCAGCCCTGGCCCCCGGCAGCATTTAGTCATGGACGGAGCTCTTTAATTGAGCCTCCTAAGACTTTTCTTTCCTTTCCACTGCATCCGTCTTTCTCTGAGCATTTATAGGTGTCAAGAGACTCCTGGATATTATTGTACCATGGTATAATCGAGGACAGAGCTCTGGTGCTTAATAAGCAGTATTAACTGGACATTCAGTGAATTTTGCTTCGAAAACGACACATCTGAAAGCATAAAAGATTAGGAAATTTGCTGGTTTCGCTCTAGAGAGTTGACATGATCAGCCAGTAGTACATTTAGAGTGGCTTTGGCTTTGTGTGTGGATAGAACCATTGTTTCACATGTGAAGAAATTAATGTATTTTTACAAGCCATCATTCACCTTTACAGACTGTACTGTGCATGTCAGGGTTCAGACACTTCTGTTGGTTTTGTTTATTTCTTTTTGTAGCTGATTTCTGACACTCATGTCTTGTCATTTGTTGCGTGAGTGCACTTGACTTTGTGTTTTCTCATTGTCATGTGCAATTGTGTCAATTCAGTTGTGAGCAGAGGCGGACAGAGTACACAGCTTCATTACTTGAGTAAAAGTACAGATACCCCTTGCAAAATTTTACTCAAGTACAAGTAAAAGTACTACAGTCAGATGTCTACTTAAGTAAAAGTACTAAAGTACTTGTTTTTAAAAGTACTTGAGTATCAAGAGTACAAGAGTAGATTTTCTAAATATTGCATTACTAGTCTACTGCCACAGTGCTTACATTTATGCACAGAAACGTCCTACATGGAGTTATGAAAAATGTTAATACCTTGGAGAATGTAAAAGGAATTGAAAGTAAAATAAAGTCATTTTCATCTTTTTACCATGTTGCTTTATTTAACAGTTATCACTTGTAACGACGTGAAACGGCCCACAAGGCAATAGCACAATGGCAACGCTCTGACAAACCTCTGCTAGAGTTTTAATGGATTTTTGTACCCACATTTGAACCTGACCGTGTTATACACGCAGCATAGAGCAAAGAAGAGAAAATAATAATGATTAAAGAAAATCAGCTAATCAGCTGTGTTTAGGTCAGCGTACAAAGAAGGAAAAATAAAATTCAGCTCATTTGAGTGACAGTATTAAGCCCCTTCCTCTCACATTGACATACAGGCAAAGGCAGGAGAAAATACTTTCAGCTGAATAACACCATTCTCTCACACACAATCTATGTGTGACAACTGTGTGTGTGTGTGTGTGTGTGTGTGTGTGTGTATGTGTGAGCGTGTATTTATCACTTTGTGGGGACCAAATGTCCCCATAAGGATAGTAAAACCCGAAATTTTTGACCTTGTGGGGACATTTTGTCGGTCCCCATGAGGAAAACAGCTTATAAATCATACTAAATTATGTTTTTTGAAAATGTAAAAATGCAGAAAGTTTTCTGTGAGGTTTAGGTTTAGGGTAGGGTTAGGTTTAGGGATAGAATATAAAGTTTGTACAGTATAAAAACCATTATGTCTATGGGAAGTCCCCATAAAACATGGAAACACAACGTGTGTGTGTGTGTGTGTGTGTGTGTGTGTGTGTGTGTGTGTGTGTGTGTGTGTGTGTACTGTACTTCAATTCAATCAAATGTCATGAAGTCCTTGTTCAACTTGAGAAGAAGTTGGTTCTCAAAATTCTGTGAATGAATTGATCCCCTTCTTGGGGTGAAAAGCAAACCTGCTATGCTAAAAAGCCTTTCACACGCTGCTGAAGCTGGCAGGGCTGTGTTGAGCTTTAGTGAGAGGTTATGCACAGCTGGATAGGGGGCCAGTGTATTCACTCCTTCAGCTGTAGCGGCTAGGTATACATCAAGTTGCTTACTTATCTCATGGGAATGCGTCTGCTTGACATTGGAGAAGAAGTCATCTTCATCAGAAGAGGTTGATGTGGTATCAGGAGACCGAAGACCTTCATCGTGTTCTGGCAGATGTTCCTTGATGTAACTAAGGCCTTGATTAGAAACACAGAATCACACCAACAAACACATATTTTTGTTATTATTACTCTGTAATTAAACAACTGCATAGAATCATTGTTGGATGTAAAGGTTTTTGAAAAAACAAGAAAACAAACAAACAAAAAAAAAACATTTTCCTTACCAAGCTGTAGGACTGTGTCATTGCTGGTCCAGGAGGTTTTAAACCTTGGAACGAGAATGGCTGCTGCAATTAGCTCTGGCTCTTACATCATGCTCTCAAACCGCTTCCTCAAACCTTCAAGAAGAGCATCAACAAGTGGCTTGCAAAATCTGAGTGATGGTCTGGACTTTTCAAGCTTGGTTGTGAGGGTGGTGATTGTCGGGAGCAGCCAGCCCATCTGAATGTTGACTTCTCCTTGTAGTATGTTCAAGGACTTCGCAACTGGACTCATGGTGGTGACATATTCCCCTAAAAAGGCTATGTCAGCCGGACTGTACCTAATAGAAACAGAAGAAAATAAACAAACACATATTTCAACAAAATGTATACAGAACCACTGTGCAATGCTGGACGTTTATTTATTTGTTTATGTACCTACAGCAGATAATGTGGTAAGCATTAACAAAATAAGAACACAATTATACATTAACATAAGCTACTTACATTGGAACATTGAGTGCAGCACAGACCGTTCTCACAGACCCTCTACTTGGTCTCTAATGATTCTGACCACACGTTCCACGGCCATGAAAGAGGAGTTCCATCGAGTTGAATTAGGCTGTACAAAGTGAAGCTTACAGTGTTTCTCTATAAGCTCTGCATTTTGAGGAGACCTTGATGCTTTATTCCAGAGTGCCTGACACTTTGAAAAGGCTGATCTGGACAATTTCTTGTAAGCTTCTGTCTTATTAGCCCGATCAACATCGACTGTGGAAACTAAATTTAGTAAGTGGCATGCACACCGATGATGTTTCGGCAGCTGATACTGAAGCCCATCATCTTCCTCCAGAATGGCTTCCACATCCATGAATTCCACCTCCTCTTCATCATCAGATGCATCACAATCTTCTCCTACTACTTCTTCTTCGATTGTGCCTTCTGCAACTAACTCTTCATTGTTATTTTCGTCCTGCTGACCAAAGACACGGTTTTGACGAAATTCGACCCGTTGTCTGTTGTAGTTCTAACAACCTTTAGACTTATTTCATACTCTGCATGACTGTCGGTCAAAACAGCTGCCAAGGCATCGAATGTGTGGGAGCCCCATAGTTGACGGCAAGCAAGGGCAACTGAACGGCGTTCAAAACTGCAAGGATCGAGCCAGTGGGCTGTTACACCTAAAAAGCTCCTTCTCCTGGCCGTCCAACAATCAGTAGTGGTGGCAATGTATGGTACCTTTTTCTTTTCGTTCTTGAGACGTTCTTTCATTTTAGATGTAGCTGAATCAATCTTGCGCCGCACAGTTGTGCGGGACATGACGGCACTACTCGATTGTAATTCTACAATAAGGTCTTGGAAGGATGGTTTCTCAACCAGGGAGAAGGGCTGGAGACCTTGAACGATGAAGCGGAGGATAGCCCGATCAACCGTCTTCTGAGACACCTGCTTGGTCTCCAGCAGCTTCAGTTGCTTCGGCTTGAAGCCTGTTCCACCTTCTGATGGCCTCTTGCAGGCTGTTGAAGTCAGTTGACAGTATTCCTCCAGATGTGTCTCATGCCTTCTCTGTAAAACACAGTATAATATTTCAGTTTACATAAACTAATAAATATTAGAAAAGATACCCATCATGTAGTCTACATAGCAATATTATTAACCCTCTGGTCCTCTTCGTTTAGGGGTCACACTTGGCTTCTTCCCGGTCTAAAGTGACCGAAGCCTTAAAATGTAACTTTTTTTCCCCAGGAAAACCAATGTAATATATTCTTGTTCAATAATATTTTTTTATTATTATTTTGAATTTTTAAAGATTTCTGTGTTACTAAGCAATAATTATACAATTTTTATGAGCTATTTTTTCCATTAGAATTAATATATGTTTTAATTTTTTTTAATAAATGCAACATTTCACATAAAAAATAGAGTGCAGGCCTTTAAAAAAAATAATTTTGAAGTGAGAAAAGCACCATCCAGTGGTGTTAAAAAATATAAATGTGTGTAACCGCCCATAGACTATACTATAGCTCCCTATATAAATACATAGAGAGGCTTTTTAATTCGCCTTGTTTTTTTTTAGACATGATTTCTCAATTTTATTTTATTTTTTTTGTTTTTTTTTAAATATATATTTAGACATTCTAAAAGAGTACTTTTTGATATTTATGTTAGATAAGTATCAGGTTTTGCATTGTGATTACAATCAAACAATAACATTTGGTTAGAAAGGGAACACAATGCAAGCATTTTTGTTACTCAGTATTTGATAATTAAAAACTCTAACAAAATAAGGGATGGATAGTGATAATTCAAAACACTTTATACAGACATTTTGCAATTAATTGGTATTTTATTCAGTTTAATTCTATAAATGGTAATACAACTTCAGAAGGGAACAGCAATTATGATCTAACAGTAAAAACATAATAAAATAACGTAACAGCAAACAATCATTATCAAACTGTAGGTTAAAAAAAAGAGTAATAAAAATGTAATAATAATAATAAATATTATTTTAACTATATACATACAAACTGTAATTATTTTATGTAGTGTTGCATATGCAACAGATATCAGGAACACCTATTAGGCTAAAATAATAGCAAACACAATAATTATTTGTGTGTGTGTGTGTGTGTGTGTGTGTGTGTGTGTGTGTGTATGTGTGTGTGTGTGCGCATTTTTGACCGAAGAGGACCAGAGGGTTAATTATGAAGTGCTGGTTGTAATAATTTTCCAATGGCTCCAGACTAACTTTTTAAATTGGTTTAACTGGTGCAACTAACTTTAATTTACGTGGACCAGCAAAGTATTTAGGTGCTTCTGACATTCTAACAAGTGCTGCAATATTAGGTCAGGCAAATACAAGACTTTGGGTAGCATATCTCTCATGTATTTAAATACAATTGTAGGCTACAGCAATTTTTTATGGTATAACAAGACAGGTATAAGTACACTCAAGAGCGTTCCCCCACCTGAATAGGCATTTAAGCCTTACAGTTCAACAAACACTATTGTAATCCTGTCTAGGCCAGCTGAACTTATTTTTTTTAAAAAAAACAAATAGCCCCTGTAGGGCTTGCTCTAGTTATTCGCTCTCGTGAAATAAGTGAGCTGAAATGCCCTGCTTGCAACTAGCAAAGCCAACGACTGAACTAATTAGGCTTTTACATTTTTTGTATGGTAAAAAAGACGTTTCGTACTTGAGCTCAGACTAGAAAATATACATTGTATGCTCTCTCTATTTGTCAGGGGCATCAAAACATGAATCTGAAAGGACTTCAGTTGATTATCTATGTTACACGATTAGCTTGCCTCAGCTTATGCTATTGTCAGGCCAAAGTTAGCCATCTGAATGTCTAGCTACAGCTAGCAAATTGGCTAGCAAATTGCATGTGGCTTCGACTAACGTTACTCGAACGTAACTGAGAATGTAAAAGCTGCATTATCGCAGCTAGCCAATCATTTAGTGCACTTTTCTGTAGCTAGTAGAATCTAGCTTAGAAATGTAAGGAAGTTTATTTTAATGTACGTACCTTGACATGCTTCCGCAAGTTGGAGGATGAATTTTTGTAGGCGGTGATGAAGTTCTGTTTTAGCAAACACAGCAAACACTTGAAGCGAAAACTATCAGACAATTGTTCAGAAAATTGAAATAGTCTGGCGAGGTGGGGCCACGGGTTGGCACATTCCCAGGATGGACCTGCTGCGTCTTCATCCATTGTTTCGTCCATCTCTAAATAAATCTGACCATGGAGTTGACTTTGGCGGAAAGCTGAAGGTGATTGCTGATAGGCTGTCCCAATCAGTGGCGCCTGCACAATCCAATCACGTTTGAGAGGGAAACAACAAATTGAGGGTTTCCGAGATTTTTCTTTTTCCTTTATTTTTTATTTTTATTTTTTAGAAGAAGTAACGGGTACTCACGGTTATGGATAGAAATGTAGTGGAGTAAAGAGTACAATATTTGCCTCTCAAATGTACTTGAGTAAAGTCATGAGTACTCCCCAAAAATTATACTTGAGTAAAGTACAGATCCCTCAAAATTGTACTTAAGTACTGTACTCAAGTAAATGTACTCCGTTACTGTCCGGCTCTGGTTGTGAGTGATACCCATCCCCCCTGTTACCTTATTAGTTAATTTGCCTCATCTCTTTTCCTTCGTTACTCTCCTCTGTTCCTTCCTTATTTAACCTCATTGTGTTTTCTGTCCCATGCCAGTTTATTTGGGATGTTTCCCTGTCGTGGTATTCGGTCTTGTCTGTTTGTATTCCCGCAGTTCCCTGGAGATTCCTTTGAGCCAGGACCTCAAGGCTCTCCTTTTCCAGCCCAGCCAGTCGGTTCATTTATTCTGCCATGAACTGTGATGTTTTCCCCTATGGGTTATTTTATTTGTATTTTTTTTAAATAAAGCCCATTCTATTTAACTCTGCACTTCATAGCATAATCTAGTACAGAGCTTTCATAGTTAAACAACTGTGGAGACTGCGAATTCCACAAAGTCTAAATTTGTAAGAGCAGTTTAAAAAAAGACACTTGTAAAAGCACTCTTGTCTTGACTTGACTGGTAAGTTCTGAGTATAAAACTGTTAACTGATTGTTTGAAGTGTGAAGACATTTGTGGATCTTTTCATTTATGTGGTTATTCGCGTACACTTATATTGTGTAAATCCGTATTAAAGTTCGTAAAATCTGTCTAACTTTCTCCAAGTATTTAAAGGGATTGTTCACCCAAAAATAAAAATTCTTTCATTCACTCACCCTCATGCCATCCCAGATATGTATGACTTGCTTTCTTCAGCAGAACACAAACAAAGATTTTGAGAAGAATATCTTAGCTCTGTAGGTCCTCACAATGCAAGTGAATGGTGATCAGACCTTTGTAGCTCCAAAAATCACATAAAGGAAACATAAAATAATCCGTATGACTCCAGTGGTTAAACCATATCTTTAGAAGCAAAATAATTTTCATTTTTGGATGAACTATAGCTTTAAAGGTGTCCAGGTACTCCTATATATCGTTGCACCATGTAATTGAGTACAGACCTCTAATACTCTGGTGTCATCTCCCTTGCGTCATTCCAAACCCATATTACTCCCCCCCCGTATAACACAAAAAGAGATGTTTGTCAGAATTATAGCCACAGTTACCATTCACTTTCAGCCCATCTCGTCCATACAATGAAGTGAATGGTGACTAAGGCTCTCATTTTGTGTTCCACAGAAGAAAGTCAGTCATTTTTCAACATGAAAGTGAGTAAATGATGAGAGAATTGTCATTTTTGGTAGAACTATCCATTTAACTAGTAGTTGCAACTAGAAATTCAGCAAAAACTCACAAAAACAGCAGTTGCAAAAGAGAAAAGATCAGAAAATGTGCCGGTTATGCAGTAGAGCATTGACGCTATCAGTAATACTAATATTTTATTACTTGTAGTTTCACTCTGACAAAATGACATGCTTATATTCACCTGTAAAACATCAGAATGTACAATCAAAGTTTGAAAAATGACATCTCTCGTCAAAGAGCTGAACATAAAGCTTGATTAGAATCCATCAGTATGTTCCTCCTCCGTCAGCTTTCACATCCACTCATTCAGAGCTTTTATCTGCCTCCTCTCAGCCAAGTTTCAACAGTCTTTCCATCCGCTGGAGTGTCAGTGACATGCCCACAGTCTTCCTGCATGTGATAAATCCATGTCCTAGCTCTCTGTCGCAGCTGCTATTGATCCGACATAAAGCCAAATCCATTTCAGTGGGATTCATTACCTTTTAATAGGGTCATTTCACATTGTTTCTTCTAATTGACAGCCATTGTCTGTAGCCGCCCAGTCAGGCATATTGGGGAATTCATCAGAGCTTTATTGAGGTGCCTGTATGCCTCAATAATCCCTAATGAAAACAGCTCTTAAATAAAAGGCAAAAGAAGATCCAGTGGCAAGACGGCTGTAATGACACTATTGATTCCTAATAGGGGCTTATTACCAGATAGCACAGGACAGCCAAACTTCTTTAAAATAAAGGATCACCAGGGTTCCACAGACATGCTATGATGGCTGTTTACAAGATCATGTTCGGATTTAATTGTGCTCGGGCCTGCGATCTGTCTGTAGATACGAGCATATTAACGGAAAATGAGACAGCTGTCTTGAGTAGAGTATCATGTAGCAATTGTGCTGGTTGCAATGGCATCATACATCATTTATTAAAGCTGAAGTGTGTAATATATGCGACACTAGTGCCACCGTACAGAATTGGAAAAATAAATCATGTTTTCAAAACAGATTTCCAAATTCACCTCTGGTCTGCTGTTGTTCGAACTGTCAGATATTCCCACCCCCAACTCACACCATTGGTTTAGTAACATTGTTGGGGTGGGTCTAAGTGGGTCACTCTAAACAAACAAAGACATTTTATAATGCCACAGAAACAAAGCTTTTACAGTTTTTGAGAAAATGAACATCTGAATGACTTACTTGTAGTTGTCTCTGCATATTAAGCTGGGATAGAAGGAAGTATTTTGACACTGAAAAAGTTGCATACTTCAGTTTTAAAGAGGCCGTATTCTACACTTTTGTGGCATTTAATTTTTCCCCTGTAGTCCACGTTTTAGAACACTTTTTCTTGCACCAAATACATTTGTGATTTTCTTTCAAACAACTATTTTCCACCATTGCCAAACCGTGTGCGATGCGACTATCTTGTACACACTGAATGCGTAAAGGCTCCACAATGTGACACTGAGAAGATCAGAAGATTTTTTATTTTTAATATAAGTTATATAAAGTGGGATTGTGGACCTTTGCAGGAATAGACAACAAGCGAAATACAAAATGTCCTAATATTCTTCAGTTGTTGCAGTCGTGGCTACCTTTAAGACTTCTATATGTAGGGGACCACAGTTTATGACTGGCTAATCTGTACTGGTGTACTTCACACTGACATGCATAAGGCTAGGCTGAATAATGAATTAGGAGTAGGTGTTAATTTATGAACGTAAGCAGTCATAAGTTACTATATGCTAATGTTTGCAACATCAATACCGTGCACATTTTTAAATAGACTGTTTTTGCTGCTTAGATTTAATGAATGATATAAGTGTACTTTGCTTTTTGCTTTGCTTTGTGTACCTGGTCCAGTACATTGAACCTGTGACAAAAAGTAGGGAGAATTTTGTTTTCCATTCTATATTTTTGTTTTTATTAAGACTTCTGTTTGTGCCATGCTGGATGTCATATGTTTAATAAGAATATTTCAGAATGTGTGGAGCTTTGGGAAGATGTGCAAATCCTTGGACAGCAGAATAAACATTTGACATGGAATCAATAATGACTTATACCTTTATCTTCTTACCTATTTAAATTTCAGCTTAAAGCAATTCATCAGCCTTTTAAATACGCATAGAACATGTTGACATTGAAGTGCTATGGTATTGTTAGCAGTTTGTTCAGAGATAAATATTTTATGTCCAAATTTGAGATGTCAGCACAAGGTGTACAAAACACTGCATTCTCACATTCACATGAATGGAGTGTGACAGAAGATCATTCAAGGCCAACTTTGAATGGGCCCAGTCTCTTATTGTTAAGTGAAATATTGGCCTTTTTATCTTTTTCAAATTTTATTCATTCAACTATACTTTACTTTAGAAACAGAACAATACTAAAGCACAAAGAGTAAAATACTTACAATGCTCCCAGCAACATACAAATGAAACTGGATTTTTCATCCAGCAAATAAACTGAGTAAATGCATTTAAAAAACATCTGTGTGCCCAGAGGGTAGAAATTAGAAAGAGTTTAGGAAGAGTTTAATCATTTTGTAGCAGACTATGTGTGTAAACTGTTAATAAGTATTCTTGTTTGTAAGCCAATAGCTTTGGTATCTTTAGCTGTTTGTAGAAGAAAGGCTAAAGATACCTTAAAGATAAGAAATGGTTTGATGTCAATGTCAATCATATATTTTGAATTATGACTTAAGTGTCCAAAAACATTTTGGGGCTACCGTATGTGTCTACTTTTATGTTGATTAAACAAAAATGTTAAATCTAAGCGCTTGTGTTTCAGGTTATCCACGCTATGACATTATTGGGGACCACAGCAAAGGGGAATATCACCTACTGATCCAGAGGACAGAACTGGCCGATGACGGCAGCTTTGAGTGTCAAGCCATCCAAGTCGCTAGCAGATCACGACCTGCTCGGCTCACTGTTTTGGGTCAGTCTTACTCAACACCAGAACCTTAATTCACTGAAATTTGGATGGATGGATGGATGGATGGATGGATGGATGGATGGATGGATGCTTACAGATAAGGATGGTTTCTGAGTTTAAAATAAAAGTAGTACTTAGATGATTTCTAAAGAACTAGAGCATAAAAGGTTATCTGTGGAACTTTAAAAGGTTGTTCTATGGCAACAACCTTCTAAAACATTTTTAGTTCTGAATGGAGACCATATTTGAAAGAGTGTGGAAAGATAGATGGATGAACCGACTGACAGTCGGACAAATCGATAAATACTTTAACTAGAATAGCATTCAAGCACTTACAGATTAGAAGAAAGTATTAGCTAGAGAAAGAGAAAGTGAGAAAAAAAACATTGCCTCTGCAATACAGTGAATGTAGACAAGAACCAAGTCAATGTCTGAGTTAGATAAATGTGTGATATTCTGAAATCAGGGCTAATTAGCTTTAATAAGACACAATAGATATATTTGCGATCGATAAAGGCCCTGACACAAACACATTGCGTCAGCTTTGCTCCTGGCCAGCCCGACTCAGCCTGATTATCATTATTGATTTCTCTCCTTCCTTTGTTAAAAGTATGATATATTCCAGAGGAATAAGTTCATTATACTGTCCTCAGAGTAACAGCATTTTAAACCAGTAATCTAGACACTTAAAGCCAACCGAAGATGCCGGCGATTCGAGGTCCATTAAAATGATTAATTAGAGATTAGAGGCTGCTCATTTGTTTTTATTCTTTGCTGGTCTGGTGGCAGCAGAGACAAATCATCTTGCTCCCCAGAGCAGAGCCATTAGCCTGACATGTAATCCCACACAAACTGGCTTACTTCTGAAAAGTTGCATACAAAACCACAAGCAGCTCCTGAGAGAGGTAATGAACCTCATGTAGGGACTCTGTCACCGTCAATCACCTGTCACTTCCCTCCCACAGGACATTGGCACGTGACCACATTCAGATGCAACATTTTGTTTTCTTTCTTTCATTCCTTCTTTCTTTCTTTCTTTCTTTCTTACATTAGTTAGTTTTAGTTTGTTTATTCATTCGTTTGTGTTCGTTTGTTAATTAGTTTGTTCGTTTATAAGTTATTTCTTATTTCTTACTTTCTTTGCTTTCCGTCTCTCTCTATCTATCTCTGTATCTCTCCTGACAGCCAAGATTCAGACTTATCTTTATAACCTGATTGGATGCCTTGCCTGTGAAGTTTCAGACCTGTCTCTGTCACTTACGGAGAAAAAATGGTTGGAGACGCTTTTTCCTAACTTCGACTTTGAAGCTCGCTGTTTGGGCTTGAGTCCATGGTGCCGCTGTGATGCATTAAAATGCCTGGATCCTGAGTCGTGGTCGTAGTTACAGCAGTGTCTACTAAATACTTTCTCCAGTCCCCCACAGAGCACTGGCAAAGCTCATACAAATTCAGAGCAAGTTCAAGCTTTCCGTATTCTCTTTCAAGCGGCACAGCCTCACAATAAAGCTCTCTAACAATCCTGCTCAGTTTCAGACGTGTACATCCGCAGCTACACAAGCTCAACCCCACTGAGGTGACAGCAGTGGGAGGTGACTGACCTTTCGGAGTGACATTTGAACTTTGAACCCTCGTATGAGAGCTGTGGGGTAACCCAGTTTGCATTGTGGTGGCCAGGCTGCTGAATAAGACATGAGGTGGGGTAGGTACACATTGCTGAAGAAGGACCCCTGAGGCTAATTAGATCTAAGGAATTCCCCTAAAGCCAAGCTGAGAAGCCGGAGAGAGAGAACAGTGTTGTAGGAACTCAGTCAGTGAACAGTGGGGAGGAACCCCAGACTCTTCCAGAGGTCACTATTGTTTAAAAAGAGCCAGTGTAGGGTTTCTGTAAGCTCATAGCATTTCTTCTGCTCATTGTCTTCTCCTCTGAGCTAAAGAGGCTTATAAGATTTTGCTGCTTTCTGACGTAATTAGTGATTTTTTTTTCTTCTTTTCTTGCTTGCTTCCTTACGACCAACTGACCTTCCTATTTAAAATTTCTTTGTAAATAATTTGTAACTCCATTCTTTAATCAAATGTAAATTGACAAATTCAATACAACAAATTTCAGTTTAAATAGTTCGTAAAATCTTTCTTACGTAAATTGACACATTGAGTGTGTCGTCTTTCTGTGTATATTAATCGTAAAATCCTTTTTACGCGAGTGGACACATTCAATGTGACAACTTTCTTTGTAAATAGTTTGTAAATCTTTCTAACATTAAATTGACACATTCAATGTGACAACTTTCTGTGTAAATTGATCATAAAATCATTCTTACATAAATTGTCACATTCAAAGCAACGCATTTCTGTGTAAATTGTTCGCAAATCATTTATATGTACATTGACACAATCAGTGTTTTAAATGTATGTGTAAATATTTCTTTAAATCATTCTTACGTAAATCAACACATTCAATGTGACACGTTTTTCTGTGAATTGTTCAATTAATCATTCTTACGTAAATTGGCACATTCAGTGTGACGAATTTCTGTGTAAATGGTCCCTAAAGTAATTTTTCATTCACATCGACTGTGAAAATTTACGTGAATGGTTTTTCAAATGATTACCAACAATTTATTCAGTTAGTGGTTTATGAATGTAGCCCAATATTTCATCAGCTTTACGAACAACACCCAGGTACAAAACAGCACAAAATTATGCAGTACTATCTCTCACAGCCTTGTTTTTGTCAAATTAAAAATGCAATCTTCTCTGACTAATGTCTATTGCTTTGGAATTATGTTTTTAATTGCCCAACACATAAAAGCACTTTTAATGTAAAACTGTCCCACTTCAAGCTCCTGGTGAGAAAGATTAACATGGTTTCTCTACATATGTAAATAATTCAAAGGAATCATATGCATATTTAGTAAAAGCTTATATGAAAATGTGGTGTTCACAGACGCAGGTCTCGACCTGAGTAGTAGCCAAATGCCATAGTTCCCCTGGAATCTCAGTTTTTTCCCTATCACGTATTTGTCTCTGTTTTTAAATGAAAGAGAGATGTGCAAAGAATTATACCAGGCAGTCTTCAAACGCAGTTAGCGCTATGAATGCATAAAAATGTATTGAAGTTTTGAACACTTTGTTGAATAGTTAGCAGGCATGCAGCAGCATCTGCATCTCAGAGAGATGTGAATTCAGACAGGTACATCATGGTCCTATGTTGCAGCTGTAATGAAGGGAGAATGAAAATCCTCACAAACATGACATAATTGGAAAACTTCCATCTTTACCTAAACAACAAAGTTAACAGATGGTGTGAAATTAACTCTCACCAAGACTCAAATGTGACTAAAAATGGGAGAGTTTTTCAAGAAATTTTTTTCTTGAAAATGAAAAATCTGAAGCTCCCCTTCTGTCACTCACTTGACGTTGTGTCGAATGTAGTAAAAGAAGTAATTTTTCATTCACATAGACTGTGAAAATTTACGTGAATGGTTTTTCAAATGATTACCAACAATTCATTCAGTTAGGGGCTTATGAATGTGGCCCAATGTTTCATCAGCTTAACGAACAACACCCAGGTACAAAACAGCACAAAATTATGCAGTACTATCTCTCACAGCCTTGTTTTTGTCAAATTAAAAATGCAATCTTCTCTGACTAATGTCTATTGCTTTGGAATTATGTTTTTTATTGCCCAACACATAAAAGCACTTTTAATGTAAAACTGTCCCACTTCAAGCTCCTGGTGAGAAAGATTAACATGGTTTCTCTACATATGTAAATAATTCAAAGGAATCATATGCTTATTTAGTAAAAGCTTATATAATTCAATCTGAACAATCAATACCATCACAGAAGTTTGTATTCTTGACCAATTGAAAACCCGAGTCACCATTGCATTGAAGGGATTTATGTTTTCTCACACCTCTTGGAGTCTAATTGTGCAGTCACTTCACATTAATTAGGTCTAAATATGGACTTCTCAGACTAGTTGTAGAAGAAAAGCTAGTGGATTAAAGCTTTGCACAAGATGTTATCCTTTGCCTTAAGTGTGTTGAACAAGCCATGTTAACCTGTCCCAGAAGGAGACAAACATCAGTCCTAATGAGAGGAGACGGTAATTACTCGTAGTCTTTCAAAGTGAAGAGGCTGTTCTGTTCCTCCTCTTCGTGGATAAAACACCAGTCAGGGGATCATTACCAGATTCTCAGAAAACTAAAACAGAAAGGCAAAGGAAAGATTCCCTCAGCCTTGTCCAAATACGCTCCCCGTCTCCTCATGTTAATGTCAAAGCTGGTGCTGGCCGCGAAGAGGCACATCACAGCCAGATTGGGGACAGAGAGAGCAAACAATGCTGAGATGAAATTGAAAATGTGGAGTTCACAGATGCAGGTCTCGACCTGAGTAGTCATGCCATAGTTCCCCTGGAATCGCAGTTTTTTCCCTATCACGTATTTGTCTCTGTTTTTAAATGAAAGAGAGATGTGCAAAGAATTATACCCTGCAGTCTTCAAACGCAGTTAGCGCTATGAATGCATACATTTTTTTTTTTAAAGTTTTGAACACTTTGTTGAATAGTTATCAGGCATGCAGCAGCATCTGCATCTCAGAGAGATGTGAATTAAGGCAGGTACATCATGATCCTCTATTGCAGCTGTAATTAAGGGAGAATGAAAATCCTCACGAACATGACATAATTGGAAAACTTCCATCTTTACCTAAACAACAAAGTTAACAGATGGTGTGAAATTAACTCTCACCAAGACTCAAATGTGACTAAAAATGGGAGAGTTTTTCAAGAAAATATTTCTTGAAAATTAGAAATCTGAAGCTCCCCTTCTGTCACTCACTTGACGTTGTGTCGAATGTAGTGACAAAAGGGGTCTTTCTTGAGAGCCTCGCGTACCTCTGAACTTGAGAAAAGGCCAATGAGAAATTGGCAGACAGAATTTGCATGTCCCGCCCCCGGACATGCGGGTATAAAGGGAAGCGGGCGTGCGTCTGTCAGTCAGATTTTTTCTTCAGAGCCGAGTGGTTGTGCAGCAGCAAGCTGAGTCTCACTACTGCTCCACTTATCTCTATCAGAACATTGCTTTTAGAGCTACAGCGCTTTACCAGCGGCTTTCTCCCACTCTGCATGCTGTGCAGTCCACGCCCCTGGGCGCTTCAATAGCACTTCTCTAAAAGAGTGTATATCTCTAAAAGAGAAGTATTTTCCCCTCTAAGAGAGATTATTTTCAATCACAAAAGAGCAATACACAGCAGGCATTGAACGTCCTTTTCAGGACGTGTCTTTTTAAAGATATCTATCCGCCTCTGTGTTGTTCCTGGATGTGGTTGTTTTCTCTCCACTCCTGATGGTCATGAATGCTGCCTCACGTGTCTGGCCTGTGATCACACGGAGGCAGCATTTATGAATGGTTTATGTTCTCATTTGTGAGAAAATACCATGGCAACATTGTGATTGTGGCTTTCTCCCTTCCGAGGGGGTCAATCCGTCCAGATCTGACACAAGACTGGCTCGCCTCACATCCAGTCCATTGTTTCATTCGGACCCCACAAGCTGGATAACGATTTCACTGCCGCATCTGAAAGCGTCACAGTGGCGTCTGGTTCGGATGACTCGTCTGGGCTGCCACCTTTGAGTCTGCTCACCCAGTCTGAGGCTGACGCGTTGATATCCGCTATGCTTTTCCGTGCCGCCATGAGTGTGAGGCTGGACTGGAACCCCCCTCCCTCACAGATAGTCGATTGGTTCCTCGGGTCAGGGTGCCGCTCATAGCCTTAGTGCCCCTCGCATGGAGCTTGGACGCTTTGCTTTCGCTGTCCAACTCATCACGCTGCTTGACCAGGAACATCTGACTCGGCTATGCGATTCAATTCGCCAGGCTCCCGCCTCGTCTCAAAGGTATTTGCTCCACTTCGATACCAACACTTTACGTACAGAGATTACAACTCTGCTACTCATGGTTTCTTCAGCCCTTAATTCATCCAAAAAAGGCAGTGGGTTGCGGGCAATCTTGGACTTGCGAGTTCTCAATCAGGCTTGATGCAAACTTCCATTCAAAATGCTCACGCAGAAACAAATTCTAACCTGCGTTCACCATCAGATTGGTTTGACAGTAGACCTGAAGGACACGTACATCCACGTCTCCATTCTGCCTTGACATCGACCCTTCCTACGGTTCGTGTTTGACGGCCAAGCGTTTCAGTACAAGGTCCTCCCCTTTCGGCCTGTCCCTGTCCCCTCGTGTCTTCACGTAGGTCACAGAGGCAGCCCTTACCCCGCTATGGGAAGTGGGCATCATACTCAACTACCTCAACGACTGGCTCATTCTAGCTCACTCTCGAGAGTCACTGTGCACCCACAGGGACCAGGTGCTCAGGCACCTCAGCCCTCTAGGGCTTCAGGTCAACTGGGAAAAGAGCAAGTTCAGAGCTCTTTTCTTGGTATGGAGTTAACGAGCACGCACAGTCAATGCTCAAGTGCCTTGCTCTCTTCGAGCCTGGCACAGCAGTTCCTCTAAAATAGTTCCAGAGGCTCCTGGGGCACATGACATCCATGGCCGCAGTTGCGCTGCTCGGGTTGATGCATATGAGACCGCTTCAGCACTGCTTCAGACTCGAGACACGAGATGAGCATGGCGACGCGGCACATACCGTGTGTTAATCACCCCTTCCTGCCGTCAGATTTTCAACCCTTGTACAGACCCCTGTTTTCTGCGGAATGGATTTCCCTTACAGGAGGTGTCCAGACGTGTCGTTGTCACCACAGACGCCTATTAACTGGGTTGGGGTGCCATGTGAAACGGGCACACAGTTGCTGGCTCCTGGACATGGCCCCAGCTGCGTTGGCACATCAACTGCCTAGAGTTGCTGGCTGTATTCCTTGCCCTGCGGAGGTTTCTGGGGCAAGCACATCTTGATCCGTTCAGATAGCACCTCAACAGTAGCTTACATAAATGGCCAAGGCAGCATGTGCTCTTGTCATATGTCACAACTCGCCCGCCATCTCCTCCTTTGGAATGAGGTCGCTGCACGCCATTCATATCCCGGGCAACCTCAACACGACAGCGGACACGCTGATTTGGGGCCAGTTCGGCATGGCACAGGTAGATCTCTTTGCCACCCAATACAATTCCCACTGCCCGCTCTGGTACTCACTAACAGAGGCCCCTAACACATGCGCTGGCACACAGCTGGCCCCGGATGCTGCGTAAGTACGCATTTCCCCCAGTGAGTCTTCTTGCACTGGTGCAGTCATCTTAAGACCGTGACTGGGCTTCGTGCCCAAGGTTCCCACAACTCCTTTCAGGGATCAGGTCGTGAACCTGCAAGCGCTGCCCACAGAGGAGCCAGACCCAGCCTTTTCGTAGCTGTGTCCGGTACGTGCTTTGCGTATATATTTGGACCATATGCAGAGCTCTAGATGTTATGATTGGCTCTTGTCTGCTTTGGTAGACAGCGGAAAGGGAATGCAGTCTCCAAACTGAGGTTAGCTCACTGGGTCATCGATGCCATTTTGTTGGCCTTCCAGACCCAGGCCATGCCTGCCCCCTTGCGGGTTCAAGCACACTCAATGAGAAGTGTGGCATCCTCGTTGGCACTGGCCAACATCACCTCACTAGCAGACATCTGTAGAGCAGCAGGCTGGGCAACACCCAATACCTTTGCGAGATTCTACAATCTCAGGGTTGAGTCGGTCTTGTCCTGTGTTTTGTCAGGTCAGAGCCGGTAGAACGCAGTAATACGAAACAGCTGACCGAGTGTTCCACTTGTACTTAGCGCCCTCCCAGGTTAGCCACTAATCTCTCGCTTCCTGGAAGTTCTTCCTCCATAGCCTTCTGGCCTGCGAATTCAGTGGAGGACTTTGCGGCCAGACCCACTATGAGCCTCAAGTGCTCTGTAAATTCACAAAGGTAAATTTATATCGATTTGTAAGGCACCTTACACCACGTAGACCCCTCCCAAGGAGCAAAAGCTTGAACTGAGAAATGCATCTCCCATGATGCTATAAGCCTTTCTTATCACCTGTTGCTAAAAAATACAGTTAAACTATAAAGGTACACCAGTAATTTTTGAGCGTAGTTTAACAATGGCTTTAAGGCTTTTTGTTTTTGATTGACAGTGAGGAAAACCATCATATGAAAGAGAAACACAAAGTACTAAGGAAATATAAAAAGTTATAAGAATAGAACTTTGAACACCGAAGGAGTTCAATTTACTCAGCACATGTAGTCTTTGCTGTGACTTTTTAATAATGGCCCCAGTGTTCCCTTCTGTACTAATGGAAAACAATACAATACTAATGAGATCAAGTTGCCATATCACCAGGAGTATCAGGAAAGTGAAAATTGCATTGGCATGCTCTTCCTGTACTGTAGATCTCCTAGAGGGTGTCTGGAGCAAAAGACAGAGTTCTGATTAGAGCTAAGCTCTGCTGTTCACTGGCCTGTTTAGGCCAAAGGGCTGTCTGGTGTGGGCCACTTTTCATGCGTGTCATCTTTGAACATGCTCTGTTTTTTGGCCTTCCTCCTGTGATTACTCCTTTTTCTGAACATCAGACTTCTCTGTGACATCCCTTCCCTCCCAGAGATGCTTTTAAAGGAACTCGTGCAGACGAAGTGAGATAAATCTTCCATTGTGAATTCAGTGCTTGCATCAATAATGGCGCCCTGCGGTTAAAGCTCATCAAGCTGACATCCATTTATTTATTTATGCTCAGTATTCATGTCATGACTAAAGAACAAATACATTGAACCTAAATCGTAATGGAACTATTCATCTACCCTGTTAAAAAAGCATTAGCTCAAATATTTATCAACTTGTGATGATATTGTAATTAGCACTTATTAATGTAAAATGACATGGATGGTGTTTTTAAAAGCAACTGAAATTAAGAAATAGATCTCTCCTCTTATCTCAATGATGGATTAAACCAGCAGCAATATCACCCTGTAGCTCAAGACCAGTTGAAGCTAAGCAGGGTTGAGCCTTGTCAGTACCTGGATGGGAGACCTCCAGGGGAAATATAAGGTTGCTGCTGGAAGAGGTATTAGGGAGGCCAGCAAGTGTGTGGGTCCTAATGCCTCAGTATAGTGATGGTGACGCTATACTGTAACAAGGCACCGTCCTTCAGATGAGACATTAAACTGAGGTCCTGACTCTCTCTGGTCATTACAAATCCTAGAGCTTCTTGTAAAGAGTAGGGGTGTAACCCCCAGTGTCCTGGCTAAATTCCCCCCATTGGCCCTTCTTAATCATGGCCTTCTAATAATCCCCTTCCACTAATTGACTCTATAACTCTACCAATAGCTGGTGTGTGGTGAGCATACTTGTGCATTATGGCTGCTGTTGCAACATTCAGGTGGATGCTGTAAACTGGTGGTGGTTGAAGAGAGTCCCCTGTTCACTGTGTAAAGCACTTTGAGTGTAGTGTCAGAAAAGCACTATATAAATGCAACATTCATTCATGGATTGCCTGATGTGTTAACAGAAGCTTTTTGGAACATTTCTATATTAAAGGAAAATGTCATTAAAACATTGTGTTAGCCAGTCAATGATGGCAATAGTTGCCTGGGAACTCTTTATTGACTTAAGATTTTGTTTTCTTTCACTTGGAGAAATTGTGAAGATGGGCTTTCAGAATATTGGTGATAACTACGCTAATGTATTTAAAACATATTTATTGAGGCTGTTCCATCAAACAGAGCAAACTATTCACAATTGAAAAACAGGGGCAAGGTCAGTCAGATGCTCTAGCCTTGATTTGCTGATGGATGAAATTGAAGACAATGATTTCTATTACAAAACAAACAGACAGCCGACTTCACTGTTGGGTACCACAAAGCTGTTTGGCCATTATGCAGCTTAGTAAACATCACCACTACACTATTTCCTTTTAAATTTGTAGAATTAATGCCGTTGAACATGTTTTGTCTTCTAAGTCTACAGCTTTCTTTAAATATGCAAAAAAAAGTTCTTCTGGAAAACTGAATTCAGCATAAAGCTGGCTCTACACTAGCAGACTCAGAACAACTCAAATTGGTTGGGGGGTATTACACTTTTCGCTAAGTTTTCGCTAATCTTGCCCTCATAGTCAGTGAGACTATGAGGTCTAGTCACATTTACCAATTAAAAATGGAGGGAAGGTGTTACAATTAACGACTGCCTTTGACTTTGTTCTGTGCCTTATCACTGCAGCAGTAGTAGAAAGATTAATTACAACCTGCTACTCATATTCATTATTGTATATTTAAATGGTTCCTTACCATGTACATTGAGTTCAGTAGCGATCTCCGACCACTTTTTTTTATTTAAATGGTCTGTCATAATATGTGTCATGTTCTCTGTCTTTTGTTTTTGTGCTGTTATTTTGAAGTTTAGTTTAGTTCCTGTTTCCTGTTTGGTTTTTGTAGTCCTTTGTAGTTTCATTTTATGATTGGTTTTCCCCTGATTAGTTCTTCTTCCCTGATTATTTCCCCAGGTGTTCCTTATTCCCTTGTTTGTTCCTTTTTGTATATAAGCCCTTTTAGTTTCTTTGTTTCCTTGTTAGTTCTTGCATGTGTTATGCTCTGTACTAGGTTTCCTTGTTTTTTTCCCTTTGTCTTCCCCTGTTTTGTTAATAAATCTGCACATAGATCCACAACCTCTGCCTGCCTACGTCACAGAAGAACTAAACCTCAGATGGATCTAGCAGCAATCTTCCTCCAGTTGAGCCGGGCGAACCTCCCTTTGATCGAATACTCACGTATGTTTTGCACCATTGCCAGATGCACTGGTTATGCGGACCGATACCTAAAGTCCATTTACCAGATCGGCCTCCTTGCCCATGGATGGGAGGAGTTGCCAGAGAGTGGTGAGTACACTTGGATTGAGTACGTGGATATGATTTTGGAGAGGTTTGCTCCTGAGCCAACGCCCACACCTGCCACGGCCAACAAGCCTAAAGCCTCGTCCGTCCCAGAGTCAGCGTTGCCAGCCTCGTCCGTCCCAGAGCCAGCGTTGTCAGCTCCGTCCGCCCGGAGGAGGAAGAGAAGAGGAAAGGCTTCTGTTCCCGTCCTGTGGCCTCCTCCCAGGCCTCCTGACCTGGCCCCAATCCTGTGGCCTCCTCCCAGGCCCCCTGACCTAGTCCCTGTCTTGTGTCCTCCTCCCAGGCCTCCTGACCCTGTTCCCGTTATGTGGCCTCCTCCCAGGCCTCCTGACCCGGCCCCTGTCCTGTGGCCTCCTCCCAGGCCTCCTGACCCTGTTCCCGACCTGTGGCCTCCTCCCAGGCCTCCTGACCCGGCCCCTGTCCTGTGGCCTCCTCCCAGGCCTCCTGACCCTGTTCCCGACCTGTGGCCTCCTCCCAGGCCTCCTGACCCTGTTCCCGACCTGTGGCCTCCTCCCAGGCCTCCTGACCCGGTCCCTGTCCTGTGGCCTCCTGACCCGGTCCCTGTCCAGTTGCCTCCTCCCAGGCCCCCTGACCCAGTCCCTGTCCAGTGGCCTCCTCCCAGGTCCCCTGACCCAGTCCCTGTCCAGTGGCCTCCTCCCAGGTCCCCCAAACCTGTCCTTGCTCTGTGACGTAGGCAGGCAGAGGTTGTGGATCTATGTGCAGCTTTATTAACAAAACAGGGGAAAACTCAGGACAAAGGGAAAAAAACAAGGAAACCTAGTACAGAGCATAACACATGCAAGAACTAACAAGGAAACAAAGAAACTAAAAGGGCTTATATACAAAAAGGAACAAACAAGGGAATAAGGAACACCTGGGGAAACAATCAGGGAAGGAGAACTAATCAGGGGAAAACCTATCATAAAATGAAACTACAAAGGACTACAAAAACCAAACAGGAAACAGGAACTAAACTAAACTTCAAAATAACAGCACAAAAACAAAAGACAGAGAATATGACAAATGAGATATGTCATACAAACATACTTGCTGACTCAGCTGGGAGTCCAGACAGTCAAGTAATTAACAACTCCCGCTGAGAGGCACTAATGGGCGCTCTGTCTCCGACTGCCTGGCCAGTGATTATGTTAATGAAGCTAACACCTGTAAATCAATGTAAAAATCAGCTAGTGTAGGGCTAGTTTAAACTCTCCTTGAGTGAGCAATATGTTACATATGTTAACTTGTTTATTTGACTAATTGGATTTCCCAGACATACATTTCTATAAAAATAAGCGCCCCCTTTTCTTAACAAAACAGCCTTTAGCAGGAACTTCTGAACTGTTATGTTAAAGTGAAACAGTGCGGCATCATTTTTGGAACATATTCAGTGTTGATTTAGCAGGCGTCAAGATATATTTCAGTTCAAATGCTTCCTTTCAGTTTAATGTTTGTTTCTGGGAGGAAAGATCACATCTGTTCCTGTTTAAAAGGGTATTTATCAAGAGCCTCTGTGAGTATTTTTAATAAATACTCCTGAAACAAAAAGCAAAAGAGAAAGGATAATTGCTAAAGGTTGTGTGCTGCTGTGTGGTACAACAACTGAACTCAGGAAGAAAGTGATTAATCCACCATGCTACCAATTCCTGTGAGAGGAAGACAGAGAGAGAGAATAAGTGCAAAAGAGAGAGACACATCTCCAGATGTGAGACCAAGTACAGGTACATTTCGAAATAGGTCACATCTCCCAGAATGCCCCTTCTCTCTTGGTTCCAAAATAAAATTGCTCCATTTTTCTCCCTCCACATGCCGAATGACTTGAGATGTCTCAAGGGCCCACTGTATCAAGAGGGCCAAGACAGAAGTAATTCCATGCTGGCTGTTCATTAGGCTCCATGTGAGAGTTTCACCCACTCAGAACAGCAATTACGCTGAGATGATTAATTCATCGCGTTGACCAGCTCAGGACATGAAGATGATTGGCCATGTTAAGACTTGAGTTTGGAACTGTTGCACCAGGGCATATTTGCAAACATGTCGTTCAGGAGAAGGTTTAACATGGTTATGCCAGTCTCTGGCACTCAAAGCAGAACATGAACCATCTGGGATTGGCGCCATAAGGAGGGTCACAGGATGCCGTCCAAAGCTGCTTGAAAATGCCAGTGTGTGAATTCACACATAATATATTGGCATGCAGCTTCCAGAATTCGAGGATGTGAATGTTTGGCTGCAATGCCTGCTTAGGAAACTGTCTCTCTCACTCTCTCTTTCTGTCTGTTTCTCTAATTCAACCCCATCAATAACTGCAACTTGAGCAGACAGACTGATTGACTTAAATGTTTTGCTCATTTGCATACACTTAGCCTCTGGTCTGTCAGTCCTGGAAAACAATCCCAGCATGCAATTGTAAGCTCTGTTTGTATCACTTGAAAAAAATGAATGAGTTTTTGCTCTAAACACGCAAAGCACTTAGACATTAAAAACAAGCCGTTAAGAATTGCTTTGATGTCCAGATGGCAAAAGGAATATGACTTTAATTGCTTCTGGAAATGAGAGTGGATTCTGAGTGGATGGAAGTACTTTGAATTTATCCAACACTAATTTAAATGCAGCAAAAGAGATCTCACTCCAGTTCTCTGGCCCTTTTACATTAGTGGTGTTTGCTAAGGCAAGCATCACTATTACTATTCAACACACCCCTAACCATAAGTATTAAACTTTGGCGTGTATCTTGTCTTACACTTTTTGTGCTACAGATGTGAATGATTCCTCAAATCATTCTACTCGTCAATGAGAGGCGTGCTATTACTTCTCTAAGCAATCAGATTTAGATTTTCGCATATCTAACAATAAAACAAAGGGGACCTAAGACATGTTAGGGACCAAAATATCAAAGAGATTTGGGGTTGGCTTTAAAGCCATGTCCACACAAATACATTTTTGGTCTAAAACTAAATTTTCTATTTCCTAAAGTTTTCTAGTATGTGGTACTAAAGAGCATTCTCAAAAGTCTCAGTGGAGGTAAATGCCATTTCAGTGTCACTGACAGTGTGGCTTATTTAAGACTAAGGCTTTTGACTTGGGCCAATAATCAACCACCCAGAATACCTTAACAACCAAATATCAACATGCTAAAAACACACAACTTAAACTCATCTGCTGAACTCAAAATATATATATATATTTAGGTCCATACAGTTCAAGTGAATGGGTGCCAAAATGTTGAAGCTCCAAAAATCACATAAATCAGCATAAAAGTAATCCATAAGACGCCAGTGGTTATATCAATGTCTTCAGGAGCGATATGATAGGTGTGGGTAAGAAACAGATAAATAATTAATTCCTTTTTTACTATAAATTCTCCTCCCTGCCCAGTCAATCTCCAATTTCATATTCTTCTTGGTTTTTTTGGTGATTCACATTCTTCATGCATATCAGCACCTACTGGGCAGGGAGTCAAATAGGACTTAATTATTGATCTGTTTCTCACCCACACCTATCATATCACTTCTAAAGATATGGATTAAAACACTGGAGTCATATGGACTACTTTTATGCTGCCTTCACGTGTTTTTGGAGTGTAAACATTTTGCCACCCATTCACTTGCATTATAAGGGACTACAAAGCTGAAATATTCTTCTAAATATCTTAATTTGTGTTCTGCAGAACAAAGAAAGTCATAAACATCTGGAATGGCATAAGAGTGAGTAAATGAGAGAATTTTCATTTTTGGGTGAACTATCCCTTTAACATGTGAATAGTAACGCCATGTTAATCACACACAACGCAGTAACAATGTAGTGGAAACTTTTAACAGACAAGTATTGTTAAAATTATCTTAAATAATTTTTTTTAACATTATTTATACTTATTTAGAAAATTTTAGCTGCTCATGTTTCCTTGCACAGTTAAACAGATTTATCCTTCCATCAAAACAGGTCAGTTTTATATTTTTCATTTTTCTTCATACTTTTCTTTATTTCTCTCTCTCTCTCTCTCTCTCTCTCTCTCTCTCTGTATATATATATATATGTATATATATATTTTTCTCTCTTTCCAAACTGTGCTGACAACTAGATGTGGCCTTTATACACAGAGTCATAAGGGAAAAACTATTCATTCGCTCTGAGAGCCGTATGATTTTTCAAGCCATGGGAGACTTGATTGGTTCCAGAGAGGAAATACCAGCTAACAAATCACGCAGGTCCCTGCTCAGAGACCGTCACCGAGCACAAGGCTAAATCTCAACGGTCTGATGTGCTACACAGAGAGATGTCCAGCAAAGATATCCTCGAAATAGCTGTTCTGAGACTTCCTTTTCATGAAGCAACATGTGAGGAAGCTCCTTTATACTGCAGAGCCAGCTGTGGAATTTTCAGTCCTTAAAGGGATAGTTCATCCACAAATGAATATTCACAATCATATGGTTCCAAACCTGTATGAATTTCTTTCTTCTGTGGAACACAAAAATAAATGTTAAAAAAAAGACTGTCAATCTTTGACTGCCTGACATCTTCTTTTGTGTTCCACATAATAAATTTTTACTGCTGTCTGGAACAAAACGAGAGTGAGTAAATGATGACCACATTTTTATTTGTGGGTGAACTATCCCTTTAACTTTTCTGTTACCATGCTGTCTTAAAGCCCCCAGTTGCCCAAACTTATTCATAGAATCTGATTGGCCAAAAATCTCAGCTAGAGTAAATGCTTGCCAAAGTCTAATCAGTAAGAAATTAGTAATGGGGTCCCAACTTTCCTTGTAATGAAGTCAGCATCTCTGGGACCTTCCCCAACAACAATCGGCTCCCAACTGGTCCATTCTGGCATTTTCAAATAGTCCTTTCTCTTCTCACGTCTTACTGCCCTCTCTTTCTCTGTAGTGCCGTCTCTGGAGCACTCAGGATGTACCAGCTGCTTGTTGCCTTTGATTTAGACTTGCCCCAGATATTCTCCCTAATGATCTGAGTGTCCAATCAATAATTTAGCTGCGTCTGAATGAGAACCAGGCTGATCAGAACTGTTTAAAGAGAGGAGTGCAATCAGTGCTATTCAGGTTTTTTGACTCATCCTTCCAGTGCTCTCTCTTTTTTACTACAGTGTTTCCCATTGTTTGTCGAAAAAATAAACTTCTGTCTGATTTTTACAGTTCCTCCTGATGACCCCGTGATAAGTGGAGCTCCTGTGGTGAGCTTGCATGCCGGGGACTCGCTAAACCTTACCTGTCATGCTGACAATGCCAAACCAGCCGCCTCCATCATCTGGATCCGTAACGGAGAGGTGCTGAACGGTGCGGCATACACAAAGGTACGGACATCCCCTGCTACTGTCAGCCATTGTACATTTACATTTACATTTATTCATTTGGCAGACGCTTTTATCCAAAGCGACTTACAAAAGAGGAAGAACATCAGCGAATCATCTTAGGGAGACAGCGGTACAAATAGTGCCATATTACAAAGTTTCACTAGCATAATAATAGTATACAAAACAGATTTAAGTGCAACAAGAAATGTAAATATGTTTTTCTTTTTTTTTTTTTTTTTTTTTTTCGTGACCGGTTAAGTGCTTTTGGAAAAGATGTGTTTTTAGCCGTTTTTTGAAGATAGAGAGTGAGTTAGCTTCCCTCATTGAGTTGGGAAGGTCATTCCACCACCGTGGTATGATGAAACTGAAAGTCCGGGAAAGTGTTTTGGTGCCTCTTTGTTTTGGTACGACAAGGCGACGTTCCTTAGCCGACCGCAGGCTTCTGGTGGGAACGTAGCTCTGCATAAATGTTTTTAGGTATGCTGGAGCAGACCCAGTGACTGTTTTATATGCCAGCATCAGGGCCTTGAATTTAAAACGTGCATGAACCGGCAGCCAGTGGAGAGAGACAAAGAGTGGTGTAACATGTGCTCTCTTAGGATCATTAAAGACCAGACGTGCTGCTGCATTCTGGATCATTTGGAGAGGTCTAATAGCACATGCAGGGAGGCCTGCAATGAGAGCGTTACAGTAGTCCAGTCTAGTTATGACAAGGGACTGAACGAGCAGTTGTGTGGCATGTACAGAGAGGAAGGGTCTTATCTTCCTGATATTGTAGAGTGTAAATCTACAAGATCTTGCAGTTTTTGAAATGTGGTCTGTGAAATTTAGCTCACCATCAATGGTTACCCCTAGATTTCTGACCGTTTTGGAAGGCGAAACTGTAGTTGGACCCAGCTGCACGGTGATGTTGTGTTCAACAGCCGGGTTGGCTGGAAAGACAAGGAGTTCGGTCTTGGCAGGGTTGAGTTGAAGGTGGTGTTCCTTCATCCAGGCCGAGATGTCTGCCAGACAGGCAGTGATTCGAACGGTCACTGTGGTGTCGTTGGCTGGAAAGACAAGTAGAGTTGCGTGTCATCAGCGTAGCAGTGGTAAGAGAAACCATGTGACTGGATGATGGGTCCCAGTGATGTTGTGTATATGGAGAAGAGATCTGGCCCAAGCACTGATCCCTGAGGTACCCCAGTAAGTAACTTGTGTGGCTTGGATACTTCCCCTCTCCATGCTACCTCAAAGGACCTTTCTGAGAGATAAGAGTTGAACCAGTCAAGCACAGTTCCAGTGATACCCAGTTTAGAGAGGGTGGAGAGTAGGATCTGATGGTTGACTGTGTCAAAGGCAGCAGAAAGGTCCAGCAAAATCAGAACGGATGATCTCGATTCAGCTCTCGCCTGTCTCAGCGACTCGATGACAGACAGCAGGGCAGTCTCAGTGGAGTGTCCACTTTTGAAGCCCGACTGATTGTCATCCAGCAGCTTGTTCTGTGAGAGATAGGCGGAGATCTGATTGAAAACTGCCCTTTCAAGTGTTTTTGCCATGAATGGGATGAGAGAGACTGGTCTGTAGTGTTCTATCTGTGTGGGGTTAAGTGCAGGTTTTTTCAGCAGTGGGGTTACTCGAGCCTGCTTAAATGTAGTGGGAAAAGTGCCTGCAAGAAGGGATGTGTTAATTATGTGTGTAAGTGCCGGTAGGATGGACGGAGAGATGGCCTGGAGAAGGTGTGATGAAATGGGGTCAAGGGAACAGGTTGTGGGGTGGTTGGAGAGGAGGAGTTTAGAGACCTCAGTGTCAGTTAAAGGAGAGAACAGAGGGAAAGAAGGGTTGCATACAGGAGCCAGGTGTTTGACAGGGTGTGGTGCTGTGAATGTATTGCTGATGGCTGTAACCTTATCAGTAAAAAATGTGGCGAATATATCTGCTGTCAGTGATGTGTCAGGTGGTGGAGGGGAGGGCAGAGAAGTGTGTTAAATGTTCTAAACAAGCTACGAGTGTCTGTGGTGCTGTTGATCTTGGTCTGGTAATATGAAGTTTTTGCAGTTTCAACGTTATTTGAAAAAGTTGCGAGCAGAAGCTGATATTTACCTAGATCAGCTGGATCTTTAGATTTCCGCCATCTCCTCTCAGCTGCCCTGAGATCAGTCCGATGTTCACGAAGGACGTCAGACAGCCAGGGGCTTGGTGGTGTAGTCCGTGCTGGTCTAGAGGAGAGAGGACAGATGTTGTCTAGACAGGTTGTTAAAGTAGAGCTAAGTGTGTCTGTGGCAGTGTTCACATCAAGCATGGAAAATACATTTATTGTGGGAAGAGAGGCAGAGACATCAGTGGAAAGGCGAGAGGGTGAGAGGGAACGGAGGTTACGGCGAAAGGAAACCAAAGGTGGGGTCGGTTTTACAATGGATGGGAGAATCATGTTGAATTGATCAAAGTAGTGATCAGAAACATGTAAAGGTGTAACAAGAATATTAGAGGTGGTACAGTTACGTGTAAAAATGAGGTCCAGCTGGTTGCCCGACCTGTGAGTTGCTGTTGTGTGTAGACTACACACAAATGAGTCATTCCAAGTCAAATGAGGCCAGAAGAGTATTCAGTTCAATGGCCTGGGGTTTGTCCTGGTGTATGTTGAAATCACCAAGAACCACAAGTGGCCAGCCATCCTCTGGCAAGGAGGACAGCAGGACATCCAATTCCTCAAGAAAGCTTGTCAGCTGACAAAGTTTGATAGCTTGTACACAAGCAGAACACAATACTACAAGGAGTAACAGAGTGTAAAGAAGAGTGTCCCAAAACCTAGTGAGCATCATCTTTGGACATCATTGGTGTATCCGAACATTTGAACATTTTCTATTTCAATCACGCTGGTGATGTCCAAAATGCTGTCTTGGGTTTTTTCAATCAATTAGAAGATGAAAATGCCCAAAACTGCAGTCGCAAATGTTTTGATTCAGTTCGAACATTCACATGCTCTTGTGGTGCTCAAAAACTGTCTTAAGTGTTTCGATTGAAATGTTCACATGTACCTATATTGGCAAAAAAAAAAAAAATGTCTTAAATGTTTAGATACAAATAGGCCTGTGATGCCCAAAAATGCTTTTTCAAACGTTTCGATTCGAATGTTTGAACACACCTGCGATGTCCAAAAATGCTGTTGCGTATGTTTCGATTCAATTCGAGCATTTAAACGCTCTTGTAATGATCAAAAATCATGTCTTGAATGTTTCGATTCAAATGTTAAAATTGGGCCTATGATACCCAAAAATGCTTTCTCAAATGTCTTAATTTCGAATGTTCTAACACTCCTATATGTCCATAAGTGTTGTCTTGAATATTTTGATTCAGTTCGAACATTCAAACGTGCTGTGATTCTCAAAAACTCTGTCTTTAACTTTTTGATTCAAATGTTCAAATTGGCCTATGATATCCAATTATGCTTTCTCAAAAAAATGCTGTCTTGAATGTTTTCAATTCAATTCAAACATTCAAACACTCCTGTGATGCTCAAAAAACAATGTCTCGAATGTTTCGATTTGAATATTCGAAAACACATGCAATGTCCACAAATGCACATTTTCAGTTGGAACATTTTTCAGTTGGAACATTTAAATGCATCTGTGATGCTCAGAAATAGTCTTGAGATTTTCAATAAATGTTTGAATATGGTTATAATGTCCAAAAATGGGGTCTGAATTGTTTATTATTTAATTTGATTATTCAAACTCACCTTGCCACCTAAACATTTTGATTAGATTCAAATATTTGAATACACCTATGATTCCCAAAAATGCCAGCAAATGTTTTCTAATTTACACGTCATTGATGCCCAAAAATGCTGTCATAAACTTTTAGATTCCATTCAAACGTGCCTGTGATGTCCAGAAATGCTTCAGTGAACTATACAATTAAAATAAGCCAGTGATTCCCACAAATTCTGTATAATATGTTTTTCTTTCTTTTTTTTTTTTTTTTATGTAACATTTAAACAAGTTGTACCCAATAATTGTTGCTTGAAAGTTTTCATTTGAAGGTTGGAACATGCTTGTGATAGCCAAACATTTTGATTAGATCAAAATATTCAAATACCTTTTTGAAACCAAAACATGCTGTGTATAAAGCACTTTTGTGGCTACAGTTGATATTTTCAATATCTTCAGCCACGCATTCCCATATTTCACATGTTACTGTAAAACTCTCATGAAATCCTGCACTCCGCCTGACTGCATGTCCACGAAACGCCAACTGTCAAATTAATGACAAGTAAGGACTCATTTTTTATTTAATCCTTGGGGCAAAGAGCTGTAATGCAGTGCTTTAAATATGTCATAATGGAAAGACATTCCAGCACTCCATTATGAATGTGTTCCTCAGCAATTTGCTCAGTTTGTCAGCTAAGGGGAGGAAATTGAGAGGGCAGGAAATGTGTTTAAAGTACCGCTCGTACCGTGATTGGAGAGTGTAATCTGCTCATTTTGAGTAAGCCGAAACCCTCAGCACCCACCGGAGAGATTCCCTTCATTAATTAACCAGGCCTAATTCAGACACAAGCAGGCTAGACAGGTTAGCTGTTTTCCAACAGAAGCACTGTATGGTAGACTCTGCCTTCACTACCAAGGAGGAAGTGGGAACCAGAGAGAACAATCAACAGAACTTTAATTTCAAACTCAAATTTAAACAGCGCAACGAAACATAGATGCACACACACAGACAAGTGCGTCTCTCTCTCTCTCTCTCTCTCTCTCTCTTCCAAACTGGTGGCTCCAGCTCATCCTTATCACACTCCTGGCAGATTAGGATGATTCAGCACCGGGCGTGCATCCGCACTGCCCAGCCACACCCTCCTCCTGGTTCTACTCCTTCACCACCCGATTTAGGCCGTCCAGGAGGGGAGGTGTTGCCCTTCTGGCCGTCCGAGGGGGAGAGACAGAGAGAGACAGAGGAGAGAGAGAGAGAGAGAGAGAGAGAGAAAAAAACACTGCAGTCCCCAGCCATGGCACCATTCAGTCCCCGGCCAGCTGTCCTCAGCGATGCCTGGCGATGGCACTGGATCTCACCTCATGGCGGATGGTAGCGAGCTCCTCCACCTCTCGGCAGATGTCAGCAGCTCCTCCACCTCAGCGAGCTCCCCCTGGCAGACGGTAGTGGCTCCTCCACCCTCTAGCGACCGGCAACGGCTCGTCTGCTTACTGGCGGATGGCAGCGAGCTCCCCCACCCCCTGGCGGACAGCAGCGGCTCCTTTCGTCTCCTGGCAGATGGCAGCAGGCTCCTCCACCTTTGGGCAAACTGCTCCAGTACCACCGTATCATACCTTCCCGGCGTCACAACACTCCCCCAGCAATGAGGTCTTTTCTGACGGTGTATCTTCCTCCTATCTCGGGTTTCGGCACCACTGTGGCAGACTCAGTTCAAACTAAAATTTAAACAGTACAATGAAACATAGATGCACGCACACAGACACGTGCGTCTCTCTATCTATCCCAAACTGGCGTCTCCGGCTCATCCTTATCCTCCTCCTGGCTGATTAGGATGATTCAGCACCAGGCACACGTTCTCATGGCCTGGCCACGCCCTCCTTGACACAAACTGCTTTCAAATCTGTTCTACACTTGGGAGACTTTAAAATTATTCTGAAATGACCAAGTACCTCCACGAGACAAAGTTCTTTATGTCTTGAAAGTTATGCCAGTACATACTAATTGCATATCAAAGTTTAAATACAAACAGGATATTGTAAAATAAACTGTACATTGGTTCTGAAAACTTGATTTTGTGCCTATACTTTGATTTATATCTGAAAATACTAAATGTATAATGACTAGAGAACCTTTTCTCATCATAACACAATCGGCTGTTAGAAAAATGTCAGATGATAAAAGCATGAGAGATTTGAATTTTTCTCCAGGACTTGAGCTCCACTCTGAACACCCTTTTATTGCGTTATTTGATTAATTTTGCTAGAGAATATGTTATAGCTGCAAGGCAGAAGGGTGTTTTAGATGAAGTCAATATCCTTCAAATATCTGTACCAATTTTTTAATAATCTTTTTCTGAATAAGCAATGTCTCAAAATCACACAGGTAATATCACCATGTGCAGGTAATATCACCATGAATAAGATGCTTTGTGGCTGATAAATGAAGTATCCTCTACACTGTTATGGCAGTGGAATTTTTGTTCCTTTGTAATACTCTCCATTCAGATTTTAATATTCAGACCCAAAGTGAACCTTTCTTGAATGCTACATTATAGCTACATGTTCCTGATTTGAACACACACTTTGGGTAGACACTTTTTTCATATCAGATTGCTCAAGAGACCTCCAACAGAGAAGACCTGATTGCAAGTTGATAGTCAGTCTTTGACCAGACGCCATAAAAGTAGTCCATATGACTTTTGTATATGCAGTAAGTACACTGAATTCCAAGTCTTCTAATGCCAAATGATAGCTTTGTGTGAGAAATGTACTGAAATGGACTGAAGTTAGTCACCTTTCTCTCTATTTTCCTCATTTGAGAGCTATGGCTGTGGGCAAGGTTTTTGGTGAGTAACGACTCTTGGCTATTCATCACACAAAGCTATTACTGTTATTTCAGCAAAAATGACAATAATGCAATTTTTGCAAAATCTCGTCTATGTTAGCAAGCTTGGGAATGTAAACTAATTGACATGTTTAAATCAGCAGAATTCGAAATTCAATACATCAACAACGTTTGGTACTTCACAGAATCCAATCCAAATATTAAAGAATTTATTGCAAGGCAATAAAATACATTTACAAGATCAACAAAATTTTAATTTAGTTACAAAGCAGTACTGGCCTGATAGGGCACGTGACAGTTTCGTTAACTGGCCCAAAAACCTCTGGGCAGCCCTGGGCAGGTGGGCCATCATTATCGTTGAACCCTTTGTTAATATCCATCTGTGTAATACTGCCTTCCTGACACTTTAAAGACTATGGTGGTCTTTTTTTTTTCTTAGACCCTGCTGCGAGATGGCAGAAGAGAAAGCACAGTGAGCCTGCTCCACATTTCTGCCTCCAACATCGAAAGCGGACAACAGATCACCTGCCGTGCCTCCAACAAAGCGGCGCCAAACGGCAAGGAGGCCACAGTCACCATCGACATTCAACGTGAGTGTGGGCTTTCCAATTCTTCCACCGACTGCACTTCTGCTCAAACATAATTAGAGCCAAACACACTCAAGCTTACATTCCCTTCCAAATTCTTCGACCTGCATTCTGTTTTGAGCAGTTCTTGTGTTTTCCTGTCTGTGTAGATAAATTATTCACTCGTGAAAATCCGCTATGTGCTGTCCTATTTTCTTTATCCAAACAGTCGTTGTGTACGCATGCATTCTGAGCACATGTCGTACTTCACTACACAGACACACAAGACTTGGCACAATTGTTGTTTTTGTTTAGTTTTTTCGTCTTTTTTTTTTATTTGTTTGTCTTTGAGACACAATTGTGAAATTCATAAGTGACAGATTTTCTGCTCGCTGTGTGTATGGGGAACGCTTCTGAGCATTAAGCCGGGCATTGTGGATGCTTATTGTAAGCTATCAAACATTGTGAAAATTGAACACAACCAGCTCCTCCCCTACTGGTAAACAGCGTGTTGTTTATTTTTATTTATAGCATTCATAAGTCTCACTGTCAAACATTTTTTCTGAAAGCGTGAAAAAGAAAGGCATTAACTAATTCAGTGCAAAGATAAGAACGTTTACTGTTGAAAGATATTAACTGTGACTAATAAACCAGAAAATATATAATATTTAAAGATCCACAAGTTCTGACAGCTCCTTTCTTCACATCCATAAATTCCATTTTACTGCCCAAAAGAGATGCACCTCAGCACAGTGGAGCTCAAATTCACAAATGAATGCCTAAACCAAAAAACGGCGTCTGTTTTTTTGCTCTACTGGACTCGTTTTGTCATGCAAAACAACAGATTACTGTAAGACTCTTTCTACACTGGATTCCACAAACACCTTTGAATGGTCAGCTCAGATGTTTCCACATCTGTGACAGCCAACAAAATCCACTTTTCTTACATTTAATTATTTAACCATGATTACAGAAAGTGAAATCAGCCATCTATTTGTATGTCCACACACGTTTTAGACGAATTCTGCTCTCCTACTTGGAAGTCAATGAAATTGCCACAAAGAGCCAGCTGCTGCTGTCACGATTGATTTAGCTCAAGATTCAGGGTGTGCTTCCTGTGGCTAACTTGAACTACCCTTTAGCTGTATTTATCAGAATAATTCACATTGAGTGTGAGTGCGTCTAACCTGAGCTGTAGGCCACAAGCTGGAACAGCATGTGCTGGATAAATAAGTGATGACTGAGAGCGGAGAGGTGCTAGAACCTTTTGGCCATGTGGGCCTACAGGGACCTCAAACCGGCACTAGGGGCGCTTTTCTGACACGCCACAACATAAATATTCATGACGGGCAGCTGTTAGGTGAGGTACCATGATGGAGCGTGGTTTGTGGGAGACCTTACAGTCAATAATGCTCGCTGTGGAGCAAAGCATATACAAATGTGCAGCGCGGTACCTGAGAATATTTAGCAAAAACACTTTCATTACATCTTCAAATTCACATGTTGTTTTTCCCCTCTTGGATCCTTCTCTGTAGGTAATTGCCTAACAACAACATTTATAAACCTACAGGTTTGATCAAAAAAGGCAATGTGAAAGAGCAGGATGAGTTCATCATCAGAGCAAAAAAAAAAATCATACAATTCCATTTCCTTTTGGAGTTTTTCTTTTTGCCTAAAGTGTACAGATAATAAACGGCACTGATCTGTGGGCGTATGAGTCACTGGTGACCTAAATAAGTGTAACGAGTAACTCTGGCCCTTCTCTTCAGACTAGACAGGAAACATTTGCTTCTAATCATTTATAAGCTCTTGGCTGTAAAAGTACTGGCCTATTTATCAGGGCTCCTTCAAAACCAGTCTGTGAGGTTTTTGTCTGTCCTGACCTGCTATGAATCCCACCGACCGCTCAATAACCGCTTTGGCTGTCTTCATGCACTTTTTCTGACCAAGTAACCAAGAATATGATGATAATTCTGGATAATAATGACACACAATAACATAGAGGAAGAGAAAGCAACTTATTTAGTTCAATAATGGAGGTTTGGAGTTACAAACTTTGAGGGTTGTATTAAAATGACAATAGTGATATATTATACTTTAGAATTATATCATGTATTATCTTATAATACATGATATAATTCTAAAGTATAATATATCACTATTGTATTGTGCTTTTTCAGTTTATTCAATTTATTAAGAAGACGGATTCATATTTTAATGTTGGGCAAATGCCTACAATGAAGGAGAAATTGAAATCCAGCAATTGAATATGAAGATATAAAGAGAGTGTTTTTGTTAAATAATCTGTGTGGAAGAAAATGAACCTGTTTACTCCTGGTATTAAAATGTGATCCGATCATTAGTTGTCAGCATTAAATACAGGTGTAAACGGGGTGCAAAACTTTTTGTGATCTGATTACAAAAACCACATATGGAGGTAGTCAAAAATGCATGTGACCACATCACATTTGAGGTGCAAATACTAATCCGTCCTGAATACGTTCTGGACAGGAGTGAAGAAGAGAAGTGCGTTGCCACCCCTCACATGTCAACAAAAGTTTAAACTTTGCCAGGAACGAACAGCTTTGAAAGGAAATAACTGTCCGATTGGAACTTGTGATCACATGTGATCGGATAACCCGGGACACATATTAATACCAGGTGTAAACTTTGACCAGGTCAAAGTGAATGGAAAGTGGACTCATTTAAATTGGGCCAAACTGAGTTCTGAGCCCACCTTTTAGGTCCAGCGACAGTTTAAATGCAAAAGGAAGTGGGTTCTTTTTAATCTCTTCACTTTTTGGTCTTTTTTGGACTCCAGTCTGAACAGTTTGACTATGATGGTCCACCAACTATATTAGCTCCAACCCAACCCTAGTCAGCATAAAGCAATCTGGTCCATTGTGGAAAATCAGGCTGGCCTTAGCTGATCTTTTCAGCAGGGAAACTTGTAGATATGCATTTCTTTAATCAGTTTGGCCATGAACAGATGGTCTTTCAATGTCTGGTGTGCCAGAGTTAAGGGTTTTTATCACTCGAATGAAGCTTTCCATTGATATGGACACTACTTTTTAATTAGTCGGACACCCTCTGAGACTTCCATTCTAGATTCCATTGATTATTTCCATGGAAGCACACTCTAAAAAAATTACTATTAAATGGTGATTAATGGAAATTTGAGAAGTTCCTCGGCAGTTCCTCTTCACACAACACCATTTCGATAAGGATCTCTGGACTCTCAACCAATCTTCAAGACTAGATACAAAAATTAATCTGCGATGTGTTGACATTCACATCTCCAGCCCTCTCCTTCTTCCATTCACATATTCTCTCATTAAATGTCATCACTGCATCTGAACCACATTTAGTAATCAAAACTTCCCCATTAAACAGCACGTTTCATATTTCATATAAGTGTTCTCAAGGCTTGCATCGGCTAGCAGCCCTCATCAATCCATCGCACACTTCATTTTAACCCCTTTCAGTTGTTTCCCCTCTTAAGACTCAAATGTGACTCTTGATATTTGACTTAATCATACAGTCCCATAATATTCTTCACAGTTACTGCTGCTGATTGCCTGAATCTGAAGGCGTCGATACCCCCATCACCATCTGACCCTTTTGCTCGAACGTGGCATGGAGATCTTTCATGCTGTTAGCTTGTGGGCCTTGGCGTAGCGGTTCGTTTAAGAATTAGTACCCAGGAGAGGAGAGTGGCTTGCCGCTTCTCACAGTAATTGCCTTGTAAATAAGAGTGGGATTGAAAACAATGCTGTTTGTTAGGAATAATTAATGACCGTATGCTCACATGCAGTTGTGTCTGGGGGCCTCCCGTGAGCTCCTGTCGGCGAGCGCACTCACTCCAGACAAAGGAAACCGACAAAAGGTGCTTTATCAAACTCAAGGAAACACTCATTGCATCGCCCCTCGAGTCCTCTCTTCAAAATAGATGCCTCTACATATGGAGGACATGCTTCTTACTTAACATGTTTGCTTTTCATATGCATATTTTCATGTAGTTCAGAAGATTGTGAAAACAAATAGAGTACTGAATATTAAAAAAAAAATATTATAATCTTAACCATAAGATTGTAAATCCGCATTCAGCATGTGTATTTCATAAGACATTCCGAAACATAATTGAACTGAAGGTTTTGGAAAGCTTAGAAACCTGGCATGCCTTTTTCTTAATAATTTAGCATTTCATATGATACTGTATTTTTAATTAAAAATTCTTTCCATGCCAGAAATATTTACTTATTTTGCCTTTTAAAAAATTTTCCCTAAAATAATTGATGTGTTTTAAGGATATTCAGATATTTTAAATGGAAAACAAGATAAATTACTGAGTAATAAAATTATTTAATAACATTTTTCAGAAATTTAGCATGTACATTTTGTAAAATACACTAAACAATTATTGAATCTTGCTTTTCAGATGCATATTTGCACGCATATATTTCTGAATATTGTGACAACTATTTTGAAAATATCTTAACTGTAAGATCATAAAACTCCATTCAACATTTGCATTTCATAAAACACACTGACACATGGTTGAACAGAATATTTTGTAAACTTTTAGAAACCACACATGCCTCTTTCTTAATAATTTTGTAGTAAATATGCCTATTTGTTGGCAATTCTTGATTATCTGACAACATATTTCTCAGAAACATTGTTATTTTAAAATCTTAAAAGCTATTCAGCGCATGCATTTCATAAAATAGACTGAAACATGATTGAATCTTTCCTATAAAGTTAGCTCTTGAGATTTTGATAAAATATATTTCAGAAACATCGTAACTGTAAATTTGTAAAACCTATTCAGCATATGCATTTCCTAAAATGCACTGAAACATGATTAATCAGCAGACTGTTTTGGAAACCTCAGAAACTGCTCCAAATCCCAGAGATACCGCAGTCCAGTGCAAACTTCATTTAAAATGAAGGACCACAAATCGATGTTGATTTTGTACCATCTGAGGCTCTGGTATGTTTTCATAAGAAGCCAGACAGCTTAGTTTCTTGCTTTGTTAACTGCTCGCTCTTTATTGTTGTTATTGTTTCTCAAATACATTAGAAAGTGTTGATATTTCTTTTCGGCTTATTTCGGAAAGCCTGCAGGTAAGTTTTAAATGACTAGTCCCACGCCATAAGGCATTATGAATGAAACATCTGTCCAAGGTACAAATACGTTTGGCGAATGACGGGAGCAGACTGCTAATGAGAAATCAGACCCAGCACTGTGTCTAGGCTTTCCAGAGGCCTCTAATCATATTCAAACCTGTGGGAGGTGACAGATATGTCCACTGTGCTTTGACAGGACTGGGGCAGATTGTAGATGCTTTTCTCATATTAAAGTTTGAGGATTTTGGGGGAAAACAGCAGGACGAAACACTGCTGTCTGGAATTGCTTTCTGGTGCTGATCTTTCTACTGCTGGCCTAGTTAATGTCCAACATGCCCTGTGTCCAAACACTCAACACAATCATGCTTTCTGAGACGGTTCCTTCAGCTCGAAGTGTGTCAGCGCCTGTCTGTCTGCTGTCACTTTCTGTCTGTATGCTGTCATTCCTGTGTGATTGTTGAGGTTTGGGCTTTGAGTGTGAATGAAAGCAACAGAAACTGTTTGTGTCATATTTCTGTATTTTTGAAGCTAGAATAGCCTTGATCCAACCTATACATGCACTCCAGTATATTTTAGTACAATGCAAGTGAATGTGTGCCAAAACTTTGACGATCCAAAAAGGGAGCATAAAAGTTATCCATACGACTCCAGTGTTTTAATCCATGTCTTCAGAAGTGATATGATAGGTGTGGGTGAGAAACAGATAAATATTTAAGTCCTTTGTTTTTCTAGAAATTCTACTCCCTGCCCAGTAAGGGGCAATATGTATAAAGAATGTGAATCACCAAAAGCACAAGAAGAAGAATGTGAAAGTTTAAGTAGAGATTGACTGAGCACAGAGGAAATTTATAGTAAAAAAGGACTTAAATATTGATCTGTTTCTCACCCAAACCTATCATATCACTTATAAAGACATGGATTTAATCACTGGATTCATATGGATTACTTTAAAATGCCGACTTATGTGATTTTTGGATCTTCAAGATGTTGGAAACAATTCACTTGCATTGTATGGATCTAAAGAGAAATTATTCTAAAAACTGTCATTTTTGGGTGAACTAATCCTTTAATTTAAAAATAAATAAATAATGCGGTTTAAATAGAAAATTACACTTTTTAGAACAAAGAGAATTCCACCGCTTAATAAATAAAATGTAATTGTCTTTGAAACAGCTCGATACAAGGTCTAAGGGTAAATACAGCTTTTGCTTAATCCAAATATGGTTGCTGTTTTTTTAATTTGTGTAATCAATCTATTTCTTCATATTGCCAAAAACTCTCTTTAATCATTCTCGTTTTAAAAGTTGTTTGAATTCTAATTCAGCTATTAGAAGGCGAGTTACAGTTCCAATTAATCTTAATGCAAAGTAGCTCCCATTACAGAGAAAAGGAATAATCAAGCCGTTCCCACTTTTTAGAGCTTATTTTTAGTTTGTTCTTTAATCTGCAATTAATCTTTCTAACAATTGTTTATTAATGAGCGTTTGGAGGCATTCTCTGTGAAGATGAAGTTGACCGGCCTCTCTGCTCCTGCAGATTTCCCATTGGTGAACCTCTCTGTGGAACCGCAGCCTGTTCTAGAAGGCAATCTGGTCAAGTTCCACTGTGCTGCAAAAGCAAATCCTCCTGTCACTCATTACAGGTCAGTCTCTCTCTCTCTCTCTCTCTCTCTCTCTCTCTCTCTCACACACACACACACACACACACACACACACAGACTTGTTGTGTTTCCATGTTTTATGGGGACTTTCCATAGACATAATGGTTTTTATGCTGTACAAGCTTTATATTCTATCCCCTAAACCTAACCCTACCCCTAAACCTAACCCTCACAGAAAACTTTCTGCATTTTTACCTTTTCAAAAAACATAATTTAGTATGATTTATAAGCTGTTTTCCTCATGAGGACTGACAAAATGTCCCCACAAAGTCAAAAATGTTGGGTTTTACTATCCTTATGGGGACATTTGGTCCCCACAAAGTGATAAATACATGCTCACACACACACACACACACACACACCATAACAAGGGCCATAACAATTATATTCTTTGCTAGTGTCTTAGTCTTTCTTCTGATTGTATACAAGGGCTTTTGCTTTTGTGCACATTCCTTAATGGAAAAATACATGAATTTCACATGTGAACACATGTTCATCACGTATGCACATTTGGGAGCATATTAAAATCATGTGTTGTTGTTTATTCAAATAATCTCATAAAAATAGCACCATGAGGCTTGACATTTGCAGATTTGGCACCATATAAAACTTTGGAAACATCTGTGAAATGTTCCAAAACCACACAAAACTCCTGGGTGAAATTATACATGTATAACAGATTTATTCCTGTAAGGATGTGCTTTTACATTTAGGAGTTTGGCAAGACATTTGACAGGAAATCATTATCACAATGGATGTGAGGATGAAGGGATGTGCTGGTTGTGACTTCAGAAACTGGCAAAGGCTTAGTTCACAAATACGGACCTTTTTCACATTTCAGGGTTTGGGACGCGGAAGTAAACTATAATGCTGTAATTATTCTATCTACATGGGAGACCATAGAAATATATATATATATATATATATATATATATATATATATATATATATATATATATTAATTTACACTTGCTCCAATAGCAAAAGAAAAAGCCCACTATTACATTTACGTGACTTTCTAAAATAGGAAAAAAAAAGAGAGAGATGGATTGCAGCAGTCAGAAGAGAGAAATATGTCTAATTTACAGTCACTTCCTCAGAAGATATATTTGAAACACCATCGCAACAGTGTTGACTAGTTTTTAAACAAACTTTATTTTACATTAATGCAATGGTAATATTACACTAATAATAATGTTATAAATGATAGACAGACAGACAGACAGACAGACAGACAGACAGACAGACAGACAGACAGACAGACAGACAGACAGACAGATAGATAGATAGATAGATAGATAGATAGATAGATAGATAGATAGATCAAACTTAACCTGTTGGTCTTGTTTTCACTTTGAATATAAGTGGTGTGGGGTATTAATCAAAGACGTCTTACTTCAAGTCAGGTCACTCGTCGCCATCGGCCATGTTTATAACGCCTCTGGGAAGCTTGTGAGATGCTGTTTTCTATGGATACAATGACAGTTCCTGTCTACTTGAATGGGCAAAGACCAAAGCGGTTGGTAAAGATTACGAGCAAATAACATGTTTCAAATCAGCAATTAACTCTGACAACTATCATATCATAAATGGTGCTTATTTAGCTCAGATCACAAAAAAAAGATAAACACGTTTTTAAAATGATGTCTGTATCAAAAAAGTGATTTGCTCTTTTAAATGTAAGGCGGCATTTCAATTTTCAAGAGCCGCCAAATTCAGTGTTACTATTTATTCCCATTCGTAAGTATACCAGTGACCCGTCTCATTCTATACAGTCTCTGATTTTAATACACTTTAATTTACGTTTTTATAAATAAACCAAAAATGCCACTGTACATCAGTGGATGTATATCAGCAGCAAGAACACGATTTTTGGGACTTGGATAGCAAACTGCAACAACCACTTAGCAAAACATTAAAAGTAACAAATTTCAGTGCCAGATCATCTCTCATTTTTAATTACTAAATTAGTAATTACTAATTTAATTCCTGCTCAATAAACTGGAGATTTACTTCTTTTGTATTATAAGTATCCCTGCTGCAAGCTATTTCATACAGTCATGGGGACAAATCGTTCAGAGAAAAAAGCCCACCATACCCACAGTAAATGATGTCTATGATAATTTCTTGATTATTTTCTTGATCTTCCTCATGAGGATCTCGTCATATAGCGAAAGACTGTGTCACACATACTATCTCTCTGACTCTTGTTTTTAATCAGTGTGGACTGAGAGACAATCTCACCTGCCACCCCATCAGATTTTCATGCATTATACATGCAGGAGAGGTCTAAAGAAGCGCAGACCGATACACACCAGAGCCTTCTGCCTGTGCCCTCAGCCAGCTGGGAAAAGGATTTTAGAAGCTCAGAGGACACTGTGTGTCTTCTGTCCCCTGACCCACTGCAGCAGGCTTCAGAAGAACAGCCGGTCATGTTGTGTACCACAGACCGAACCATTGGCCATATGTAATGTCGTGAAACCATCAATCAATTGCAGGAAAACTTTCCACACAGAGACTCGCTCCAGAGAAATGCAGTGTTTGAAAATTCACACTGCAGGAACACAGAAGCCCAACTAATTATGAAGAAAGTCATTACTGATTGCGAGAGATTTCCTGTGGGCATTACACCATCCCTGCGAGAGGATTAGAGCTGCCTCACTAGAAAGGGGAAGGATTATTTTCACTAGCCAATATTTTATTCATGTTCATTTTGTTTACATAAATATGGAAATTAATTTAACTTTGTTGTCTTTTTTTTTTTTTTTCGAAAAACAAAATGTAGCAATGCTTATTGGAAGCGTCCAGTCCAGACGCTTGTAGAAATAAAACCCATCACTGTCCTCCCATGGCATTTGAGATGCGATTAGTGAGGCTCTAAATTAATTAGCAGGAATAAAGCCTTTACATTTAGTGGTCATGATGGCCATTTAAGACCTTGAGTATTTTTCATTCATGACTTTTCATAGTTTCGCAGAGCTATTATATATCTAATGGAATCTGGCGTCATATGATCTTGTTGGGAATTCCGCAGTAGAGCTCACAGCTCCATGTTACTAGTGGTTGACCAACATGGGTTTTTCGATGACAGATGTTAATATATAGAGGGGTCCAAATATCTAAGACCACTAGAAAAAATAAAAAAAAATATTAAAAAAAACTTTATTTAGCATTTTTCTAATTGGATTTTAAAGTTTTCCATTTCAAATCATATTATCACTATAACTATTTGACTAATAAGTTGAATTGAAATATTAATATTAATTTATTGTTTTTTTTTTTGTATTTTGTATGTCAGCAGTCAGACCACGGTCTAGTAGGGAGTCACCATGTCAAAGACTGTCGAATTCACAAAACAGTTCTATCAGAAAGACTCAAGATTGTCTGAATAAATGTGAATCATTTGGTGTAAGCCCCGTCCTACGGTTCAACATTTGGATGCTTGCTTGAACCGTCAGATCCTGCCGGAGGTGATGACGGAAGGGTAGCGGAGCTTACCAATGCTCAGGATGGGACCTAAACTGGTGGAGATGGGGTGGGATGGGGGTGAAAACAAGGAAGTATGTGAACTATGAGAGGCAGCTGGCAGGCTTATAAAGCGGATGCTTTATTGTGATTGGATGAGATACCTGATACACTGAATCCCAAGATATTCCTGCTATGCTTACACTTACAGTTCCACTGCATGAAAACGTTCACTCCATAAAAATTCCCATAATGCACCGTAACACCAGTGAGTGTTGTCGTTCACTATGTTCCCTCACCGGAAATGGAAGGGAACCCACTGGAGCCCCCGGAATGACATACACCCCCTCCTTTCCCTGGGGAGGGGCATGCCTTCTGCCTCGTCTGCTGGCAGGTCATCCCCGTCTACCTGGGTGAGGGAAGGGACAAGGGGAGGGAAACAAAAAAAGTGTGGCACCTACACGCCGTAACGCGATCTTGCCAAATGAACAAAACATAAAAAAAGAGGGGGAAAGGCAAGCACGGAGCTACAGTGGGAGAGAGAGTGGAGAGAGAAAGAGAAAAAAAAACACTTACTCGTCGGTTCTCAGATACGCTGTAGCTTGGGCCTCGGCCACTCCTCCACCCTCTATTGTACAACAGCCACCCCTCCCTGGGCGGATCGGAGGCAGTCCTCTGGCCCCTGGTGGACGGAACGCCCCGCAGTGTTTTTGGTGGACAATAAGGGTATCCCCTGCCCCTGGCAATGGTAACCGCTCCAGGTGTTTGGTTGGGAGCCCCCCCTCCCCTCGCCAGTCAGCGGCTGTTTCTCCGCTTCCAGGCGGCCGGGCTCTCCTTTGGGGTGGATGTTAGCAGTGAGAACTCTACTACGATGCATCCCTCCTCCTTCCTGGGTTTCGGCACCAGTGTAAAGGAGTTAATGGAAAGGAGGAGGCGAGAACCGGCTTGACAATATAAATAATAGATTAATTTAAAACTGAGCCAAAAAGACAAACACACACACAGGTGTCGGACAGCTGTCCGTAAATCTCTCTCTCTGTCGCACTGCCGTCTTCGGTCGGCCCTCATCCCTCTTGAGGGCTAATTAGCCTGATTAGGGGCCGGGTGTGCAGAATCACGACCCGGCCCCGCCCTCCGCCCTGCCACATATTCATAATGTGTATGAAAGGGAGTCATTAGAAAAATACAAAAAATACGCTCTGTGTTTTTGTTAATTTATGTAATTTGTCTTTCATAATAGCACTGTGCGTTGTACCTACCATCTACAAAGAAAGTGCGCAATAGTGTCTTTTTATACTGCGATATTGTTGATTAATACCAGCTGCCTTTAGAAAGAACAACCTTTAAATGCTGTCGCAGTTATTTGAGTCAACAGTGTCCCAATGTTTAGTGGATCATTAGCTTTGCTATTGCCCGAATTTGTGTTCACAATGTGCTGATTAACTAGTTTGCATGTTGATATAATCTTGAGGTAATAGTCAATGGTTTGGCTTACTGTCTACAATGGAGGACCCAGAGCATGAGACTTGACTCGCATTCCAATGTTCCCCCGGACTAGGTATAGAGATAATTAATGTTAATGGATTAATGTAAATGAATGTAAAATTAAGTGGAGATGGGGTAGAGGAGGGATGGCGGAAGAATTGTTGCTGGAGAGGTATGCAAGCCTTTATATACTCAAGTGATGATTGCAAGATTAGATGAACCTGCGCCTCCTGAAATTCAACTTCAACTCCAATTCATGGCATAGAGAGTTAGGGAGTGACATGAGACACCCTTTGTTTATCATTTTTCAAACTCCTAAACCCTTGTTTTGTTCAAGGTTTATTTTCAATGTAATATAAAGAAAGATTAATACAATTAAAAAATAGCTTATGAGATTTTCACAAATATGCTGGTGGAATGGTTTTAGTTCATGGTCTATATAACTAAAACAAAATGTGTATGTTTAGTGTATCTTCATGATTTTATTATGATGGTTTAACTAATTATTTTGCTCCTTGAGGGAGCACTGTCGACTGTGTTTATGATGCAAGTGAACTGGACTCTACAAAAAAAGCATTGCATTTGTCCCAGGGAGGTAGTGAATGTGATTTAGTGTGGGTGAAATTTGTAGTGACAGTGAAATCACAAAGACTTCCGCTCTTTCTTTTGGAAGGACTCAACCTTTCATTTAGGCTAAACCTAGATCTTTTTCCATCAAAATAATACCCTGAAATATGAAGCCATTATGAAGTGTTTAAGAATTGCCACTGGACTCAAATAATAAACCAAAACCTTGAAATATAATAGAGAAAGTCATGAGAGGAGAAGAGAAGATTCCGTTTCAGCGTGCAAAAGAAAGAGAGTGTCTCCATTTATCGTGCCCGTGAATGTTTGTTTTCTTCTTTAAATCTGAGAGCAGAAAAGTGGGGCATGAATGGATGGAATCAGTCATGTTGGTTTTCAGCCTGCGAATAAAGTATGTGTTTCTTGTCCCTCCAGGGTCTTTCTGTCAGCACTGGTGTTGGCGGCTTTGTTCTGGCGTAGGTGATTTGTCTCGTCTTATCCTCATTTGTCACCTCTGGAGTGTCTAATGGAAGATGCTCTGTTGGGCGTGTTGAACATTTGATGTGAACATGTGGGTTTGCAGCTTGGCATCGGTGGGCATCAGCATCCATGCTGTTGATTGCTTGTTTTGAGAAGACAATTCGTACCACCCAGCATTTTAATTCAAAATGCGGCATATCACAAACAGCCCACCTGCCGCATCATACAAAAACAAACAATTTCTTTTCCACAACTGTTGTACTGGCTTACACCTTCAAAGGGGTTTTGTGTAGTTTTTAGTTTAGTAACCCTTGTACATACATAGTATCACCGCTGAATAATGCAAAGAAAATAGAATATACAATAGAGATACAAGGATTTGATCTTTGTTTGGATTGCAAAGCCAGAGACAGCGTTGAGAGTGCATAGGCTGAGTGCTTGTGATTGTCTTTCTGGCTGGAGTTTGAATGACGTCCACTGATGATTTATTTGTGTTTATGTTACACATTTGTTCTCTTAAAAAATAAATATGTCATAGCTCTATAATGTAACAAAGTTTTCTGTCTAAATGTAAAAAAAAAAAGAGTCTTATAGAAGATGATATGTTCCTGGCAAGAGGATGCTGTAATTTATTATGACTGCTTTGGGTCTTGATTAAATTAAAGTATGCCAGTTAATCACTTAAATGTCAAAGATCCATGGAAATTGTTTGCAGCATTTTCCTATTTTAGCACCAAATACAGGATTAAAATAATTATATAAACAGCTAACGCTGACTATTGGCACCTTCGGAATGAATGAAATTGAATTTCCTAATAAGATGTAATAAGCCCTTTTCGGTATTCGTTTGAATCTATAATGAGGTGACACAGCCCTGCTGTGATCCTGAGTAATCGCTTAATTTGAGATGCTTTTGATGATTAATAGATTGCCGCTGGATTAGCTACACATGTGCAAACCCAATACATATGAATGAAATGGGTATCTGTTCATCGCCACAGATGCCTGGTGTTTTTCTTTTCCTTTTTCCTTCCTTCTTTTTCATTCTGACTGGTTTTCTGAGCTGGTCAGACTTTTTTCCTGTGATTGACAGGGGAAGCCAACAGACCTGTATCCTGTGTACGGATCTCTCACATGTGTTTGAGTTCACATAGAGGCTACAATCTCCAAACGAACATTGTGGAAATTCTACAAAAATAGAAAGTTTGTGTCAGAGCTGTGGCCTAGTAGTTAGCACATGTGCTTCAAAAATGCAGGCGACGTAAGTTGGGTCTGGCATGTGTCAATTGCCAGGGGTTCAAGCTCATGGAAAACCTGGAAATATCAGGGATATTTTCCATGCCCAAAAAGGTAAAGGGAACTGATAAAATCTTAAATGTCTTGGAAATGTCATATTTCTATGTACACATTTATATAATAAAATGTATACATTTTTATAGTTATGCTCTGCTCTAAAATATTGAGTTATGGATGTTATCCTGTTATTGTTAAATTTACACTGGCAGACAAAATTTTGGAATAATGTACAGATTTTGCTGTTTCAGAAGGATATTGGTACTTTAACTCACCAAAGTGACATTCAACTGATCTCAAAGTATAGTCAGGACATTACTGATGCATAATACAGCACCATCACTATTTGAAAAAAGTCATTTTTGATTAAATCTAGACAGGCCCCATTTCCAGCAGCTATCACTACAACACCTTATTCTTGAGTAATCTTGCTAAATTGCTCATTTGGTACTAGAACATCACTTGCCATTATATCAGACACAGTTGAAAGCTGAATAGTTTGTTAAATTAAGCTTAACATTGTCTTTATATTTGTTTTTGAGTTGCCACAGTATGCAATAGACTGGCATGTATTAAGGTCAATATAAGGTCAAAAATGGCAACAACAAAAAAAAATAAACAGCTTTCCCTAGAAACTCGTCAGTCAATCATTGTTTTGAGGAATGAAGGCTATACAAAGCTTCAAATTGCCCCCAAAAAACTGATGATTTCATTCAAAGGTGTACACTACAGTTTTCAAAGACAAAGGACAACTGGCTCTAACAAGAACAGAAAGAGATGTGGAAGGCCAGATGTGCAACTAAACAAGAGAATAAGTACATCAGAGTCTCTATTTTGAGAAATAGACACCTCACATGTCCTCAGCTGACAGCTTCATTGAATTCTACCCGCTCAACACAAGTTTCATGTACAACAGTAAAGAGAAGACTCAGGGATGCAGGCCTTATGCAAAGAAAAAGCCACTTTTGAAACAGAAAAACAAAAAGAAAAGGTTAGAGTGGGCAAAGAAACACAGACTTTGGCCAACAGATAATTGGAAAAGAGTGTTATGGATCTTAACCCCATTGAGCATTTGTGGGATCAGCTAGGCTGTAAGTTGCATGAGATGTACAAGACAGGACAGCCACATCTATGGCAAGTGCTACAGGAAGTGTGGGGTGAAATGTCACCTGAGTATCTGGATAATCTGACAGCTAGAATGCCAAGGATCTGCAAAGCTGTCATTGCAGCACATGGAGGACTTTTTGATGAGAAATCGTTGTAGTTTAAGAAGTTCTGAAAATAATTTTCAAATTGTACTAGTAAGTTTTCACGTTATTAATGTCCTGACAATACATTGTGATCAGTTGAATGCCACTTTGATGAATAAAAGTACCAATGTCTTTCCATAAGAGCAAAATCTGTACGTTATTTCAAACTTTTGACTGCCAGTGTATGTTCTAATGTCTTTTTGTTAGAAGGGCTGTTATTGGTTCTTGGTTGCCCTGGAATAACCGTAAAGGGTTAAAGGGAAGAGTTGAGAAGAAATGGGTGTGGAAGAAACGGCTGATTTTGAGTCTGGACTGATACTTTTAGATTCTTTTAGATTTGACTGAGGAAACTAATTTGTTTCAGATAATTTTGGGATTGTTCTGATCCCGAGTTTCACGGTTTATTTTGCCCCTGTTTCTTTTTGTTGTTTTTGAAGAATGTAAGACATAATGGGTAACTTTGTACATTGGGGTCATTACAATATTAAATCAGTTAGAAATTGCATTTTGTAGAGTTAAAATTGCTTGTAAGCCATAATGATGTATAATTTATGAACAAATTGTTCTTTTGAGTAGGTTGGTTCAATTCAAATCAGGCAAACCAGTTCACAAATCGCTCTCAGTAGTTCAGAAACGAATCATTAACAAATTCAGTCTAAATCAAAATAATTTTTAAAACTCTCTATCTAGTAATAACAAATGACTGGAAAAGTCAAGGAAATTCATTGATCAAAAAGTGTGTGATCTTCCCACCATTTCCTGTCCTCTCCTCACTATCGCTGGCAATAAAAGTTGTAAAAAGTCCAAAAATCTAATAATAAAACAACAATAATACTTGAAATAAGAATACACACTGTTGCATAACAAATACATCATTAAACCAAGTTCTCTTTATTATTCTAACACTGTCCACTTTTACTTCACAACTACAAACAAAAGTCCATCTGTTCAGTGCTTGATCTTCCTATCTGAAATGAGAGCAGCGGCGTTCGCTTGTGTTGTCCACTGTTTCTCTGTCTCCTCTTCACATTTCCCTATAATGACAGCAGCATCAAAGGATACCAATGAGAGAGCCAGCATCTAAAAACCTCTTAATGTGTTCATGTTATTCTTCCGCCGAATAAGACACGCTCTGGCCGACAGCATGAAAATAAAAAAGACACAAATATAAAACACACACACACACAGTGTCCTGAAAATTACGTTAGACGCTCTGAAGGATGCTTTTGTTGTTTCAGTACATCATGCAAATAAGACATGATCTCGGTCATTTGTCTGTAAAAAAATACCATTCTTACAGCCTTTGATCTTTAGAACAGACCTAGACAAACAAGCCTTGACAACATCCATCAGGGTTTGTCTTTTTCTTTCTCTGTTGTTGTCTCCAATGGATAATTAGATGGGCAAAGGGGGGCAATATTATCATGGACGTAACGGGAGACACTTATGAAGTGCTGGTGGATCATTCCTTCTTCACTGAGCTAGTATCCTGTGAGGTTACCAATGCCCTGGGCAGCACCAACATCAGCCGTAATGTGGACGTTTACTGTAAGTTTACTTTCGTCTACATCTATTGTACTGTACTACTAAAAGTGTAGAAATGTGTTCCATTTTCTTGACAAACCAAAAATGAAAATTCGGTCATATTTTACTCTCCTTCGTGTCATTACAAATCCATATAACTTTCTTTGAAGATGTTTTAAAGAATGTTTATTGGTGTATGAGTGTGAGTGTGAATGTGTGTGTGAATGGGTGAATGGGACAGAGTGTAAAGCACTTTGGTATCCTCTAAGGTTAAAAAAGGCACTATATAAGTGCAGACCATTTACCATGCTTTTCTATACAATGTAATTAAATGTGGTCTGACACTTTCTTGCTCAAAAATGACAAAAAAAGGGGAAGATTTTCATTGCATAAAGACTTACATTTCTGTATATTTATCACATGAAAGTATTTTATGGCTTTAGAAGGCTTTAGAATTCTTATGGAGATTTGTTGTCATTTTTGGAAATTGACAGTGTCCTTCCGCATTAATTTTAAATATATAGAAAATTTGCAAATGTTTTTGTGCTGTAGTTGGGCCACGTCTGGCCGCTGAACCTCAAAGCCTGCAGGTGGACCGCGGTTCTGATGCTGTGTTCAGTTGTGCTTGGATTGGAAACCCTTCGCTCACCATCGTCTGGATGAAAAGGGGCCATGGAGTCGTACGTATTTTACAGTACTCATAAACCTGATGAACTCATAGATTTTATTAATCTCTCCATCTGGAAGTGATAAATATACGTGATGAACAAATGACAGAACTGTTTTTGATGAGGATAACATCTGTGACAGTTCAGTTTCGAAGGCTAATGACCCTCAGTTGAGCACATTGTGTTTGTTTGAGTCGTCATCTGTTAAGATCTCAAAACTTCACTTCTGATGTTGAGCTGATTTAGAAACTCATTGCAGAAACTGTGTGCAGATCTGCATGTGACTATAGTGATGCTTAATTACGGATGCAGTTCTGCTTTGTGTAATTGCTTCATCAAGAAAGGAAAGAAACAAAGTTTGTTCAGACTGTGGCGTTGCACTTTTTTAAACATCTGTTACTTTGCAGGTGCTAAGCAATGAGAACACCTTGACACTGAAGGCAGTGAGACAAGAGGATGCTGGGAAATATGTGTGTCGAGCTGTGGTGCCACGGGTGGGAGTGGGAGAGAAGGAAGTGACTTTGACCGTCAATGGTAAATAATTTGAACGCTTTGTTTATTTTCCATCTGCCGGTCTGATCTGGACACTTCATTTAAATTCTCAATTGTTTTTGGGTTTTGATTGCTTTGACTCACAAGAGCTGGAGGCACTCAAATGTGGGATCAGGCCACATTTCACTTGAGGTAAAAGGGATGTTTTCTACACTGTTTAGTTTTGCAATAAGCAAGATGTACTCTATGACCTCAGAGATATGGGCGGCGTAATCAGGAGAGATGATCTTGAATCGCACTCATCATTTCTTCTCGCTTGTTGATAGATGACAAAGTCTGGGGCACATGCGGCCATTTGCTTTACTTGAAGGACTCCACCAGGTTTGTGAATCAATACAGATATTTTGATTAACCCCTTCACTTTAAGAAGTGTCTTTCCGTAAAATGTAATAAAAAAATGAATGGTGTGTTCTTGATGCTCAAATAGTACTCTAACAAAGACCGTATATACATACCAATGTGTTTTTGTTGTTTAGCTTTGTCCTGCTTCTGGCATCGTTTTATTGGTTATTCTCTCTCTTGAGTAGCTCATGAAAATTGCTATGGGGCCTTGTATGGTATGTCCATTTGTTTTGATGGAAAGTCCTCAGGGCATTGCAATAACACTGACCTGCTCCTGTGAAGCAATAAGCCTGTTCAACACTAGATTAATTCTTAATCTTCTGGGTTTTTTTCTCTTGTGGTGTTTGAAAGTCAAGATCTGGGTCGGGTTGATGTGTGACTATGGGTCTCCTTGATGCCTTGTGTCCAATCCATTGTCCTTTTAAAAAGAATACAAATATATGCTAATAAACAGAGGGCTTAAGCTGTCCTCCCCTACTTATGAGTTTGGAAATCGCAATTATGGCCTGATGTGCGTTCAAGTGTTTTTGGTTTGAATTAAATGAGCACTCTGGGCAATTTCATACTCTTCTTTTCCCGACAAAGACAGGAAGCTTTTTTAGCATTACAATGTGCATTAGGTGTGTAATTGATCCTTTTTGGGAGTATTTTATCTTTCTCGTGCTGCCACAGAGAATAGGAACTGTATTTTTGTCAAGCAAGCCTGTTGACCCATGAACCAGCCAAATAAGTAGCATTTTCTGGAAAGCTTGCTTGCTATTCTTTACACACTACACATGGCATACAAACCTAATTGTACTGTCAAATTTTACAATGGCACTTTATGACCAATACCAATTAGCTTCCCCAATAGTTATTTAATTGACATGGAACCAAATCAAAATGTTTGGGCTCAAAGAAAATCTGGAGCTTCCCACTGGTAATTACAACATACATCTCGTAAATATGATAAATTACGACATGATTTAGAAGAAGAGACACATTAGCGCTTGAAAAAAAACTGAAATTAAGCAGATTAGACAGATAATGGATTGGAAATAAGATTACTGATATTACAATATATCATTAATGAATAACCACATGATTTAGTTTCTTTGATAATGAGGCCCCTTAAAGACTTGCATGAATGAGCTGCCTCATGGAAACAGATCGATATCTCTTCAATCTCTGAGCTGCTCCTAACCCCTCATCTGAGTAAAAGGTGCTTTTAAACTTGTTCAGGTAAAAAAAAAAAAAGCCTCATCTCCAAAAACCCAGTGAATCGAAACACGGCGGTGACGAATCACTATAGATGAACGGGCCTTTTACCCTCTATATGAGCAGAGTTTTGTATTTTTTTTATTAAAACATAAAAATGGAAACCTTTTACCATGCCTTCAACATTTATTCTTGTCCCAGACATTATATTTTATCATTTGAAAATTATTTAAAAAAATATTTATGTATATAGCATATTTATAGCACAGCATATAAGTACATACAATTATATATATTTAAATATATATACACTGGCAGAAAAAAGTTTAGAATAATCTACAGATTTTGCTCTTATGGAAAGAAATTGGTACTTTTATTCATCAAAGTGGCATTCAACTGATCACAATGTATAGTCGACTTTAATAACATGAAAAAGTAGGCCTGCACCTCTGAGTCTTCTCTTCACTGTTGTACATGAAACTGGTGTTGAGCGGGTAGAATTCAATGAAGCTGTCAGCTGAGGACATGTGAGGCATCTATTTCTCAAACTAGAGACTCTGATGTACTTATCCTCTTGTTTAGTTGTACATTTGGCCTTCCACATCTCTTTCTGTCTTTGTTAGAGCCAGTTGTCCTTTGTCTTTGAAGATGGTAGTGTACACCTTTGTATGAAATCATAATTCTTTTTGGCAGTTTCAAGCTTTGCATAGCCTTCATTCCTCAAAACAATGAATGACTGATGAGTTTCTAGAGAACGTTGAATTTTTTTGCCATTTTTGACCTAATATTGACCTTAAAGAGCCCATATTATGCTAATTTACAGGTTCATGATTTTATTTTGGGGGTCGACTAGAATAGGTTTACATGCTTTAATGTTCAAAAAACATATACTGTACATTTCTGCTAAACCTATTTTCATCCTCTGGCTCAAACGCTCTGATATAGGTCCTGACTCTTTAATGCCACCCTTTCCGAAAAGCCCAGTCTGCTCTGATTGGTCATCTGGACTAGTCGTTTATGGTTGGTCAACCGTGTAGAGGGTGTGTTGGAAATGTAACGGCCCTTACATAACAGAGTTTCAGGCTTCCTTAACAGCTGTAAACACTATTGTAACTATGGTAACAATGTCTGTGTTTGCCGTACCAAATCGAGCCCTAAAATGAAAGTTTGGAAGAACAAGCTGATCGACACGAACCACCTTCGCAAGCACAACGTTTTACAGTGGTAAGTTTTACATTTGTAGCTTTCTTACAAGTGCACTGTTGATTATTGTGAACCTTACAAAGCTTCAAGTAAGACACAGTGCATCTAAATTAGTCATTAGTCATCTTTCGCTGGAATGGCTGTAGCCAAACGTTTGTCACCCGAGATATGAATGGAGAACAGAGGCTTACTCCTGGTTGGACATTACAGGGTGTGTTAGAGAGTTAGCGAGTTAGCGAGCAAGTTAGCCATGGATAGCGGTCGTAACATTACAGCTTGTAATTATATAATTATATAAGACTCTTGAGATCGACCATTTTGTTACACAGTTTAAGGTAAAAGCCGGCCCCCACAGCTGAATAGTAAACCCTTACCAAAACAATAACATTACATAGCAAGTTAGCTGAGCACTACCGTGGATTGCAGACGTAAAATTACCATTTGTAAAAAAAAAAATCCATCTCCACACTTGATCACTATTCATGATAAAAAGAATGACAAACAATCCGCATAATTGTACATAATTGTAGGTAAAAGTGGGCCCGCAGCTGATTTGTAAAACTATTTAAACACAATAACATTAGCTAGCAGGTCAGCAAAGGCCTACAGCTGTGCACAGGGTGTACACCGTAGCTACAACACAAAACTCCGCATTTGAACTCTCGGTAGCAAATAAATCCACAAATAATCAAACATACTAACAGGTTGTGATCCTGAAGTGCCAGATTGTCCCAACAAAGTGAGAACTGCACCATCTTTCAGGAGTAACTGCCTTAAAAATACGGCATTGGTTGTGGTTGTACTGCTAAATAATACGAATTAATTTGAACCACTGATTCTTCAATTCGTCTGCCTTTGGAAATCCAAACAAAGACGTTATGCTTTTGCAGTGAAGTAAACAGCATCTTCTCGACATGGCGACGACACTAACCCAACTCATCCTGGCCTTGGCTGTAACTACATTACATTACGTTTGAGGGCGGGACAAAGTAGCCCTTAGGCGAGCATTATGCAAATGTTTTACACATACAATATAGTGACGTAGATACTTTACGGAAGAATGGCTGGACTACAAACAGCCCATTTCTTGTAGTTCTTGAGCAGTGTTTCTGTGGAAGAAAATAACTCCCTTTTGCATTGGCTTTGTGCTTTATAATTTTGCACAAATGCACAAACAGCTAAATTAAACACTAAAGGAAAGGTAAAATCCCAAAAAGCATAATAGGGCCTCTTTAAGACATGCCAGTCTATTGCATACTGTGGCAACTAAAAAACAAACACAATGTTAAGCTTCATTTAACGCACCAAATAGCTTTCAACTGTGTTGATATAATAGCAAGTGATTTTCTAGTACCATAGCATGATTACTCAAGGATAAGGTGTTGGAGTGATGGCTGCTGGAAATGGGGCCTGTCTAGATTTGATCAAAAATGACTTTTTTCAAATAGGGATGGTGCTGTTTTTACATCAGTAATGTCCTGACTATACTTTGTGATCGGTTGAATGCTACTTTGGTGAATTAAAATACCAATTTCCTTCAGAAACAGCTAAATCTGTACATTATTCCAAACTATTGGCCGCCAGTGTATATCATTTTAGAATAATGATATTCTGTGATAATCTATAGAAAGAGTGAAATAAACCTAAACCATTTCAATGGTTATTGTGAAAATGTTATTTTTATCATTTCCACCACAATAAACAAAACTGCCACTAAGGTATTTGTTTGTGTGTTTTAAGTTGGTGTAAGGAGATAACATTTTCAGTGAAAATTACACTTGATATAAGGTATTAGATTTGTGATAAAAAAAAAAACAAAAAAAAAACAAGGTCAATATTACTACTGCACAATATTTTATTTTATTTTATTTTATTTATTTTTTGGGAAAAAGTGTGAACACATTATTTGATTGTATTTAGGTTACATAAAATGCTAGCTCAATATTGACAAGGTCAATATTACTACTGCACAATATTTTATTTTATTTTATTTTATTTTATTTATTTTTGGGAAAAAGTGTGAACACATTATTTGATTGTATTTAGGTTACATAAAATGCTAGCTTATGCCAGTAAAAGTTCCTTTTAAACTTAAATTTCTGTACCCAAATTTCCAAAAACCCAGTAAAATGCAATACACTCAGTTCAGATGTATCACAGAAGATGCACGGGCCTCCCTCTCTTGCATGAGCGGAGCTTTCTTGGGAGCCAGGGACAGAGTGAGATATGTGACAGCGCTTTCCTCATGCAGTTTAGTCTTTACATCCTGCTCTCTCTCCTCTACTCTCATTTCTCTTCTGAGGCTGAGAGATAAAGCTGTTTAATTACAGCCCTCATTTACGGCCATGATCCCCTGTCAGATTTGTTTGGCTCCCCCAGAGGACACGATCTGAACAGACTGCCGCTAGAAGAGCACGGAAATTCGTCCCACCCCTCTGCCCGACTGCAGCCTTTGAGCGTGTGAGTGATTAAGAGGGTGGCGGGGAAAGCGAGAGTATTGTCTTCTTCTCTCTAGAGAGACGGAGCTGCAGTGTGTACAGAAGACTCCTGCATGCTGCTGGGATCTCTAATTGATGAGATGGTACTCACGCATAGAGACCTCCGAATTCCAATTAAAATGAAAATCTGCTGTTGTATAGAGACACGTAATGAACTGCAATCTGCTGCTGAAGGAAAAATTGAAAAGTTATGATTATGTTTGTTATGATTTTTATCTCTGTCTCTTTCACTTTTTTACTTTCTCTCTTAATTATTTGTGAAATAATGAAGTTATACATTCTTCCCAGTCGTGTATTGCATGTTCTGAATTAGAAGCAAAGAAAGAGTTCATTTTTATTTTCTGTAGAAGTGCACTGCATATGATAATGTGTATTTTTGTCTTGTTTTGCGGTAAAACATTCTTAAAACAAGATTTAGTTGAGGAACAAAGACATAAGATGTTAAGTCTTGTTAAAGTCTAACAAAATTTTGTCAGGACCTTTTGAAATAAGTTTATTTTTCTTAACCCATTAGCAAATAATTTTTACTTGTTTTCAGACATAAACCTCACTACAGACTTTAAACACAGATTTTCGCACAAGCCTTATTCACTGGTTTAGCTTCCAATTCAATAAAGAAATTATGCAGATTAGGAAATGTCACAAACATGGCCACAAAATCTGTGGTGAACACAATTTGCATGACGCAATGTCCAATTATGCGGGCTGGTTCTGAGCGCTATATAGCAGCATCACAACATTACTTTGGTACAGACACCGGAATCATTAACTGTATTGCTAAAAGTTTATGCAAATGTTTAGTGAATTCACGTTGCTGCTAAAGTTAAGTGTATGTTTACATTTACATAAAAACATTTTAACCAAAGTGACTTACAGTGCACTTATTACAGGGACAATTCCCCCGGAGCAACCTGGAGTTAAGTGCCTTGCTCAAGGACACAATGGTGGTGGCTGTGGGGATCGAACCAGCAACCTTCTGATTACCATTCACGTGCTTTAGTCCACTATGCCACCACCAATCTTTTGGCGTTTGAAGGATGTTTGTATAATTTTACTGAAAGACTTGACAAAAATTCTGAGGAGAAAAATTATTGCAGCGTGTCTGTGTTTGAAATCCAATTACATTGTACAACGGATGTGATGAAAAAATGTGAGCCATAAAATGTCACACTGGCATCCCTTATCTCAAGATACAGTAAAATATAATCCAGTCTCGATAAGACAGTGGTTGTCAACATTTTCCAACCCAGGGAACCCCTAAAATGAAAAGATACATTTTTCGTAGCCATACAATAACTTTCACTAATAACCTTAACAAAAGCTATTATGTTATTCTAATAACTGATTTAGTTTCATAGTTCTTTGTGCCACTTGTCCGACATTTAATACTAAAAAGATATGAAAGTTTGTTTAATGATGGTTTTACCAGACTGATCTCATGAAATTTATGTGAGCATTGCAATGTGTTTGCAAAACTGAAGTGACGTGTTTCATTACATGTTTGGCTGCAGTTTCCAAGTGAAATGTCCAGTTGGTTGCACTAAAACCAAGCGAAATGAGGTTGTAATCAGATTAGGTTTTTAAGGTGAACATAACCAATAGTGTCCTAAAAGATAAAAAGAGTTTAACAAAATAGACAGCCTTACCCTTAACCAACACCTAACCCTAACACATTTTCTGAATCACGGTTGACGAGTCCAAAGTCCAACACTCTCAGGTGAGCTTCCAAGCAAGCTATTCATATTAGAATAAGTGGGTATATTTAGTTGGGTCTGTAATACACGTTAACAATGTATAATTTTTCAAATCATGCGTTAAAGTAAAAGTGTTTTGATATCATAACACAGCGAGGGTGAGTAATAGAGTGAAAAATAAGTGTTTATAAATCTGTAAGGGGAACAAGAGAAAGGAGGAGGCGAGAACCGTCTTGACGATATAAATAATATTTTAATGTAGAGATTAAACCAAAAGACACAAACACATACATATGGTAGACAGCTGCCCCTAAATGCTCTCTCTATGTCGCACCACCGTCCGCAGTCGGCCTTTATCCCTCTCGGACGCTTGATTAGCCTGATAAGGGACCGGGTGTGTAGAATCACGACCCAGCTCCGCCCTCCGCCATGTCACAAAATCATAAGCAGCAACTCGTGATTTATGTGACAATTGATAAAACGCACAGTTGTTGTAGCACCTCTATTGTTCATTTCACCAGGAAACTACAGCGAAACTTATAAAGCATCACGTAAAAGTGGCAATGCTCATAACACCAAAATAAATCCATGTTTTGTCATTAATGACAGCAAGGTATTTAATCACTGCATTAATTCATACCAAAACATGTCTTGCGGTACCTAACTACACTTAACATTTGAGGCCACTGTCAGAAATTTCTGTACATTTTATAAATCACTCCACAGAATTCTGTGGTAGTATGTGGATCCCCTGGAGACAGGAGATAATGAAAGCAGGAGCTAAATGTCCTGTCACCTCTGTTCTAAGGGTGGATATGTGTGTGGATGGGTGCTGATGTGCAGGCAGTTCACAGGAAGCTTGAGGAATCTGTTGTTTGTTTCAGGGCCTCCCACCATCTCCAGCACACAGACCCAGCAGGCTCTGTATGGGGAGAAGGGCCAGATCAAGTGTTTCATCCGCAGCACCCCACCTCCAGACCGCATTGTAAGTCCATATCTATCTATCTATCTATCTATCTGGCTGTCTGGCTGTCTGAGTTTTGAGAGGTTCATGGCATTAAATCTTAGTTTAAGAGTTTTGTGTGAAAAAAAACTTAGCAGCAACTAAGCATGATTTTATTGTGTATATATCTGTTGCTATAATGGGTTATATATTAAATATGTAATAAATAATATACAGTCATCCAGTCATTATTGCAAAATAAAAACCTAGACAGTGTGATCAGGAACCTGACATGAAGCACGGGGTCTTGTATCACCCTGAAGGGTTATTACACATATGTTTTCTAAATAAATACATAAATGGATATTCAAATTTATTTGATTTTAATTTATCAGGGTTCCCACGCATCCTGGAAAACCTGGAATTTTGCAATGCTGTTCCCCTTCTGTCGCTCTCTCCACGTTGTGTCGGAGAAGCGACACTAGAAGCGACACTAGGGGTCTCTCTTGAGCGCCGATATCCACCTCTGATCTATGAAAAAAGGTCAATGAGAGTTGGCAGCCGGTATTTGCATGTCCCGCCCCCGGACATACGGGTATTTAAGCGGCGCAAATACGGGAGTTCATTCAGAAAATTTCTTCGGAGCCGATGGTCTGTCTGCAGTTTGCTGCGAGTTACACACCACTAACGTTCCTGTTTCCTCTGACGATCTGCATGCTGTTGGATCTTGACGGCCCACAACAGCGGCTTTCTCCTTTGCATTGCACGGCGTGCATTGTTGCCCCTGAGCGCTTCGACAGCGCAGACACACACACATTGTGTATTTAACAGAGTAAATTCCTATTAAAAGAGTAATTTCTCTAAAAGAGCAAAACACAGCGGTGTTGAACGTCCTTTTCAGGACACGTCTTTTTCAAGATGCCCTTCCGCCCCTGTGTTGTTCTTGGATGCGGTAGAGTGCTCTCCGCTTCAGATGGCCACAGGCGCTGTCTCGTGTGTTTGGGCCGCGATCACACCGAGGCGGCGTTTGTGGATGGCTCATGTTCTCACTGCGAGAACATGACCATGACCACGTTGCGGTCGCGGCTTGCTTTCAACAGAGAGCAAGCCACCCCAGCTGCACCCCGCATTGCTCCTTCTTCCCACGGGATTGAGGACGATGCGGTTGGCGCTGGGGGCGATTTGGGGGTGGCAGCGGGTGCAGTTTCGCCGGGTAGGCCCCCGCGAACCTCCCGTTCCCCGACACGCTCGCTGGTCCCCCTCTACGCTCGCGGCGATAGCGGCTCGCCTCACGGCCCGGCTGTCTATCCTCCTGAGCCCGAAGCAGATGAGCTCGCCGCTGCATCGGAGAGTGTGATGTCTGATGCCGAGGACTCCCCTGGACTGTCGCCTTCAGGCCAGCAGGCCCAGGCTGAGGCCGAGGCTCAGATGTCTGACATGCTTTCCCGGCCTGCCGTGAGCGTGGGGTTGGATTGGAACCCTCCATCCTCCCCACAGCCTTCACGGTTGGATGACTGGTTCCTGGGGGCAGCGCGCCGTCCGCGGCCTCGCATCCCCCCGGTCCCGTTTTTCCCGGAGGTGCATGACGAGCTGATGTCTACGTGGAGAGCCCCGCTCTCCGCTCGTCTAGGTGCCACCCGCTCCACTCTCACCACCCTCGACGGCGGAGAGTGCCACGGGTACGGGGCGATTCCCCAGGTCGATAGGGCAGTTGCGTACCATCTATGCCCCGGTAGCCCTACCTCCTGTCATGGCCGCCCCGTACTCCCATCCAAGCCCTGTAGGACAACATCCTCGCTCAACGCGAAGGCCTACAGTGCGGCTGGATGCGCTGCCTCCGCCCTGCATGCGATGGCCCTCCTGCAAGTCCACCAGGCCAAAGCACTCAGAAGCATGCACGGGGGTGGACCTGATCCTGATGTGCTGCAGGAACTGCGCTCAGCGACCAACTTCCCCCTGAGAGCGACGAAGGCCACAGCGCAGGCACTAGGACAGGCGATGGCCACCCTAGTGGTCCAGGAACGCCATCTCTGGCTCAATCTGGTCGAGATGCGTGAGGCTGATAAGAACCGCTTCCTGGATGCACCTGTCTCCCAGATTGGCCTTTTCGGCGACACCGTCGAGGACTTCGCCCAAAAGTTCTCCGCGGTGAAGAAGCAGACGGAGGCCATCAGTCACATCATGCCCTGCCGCAGACCTGCCGCTACGGGCCCCGCCCCGTCTGCCCACCGAGGGCGTCCCCCTGTGAAGAAACCAGCTCCTGCTCCGCCTCAACGTGGGCCCAGCTCTCAGCCCCAGCATCGAGCACCCCGCAGGCGGCGCACGCCCCCTGTCTCACAAACCCCCTCTAGGACCCGGAAGGCTCCCAATCGTTCCTGAGACAGCCGACCCAGAGCCGAAGACGTTAGCTCCGGAGGTGGTAAGACCGCTCCGTCCCCCGGTGGAGGGCCGGGAGGAGAATCCTTTGTTTTTTCATTTGCCACACCCCCTGATGGGGGCTGTGATACCCACATTCTCAATAAAATAGCTATTTCCTTTGCCTCTGGGTCACCTGGCCCGCAAATGCCGTTCTCACAGCAATCTGCTTTCAGATTACGACAGTCCCGGTACACCGGACGCGGCGATCCCGCCTTCCGCCTGCCCACGACTGTCCCCCGGACCACTGGTTCAGACGAGTCCAGAGGACGCCAGCATCAGACCTCCTCCTCCTTCCCAACGCATCACGCTGGCTGCACCGGACCATTCGACTCGGTTACGCAATTCAGTTTGCCCGGCTCCCGCCCCCCTTCAGGGGCGTCCGCTATTCCGCAGTACACGGCGAGCATGCCGGTTCACTGCGCACGGAAATCGCGACCCTCTTAGCCAAGGGCACGGTGGAGCCCGTCCCTCCAACCGAAATGAGGAAGGGTTTCTACAGCCCTTACTTCATTGTACCCAAGAAAGGCGGCGGCTTACGACCAATCCTGGACCTGCGAGTTTTCAATCGGGCCCTGTTAAAACTCCCGTTCAAAATGCTCACGCAGAGAAATATTCTGGCTGGCATTCAGCATCTAGATTGGTTCGCAGCGGTAGACCTGAAGGACGCGTACTTCGACGTCTCAATTCTGCCACGACACCGACCCTTCTTACGGTTCGCGTTCGACGGCCAGGCGTTTCAGTACAAAGTCCTCCCCTTCGGCCTGTCTCTGTCCCCTCTCGTCTTCACGAAGGTCGCAGAGGCGGCCCTTGCCCCGCTACGAGTAGCCGGCATCCGCATTCTCAACTACCTCGACGACTGGCTCATCCTAGCACACTCTCGAGAGTTACTATGCGCACACAGAGACCAGGTGCTCCGGCACCTCAGCCGTTTGGGGCTTCAGGTTAACTGGGAAAAGAGCAAGCCCACTCCGGTTCAGAGCATCTCTTTTCTCGGGTTGGAGTTAGACTCAGTCTCAATGACAGCACTGCCTCACTTCCTTCAAGCCAGGCACAGTGGTCCCTCTAAAACTTTTCCAGAGGCTCCTGTGGCATATGGCGTCCTCCGCGGCGGTCACGCCGCTGGGGTTGATGCATATGAGACCACTCCAGCACTGGCTCCAGACTCGAGTCCCGAGACAAGCATGGCACCACGGCACGCATCGGGTAAGAATCACCCCTGCCTGCCTCAAAACACTCCGACCCTGGACAGACCTCTGCTTTTTACGAGCAGGAGTACCCCTGCAGCAGGTGTCCCGACGCGTTCTGGTCACAACCGACGCCTCCCGGTCCGGGTGGGGTGCCGTGTGCAGCAGGCACGCAGCAGCAGGCCCTTGGAAAGGGGCCCCGCTGCGTTGGCACATCAATTGCCTGGAGTTGCTGACCGTCCTTCTTGCTCTCAGGAAGTTCCTTCCGTTAGTTCGGGACAAACATGTCCTCGTGAGATCGGACAGCACCTAGGTGGTGGTGTACATAAATCACCAAGGCGGCGTACACTCCCGCCACATGTCACAACTCGCCCGCCGTCTCCTCCTATGGAGCCAGCAGTGACTCAAGTTGCTGCGTGCCACTCACATCCCCGGCAAGCTCAACGTCGTAGCGGACGCGCTATCACGACAACGCCTGCCCGGCGGGGAGTGGAGGCTTCATCCCCAGTCGGTCCAGCTGATTTGGGAACGGTTTGGCAAGGCCCAGGTAGACCTGTTTGCCTCCCAGGAAACCTCCCACTGCCCGCTGTGGTACGCCATAACAGAGGCTCCCCTCGGGACAGATGCGCTGGCACACAGCTGGCCCTCGGGGCTGCGCAAGTACGCATTTCCCCCAGTGAGCCTTTTTGCACCGGTGCTGTGCAAGGTCAGGGAGGACGAGGAGCAAGTCACGTTAGTGGCCCCCTACTGGCCCACTCGGACTTGGTTCTCGGAACTCAGACTTCTCGCGACAGCTCCTCCCTGGCGAATTCCCCTGAGAAAGGACCTCCTCTCTCAGGGACGGGGCACGCTCTGGCACCCGTGCCCAGACCTTTGGAACCTCCACGTCTGGTCCCTGGACGGGATGCAGAAGAGCTAGCCGGCTTACCGGCGACCGTTGTGAATACAATCAACCAAGCCAGAGCCCCCTCTACCAGGCACCTTTACGCCCTAAAGTGGCGCTTGTTCGCAGATTGGTGTTCTTCCCGAACTGAAGACCCGCAGAGATGCGCGATCAAGTCAGTGCTCCTGTTCCTACAGGAGAGGCTGTACAGGAGGCTGTCCCCGTCCACCCTCAAGGTGTATGTTGCCGCCATTGCCGCCCACCACGATCCTGTAGACGGCAAGTCTTTGGGTAAGCACGACCTGATCCTCAGGTTCCTGAGAGGCGCCCGGAGGTTGAATCCCTCCCGGCCAGGCCTAGTTCCCTCCTGGGATCTCTCGGTAGTCTTGGCAGGACTCCAGAGACCTCCCTTCGAGCCGCTTGAATCAATTGGACTCAGGGCCCTCTCACTTAAGACGGCCCTGCTGATCGCGATCGCCTCTATCAAGAGGGTCGGGGACCTGCAAGCATTCTCTGTCAGCGCCACTCGCCTGGAGTTCGGTCCGGCAGATACGTCTGTGATCCTAAGACCACGACCGGGCTATGTGCCCAAAGTTCCTACCACACCCTTCCGAGATCAGGTAGTGAACCTGCAAGCGCTGCCCCGGGAGGAGGCAGACCCTGCCCTTTCGTTGCTATGTCCAGTGCGCGCCCTGCGCATTTACCTGGACCGCACACAGAGCACCAGATGCTCTGAGCAGCTCTTTGTCTGCTTTGGGGGACAGCAGAAAGGGAATGCCGTCTCCAAACAGAGGCTCGCCCACTGGGTTGTCGACGCCATCACACTGGCTTATCACACCCAGGCCGTGCCCCTACCCTTGCGGGTCCGAGCTCACTCAACAAGGGGTGTTGCGTCCTCATGGGCACTGGCCAAGGGCACCTCCCTAGTGACATCTGTAGAGCCACGGGTTGGGCAACACCCAACACCTTCGCGAGGTTTTACAACCTCCGCGTCGAGTCGGTTGTGTCTCGTGTTTTCTCAGGTCTGAGCCCGTAGAACTCGGTAACACGTAGACCGACCGGCCGGGTGGATCGCTTGCGCCCAGCGCCCTTTTCCTGACGTCAAGGTAAAGTAGTGTGCATTCTTCCCAGGGTGCCCCACTCCGAGTCGGGACCCTGGTCGATTCCTCCCCAGCCCTCCGGGTCCGCGGTTCAGCGGAGGAACTCGCTGACCCAAGCCACTGCGGGTACCCTGATGGCTACCCTGTACTGGTATAGGTGCTCCACAGGTAAGGCCTCCTGCTCATACTCCCCCTGTGTGTAATTCCACGGTTCTGTCCCCTTACGAGCGGACCCCAGTGTCTCCCTTAGGCACTTACAGCTGCCCCGGTCGCCGTGCTGTAGCAACTCCCCCCTTTCGAGGCTGGATCTACCACCGCACCATACTTTCCACACGAGCCCTAAGACGGCCGTGTGACGTGTCTACCACTTTTCCTCCCCAAGAAAAGGGCAGGTGTGGTCTCCGCAGGGTCTGGGTAAGACCCCCTTCCCTATATGCGTGTAAGGGCCCCGGCCGTGATTGCTCTATGCGAGAAACATAGAGAGAAAAGAGGCCCAGCCAGGCTGGCCTGTTAACATGTTGGCAAACATCGCCTTGTTCCCCTTCCAGGGTAACTAGAAGGATTCCGATGTTCTTATGGGGCATTGGGGAAGGGTACGTGCAGCCAGGTACAGACGATGTGCGGCACTGGATGAAATCCCTCCCCGCCTCTGTATCCGAGGTTCACGTACATGGTTCAGCGCATGGCAAGATTGGATTGGGTCCCCTAGTGTCGCTTCTCCGACACAACGTGGAGAGAGCGACAGAAGGGGAACGTTTGGTTACGTATGTAACCTCCGTTCCCCGAGGGAGGGAACGACACGTTGTGTCTTTCCTCCGCCATGTCGCTGAACCGAGCCACTGTTGTGGCCAGACCATTTCCGGCTCCTCAGAAAAATCCTGAATGAACTCCCGTATTTGCGCCGCTTAAATACCCGTATGTCCGGGGGCGGGACATGCAAATACCGGCTGCCAACTCTCATTGGCCTTTTTTCATAGATCAGAGGTGGATATCGGCGCTCAAGAGAGACCCCTAGTGTCGCTTCTAGTGTCGTTTCTCCGACACAACGTGTCGTTCCCTCCCTCGGGGAACGGAGGTTACATACGTAACCAAACATTTTCCAGTCATGTAAAAAAAGAAAAATACCTAAATGTCCTGGAAAATATTTTAGTATAATAAAACTTTTGATTGTATCGCTGACAATGTTGTTGTACAAGTATTGATATAGTGCCACTGTAGTGTTAATAACAAAAACATTAGAATTTTCTAAAATTGTCATTTTTTTGGGGGTTTTTTTACGAATTCACACCCTGAGTTGATAGTGTGGTGATCTGGCCTTTACACCTCGGTATGTAAATACATTTTCAATAATGCAGTGATTGGAGTTTGCTTATACCGCCATTACCACATGAGGGCCCTATGATGTCTGCGATGTGGAAAACACAGATGAAATCACTGAATCCAGTCCTAAAAATTGCATTAGCTATAAAATGCAGAATGTCACTGAATTTAACATATTTGGGATGAAAATGAATGTTTTAATGCACAATTAATCAATTTAAAATCACAATATGTCCAAGTGTGATTATTAAACCACATTTTTCATTTTAAAAAAAAATATACAATTTACATGTGCTGCGTTCTTCAAAATGTATGTTTGAACCTGGCCGCTCATATGCAGAAAACACCTCTCATGAGCATCACTCATGCTCTGGGTGTGTGTGTGTGTATGTGTAGTAGATGACAGTGAGCGGAGCACTCTGATGCATGCAGCACATGCAGACTATATATTTCTTTTAATGGTATTAATAATCACACTGGGACAAGTACCAAACTGCTTATCCAGAGATGAGAAACCACTGTCAAAAACACACAGAAACGTCAAAATAAAAGCTCAGTTTAAATGGACATGTGAAGTTGAAAAAAAAAGAGATCATGTTTAGTGCAATTAAATAATAATGTATTAAAGCAATATCTCGTATAAGTGGTGTTCTGTTGAGCAGCACTTCATTTCACAAAAATATCTCGTGTTGATTGAGATTGTATTTTGAGGATTTTGTTGTGCAGCACTACATTTGATAAAAATAATGCAATGTTATGTTGTCAATTTAATTATATATATATATATATATATATATATATATATATATATATATATATATATATATATATTAATTTGATTAAAGTTTTAACAAATTCATTTGATTAGACACCATTGTGATGATGAAATTTAATTATATTGTTGAATACAGAATTAAAAAAAATTATAATAAGCACATTAACCTCAATTTTAATGACCTCTCATGTGTTTTTGCTTAATTATAACAACCATGTTGCACATAAAATGTCCTGGAAATGTGTGCCTTGAAAAGAGTGGGATCCCCGAATTGATTAGTTTTAATACTTATTACTGTATGGGCAAAGAAAGAGACTGCACACTGGGACAACAGTCGATTATACTGTATAGTGGTCATTATATAAAAATTTATAATCAAGTATTCCAGAGAGCGACATAATAAAACTGTTTATTCTGCTTTATTTGTCAAGTAAAAACATAAATGTTGCTAGTCACTGTACATGTTGGTCAAACGGCCCCATCTTTTCTCACTGGATCAAAATATGTGGACCCCACTTTATTTCCTACTACATGAGACTACGGTCTATCCATTTAGGTGATAAATAACAAACATATAAAGGTGCAATAATGAGACTGCTAAGAGCCATGAAACAGGTTTAATGCATTTAGAGTTAATAGCAATAAACAGATCTTCTAAAGCATTAAAGATCTATTTAAAAGGATAAATAGGTTGAGCATTTTGGTTTATTTTCTTTTTGACTGAGTCACTGTTTGTTGTGCAGGCATGGTCATGGAAGGAGACCGTGCTGGAATCAGGAACATCAGGCCGTTATACAGTGGAGACTGTGAGCACAGAGGAAGGTGTCATCTCCACCCTCACAATGAGCAACATCGTCCCTGCTGACTTCCAGACCATCTACAACTGCACTGCATGGAACAGTTTCGGCTCTGACACAGAGATCATCCGCCTCAAGGAACAAGGTAAACACAAGTTATGCATGTGTGCCTTGAGTGCGTGCATGTTTGGTCTTGTGGTAGTCTGTATGATAAAAATCATACATAACGGTTTGAGAAATGTTATTGTTATATGTAAATTATATTATTTTTAACAATATAAACCACAGTGTAGTTATTGTTGCTGGACATTCAATGGAAAAAAGACTTATATATGAAATATCAATTTATTTATTTTTTTATTATTTTTTTTTACAAATGAACAGTACTTCATCTCATTGGATTATGTTCTCTTTTTGTTTTGAACTTGAGCAAACCAAGAGATACAATTATTCATAACAAGTAAATCATAAACAACTAAACTCAACTTTAATTGCATCCCTTGTTACAACATCCCTTAATAACACGTTATTCATCATCTTGATTTGTTTGACATGTCCTGCTCTCTATTTTCTTTACATTACTCCATGTTTGTTCATCACTCTAGCTGGTCAATAATGTTAAGCAGTCCTGCCCACTTATAACTGCACAAATATATATAAACTGTATAGCAAAATCTCTTTTGATGAATACATTTCTATAAATATAGAGTATATACTGTCAAACCACCCAACCCTACTTACGTCTCACAATGAATCAGTCTAATACCTTGATTCTTCAGAGCATTAGGGTGTAGACCGGATCATAGTCGGTATATTTAGTTAAATGTCACCTGCTTATGGGTTTCCTTAATGGAATTCCAACATATTCAGAATTTCCATTTAAAGAGATCTTAATCCTTTTACTTCCTTTTATGGTTTCTATGGGAGATTTAAATTAAATTAGAAGGTATTTTTTATTCAAATACTGGCCCATTTTCCTACAGTTAAGCTGACTCCCAAGGTGCAAAGCTGAGTTATTCAAAGAGGTCAGCTCATCCCCGTAGGATTTAATAGAAGGCTCCCGGAACACGGCTTCATTATGTCTCCTCGAGTGACAAACAGGCACTGGATCTGCCTGTGAACATTGCATGGGTTCTACCTACTGTCACTGGTTGTCTGATGATCCCAGCGGTTCTGTGTTCTCCTCAGGGTCTTTGCGCTTGGCCGTCATCATCGGGGTTGCAGTGGGAGCTTTCCTGGCTCTCATCGTCCTCATTGGGACCCTGGGGGCTTTCTGCTGCGCTCGTCTACAGAGAAGTAAGAGAGATCGTTGTTTCAAAAGAGACACAAACCACAAAAGCAACTCACCTTGCATGTCCCCCACTGATTTTAAACTAAACTTGTAATTGTGTATTGCACAATGCAACATGGGATTAGCTGCACATGCACAACCACATCTGTGTTGGGGAGTAACTAAGCAAAAGTGGCAATACTACTAAAAGCTAATTTATACTTACTGGGCGATTTAAATTATCAGTCAAAAAACACTATTCATTGTTTGTGTGAATCATTACCCAATAGTGTTCCCAAAAGTCCCTGCGCACCATTGTACATATTTTTTATTTTAGCAAAATAAACATTTAGCTAAATACTCATATGAATCACAATGATTTCGATTCAGTTATACTGTATAAATAAAGCTGTTTTAATAGTTAATTACCATTTATTTTTTAGCATTAATGCTAAGTGATATATTTATTCACTAATTCACTGAGGTGATATTAATGTTAACTCTGAAGACACTATTCGGTTATCAAGTGTAGATAACGTGTTCGTCTAATAATCAACAGATGTTGTTATTAATAACTTTAGAACTGTCACTACAGTCGCATGAGTGTGCTATGCATACTTATTATTATCCTACATGTAAGATAAAAGTACATATGTGATGAAGTTGTTTCTCTGTCATCTCCAGCGCTCTCTCTGACACTCCATGTGTACGTCAGCGTACAAATTCACTCACTCATTTTGTTCACTCCTTGCCTGATATAGTGCACTCACAGACATCCATTATATAGGAAACAGTGAATGAGTGAACAAGTGAGCGATTTTGGACACAGCTATAATATGTTACTCCCTTAAGTAGATACAGTGTAGTTAGCTACTGCTAGTAGCTTGTAGTGTAGTTAACAACAATTTCAAAAGGTTTAAAGGGTTAAATCATCCAAAACAAACAAATATTCTTCCATCATTTACTCCCCTTCATGCCATCCCTGATGTGTATGCCTTTTTTCTTCTGCACAACACAAATTAAGATTTTTAGGAAAATATCTTACCTCTGTAGCTGCATACAATGCAAGTGAATGGGGACCAACATTTTTAAGCTCCAAAAGCACATTAAGGCATAAGAGAAATCCATAAAACTCCGGTGGATAATTCATATCTTCAGAAGACATGATAAGTGTGTGTGAGAAACAGATTGATATTTAAGTCATTTTTAACTATAGTTTTTGGTGATTCATATTCTTTGTGCCATTCACCACCTGCTGGTGGACTTAATTATTCTTAAATATGTGTTTCTCAACCACACCTAGAATACCACTTCTGAAAATATGTATTTAACCAGTGGATTGCTCTCATGCTGCCTTTATGTACATTTTGGCAGCTTCAAAATTTTGGTACCCATTCACTTGCATTGTGGGGACCTACAGAGCTGAACTTTTCTTCAACAATTTTCATTTTTGGGTGAACTATACAAATACCTTGTAGCTTAGCAAGCTCCATTTTCAAAGTCACTACCCCAACACTGTATGATAAAAGTGCACCAGGACTTCACACATGTCCGAGGGTGTTTATCTGAGGTCTTTATTGTCTTATCCTTCCTATGCAAATGTCTCAAATAGAAGTGATTGACCCCATTAGCTGGACTTTACCAGCAGCAGCCATTTTGCAAGACTTATCTGGTCAAGACTATAAAGACCTCCTTTTTAAGTGATACTTCTTTTTTTTGCATGTTGTGACCATGCACCACAGAGGACATGCAACTGGTGATGTCATCACTTCCTGTGTCCCTCTCTTCTCGGCAGCGAGAGCTCTCCGGCACATTAAAAAGTGAAAGTAAGCCCCTTGTGCACTTTTCTCACCCCTTTAAATTTAGCAGGTAGAATCTGGGAAAATGTATATGCATGCTGCGTAGGGCCAGAGGTTTGCGTTTCAGTGACTATGGCTAATCAGAACATTTTCCAGCAGATCTCAAAGGGGTTGTATCAGCTAAAAATGACATCCGAGTGGAGATTGTCCATAAGGATCATAATGCAGCTAGAGAACCGGAAGATCACAGCAGCATGAAGCAAATGATGGTGAGTTTTCACTCTTGACCCCCTCCCCCTGCATCGGACCCCTTTTACATTGTGGATTAACATCCATCTCAAGCGATCTGATCACAAGTGGACTGCCCTAAATACAGGTGTAAATGGAATCCAAAGCATCTTGGAGATGCATTGTGGTCCGTTCACTCAAACCATCTTTGGATGTGGGCTGGGACTGTTAAAAGGTCAAACTGACCATAAAGGAAGGTGCTCCTTGTTGCAATGATGTGAATGTAATAAGTACTGATGTTGTGTTGTTAATTGTATTATATGACACATTTTGCAGTGTTTTGAGGCATGAAATAGAGCATGTTTGTGTTCATGTACTTGCATAGAATATGATTTCGGCTTTAATATTAGGGACCAAGGGCGTCACTTTGTTTTAAAAAGTGGTGGGAGAGATGGGGGGGGGGGGGGTTGGGATGTCGCGAAGTGGCGAAACTCTGAACATTAATTAAGTTATGTTCAGATAATGTCAAATAACCTTTTACTGTTTTGATGAATAGTCATTCTTGATGACCAGTTTAAGTGCTACAATACATATTTCGCATAATTAATTTGATAACTTGATCCATTCATCTAAAACTGTCAGGACTGGAATTTTTCTAGAATAAATCCATGGATCAGCATAATTTTAGCTAGAGTGACCGGCTGGTTTTGGTGAAGATTTCGACTCTAGTACAACAGTTCTAATCCACCCTAATAAAACGTTTTATTTTAATAAATTAATATTGTATCTGTACTTTAGTGGATGTTTATCATGAGCAGGGACACTACTTTTTGCATTTTGCTTGTGATTAAACTACAAAAGAGCTGCGGAACAGCAGAGCGAGTAGCGTGCATCTGGATGCGTAAGAAAACATTGCCGCGCGCTCACTTAACACCACTGAGAACAGCCGCAACACGCATTAATCATACCATTAAAATAATTTTTTTAATCCAGCACTGGATCGCCACTTATTATAACACACAAGAACAAAATAGAAATCCGTGCTCAAGAGCTGGAGATGTTTCTTCTGCATTAGACACTTACCTGATGAAAGCAATTTGAAAAAGTGGTGGGGACAAAATTGGCAAAGGCAAAATGATGCCTGTGTTAGGGACTGACAGCTAATAAAAGTGAATGGAGACTGAGGCTTTTGATTTTGCAAAACATCTCCTTTAGAAGAAAGTAATTCATCCAGGTATGAAATTAAATGAGGGTAAGTAAATAACAGAAACAGTAAATAAGAAGTAAATAAGAAACAGGGTCTCTCTCTCTCTCTCTCTCTCTCTCTCTCTCTCTCTCTCTCTCACTCTCACTCACTTGAGGTTGTAGTGCTGTTTCAGTAAAGTATGAGACAATCAAACACTCCTATGGATGCAAGACATAGCAGCATCTCTGTCACACTGCAACACTGCTATACCCTTGAACTCTGACTAGGTTCAGATCAGATCTGAGCTTATATGGATTTTATGTTTATTCTAGATGTCGACTTCTACTGTGCATGTTTACAGGCAGAAATCAATAGCACTCACCTACTGCATCATCTCGCCTTCTCTTTCTTCTCAGATGGAGAGAGGAGAATTTCAGCAGGAGTCGGTGCTGAAACAGTTGGAGGTCCTGCAGCAGGAGGAGAGAGAGCTACAACACATTAAGGTGATGAACAGAGAGATGGAGGGACGAGGGAGGGAGGGAGGGAGGGGGACTCTGCAGGACTCGCATCTGTCACCATTAAAGAACCCCAGAGAGTCATTTCTCCATCACACTCATAACAAAACAGATTTAATAGAATGGCCGTGTAATCTGAGAAAATCTAATAAACCAGAGTTGTTGGAACTCTTACTCTTGGACGTGAGTTTTTATGAATTCCTTTCTTTTGCAATCCTTTGCTTTTTTTACACAGCGTCCATTATAGAAATGTTCATAAATGGACATGTTGCCAAATTGACTGACTGCATGTCAGATCCACAGAGACCAAGTTTTCATTATATTCTTTGGTAATGGAGAAGTAATGGGGCTCGCTTTGGTTGAAAACGCATTCTAATTCGTTTAATGAAAACCATTTGGCTTGACTTCAGTCTAGACGTTTTGTCACAGTAATATATATTAAAACTTTTTTTTTAATTTACTTTTGAAATCTGATCTGAAATGCATACATTTTAAAACAAAACAAAGACCATTGCAGCATTTTAGATAAGTTTATAAGCATAATATTTTAAGGGCTCATTAAGGTCATTAGTTAGAAATTGCTAGTTTTAGACAAAAAGCATTGATCATGAGTGTTGCTTGCTAAGGCAAACATCACTTACTATTGCTCATACTTAGGATTAGAGATTTTCAGATAAATGGTGTGCAACTCGTTTCAAAACTCAAACGTCAAATCATCCAGATTGTTCAGGAAAGGTCTGCTGTTCTTTTCTAAACGATCAGACTTGTATTTTTTGTCTAGCAGACGATAAAACAGGCAAAAAAGAAATCCCATAGACTTACATTGAAGAAGGGTCTCATAGCCATGTCTACAGTATGTCACAGAAACTTGGGGCAGGGTTATTATAGTTTGGATTTTTAATTTCATTTATATCCAATTTTTCATTTCAATTCAGTTTAGTTTTTGTTAGTTTTCACACTTTGTTTTTCATTTTCTCAGTGTTAATGAAAATTAAGTCTCAGTCTCAGTTTCTTCGTTTTTATTTCAGTTCATGAAAATAACAATGATTTGGAGGTGGGCTGTTCCAACCTGGCCCAGTAAGGAGCCACTCAACAGACCCTAGCAGTGCACTAAAAACCATTTTGATCACTTAGCAACCAAATAGCATCACCCTGCATCCCCCTAGCATTGTGGCAGTGAGTTTTGCATGGGCAAACACAACTCAAATGTTCTTCAGAAAATTTAAAATCTCATTGGTCATCTTGTTTTCTCCAGTCATCCATACCTCCAATGATAAATCTCACTGAGAGGGAACCTCCAATGTCTGTCAAACTTGAAATATTAAATTCCATCCCATATGATTAAGCCATTTGGCCCTCATTCATGATTCAGAGATGTGCGGCCTTGACTCTGACAGCAGTGAAAGCAAGCACTGAGCTGCTCTTTTTCCTGGAATCCTTGAGTTATTTCACCTTTACGCTCCTTCAAGGCCACTAGGATTAAAAAGTACGAGAAATAGAGAGAGATGTTTTATCTATATAAAAACTGGCCAAAAATAAATTGTGAGTGAATTTTATGGAGATGATTTTGCATATTTAATGCCGACATGAATCGTCAAGGCCCATTTAATTGGCTGATAACAGGATTTGACTGTTTATGCTGGAGATGACTGTTTCACATCACTAAACCATGTAATCTTCTTAGCATAGGACAGATATCAGTCTGTTCCCTAATTTCCATGTCACGCTGCCTATAATTAGTGTGAGCTGAACTTGACCTTGGCTTTTTAGAGCTTACAAATACAAGAGAATAAAATCAAAGTTTCCTTTCTCTTTTTCTCTATCTTTTTGCTTTTAAATCAAAGCTCACGATGTTTAAAGCTGTCCTGTAATATATTAAAAGTGCTTATCATTGTTATGCAAATGTATCGTTTGAATTATAGTGCTTACAGACTTTGGATAAACAAATTAATTAGGTAACAAAAGCTTTATGAATACATCCAGGAAAACTACCAGAAACAATGAGAAAAATTTGATGTGTTAAATCATTAAATTACATCTTTGAGGGTTGATTTCACTAAACAGTTTATTGTGCAGTATTTCATTTCTATAAATGTACAGTGCTGTGAAAAAGTATTTGCCCCATCCTGATTTTGTGTATATCTCATACTAAATTGTTTCAAAAATTCAAACAAAATCTAAAACAAAGGCAATCTGAGTAAACATAAAATACAGTTTTTAAATGATTTAATGTTATTTATTGAAGCAAAAATTATTTGCCCTGTTAATTACTAAATCCCCAAATCTATGAAACTGCATTCATAATGGGGTTCGGCTGGACTAGACACACCCAGACCTAATTTCTGCCAGCCCTGTTCAATCATATAACACCTAAATAGAACTTTTTCAGCAGCATGAAATTGGCTAAAAGGTCTCACCCAGTAACACACTATGCCACGGTTGCAACAATTCCAGAAGTGATGAGGAAAACGGTGATTGAAATACATCAGTCTGAGAAGGGTCATAAAGCTATTTCACTGGGACACCAAAGAACCACAGTGAGAGCCATTATCTACAAATGGAGAAAACTTGGCACAGTAGTGAACCTTCCCAGAAGGGGCAGACCTTTCAAGTTTCCTCCAAGAGCACAGCGATGACTCTTCCAGGAAGTCACAAAAAAGCCAAGGACAACATCCAAGGAACTGCAAGCCTCTCTCGCATCAATAAAGGTCACTGTTGATGACTCCACTATCAGAAAGACACTGACCAAAAATGGCATCCATGGAATTGTGTTGGGGCGAAAACAACTGCTAACCCAGAAGAACATTAAGACGCATCTGAATTGTGCCAAAACACAACTTAATGATCCTCAAACCTTTTGGTAGAATGTTCTGTGGACAGATGAGTCGAAAGTGGAACTTTTTGGAAGACAGGTGTCCCCTTACATCTGGCATAAATCAAACACAGAATTCCACAAAAAGCACATCAGACCTACGGACAAGCATGGTGGTGGTAGTGTGATTGTGTAGCTTTGCTGCTTCAGGGCAACTTGCAATAACTGAAGGAAACATTAATTATGCTGTCTACCAGAAGATCCTAAAGGAGAACGTCTGGTCATCAGTCTGTGAGTTGAAGCTCAGCGCAACTGTATTATGCAGCAAGACAATGATCCAAAGCATAGGAGTAAGTCCAAATCTGAATGGCTCAAAAGAAGCTAAATTAAAGTTTAGGGTTGGCCTAGTCAAAGTCCTGACTTGAACCCGATTGAGATGCTGTGGCAGGACCTTAAACAATACACACATTTTAATAGAAGAATTAATGTAAGTGCTTTTAAAAAAAAAAAACAGTGTAAATAGCATCTGCCACGTAAGCCATCTATTTGCACCCCATTAGTCTGGTGGAACCACTGAAATATGCAAAAAACTAATCAGTAGATGTCGCTGCTTTGGCGTCGGCTGTAGATATGGTGTGGGATTCGCGTAGTGCTGTCCTAGTAACCGTGGATGGAATTCAACTTTTGTCCCACTCTTTTTTCCATTTGATTTCCTGTTGCCACTCTTAATATTTCCTTTAATACTACTTAAAATAATAGATAAAAATTGACATAAATGTTGATTTTAATGCAGTGATTTGGTCACGGTGAATGTCGGGGAGTGCATAGAAGGGTTTGATCCGGAGGTGGGGTCTGTCGATCGCACTCGTTCACGTGGCTCGACATCACTTGTGTGTACATTGCGTTACTGTATTACTAATGTAGTAACCATGTTCTTTGGCAGAAACCATAGTTTTAATGCAATGAACAATGGTGTTGTTAGTACAGTAATATGGTGCTAATATTGTAACCATGGTTAATTTTGTTGTTACTGTAAATCTTCAAAAAATGCCTTGAAACCTTGGTTGGTGAAAGCAAGGTTATTGTATTCTAAGGGAAGGTTAAGGTTAGGTTTATGGGTAGAGGTTAATATAGTGTGTCTGTGGGACTCACAATAATCACAATAAACACACTGCAGTCATGCCCATACTGTATGTTAATATTTAAATATGGGTGCAAATAAAAAATTATAAGCCTCCAATTCCTGCCTTTAAACACTCCAAAAATTGGCCCCATTAACTTCCATTGTAATAGTCTCACTGTAACTGTGAATTTTTGCTCTTTTTAAAGAGAAGGAGGGACGAGTCAAAAATATTTATACTTGAGTAAAGTAGAAATATTTAAAAACTGTACTTAAGCAATGTAGAAAAGTATTTGTACTTTGTTACTATTCACTTCTGACAGTTACTTAAGTTCTTTTGTGTTAATGATTATGTTTTGAAAGCTCTTAGTTTACAGATTGTGTTTTAAAATTAAGTTACTTAAAATACTTTGTCTTTTTATTTTTATTTTGCCTCCAAAGGATCCAACCAACGGATACTACAGCGTCAACACCTTCAAGGAACAGCAAACTCCGACCATATCTCTGACAGCCAATCCGAACGCTGAGGTGCGAAACCCTGGCACGGCCACCCTCGGAAAGCATCGTGTACCCACCGGCATGTCTTACACCAACATTTACAACACCTTGGGCACGGGACCTAACCGCCTCTATGACTACAGCCAGCGTTTCGTGCTGGGCATGGGCAGCAGCTCCATCGAGCTGTGCGAAAGAGAATTCCAGAGAGGATCACTCAGCGATTCCAGCTCGTTCCAAGACACGCAGTGTGACAGCAGCGTGAGCAGCTACAGCAAGCCAGACGGATATGTGCAGTTCGACAAAGCCAGCAAAGCCTCAGCATCTTCTTCGTCACACTATTCGCAATCTTCATCGCAGAATTCGGACCTTACCCGACCGCTGCAGAAACGAATGCAGACACACGTTTAACCTCACAGAGGGTAAGGAATGAATGCTAACTACTTTTATGAAAGTCATACAGGACATACATTCGGACAAACACTTATGGTGCATCACCTTTGCTTCATGCATCATTCGTGCTGTTCTCCGTACACTGATGAAATTCAAGCATCCTTAGCTTGGAAAGACAATGCCAACATCTCAACACACAAGCACCCCATTTTACTGTATATTTTGAAAAGTAATGTGTTTTTGTAAAAGTTCTTTGTGAAAGAACTTTTGAATGCTTGAAAAATGGAAAAAAAAGAAAAAGATCTCCGACATCGTTTCATAACATGACAATCAGGAGTCCGCCCACACAATTGCCATCAGCTATTACATTGAACCGATCTAAACTTTTCCACGCAGCCAGACTGTTGTCTGGGATCCAGTACCTGGCGCTCAGATACGATGACAAACTTGAGCATTGTATACATTTTTTCTGAGGAGCCAAACTTGGGCCATCTTGTAGTTCTTCTGCTGTGGCTCAAAGCACAATGGTGTCTGTTCAATGCCAACCGCAGTGTTTCTCTGCTAATAAAGAGATCTTAACGAGGATGAATTATCCTCCAGAGGTCGTCGCTGAAAATGTTCATTCTGTGCTTTTTCTAAAGACTCTGTAAGATATATTTCACTTGTGTGCACTAAACAGTTTTTTTAAATACATCTCTTTCCCAATGTGGTCTCTTGTCATTACGATTAAATGTGTTGTCTTTTTTTCAAATGCAATGTGAGTGTGTAAAAATCACACATGGCCAAACTACATATGTGTAAAACTCTATATGAGCTTTGCTAACATGGATAGCATTTTGTTTACATGCCAGAGACCAGAATGTAGTTCTGAATATTTTATTTTCACGTATTTAACACTTATTAAATGTGAGCTTGTCATTTCAACTCCTCGTGGTTAATAAATGAGTTTTATTACGCTTCCAGTGAATTTAAACACTTTGTGATTAATTGACTTTTAACTGCAGCTATATGTTGTTGTTGTTCTATTGTGCTCATAAATCCCACATTCTGGTGGGAGAACGAATGTTCTTGACAAATATTCTTGTATTTTTCCCTATCTTTCTGATGCTATGTTAATTCTGAAGCTGCCATTATGTAAGCTTACTGTTTTAAGTAAGCTTGTCTGGCGTAAACATTTACACCATTAATTGCTGCAGGAAGTGCCTCCCATCGGTGGCTGAGCCTGCAGAAACATTTCCAGTGAAACTTTTAACTTGAGCAGAGCATCAGAGCAATTACTGTACACTGATCAAATAATCATGATTACAAAATAAGTGTTGAATAAAACAGTGTGTGGGAACAAGCTTCTGTGGTCATTAAAGCTTATGCAGCACCTCTGTATGTTCCTCTGTGGGCTTTTTTATTCATGAATTCCTGTCAAAAGAGATCATGTCAAAATCATCATTTTAAACACACCCACTATGATGATAAAATGTCTCGGTTACTGACATAACCTCCGTTCCCTGATGGAGGGAACGAGAAGTTGTGTCGATGAGGTGACACTAGGGGTCGCTCCTGCGGAGCCTAGACATCTCTGATCTTGTGAAAAGGCCAATGGAATTTGGCTTGTGGAATTTGCAGGCCACTCCCCCGGACATACAGGTATAAAAGGAGTCAAGCCGCGAGTGTTCGATCGCCCGATGATCGAAAGCTCATCGTCGTCAGGCGCTCCGAACGAGATCGCGGGTCTGCCGTAAAACGAACCGGCAACCTCGCCGCAGCGCTCGGTTGAAGCATACAAGCGATACGGGGAGTGGGAGGTCCGTGGGGGAATACCCGGCAGAGAGGCTTCCACTGAGGACCCCATATCACCCCCAGTGCTAACCGACCCCGCCTCATACCTGTAGGTAAGGACCGAGTAGGGGAGCTGCTGAGGTGGCTTGCGCTCTTACGAGGGCGAGCCGCGACCGCAACGTAGCCATGGTCATGCCCTCGCAGTGAGGACATGAATCATCCACGAAGGCTGACTCTGCGTGGGTGGCACCCAGACGCGAGAGGCAGCGATTATGGCCATCAGACGGGGAGAGACATCGACCGCAACCAGGAAATTAACACAAACAGAAAGACATCTTGAAAAAGACGCTTTCCGCCTGCACCACTCTTTTAGAGAAATACATACTCATTTGTGTGTTTATATATATATATATATATATATATATATATATATATATATATATATATATATATATACAAATTTATATAGGAAGGTATATAAATATATATATATAAATGAAGTTATTCACTCCGTGAACGTTTTACTCTGCTGCTGAAGCGCCCAGGGGTGTGTGCTCAGCACAACGTAGTTTGCGAGGGGGAGAACCGCTGGAAAGTGCCGTAAAAGCTTGTCGAGATGAATGGAGACAAAGGTATTTTGCTTGTGACTTGCTCGCTCGGCTCCGAAGAAGATATTTGATGTGTGTTTGCAGCGTCACTCCTTTTATACCCGTATGTCCGGGGGAGTGGCATGCAAATTCCACATGCCAAATTCCATTTTCTCAAGATCAGATCTCAAGAACAACCCACATTTACATACCAACACCAATTTTAGCACTATTACTCATTTCACAACGAAAGGTAAATATAGAAGCCTTAAAGGTGCAGTTGCAAAAAACAAAGTGTGAAAAATGGTCATGTAAGACAACATCTGACTTGTTTTTGGTTAAAGAAACCTTGACATTAACACTTTAAGTGGACTTCCAAAAAGTAAAATGCTAGTCCCCTTTAAACATGCTATAAATACAACACAAATCTGCTTAGATCATCCCTAACTTTGAGTTTTATTTCCTGAATAAATCGTCCTTGAATAAAGCTGCAAATAGGGTCAGGGAAATGCAAACCTACTCTGATATAATCTCCCCACGATAGCATTAGTGATATTTCACAAACCCTCCAAACATCTATATACAAATAAGTTACACTGTGGGTTTAATCCATCATCTTGGCTTTTAAAGGTTGGCCCGACTGCGACGGCTTCATTTTAAAACTAAATGGACTTCAAAGGATGATCTTACTTTAGGTACAGACCCTCATATTTGCACTGGATTAAATTACAGTCCCTGTTGCTTCCAGCTTTGTCATTTTAATCGAAAGTCGAGTCACACTTCGTAAGTGCAGCTATTTGGAAAAGGATTCATCAGCACATTCCTCAGTTGCCTGTGTTCTGTGGAGCTCAGAGTGCTGGAATCTGTTGTGACCAGCGGTGAGTAAATTACTTCTACAGCCACTTTCAGGATGCATCTAATGATTCTGCACAGGGCCAGAAGTGAAGGCGGCTTAATGATTTAATTTACACCAATCCACAAAGCATGTAACATTTTAGCTGGTCACTTCAACTTTACAGACACCGCCCATGTCGGGTTAATTCTTCTGCTTGTGGACACAAACAGGGCCGCATTAACGCATGAGCTAAACTGGGCTGAAGCCCCGGGGCTCTTGGCTGTAGGGGGACCCCAACTCCTGGTGAAGAGGGTGAAGTTGTGGCATCCTGGATGCTATTCTCCCCAGTCAACGTTCGCGAGAGCACCCGTAAAGCATGCAGTGGGAGACACAAATGTATGCAGCCCTTGATGCAAATGCCTATATAGTATGGTTCGCCATTTGTTTTTGGGGTCAGCATTGGTGGTCATATATACAGTCCCATGCCCAACTTCTTTCAGCTTTTTTTATTCAATTGGCTGGCGAAAATTATTATTATTATTATTATTATTGATTTTTTTAAATAGAAAGAAAAAACATTTGTTTGTTTGTTTTGGTTATTTTATTTATATATATGTATATACATTTTTTTAATGCATTTTATTTATTTATTTATTTTGGTTTCTGTTTAAAAAAAAATTACATTTTGGTTTCTGTTTAAATTCTTGATTTATTTTATTTTTTTTTTGTCATTTAAGTTTTTTTTTTAATAGTTTTTCTTTTGTCAAAAGCTGCCAGATCTCTTCATTCATAACTATGTTAACCATGTTTTGTTTTCCCCCATGTTAAACAGTGCCTCCAGTATATGACATGTTGCCAACTGCATCTACAAAATTGAATATGTTACTCACCCTGGCAGTTCAGATCTATGGGAGCACTCAAGATGACAAAGTTTACAGCAGAGACTGAGATGTTTATGTAAATTAAGATAAAACTATGCCCATTTATATCCCTCCAAACACTCCATAACTGATGATCGCAGCATGTGGCAAGGCCTGGAAATATGACATATGAAACTCTAAATCAATGTCATCATTCCTCATTCTGCGCTCGCAAGAAACACCTGCAGGAAAATTATTCAAGCCTCTAAATGCATGATGAAACATCTATCCGGACCGAAGCTTCATCCAGACGCTCAGTGAAATGTTCATCTGCGCTCCGTTCCCATGAACGACGTGCTGCATCTGGGTGCCTCACCATACAGGAAGACAAAAAACATAAAACGTGTGATGTCTGTATTGTTTGTCTGTCTGATTGTTATTTTTCAAGAACATGTTGAAGATTAAGTAGAAAACTTAAAAATGTTTTCTGTGAGTAATGAAACAATAAACTGTCATTTAGAATCAACCTGCTGCTCAGCAACAGCACAACATAATTATAAGCGCAAGCAAAAAATATTAAGAAAGAATAAACATGAAATTGCTCACATTGCCTGACATTATGTTGTTTTTCTGCACAGCACATACACTCACCTAAAGGATTATTAGGAACACCTGTTCAATTTCTCATTAATGCAATTATCTAATCAACCAATCACATGGCAGTTGCTTCAATGCATTTAGGGGTGTGGTCCTGGTCAAGACAATCTCCTGAACTCCAAACTGAATGTCAGAATGGGAAAGAAAGGTGATTTAAGCAATTTTGAGCATGGCATGGTTGTTGGTGCCAGACGGGCGGTCTGAGTATTTCACAATCTGCTCAGTTACTGGGATTTTCACGCACAACCATTTCTAGGGTTTACAAAGAATGGTGTGAAAAGGGAAAAACATCCAGTATGCGGCAGTCCTGTGGGCTGAAAATGCCTTGTTGATGCTAGAGGTCAGAGGAGAATGGGCCGACTGATTCAAGCTGATAGAAGAGCAACTTTGCCTGAAATAACCACTCGTTACAACCGAGGTATGCAGCAAAGCATTTGTGAAGCCACAACAAGCACAACCTTGAGGCGGATGGGCTACAACAGCAGAAGACCCCACCGGTACCACTCATCTCCACTACAAATAGGAAAAAGAGGCTACAATTTGCAAGAGCTCACCACAATTTGACAGTTGAAGACTGGAAAAATGTTGCCTGGTCTGATGAGTCTCGATTTCTGTTGAGACATTCAGATGGTAGAGTCAGAATTTGGCGTAAACAGAATGAGAACATGGATCCATCATGCCTTGTTACCACTGTGCAGGCTGGTGGTGGTGGTGTAATGGTGTGGGGGATGTTTTCTTGGCACACTTTAGGCCCCTTAGTGCCAATTGGGCATCGTTTAAATGCCACGGCTTTATGGCCACCATGTACCCATCCTCTGATGGCTACTTCCAGCAGGATAATGCACCATGTCACAAAGCTCGAATCATTTCAAATTGGTTTCTTGAACATGACAATGAGTTCACTGTACTAAAATGGCCCCCACAGTCACCAGATCTCAACCCAATAGAGCATCTTTGGGATGTGGTGGAACGGGAGCTTCATGCCCTGGATGTGCATCCCACAAATCTCCATCAACTGCAAGATGCTATCCTATCAATATGGGCCAACATTTCTAAAGAATTCACCTTGTTGAATCAATGCCACGTAGAATTAAGGCAGTTCTGAAGGCGAAAGGGGGTCAAACACAGTATTAGTATGGTGTTCCTAATAATCCTTTAGGTGAGTGTATGGTGATGAGAATTTGCGACATGGAAAGGAAAAATAAATCACAATGCAACCTTTAGTTCTGAAAAGTGCAGGGACAGAAAGCATCACACGACAGCAGAATAAGGGGATTTCTTCAAGATCATCACTCTGCTAAACCGCGCTGAACGAGGTTAAGGGACCTCTGAGCCGCTGGTGGCGTAGGAGCTGTCAAACGAGAATGCTTGACTTTCCTGCTTAACCTTTTGAGAGCAGGGCAAATAGAAACATTGTGGAGCTCTGAGAGAACAGGGGGAAAAAAAGAGATAGATCAGTTGACAGAAGCACTTGGCTCAGTTCATTCATCATTTCCTTTCAAAAGAAAACGCATGGATTAACAAAGAAGTGGTGCCCTTGCTTTTAAGTATGTGTCCGTTGAAAAAAAAAGGATTCTCTCTGTAAAAGATGTGACTAATTAGCATTAACATCACTAAAAACACACCATGATTTAGAGTTTGTGGAGTCTTGTTATGATCTAGAGCCTTATTATCTGTGGAGTGGATATCTGTGGATATCTGGTCACATACAGTATGCCTAGTAACCACCCCTGAAGTGAATTAAGAGGAGATTTGAGGGTCTAACTCCTTTTCACCATGTTTATTTTAGCCGAACTTTGTGTTTTAGTCATGTGATGCACAATGACTGATGTGTACATTTCCCTGTCCACATCCTTGAAGTGATATATTTATGTACACTTGTTCCATGTGCTGTTTGAAGCACCCTTTGGATATCATAGGGAGGTAACATATACAGTCTCTGTGATTTGGAATCTCACATAATGTTGTATAATGTTGAATACCTTGTGAAGCACTATTGTGCAATTAGAATGTATCAGGTGTTGTATGTCACACAAAGACAAGGAAACACATACAGTACATGGGCTAGTGATTTTGCTCTTGTTTTTCCTGGGACATTTAAGATGATGGGCATGCTCAGTATTGCTTTAACTATTTGCATTTCGTAATTCATATTAGAGACTGTTGAGCTGATCGATGGCAAATTAACTTCTGACATGTTGTCTCGGAGGTCTCCAGGGGTCCCTCACGAATCAATATGCATGCCAATTTTTCTCTTTCAGCTCTCATTGTTCTCTCTCGACCTGAAGAAAAACAAATATCCCCCGTCCAGCCTTTATACACAGCTAAAATTGCTCATGAATGAGTGTAATTCGTTTCAACAGAAAGCATCTTTCATGGATTGATCATTATTCACGGATAATGAACATAATGGTGTATACACAGATGTTGTTGTACAACTCTTTTAATTGGCTCACTTTGCTGAAGTACTAAATTGCAGAAGCTTTTGAGTGGGCTTGTCCTTCTATGAGGTCTGTCTGAGAATAAGGAATATGAGGTTCTCTTTTCTGTTGGACACAAAGACCTTTGCACTAAGTTTTGTCTGGATGATCAATAAATTATCGGTCTCTCTCAACCTCAGTCTAAGACGTGCATTATCGATGCTTCAAAGCAAGTTAACCAAAGTTCTGCTGGTGTGATGATTCATTTAAAGACAAATGTTTTAGGAGTTGATTCACTCCATCAGATCTGTGAATCGATCATGAAAAATATACGTTTTCTTTAAACAAGTCTTTTACCCTCTTTTTGCTGTTTACATAAATCTATATAAATCTACATAAGTTTAAATTTAGATGTTCTTTCGCTTTGGACAAACCTTGTGCTTGCATACGAGTCAAATAGTTTCAGTCTTAAAATGTATTATTAAATGGAACCACACAAATGTCAAGAGCAAAAAGAAAAACTAAAACAAAAGGAAGTTCACAAGGCTCACGCAACTAAACACCCCCTTTTCCCAACGGATGGCTGTATCGCATGCTATGCAAGCTTATGAGCTGCAAATCCCTGTCTCTCTCTCTCTCTCTCTCTCTCTCTCTCTCTCTCCTGATGAGGTCTGAATTACCTCGCAGCATGATACCTGCTAGCTAACCAAACGCTGACAATTACCATCTGTAATTAATTGTCATTTGTATTTTGCACATGAGGACGGTCCAATAAATGTTCATGATTGCACAATCATGGACTAATTAGGTTGTCTTTATCAACATTTGCAAAACAGAGAGACAGAAAGAGAATAAGTGGGTGTTTTTTGTTTTGTTTTTTTTGCCTCCACCTTCTAGAAGTTAAATAACTCATAATAACAAATTGAGAAACAGGGGAACAAACTAGAAAATGTGAGGTGTGCTTGCCCGTGGAAAATTCAACACCATAATGCAAGGTGTTTACCATCTGGTTGCTAATGGGTTCTGTGTTTGTCATGCACACCAGATTCCCATCCATTCATTCATCCTGATTTTCTCAGTGACCGTGCATGTCCCAAAATAAGTAAATTATAAGAGGAAAAATTATAGGTAAAACTAGATAGGTAAACTCTGTCAAAACAAAGTTTGATGTTGTCAAAGCCTTGTCTAGCTATTTTTAAAATTGTGAAGTTTTATAAGTATATACAGACATTACATTATGGCAAACAGCCAGGTAACTACATAGTCAGACTGTCATGTAGACCCCCCGGTATTAAGATGCATCTTGGGTAATCCAATCACATGTGGCCAGACGAGACACATCGCTGTTCACACCTGGATACTTAAAGGGATAGTTCACCCCAAAATGAAAATTCAGTCATTGTTTACTCACCCCTGTGTTGTTATAACCCAATTTGACTTTCTTTCTTTTTCTTAACACAAAGGGAGGAACTGTACATTACTGTCCTCTGCACATTCATGAGACTGCACGAGAGCAAGATCAAACAGCCCCCACTCGCACAATGTGGAGTAACATAACACAAACCAGAGAACCAAACTTACTAAATATGTCTGATGAGTTTGTAGTTGGAGGATAGATGCATTTCTATGCCCAGCTTCATTTGTTTGAAACAGAGTTCTCAATCAAACTGAGAGAGATAGACCCAGATAGATTATCATGAATGCATGATAAAGGTATATTTTCTGTTAATCAGAGTTTTTGTCTGACCCAGCTCTGAGGAGTGACAGTACATTCTGTCGATCGCATGGTTTCCATTTTCGGCATTGCGGCGGGAAACAGGCACAGTCCAAAAACGTTCTTATAACATTATATTGAAGCCAGCATCTCACTGGCCTGTTAAAAACGACTTGATTTGACGGAGGAAGATAAACCTACCGAAAGTTTTCGCTGAGGTTTCCCTCTCTTCAGTCAGAGATCTGTCAAAATGCTCACCGGTTCAGAATGGAGAAAAGACATTCCCGCTTCCACTTTAACTCTGTTTGATTGAGTACTCCGTTTCAAACAAATGAGGCTGGGCATAGAAATGCATCTATTCTCAGACCAAACTCATCAGACATATTTCGTCAGTTCAGTTTTCTGGTTTGTGTTCAGCTGTGTTGTGTTCTGTTGTTTCAATCTCTGTGTTGGACCTGTTTTAGATAAACAACATGGGTTTTCACTTGAATTCCCAATTTCATGAGTGGAGGCTGTTTGAAATTGCTTTCGTGCAGTCTCATGAACTCACAGAGTAGAGAAACGGTTGGTCAATAGTTTCACAAAACAATACATGCGATTTCGGTTTGATTCTCACCAAAGCTCATCACATGCTTGCATAACAATGGTGAGTCTCATGGAATAATTTATTTTACTTCTGAATTATATTTTTGCATCCTCTTGAAGCTTGAAAAGGTGATCACCATAAACTGCCATTGTATGACATCACTGAGCACAGTTTTTTCACAATTTCTCCCATGGTGGTAAGAAAAAGAAAAAGTAATTTGGGGTTATAACAACACAAGGGTGAGTAAACTATGACTGATTTTCATTTTGGGGTGAACTAACACTTTAAAATGTCTCCTGTGACCACTTGTGTTCGAATTCTGAGGGGAGGGTCTCTGATTTTATGATGATATACATCAATCACTATGTTACTGTTACTGCATGATATTAAAGCACAATAAGTAAAAAAACAAAACAAAGAAAGCATGAAAAAACATTCTCCCAGATGCATCTGAAATTTAATCTAAGCACAAAGGCAACATTACAAACAGAATAAGACATTATTTCCTCTGTTAACCTTAGCTTCAGATGTTCGAGCTTCTCATCTGTGTTTCTGCATGTTGATATCAGACACAATGAAGATGATCCGTGAAGTTCTCGTGCTTGTAAAAAAAAAGCCGCTCGTAACCGGCAAAGTGTAAACTCTTGTTTTAACACAGCGGTTGATTGGCAGGTGAGGATTGGTGCTTCGCTGCTGTCCAGGACAGAACGGATTAATATTTACACCTCAAATACGATGATGCAGAGAGAGAGAGAGAGAGAGAGAGAGATTTTTAAAGCTGATTTTAAAGGCTTTTTGTTTGTCTACATTTGAATTTTTTTAGTTTGAATTTACTAGAATTCTGTTGGCCTGTTTGAACATTCCATCAATGTAAGTGTACAGGATTTTTAACAAATGCTGCATCCGAAATCACTCACTTGTTCACTTTCAGTCACTATTTCCTATCCACCTTTTCCTGGGGAAACGAATATGGGTGGGACAGCCGCCAGAAGCCGTTCTATAGCACTCCCTAGATCTGGCTGCAGTCATTTTAGACCCTGTTTACACGATTCGGATTATCCGATCATAAATGGCAACACTAAATATAGTTCTATACGAGGTGCAAAATGTTTTGTGATTGAATTACAAAAACACATACAGAGGTAGTCAAAAACCACATGGCATTTTCAGTTTAAAATGCCATCCTGATGATTTCCGGATGGCAGCAAAGCAACGCTTCAATCGCCCACCGAACAAATGTTTAAACTTACATGTGGATTTCCATCTGATCGGAAAACTTGAAAAAACAATTACATACCCAAGAATGAGAACTTCATGGCTCTTCCTCAGTGTGTCTGTCTGATTTGAACATGCAGAGTGACAAGTACAAGCACACACATCTGAATCTGAATAAACACAAAACAACCACAATAAAACAATCCACTGAAAATGCGGAACGAGATGGTGCGCTTGATTCAGTGCTTTGGGAACGTCTTTAGAAGTGACCAGCTGTGAATATGTGCAGAACACGTCAATGAAATTGACTAGAACCTTTATAGCCTATGTTGGTGACATTATCAGAATGTGCCTGTTATGATCCCTGGTTGTTTCCCCCCTGTTTTCCGTGTCACCGTCACCATGTTTCCCGGTCCTCATCATTCTATCATTGTTCCCACCTGATTGTTGTTTGTATCATCATGTGTCTGTGTACTTAAACCCCACTGTTCCTCGTCTGCCTCCTCCTGCCTTCGTTACAGAGGTCGATTGTTCTGTAACGAAGGCAGGAGGAGGCAGACGAGGGGTGAGGATCCATGTGCGGGTTTTGGAACAAAGGAAACGTCCACGATGGGAATACAAAACAAAACACGAAAACATCCAAAGGAACCCAGGCTGAAGAAACTTCCACGGTGGACAAAGGTAAACTAGACAAACTGGGTAAACATATTAAGACAGCTACATCCAAACATCCACATTCATCAAAACAGTCAGAACAACGAATGACAAGGGAATGGAGGAACAGCGGGGTTTAAGTACACAGACACATGATGATACAAACGACAATCAGGTGCAAACAATGACAGAATGATGAGGACCGGGAAACATGGTGACGGTGACACGGAATACACGGGGCAGACAACCAGGGATCGCAACAGCGCCAGTACCAGGGGCTATAAATAGATGTGCCACAGGTGCATCATCAGGTATATTTGTCTGAAGAGCAGTCCTGGGACATCCTCGGTGTGGCAATGAAGCACAGCATCTCATTCCGCTTTTTCAGGGAACAAAGATTACAGTCAAGTAACCTGAGACGTTCCCTGTCAAAAGCTACACTTAATGCTGCGCTTGATTCAGCGCTTTGGGAACGAGAATACCCACGCCATGTAGTGTGTGCTCACAAGAACGCGAAATGTCTCAGACATGAGCTTGTGATGTTGACTCAAGGACGAGATAGCCCGGAGTGACATGAACATCCAAACTATAAAATCTTATGAATGTGTGCGGAGAGGACCAGCCTGCCGCATTACAAACATGCTGCAGAGCCAAAGCTTTAGAATAAGCCTCTACTTTTATTTTTTGACGGAACTTGCCGATCATCCAAAACAGTGCTGGCTGCTGGGTGAAATGCTCTCGTTTTATTTATATATGTATATATGGTGGTATATTTACCACAGCTGAGAGATAATAAAATGTGTAAAGGAGTCAAAATAGCACCAGGAATTCCTCTGTTGTAAACACAAACAAAGATATGCTGTAAGGATGGCTGACTGCGGTTCCGACGCCTTTACCGAACTGTAATGGGCAACATAGCTCCTGTGATGAGAAGAACCAGGTATGCTTGAGGTCAGTATTAGGCAAATTACTACCTGTTTTTGGTCCGTTTAGATGTCTTTGGTCCATGTTGCATTCATATATCAATCAAACCGCACCAGAGTTCGTTTTGAAGTGGACCGAGACCCACTTTTTTTTTTCCCGCTTGTTGGTTGCACACCAAAGTTGGTGTGACAGTGTTCATTCACACATGTTCAAATGATCCGAACTAACAGAGGAATCGCACCAGAGTTCATTTTAATCAAACCAATAATGCCAAGTGTGAACACACCATAATTTTTTGGCTGTGGTGACAATGTCCAAATTTCCTACACAGAGAGAGGATGCTAATATGAATGTGCACACTGATAATGTAAGCGCAGCATAGTTCTAGCAGTAAGACTAGCAGCTGTACATCATCGCACCATTAGCTAGGTAACTTCTTGCCAATCACATATAAGCCATTGCTTTATAAGTCTGCTCATAATCTATCACATTGATGTTTCAGTTTGCTAACACGGCAACCTCCACCACCCCACCACCACCAGTTGAGTTCCGTCCTGCATGGGGGTAGGTTTCTCACCCCTGCCTCCTATTTCAGACAGGATATGACGGTTCAACTACTTCAGACTGCCAGACGGGGCTTACATCAAAGATAGACATTACATTTCTGTTTTATATTCATCAAATAAATGTTATCTTAAATTTCACCGTCTACTCTACATGCAACCCAAAACTCGGGTAAAGTGCAAGAATCTACCTTTGTTGATCAGTTTGTGCTTTATGCTTTACCGTTTATGACCTTACACCGACAATAGAAAGCCAGTTAACGTGTTTACGTGAACTTCTGTTCTCTGCTTATTAAGCTTAATCAGTGTAAGAATGGGCAAGTAAATGCGCTCAGTTATGTCCGAAGCAGTTTAATACTTAAAGTTAGGGGTTTGCTAAAATTCAAAAGTCTCAGCAATAGTAATAGTGAAATAAAATATGGCATTAGAATACAACTTTAGAAATCAAAATATCAATGCAAATATGGAGAAATACACAGGCCTTCATATAAACATTGATCACATTCTCAAAGGTCTCAATTACATCTTTGACATGGGCTTTGATTCTGCTGACCCACAGATCAGCCAAGGTCTGTTTTTCTATTATGTGTTCTATCTAAATTATAAGCCACTGAGATAGCACACGAGGAGGTGCTCCATCAGCAGCTGTTATTGACAGGGGGCACCTCGCAACTAGACTTTAAGATAAATCACCCATGCTTATTGACATTTGGAAAATGCCGAACAGAACGCAACCACACACCGGTGGCATACAAAGATCTGTTCATGCTAATCCAGTTCTTCAGCTTGTTCTAAAGTTGCATTTCTGATGAGGGATTTACGTGGATTAATTGGGAAGTTGTCAGACTGAAACAGAGATGTCAGTGACTGCACAGATGAAAAGTGTGGCATTTTCCTAACATGATAGAAACAGATCATCAAATCTTTAAAAGATCCTCTATCACACTGACTTTTAATAAATCTCTTAAATAAAAAGGTTTTAAAGGTTTCAACCTTTTAAATTTCTCATTGATTCAGGTGCCATTTATTCTCTGCATTTGGAGAGTATTTTTGCCCTTTTAATTAAAGTAAAGTGTATGGGATCCTTTTAAATGGAAGGTTTAGCTTTTAAAAGCATAGGGTGAGAGAAATGCCTCTGAGAATGAGGGGTATGTTCATGGGTTATATTATTTTAATGGACTGAGGTGAAAGAATATCCTCATTGTCTGCAAAGATGAACTCTTGGCTTCAAACTGAATTGTTCGAAAAAGGTAATTATCCAGGCTGCCAACATCTAATGCCAAAGATTGGTTGTACGGTTGCAACGTCGTGCAAAACGGCTAAAGCATAGAAAAGTAATATGTTTCAAACTGACATTTAATCAGATTTTTGGAAGCACAGAATGAATCAAATTGGTTATCAAAGCTACAAATTGATGATAGCAGTTTGAGGTAATTGTTAAAATACCCAGAGTAATAGCATTCGGAAATGTGATTCATATCCAATTGGTTTGTAAAGATGGCTTGTTTCAATGAACCAGTTCAGAAAAGGTTTCACTGATTGCAGTGGCGGGCTGTGCATTTAAAGTCTAGGCCTTCAGTGTGATTCATGCCATTAAGAAAACACAGTTTCACAATGAAAAAGACACCCTATGACTTTGGGCATCATACATTATGTCGCAGCTAACTATTAATACCAATTGATATTTTAAAAACACGTCCACACACAAAAGCCAGAACTTGAAACAACACTTAATGCTGAAGCAAGCCTAATTTTAACTGCAGCATGATTGTATTGTGAAATGAACGTCTCCCGAACAGACATTCAAAAATCATAATTTTAAATATTACTCTACCAAGAAGGTGTATACCTGGAAAAATCTATCTAATAATATTTGCGATTTAAATGTTGCTAGCATTACATTTTGTTTCGTCATGTACACGTTTATGCTGCGTTCCATTCAAGTTGGATGTGAGATATTCCTACTTGATATCTCCGACCATAAATGCATTCCATTCCCTGAAATTTGGAAATGCAACACTCCCGTTAGCTTAGCAGGGGTTTGAGATTATAATGCTTTATACACCTGTTTCTGCAAATGTTTGTTAAACAAGCTTCAATATCATGTAATGTGTAAAAACGCAAATTTATCGATATTACTTAATAAAGTGAATGTTTATCAATTACTTTGTACATCTACCTAAGTGTCGACATGTTTGTGTGACATCATGCCCCTGCATCTTGGCAAAATCGGAGATGAGAATTTCTGCACAAGCCTGCAAGTTGTACTTCTGACTTAAAGTTGCCTTCCATTGCACTTTTCCAAGTAGGAATTTGTAAAATCCGGCTTTCCGATTTGAATGGAATGCAGCACTACTTTACAAAACTTGAGCCTAATTTACACTTAGACTCCTGATGTTGCTATAACAATGCAAAAAGCACTTACCAATTTACTTGAAGTGAAAATCAGCCCTCATTTCCGGTTTAATTAATCAATCACACGATCAGGCAGAACATCTTGTGTTTTGAAATACATAAGGATCTCTTTCTCAACGGCAATAACAGCAGTGATGACAGCCGACTCGTTATACAGCTTGATCTCACACTTAGCGCAAATGCGTCACTCAAGGCTAGCTAGAAGGCCTCGACCGGGACATATCCTAAAGATCACACCCACCAAGACCAAATAAATCAATCTGATTGGCTGACTTTAGTTGCCCATTCATTTGCACTGTTGAGGGATTATGAAGAAATTCTGAAGGCCTTACGGGGTGGAGCTCAACCTCATGCGCGGTTTCGGGCATGCAATTTGAGAAACAGTTGTCACACTTTGCTTGTAAGCATCAAGGAATAAATTCTGACTGGATAAACTTTTTGTTTTTCTCTATTTGTTTGTAGATTAATTAAGAGTCAAAAGCGATTAAAAATACATGGCAAAAAGGTGATTGAGAATTAAAGGATGAAAAATATACATTTATTTGGCATGTTAGGCCAGCAGAGAAGGCTTTGCTGGCCCTGAGAATTTGCCACTGACTGATTCGTTTGAGTTATCGCTTATAAGTGCCGTGGGGCATTTTATGTTCTTTACTGTATATTAATTAAGCTTAATGCTGCTGTTTATGTGTTACGAGCACAATGATGCATTTAGGAGACACATTCAAGATTAGAAATGTATCTATGGTACATATAAGCATGTGTTCCCTGGGAATTGAACCCATGATGGCTTTGCAAGTGTAGTGGTGGCCAGCTGATAGATAGCTGTGCAGTGTGTAAACTTCACTCTCCTGACCTCAAGAGGTCAGCGACTGATGCTAGAGGCTGTAACCTTTAGCCTCCTTGTTAGCACTCCCGCCTCCCACACCGGAGACGCCGGTTCAAGTCCCGTTCGGAGCAAAGTGACCAGGGCCAGTTACAATGGTGCCGTGACCCGGATGGGAGTGAGGTTTAGGGTGGTGAGTGTAACGGGAGCCAGCTGGTAGATAGCTGCGCAGTGTATAAACCTCACTCTCCTGACCTCAAGAGGTCAGCGACTGACGCTAGAGGCTGTAGCCTTTAGCATCCTTGTTAGCACACCCGCCTCCCATGCCTGAGATGCCAGTTTGAGTTCCGTTCGGAGTGGGGCGACCAGGGCCGGTTACACAAGCATTTTCTGTTATGCATTTAAGAGGATTATTGAACTTCTAGCCACCATGGGGTGGTGTGGCATAATGGTGTAAACAGAAGGCTGGCAACTGGAAGGTTGCTCATTTGAGCCATGTGTAAACAATATATATAAAATAACTACAGTGAGATAGGATTGTGTGAGATTGAGGTGAGAAACAAGGTGAAAGGTGTGTATAATCTGCCATTTTACTGGTGATTTGTGTGAAAGTGGATAAAAGTGTTTGTTATAGCGCCTCTAGTGTTCATTTCACCAGTAAACTGCTGTGATACAATGAGCCATGTAAAAAAATAAAAAAATGTTTGCAAAAAATATAGGTCCCGGTTTGCAGCAGTTTTATGGTTATCACTTGAATTCTGCAGAAATCTGTGGTTCTGAGTTGTGTGGGACCTCTTATTATTAATAGTGTATGTTATTATGCATTACAGACTTTAAGGCAGCTTGTAACGATTGAGCAGCGAGGCAGACGAGGAGATGCGGATCCAAATGCAGTTTGACTTTATTTAATAAGCAAACAAGTAAACACAAAGGAACAACCCTCAATGGGGAAACAAAACATAAAACTGAAAACTAAACACGATGAAACAAAACAGAGAACTCAGGCAACAAAACAGAGAACTCAGGCAGGGAACACATACCAGGCTAACAACAAACAATGATAGACAAGGACTGAACCAAAAACTAGGGTATAAATACATGAACATAGGAAAAAGGGGCCAATGAACAAACAGAACTCAAACAAGATAACAAGGTGATAAACAGACGCAAAATGGCAAATTAACGAGGGCAGGTGCAAACAATGAACGTGAACACGCAAGCTAACAGAGAGACTATGGAGTTACACAAGGGACAAAAGTGAAAACTAAGGAATGCAAAAGTGACAAAAATGGCAAACAAAAGGGCAACAGTGAAACAAGACAAGGTAAAAATAACAGAGCCCCCCCTCAAATGATCGGATTCCAGACGATCCAAAAGAACAAAAACCAAAGACAAAAAACCCACAGAAAACAAAATGATGGCACCGGGGGCAGACCAAGGGGCACAGAGGGCAGGCAGGAAGTCCAAGGGGGCACAAAGGGAAGGCAGGAAGTCCAAGAGGGGCAACGAGGGGAAATGAGACGGTCCACGAGGGCACAAAGGGAAATGAGACAGTCCACAGGGCCAATTAGGCTGTCCCTGGGGGCAAAAAGGGACGGGTTTAGGGGGCCAGGGAGGTATCGACCGGGCAGGGACAGGTTTAGGAGGCCTGGGAGTTGACCACAGGATGTGGGTAGGCTTGGGGGACCTGAGTGGTGGCCGCAGGATAGGGGCCGGCGGAGCTGCGTGAGGCGGAGCCAAGGAGGACTTCGAGGGGCTTGAGTGGCAGAGCCCTGGAAGGCTCGAGAGACTTGAGGGGTGGAGCCCTGGGAGGCTCGAGAGGCTTGAGTGGCAGAGCCCTGGGAGGCTCGGGAGGCTTTATTGGCGGAGCCCTGGTAGGCTCGAGAGGCTTGAGAGTCGGAGCCCTGGAAGGCTCGAGAGGCTTGAGAGTCGGAGCCCTGGAAGGCTCGAGAGGCTTGAGAGTCGGAGCCCTAGAAGGCCCGAGAGGCTTGAGGGGCGGAGCGCTGGAAGGCTCGAGAGGCCCGAGGGGCGGAGCCCCGGCAGGCTCGAGAGACTTGAGAGACTTGAGAGGCAGAGCCCTGGAAGGCTCGGGAGGAGAAGCCCTGGAAGACTCGAGAGGCTTGAGAGGCGGAGCCCTAGAAGGCTCGAGAGGCTTGGGAGGTGGAGCTCTGGGAAGCTCGAGAGGCTTGAGAGGCGGAGCCCTGGAAGGCTCAAGAGGCTCGAAAGACTTGAGAGGCAGAGCCCTGGAAGGCTCGGGAGGAGAAGCCCTGGAAGACTCGAGAGACTTGAGAGGCGGAGCCCTGGAAGGCTCGAGAGGCTTGAGAGGCGGAGCCCTAGGAGGCTCGGGAGGAGGAGCTCTGGAAAGCTCGGGAGACTTGAGAGACGGAGCCCTGGAAGACTCGAGAGACTTGAGAGGCGGAGCCCTAGGAGGCTCGGGAGGAGGAGCCCTGGAAGGCTCGAGAGGCTTAAGAGGCGGAGCCCTGGAAGGCTCGGGAGGAGGAGCCCTGGAAGGCTCGAGAGACTTGGGAGGCGGAGCCCTGGAAGGCTCGGGAGGAGGAGCCCTGGAAGACTCGAGAGACTTGGGAGGCGGAGCCCTAGGAGGCTCAGGAGGAGGAGCCCTGGAAGGCTCGGAAGGCAGAGTACTAGGAAGCTCAGAAGGCGGAGCTCTGGAAAGCTTGGAAGGCAGAGTACTAGGAAGCTCGGAAGTCGGAGCTCTGGAAAGCTCGGAAGGCTTGGAAGGCAGAGTACTAGGAAGCTCGAGAGGAGGAGCTCTGGGAGGCTCGAGAGGCGCTGACTCTTGGACGGGCGCGACCACTGGCGCTGGCCTTTGGACGGTCGTGGCTACTGGCGCTGGCTCTTGGACGGTCGTGGCTACTGGCACTGGCTCTTGGACGGTCGTGGCTACTGGCGCTGGCTCTTGGACGGTCGTGGCTACTGGCGCTGGCTCAGGGACGGTCGAGGCTACAGGCACTGGCTCAGGGACGGTCGAGGCTACAGGCACTGGCTCAGGGACGGTCGAGGCTACAGGCGCTGGCTCACTGACTTCTGAGGCGACAGGCACTCAGAGACCTTTCCCCTTCTCCTCTTCCTCCGGGCTGATGCGACTGGCGAAGCTGGGACGCTGTTCCTGGTCAGCGTGGTTTCAGGCTCGCTGGCCGTGGCTGGCAAGGGCTCCGGCTCGCTGACGGTAGAGGCCGCAGGCGCAGGCTCGCTCACTGTGACAGGCGTGGGCGCAGGCTCGCTCACCGGGGCAGGCGTGGGCGCTGGCTCGCAGACCGGGGCCAGCGTGGGCTCTGGCTTGCAGACCGGGGCAGGCGTGGGCTCTGGCTCGCAGACCGGGGCAGGCGTGGGCTCTGGCTCGCAGACCGGGGCAGGCGTGACAGGGAGAGCCTGGGACGGCTGAAGAGTCTCCACAGTAGGTGGGAGGTAGGGTCCTTCCAGCATGGCCCACAGTGAGCGGGGAGCCGCACAATAGTAAGGTCACCTCCAGGAAGTCGCGGAGAGTCCAGCCACTTGATTCCGGCGGCAGCCGCTCCTTCAGCCAGCCACTTAGGTTGTCCCTGAAGAAGACCACAAGGGAGGTGTCCGGGAAGTCCGCAACAGCTGCAAGTTCTAGGAAGTTGCGGACGTAGGCCTCAATCGGATGGTCCTCTTGCCTCAGGCAGAGCAGGTGGTATCTGGTGCGTAAAACCGCTGGATCCATGGTTTGGTTCTATCGTTCTGTAACGATTGAGCAGCGAGGCAGACGAGGAGATGCGGATCCAAATGCAGTTTGACTTTATTTAATAAACAAACAAGTAAACACAAAGGAACAACCCTCAATGGGGAAACAAAACATAAAACTGAAAACTAAACACGATGAAACAAAACAGAGAACTCAGGCAACAAAACAGAGAACTCAGGCAGGGAACACATACCAGGCTAACAACAAACAACAATAGACAAGGACTGAACCAAAAACTAGGGTATAAATACATGAAACATAGGAAAAAGGGGCCAATGAACAAACAGAACTCAAACAAGATAACAAGGTGATAAACAGAAGCAAAATGGCAAATTAATGAGGGCAGGTGCAAACAATGAACGTGAACACGAAAGCTAACAGAGAGACTATGGAGTTACACAAGGGACAAAAGTGAAAACTAAGGAATGCAAAAGTGACAAAAATGGCAAACAAAAGGGCAACAGTGAAACAAGACAAGGTAAACATAACACAGCTAAAGGCAACTAATCAAACAGCATTTAATTAAAACAATTTTACCCTGAAATCTCCCCAGGTATATTGTTAGGTGTTTAACCCTTAATGCGTTCCTCTGGTCTTTAGAGACCCCCTGTACCTCATCCATTTTTTGGAGTTGTGCCCACACATCTAGTGTTCCTCAATCTATCTCTTATAAATACTGTAACACACACAAGAAACTGTAAATAAACTAATAATAATATAATGGTTTAAGTACCAAAAGTGTATAGGGTCTCTAGAGTATGTAAGAGTGTCAGGATTGTTTTTTAGTTTTTTTTACTTCCATAAATTATAATTTTTTATAAATATTTCATATCTATTTGAGTTTACTATCACAGGATATCTATTTATTTGTGTCTTGCAAGATAAATGAGTGCTATATTCATACAAATAAATACTAAAACACATTGACTTTCTGTGCAACAATGAATTTTCAACAATACTGAATGATCAGCATTTATGCATATACACACACACACAATGCAATTTCTTACTCAAGGTGGTGCTATTGTTTCAGTGATTTACTTGATATACATTTGACATTGCTATTTGACAAAGAAACAACATTGAAATAAACGTATAACTAGTACAACACACGAACAGTATGATATGGCTATTATCATTTGGGTGTACTACTGAAATAATGTAAGTTGTGCATCAATAAATGCCTGTGAAAATACACATAAGATAAACTTAATATACACATTAATTACACATAGATTACATGTGCGTAGATTATGTGTTATGTGTAGCTCAACACTGTACTGTATGTGTTTGACAGCCAGTTGCATCTCAAGAAAGTTCAGTTTGAAAATAATGAATCCTGTTCTTGATTTGTCCTGATTTTTTGCAGTTTCTCTTTAATTTAAATAAAATAAAATAAAAACATCAAAATATATTTTATTTTATTGTTTTCTAATTGTTTTTAAAATATTTTACACATATTACACTATCTTTGTACATCCATTTTTTATAGATATAAGTGCCGGGTCTCTAAAGACTGGAAAATGTAAGAGTGTTTGGGAAAATTACCATGCATTAAAGCATTAATGGAAAATGTAGCAGATTCAGGGGTAGGCCTACTTGATGTGAAAGAATCAACCCGATCTCATGAAAAGTCATACATAATTTAAGAGTTGGCTATTTCATATGTTCTCGCAAGATGTTGTTCGCATAAACTCGTATGACTTCATCACGTGCAATTCCCAGATGTGTAATGCGGAAGTAAGCAGGAGTTCTGCACACAAGGCGTTAAGGACATACTTATTAATATTATGGCCTTTCCCAAACCCCTTATCTAAATGTAACCAATCAGTAGAGTGTGTAACATAATAGGAAGCTGTTGTGTATAACAGAAGCAAGTAATTGTGGCGTATTAGATGGAAATGATGTCCAGCAACGTCATAAGCTGTAGTGAAAGTCGTAGGAATTGAAAAGAGAGCTGTCGCACGATATCATACGAATTAGCCAAATTTAGAAAAGTCGTACGAATCCTGCCGATTTTGCCGTGAGAGTATGTTGGAAAGATTATTAAAGTTCTAGTTGTCAGTCAATCTTATCATTGTTTTCTGCTGCCTTATTCAGCTTAAAATGTGATGTTTTGGTTTTTAACTAATGCCGAAACATTTGGGTCATGTAGTGCTGTCTTTAGAAAATCTTCAGTCAGGTATTTTTGCAGTGACAGGTCTCACATAGGGCCGTTGAACAATTTATAAGATTTACATTTTTTGCATTTCCCAGGAAACTCCAGAGACTTGCTCAGGTGAATTTGAGCAACATAAACTTGCATTTACTGTGTTCATGATGGCCTTTACACCCACTGCTGTGAGGAAGAGAGAAATTATTTCAAACAAAACATCAGTCTCATCAGTGTCAAATATTCCACTCTAACATAAAGTACAAAGACTTTATTTATTATTTATTTAAAATAATGTTAATTTAGTACAATTAATTATAAACTCGAGTTACTCATAAGGGGCATCTCCCATCAGACATCTTTGCATAAATTCAAATGTGTTTTCTTTTCCTGGCATGACTCATAATGCAGAGCCAGTTGCCTCAAAGACCTGAGTTCTCGTCCAGAAAGTAATTGAGTTTGCAAAATCGATAACAAGCATAATTCAGAGGTTACATTTTCCCTCTAACTTTACATTTTTACTCCACTGACAGTTAGGTTTAGGGTTGGGGGGGGGGTAAAATATGCGTTCCTCGTATATTTTATGTTAGTAAAATATGCGTTCCTCTTCACTGCATTACATCATTTATAACTAAAAACAACTTGAATTTTATCTCGCTTTTGGCACCCCTCTGTGGACATTTCACACAGGAAACAAAAGCTCACAAATGCCAATTCATTAAAAAATACCTCCCGCTTTGGCCACTGGGGGCAGTGCTTCAGATTTTGGTAAGAACAGACCAAGTTTAGCTCAAGCAATTCAAATCCACTGTAGCTGAATTAACAGCGCGATCCGTCTTGTGTACAGTATATGGTGTACATAAAATAAGAATTTAAATAAATAAAAGTGACAGGCTTATGTTTATTGATTTTAAAAAACATATACATATATATATATATATATATATATATATATATATATATATATATATATATATATATATACATATATATATACATAAGCCTGTCACTATTTATTTAAATTTATATATATCTTATATATATATATATATATATATATATATATATATATATATATATATATATATATATATATATATATATATATATACACTCACCTAAAGGATTATTAGGAACACCATACTAATACTGTGTTTGACCCCCTTTCGCCTTCAGAACTGCCTTAATTCTACGTGGCATTGATTCAACAAGGTGCTGAAAGCATTCTTTAAAAATGTTGGCCCATATTGATAGGATAGCATCTTGCAGTTGATGGAGATTTGTGGGATGCACAGCCAGGGCACGACGCACCCGTTCCACCACATCCCATAGATGCTCTATTGGGTTGAGATCTGGTGACTGTGGGGGCCATTTTAGTACAGTGAACTCATTGTCATGTTCAAGAAACCAATTTGAAATGATTTGAGCTTTGTGACATGGTGCATTATCCTGCTGGAAGTAGCCATCAGAGGATGGGTACATGGTGGCCATAAAGGGATGGACATGGTCAGAAACAATGCTCAGGTAGGCCGTGGCATTTAAACGATGCCCAATTGGCACTAAGGGGCCTAAAGTGTGCCAAGAAAACATCCCCCACACCATTACACCACCACCACCAGCCTGCACAGTGGTAACAAGGCATGATGGATCCATGTTCTCATTCTGTTTACGCCAAATTCTGACTCTACCATCTGAATGTCTCAACAGAAATCGAGACTCATCAGACCAGGCAACATTTTTCCAGTCTTCAACTGTCCAATTTTGGTGAGCTCTTGCAAATTGTAGCCTCTTTTTCCTATTTGTAGTGGAGATGAGTGGTACCCGGTGGCGTCTTCTGCTGTTGTAGCCCATCCGCCTCAAGGTTGTGCGTGTTGTGGCTTCACAAATGCTTTGCTGCATACCTCGGTTGTAACGAGTGGTTATTTCAGGCAAAGTTGCTCTTCTATCAGCTTGAATCAGTCGGCCCATTCTCCTCTGACATCTAGCATCAACAAGGCATTTTCGCCCACAGGACTGCCGCATACTGGATGTTTTTCCCTTTTCACACCACTCTTTGTAAACCCTAGAAATGGTTGTGCGTGAAAATCCCAGTAACTGAGCAGATTGTGAAATACTCAGACCGGCCTGTCTGGCACCAACAACCATGCCACGCTCAAAATTGCTTAAATCACCTTTCTTTCCCATTCTAACATTCAGTTTGGAGTTCAGGAGATTGTCTTGACCAGGACCACACCCCTAAATGCATTGAAGCAACTGCCATGTGATTGGTTGATTAGATAATTGCATTAATGAGAAATTGAACAGGTGTTCCTAATAATCCTTTAGGCGAGTGTATATATTGATTTATAAATACAATGTATATTTAAAGATCTACATGTCTACTACTACAATGTAGGGAATTGCCATGGGTAGGCTGGGGCGCCCACTCAAATTAAACAGAATATTAGAGATTATTTTTATAAAATAGCTGCATATATTGTTAAGTAAAATCTGTTAAATAAAATAAAATACAAAATAATTGGGGCCAATTGAGGCCCACCCAAAAGTAATTTCCTGGGTACGTTCTTGCTGTAGGTCTTCAGTAATCTTCATTTTAAGGCTTGTCTCAGCAAATATTAATTCTGTGTGATTAATTTGGTTAATTAATAAGTATATCATGTCAGTAATTTGATTACAATTTGTAATCGATTGACAATCCTATTAACTATGCATATCACAGAGCACACGTGTAAAGGTGTGTGTGTGTGTGTGTGTGTGTGTGTGTGTGTGTGTGTGTGTGTGTGTGTGTGTGTGTGTGTGTGTGTGTGTGTGTGTGTGTGTGTGTGTGTTTAAAGTTAATTGCATTTGGTTTCCCCTTCAAGCATTTCTCCTCCAATCAAAAGTGCTCATTTCCATTCAGGTGGCGGCATCTGACTAAACCAAACAAATAATGCCACTCTGGCATTCCAGAATGTGCAGATTTTGTAAGAAGCTCTGCCCTCAATTCAGGGGTACGAATAAGAGTGGACAGCAACTGGATGAGTGATTAGACGCTAGGCATGATTTGACCTTCAACTTTGTGTTGCATGCTGAAAAAACAACAAAAAAAAGAGTGTGACATGATCTCTCTTGATCTCTCTCCCTATCTCGGTTTGTAAAATAACAGCATTTTATTTATGATTCCCTATGCACAAGAGATTCACTCCCTCTGAATAAAAAAAAAGCTTGTCAGCTTGTATAGATGAATCCTTTTATAAGGTTTTATTTACTTTTAAAGACCCGATCAAAATGTGGGTTTTGTTGCTCTCAGTCCCTGTCTGTGAGCTTTGAGGCCATTAATATAATATAATAATATAATAGAGTACTCCTGAAAGTTGACCAAATACGCTTTTAGCAGACCCATTAGAGAGAAAAATCACATTTGAGATCTCTTAAGTATCTAGTATCTCTAGTATCAAACTTTTGCTGAAATCTCCTGCTTCCTAGACTTTTATTTTGAGATGTCTCAACAATGTCTTAAATTGTGCTCAGATTTGCCAAGATATCAAAGTCTGCAATCAAATTTTGCAACCTGGACCCATAGAGTCATATCACTATACTTTAGCGAAATAATTTTTACGTGGCTCATAATGTGCTTGTACAATGTACAGTCATTTCCTGGTAAAGTGAACATTAGAGATGCTACAATAACCTAATAGACTTTTACTCGTTTTCACACAAATCACGAGAAATGATCACGAGATTATCAATTCATATACACTTACTTTTCACACAAGGCTAGTTTATGACATCTAAACACTTTTACTATAGCGCATTACTTGTGAGGCGTAACGGCTTTTGCATTACATAATTGAGTACATTTACAAGATTGGTTGAATGTGTTCAAATTGCGTGATAGCTCACTTGCACCACAAAAGTCGAAACGTGAGTCAAGCGTGTCATAAAATTATCACAAAATGATATGGCTGCTTCTGCAATAGCGTTTTTGTTGTCACAATTATTTTTCATGACACCATCGGTCCGGTTTAGCTTAAAGTTTTAGGGTAAGGAGGTAGATTTTGTTGATTTACAACATAATAGAACATTAAAGTTGAAAACCTTATCTCTTTGGGAGGACATTTAACTCGTTTTTAGCGCCACACAGTGAACAAAGTTATCTTGGAAATGCTGCAAAATTTTCATGAACCACGCAATGTAATTTTTGCAAACATTTTGACACAGTCATGTCATTTTCATTAGATAAGGCTGAAATTTATAGTATTTCTCATCAAATGTGTCCAAGAGCATATTATGAGGGCTATACAATCCACATTAATTTTAGCAACATTACAAAAAAAACATGAGTATATTTTAAATTTTCCTACATACTTTAGGGAGAAACATTAGAGATAAAGTTGATAAATAAACCCTGGAAAGAAATTTGTATTTGTTAAACCATTTTACGAGGTCTTTAAAACACTCTCCATAATTGATGTGGTTTTGTTGACTGTATGACAGAGAAGTAATTGATTAAACTAGTCAATTTACATTAATGAGTGGTTGTGGGAGACTGAGAGTAAATGGTAATCATGGACAGGGCTGGACCGGGAAGATAAATCGGCCCAGGATTTTACATAGCAACTGGCCCAAAACTTGTTTATGTTTTTTTTACATATGGCAGCGCCGTTTTGTTGTTCGTTATGCATAACGCGGTGGCTCATTGTATCGCGGCGGCCCATTCGGCACATTTTGCGGCCGACCCACTGGCCCGCTTGGTTCTCCTGATGGCCAGTCTGCCCCTGATCGGCCCCAAAGTGCGTTGGCCACCGGGAAAATGCCCGGTATGCCAGATTACCAGTCCTGACCTGATCATGGATTATGAGGTTCAAAACATAAACACTGCTCATAAAGTTACACTTTCAAGTATCTTGTGAATTTTGTTCACTTTTGGTTCCCTCTTTTCTTTTTGTTTTTGTTTTTAGATTAAACCATGCAACGTAATCGACACACAGGATATCAACATGTTGCTTCCGAATGTTCATGTGCCCTAAAAATCCACCCCATTCTGCTGAATTACTGTAAAGCACCATCCCCCATCAGACATTTTTGCATAAATTTGAACATGAACACATTTTCCTCTAGCAACCTCCAAGATACGGATTCTGGTCCCGTAGGAACCAGGAGGTAATAGCGTTCACATAAACAATGATAAGCATGATTTGGAATTTGCTTTATTGCTCTAAAATAACACTTTTGCTCCATTGACGATTAGGTTTAGGGCTGGAGTTTGGGTGACGGAGTAGGTGTAATAAAATATGCATTTCTGTAATATATCATTTAAAACTAAAAATGAAACTCGCTTTTGGCTCCACACTGTGGACAGTTTCCCTGGAAACTAGAGCTCAAAAGTACCCATAACCTCAACAACTCTTCCAGCTTCAGCCACTGGGGGCAGTGTTTCAAATTTCGGTAAGCACAGACCAATTTCAGCAGCAGACATTTTGACCTACTGTTACCATATTAACAGCGAGATCAGTCTGCTATGGCATAAAAGTCAAATGGACTACTTTTCTGGTGCTTTTATATCCTTTTTGGAGATTACATATGAGAAGCTCTGCCTGCTCTTTTTTTTAGTTCTTTGTAAGAAAGAAAATTGCACAGGTTTGGAATGTCAGTAAATGATATATTTCCAACCCATTTTCAAAGTGAACTACTCCTTTTAGTGTAAGACTCATATAAAAACAGCCATACCCATCCACACATGAAATGCCACGTAAACACTCTTCCTGCAAAACCCTTTAAAAGATCAGCAAATCACCTTAAAAACATAACATGACAGACACGCCCTCATGTAAGACTCGGCTCACACAAAACACACTTGCAATTACACCTTACAGTAAGGTGCAGAAAGCTGATGCTCTGAAAATCAATCATTTAGATTTCTTTTGTTTTTTTTGTTTCAGTGACTTTGCACCTTGTATTTGTTGAAGCGGAAAGCACGTCAGACTTCAGCCTGTCGATTTTCCGATTTTAGAAATAAGTTGTAGCCGAATCATTTGGGTCAACAGAGACCCCGTCACAAAAAGTTCAAATTCAAGAACTTAAGGTGTTTATCCAGAAGGAAAGAAATGCTTTTAAACTAAATGTGTTCGTAGTTTTGATATGCTGGTGTGGCTCAAAACAATGGCAGTTTGTGGGTGAGCTGATTTGTGCTGTGGATGATATCAGACGCCCCAGCTGCATTAGTCTGTCCACTTTATGGCTGGAAAGAGCAGTTCTTTCCTCTTATCTGGCGGGAGTTCACAAGTGACAGATGCATTAGGACATGCACTAGTAGCTTTCAAGAGCTTAAATCCATTTGTGGATTATCACTTTGAGCTCCTGTGTAATGACATCGCTCAACCCCAGACACCTTCTGAGGATGTCAGACACGGAGGGTCACTTTTTCAACATGACTCTTGTGGCTCTTGTCAAATAGTGAGCACTGTTAACATTTGCATTTTTCATTAAGCAGATGGGGTTTACATGAATAGAGACATCTGTAGCATGTGTAGGTGGAACATTGTCAACTTGCAGAACGTGAGCGACCCAGACAAGATAAGCTCAATTTTCCCCATGACACCCTTCAGACCACGCCCCTGCTTTGGTTATGTGTAAATAATGCAGCATCAGTGCTGCCTTAAACTTTGTCATGGGTAAAACACATATTTTCAACTGCATATTTCATGTTTTTAATTATAATTGAATATTTTCAACAATTATTTTGGCCAACTTTAAAGTAAGGTTACATGCATTAACATTACCTGCCTTCCACAAACTTCTCATGATAAGTTGCTGGATTTTTGGCCCATTCCTCAAGACAAAACTGGTGTTAACTTAGTCAAGATTTTAGGCCTCTGTGATGAGGATTAGGGTACACGGCCGGTGCTGAAGCAGATGATCAGGGGAGAGTGAGATATAGGGGGGCCGGAGATGCCAGTTCAAGAGAGCGATAGAGAGATGCACGCAGCGCACTGCATGTGTGTGTGTTTATGTTTGTTTTATGTTTTACATTAAAATTTATGTTGACTGTTCAGCCGGATCCCACCTCCTCCTTGTCCGTCCTTTAACGGGTTTCAGTTTTGGACTTCTTCACAAAAGGTAGGTCTTTAATTAGACAAAACTCAAAATAGCTTTTCAGCAGTCTCTTATAAAAATTTGCTTTTCAGCAGTCACTTTCACAAAAACTCGTCTTCATGAGTCTCTCTCTCTCTGGCTGTCTCTGTCCTCCTTTTATCGCTTTCCCCATTGCAATCAGAATCAGGTGTTAGACATTACAGCGCTCAGGGGTGTGCACCTTTACCGCTTTCTCTCTCTCTGGACGAATGTTCGACCACACCCTCGTCACCACAGCCTCCTTGCTCGCACATGCTTTTTCAGTTCTACCCACAAATTTTCGACCGGACTGAGGTCAGAGCTTCGTGATGGCCACTCCAATATCTTCAGCCATTTTGCCGCAACTTTGGAGGTATGCTTGGTGGAAGACCTATTTACGACCAAGCATAACGATGGTCATAATGGCCAAACAGTTTTAAAACAATGTCATCAGACCAGAGGACATTTCTCCAAGAAGTACGATCTTTGTCCCCATGTGCACTTGCAAACTGTAGTCTGGCTTTTTTATGGTGGTTTTGGAACATAGGCTTCTTCCTTGCTGAGCAGCCTTTCAGATTATATCGATATATGTATGACTCGCATAGTTTTTTGTTTTACTGTGGATATAGATAATTGTCTACCTGTTTCCTCCAGCATATTCACAAGGTCCTTTGCTGTTGTTCTGGGATATATTTGCACTTTTAGCACTAAACTATGTTCATCTCTAGGAGACAAAATGCATATCCTTCCTGAGTGATATGACTGCTGTTTATACTTGGGTACTACTTTTTTTACAGGTGAATGTGGTACCTTCAGGCATTTGGAAATCTCCCAAGGAAGAACCAGACATGTGGAGGTGTACACATTTTTTTTCCTGAGGTCTTGTCTGATTTCTTTTGATTTTCCCATGATGTCAAGCAAATACGCACTGAGTTTGAAGGTAGGCCTTAAAATATATCCACAGGTACACCTCCTATCAGAAGCTAATTGGCTAACTGTCTAAAGGCTTGACAACATTTTCAGGCATTTTCCAAGCTACTTAAAGGCACAGTTAACTTAATGTTTGCAAACTTCTGACCCACTGGAATTGTGATATAGTCAATTAAAAGTGAAACAATTGGTCTGTAAACAATTGTTGGAAAAATTACTCTCATAACGCTCAAAGTAGATGAACTAAAATACTTGCCAAAACTATAGTTTGCTAATATGAAATCTGTGGAGTGGTTAAAAAATGAGTTTTAATTACTTCAACCTAAGTGTATGTAAACTTCGGACTTCAACTGTACATAGCATGAACTAGCAAGTAGCAATAGCCATATTTTTACAGAATTTCTTAATCTTGATTGTTAACATTAGTTTATGTAATATGCACTAAGAATGAACAAACAAAAAATATTAATAAATGCTGTAAAATATAATTGCTTATTTTTAGTTCAAAACTACATATTTAAAACATTAGTTAATTAATATTAACATTAGTAAATGCATTAGTCATCATGATGTAACAATTAACAATATTGTTAACAGCATTTCTTATTGTTAATTCATGTTTATAGTGTTCATAATGCATTAACTACTGTAAAAATATGCAACTTTTTAAAAAAGAAAAAAGTATTATTGTATGTTAAAAGGAACATTAACCAAGATTAAAAAGTGCTGTAAAATATTGTTTATTGTTAGTACAATTCACTAGTTAACCTTATTATAAAGTGTTAACAAAACATTCATTTCATTACATTAATTGTGCATTTTTAATTTCAATGTGAAAATATTCATGTGCCATTGACAATTAGGGTGTCTAATTTGGTTAATAATTTTAGAAAAAAAAATTATATACTTTTTTTAAAGTTAATAAATAAAATGTCATGGTGTAACCATCAAGTAAAAGGTAAAAACAATTCCTTGCACCATGAATATATGAGTGTGTACTGTACACAACTTGATCATGATCATTCATTTCAAAAAGGTTTTCAAACTTATTTTTAAAAGTATTCAAAAATATTTTTTTACATGTTAGAAATGTTTTTATTTATTTTTTAAATATATATTTTTTTAAATAAAATTATATAAAATAAATGTCTTTGTTTTTTGTTTTTTACCACACACATTCTTGATGGTTTAAAGTTGTTCTCCCTGTTTTATTTATTTATTTATCCAGTCATTTATTTATTTATTTGATCACTTGACCTTGATTTGGTGAACAAAAGTTTTTGTAAATATTGATAATATTTAAAAATAATGTATTGCTTTTCCACTGAAATAATAATAAAAGATTATTCTTCGTTGCTCAATGCAACATTAATGTTTTTATGAGACTATTATTTTTTTATCTCTTTTTTTTACTTTAAGCCAAACCACCCAAATAATAAATAAATAAATAAAACATCTGTGATTGAAAAGGTGTACATCATAGTAGAGATATAGTCATTATTTCGTGTGAATTGCATTTTTAATTTATTTTTGAATAACAATATATCCAGACAAAAAAATAAGTGGCACATCATCAACCCACATGCTGCCTCTGTGAAGCATTGCCTTTGAAAATGCACCTCTTTGTGGTTTATATGACACTTCAAATGCAGCTTCTGTGCCACCTTAGCAGTGTAGTTCACCCAAAGTGACAATTCTTTAATCATTCTGGAATCACGGTTCACCCACATGTTGTTCCAAAGCCATATGACATTTATTTTGTGAACACAACGGGAACACAACATAATCTTAATGCAGCTCTTAATGCAGCTCTCCACACAAGGCAAGTAAATAGTGACCATGTCTGTCAAGCTCCAAAAAGGACCAAAAGATACCATTAAAGCACTATATACAATTTGTGCACTATATTCAGATAAATATTCCCCTCCGCTGCAACTCTTAATCCAAATTTGGCACTGTGTAATTGTTAACATGTTAATGATGTTTGGTTGGTCGTGAGACATGTGTAAACCAAAGCTGTTCAGTGACATCAATGACATCCATCCTGTGCCATATCTGATATTAGAGCTGCAGCAGAGACGGAGATTTTCAGTTTGGATCAAGTTTTTTTTTCCTTTTGTGGAAATATTAACAGCTTGAGGCTTATGTGATATGAGGGTGAGCAAATAATCACAGAATTCTGGCAATTCTTGATAAAATAATGACAGGACTTTTCCTTTAACTAATATGATGTAACATCTAAACTGACACATTCAATAGAGGTTCAAAGAAACTGACTCACAGAATAAACACCCAGATATGTGCCAACGCAAACTGCCTCACACTCACAGCCAACAGAAATATGTGTGTTTTTGTGGCTTTACAGAAGAACGCATTCCTCTGACTTCTGAGAGAGTCAATTAGAGAGCAAATCTCTTTATCATATTTTAGATATTCAAAGAGGTGTTTGCACAGTTTTGAAATGTGAGTGCCCTACTTCCTCCTTAGGATTAATGTTCTGCAATTGAATAAAAGAAGTCAATATCCAGAGGGTGGTGGGACTATCTCACCCTGAACTCAGGTTACTCACTGTTTCATCATTTATTTAAAAAAACAATATTCTGTTTGTGTGTTTGGATATGTGTGTACTGAATGTGCGCATGTGTGTACATGTTTGTGTGAGATCGATTTTTTTTTTTTTTACAATGACTTTAAGAGTAATTGTTTCAAACATTACACCAAAATATTCAAAAAAAAAATAAAAATAATAATAATTCAAATGCAAAGAATAATTAGCTTAGCTCACTTATAAAAGACCAGACAGAACACAGACAATGGTCACATGATTGCACTCATTAATTGATTAACTTTTAAATCAATAACAATGATTGACTTCACCAAATATTTAACCACCAGTACAGCAGATTTGAGAGAGAGAGAGAGAGAGAGAGAGAGAGAGAGAGAGAGAGAGAGAGAGAGAAATAATGAAACCTGTCAAATTCCTTGCTGCATTACTCCAGTGCCATCAGACGGTAAGAGAGGCGATTAGCAGCAGTGCATTTATTAAGACTACATCCATGAAGAGAAGGAACAAGACAACATCTCCTGCCTAATTCTCTCTCTCTTTTTATTTAGCTGTATCTAGCACTTATTTCCCGCCAGGGTCTGGTCTGAAGGAGCTTGCTAGCTTTTATCACACTACACAGGGTGACTGCGAGCCATTAAATTCTTATCTGTGTCACGGCTGAAATATGATGTTTACGATCCTGTCTAGCTATTAGTGTTAGAATTGAGATCTCAAATCCACGACAGACAGCCACTACAGAATTGATTAGGTCAGTATGCCGCTTGATTTGAACATGAAAGCTGAATTACATTCCAAATGATATACACCAGACATTAAGATAAACATTACGTTTAATTATTTGGGAGAACATTGATGTGCATAAACATGAAGCAATATCCACTATGACAACATTTTATGTAAAGATAAGCTCGTTAAATTGTAAATTAGACTGAAGGCTAAACTTTACACCTTTTGATTTGTTTTTCTCTCCAGGTTTTAAATGATGTACCCATAATCTGCTGAGACTTCTTCACATCTTGGTTAGTGTTTCTTCGACACTAGTGATGGTTCATCTGCGCCATCTCCTGGCCAATTAATATTACTGCATCAACGCTGTTACATTCAGATTTATGCATGTTGTCCATATTTGTCCGTTTGCTATGTGGAAACGAATTCATACTCAGATTTTTTATTTATTTATTTTAATTTGAGCATTTGGAATGCATATTGAAATAAAGAAACGCCAAACCACTGTAAAGCAGCTATTTAAATGCATATATATATATATATATGCATTTAAAATAATATACAAAATAATAACAAAAATAATATGCATGATGATATAAATGCTGGTGTCAGTACTATTGGCATAACTAGAACATGATATATATACATATATATATATATATATATATATATATATATATATATATATATATATATATAGTATATTTAAAGTTTTATATCAAATCACATAAAAAACAAAGTAATGTTTTTTGTTTGTTTTTTAAATTTTTGTTAATTTAATTTAGTTAAAAAATTACACAGTTCAATTTGATGAAATTTGTAATGAAATTGTTGACATGTGTTATCTTAAAAATAAAATGGAATGTAGGCTTTTTCTATTAACTCCTGTCCCTACATCAAAACATTAAATTTAATTTCTGAAATAGCTTCCTGTTCTCTCCCAATATGTCTTGAGTTCAGTTGCAATATATCTTAATCCTTTACGAATATAACAGAATCATATTTGAACCATGATATTTGTTGTAAAACCATTGTAATAATACAGGAAAACCCAAACTATGTTAATAAAAGTCATAATCATTCTGCCAAAAACTGTTACAGTTTTACTATATGGGTCAGTTTTGGGATTTGGTAATATTTTAGACCCCTAGACTTTTTAAAATGGTGGTTCACTTAAATTAAAAGTTAAAAGCTTTTTACAAGATGTTGATATGTCCATTATAACGATTGAAATGAATCATTGCATTAAAACAATCTTTATCATTAAAAATCTATTCTTTCTATCATATACCAAGACATTTTCATGTCCCTGAGGCACTTTACTGAATTTGTACATATAAAATAATTAATACAAATTGTGCATTGTCTATCATTTTTTGCCACTATTTTCTTTGCTGAGGAAGACATTTTAACCAGACAGTTAAGTTTTGTCCAATAAAAAAAGTTGTCAGAGCCAATAAAAAAGACAATAAAAAAGTTGTTTCAACCCATATGTGAGATTATTGATCAGAACTAACATCATTCATCTTAAGAAACATCATAGTTTTGTATTAATATTTTGAAGTGTATTATAGTCAGATGAGTATGGTTAAGCTTAACAACTCAGCCCTGTCATATTAAATTAAGATATTAAATCAGTACTTTTCAAAATCATATTTCAATGAATTTATAAAAATAGATATAATTTATTAATTTCATGCATGCAACGTGGACTTCTGTTCTACACCACATGAGGAACAGTGGTCATTTTGAGCAAAAGAAAAACAAACAAAAAAAAACACACAACTCACAAACATCCCTGTCACATTTAATCTCTGTCAACCTGTGACAGCGTTGAGTTAATCACTGAATTTATGAATATTGTAATAAAAATATGGAATAGTCAATATAAGAAACATTTCAAATTCGATATATTTATTTGCATGAAAAATGGTGTTAAAAATATGTGAGTTGTGATGGGGTTGAGACAAGAGTGAGAATATTGAATAACTAAAATAGGAACACAATTGCAAATCAATGTATTGTTCACTGAGCAAAGCCTGAAATGTTAAGAGCTAGTACAAAAAACAAAAGTAAAAAAAAAAAAACGGAATTACAATTTTTTTTAACAAAAAATAATGAGACCACAGACATTCAGTTTGCTTTTTGTAGCTTCATCATATAAAAATATGAAAACTATCATACATATTATATTTGAACTCATTTTATTGATATTTTATAACGTTAGCGTTATAAAAGTTAGGCGTTAGGCAAATATTTATTTAATAATGAGTATTTTCAAACCACTTCCATGACAGGGGTGAGAAATCAGAAAATAATAATAACAATAAAAGGGCTTTGATGACTGAGGTGGGAAAATATGATTTGTTTGCGCGTATTCTTCTGTTTCTATAGAGTTGACTTGTGAATCTATCTACCACTTCCCTTTAGCCACTGTCGCGCCTCGCTGGTATGTACGACACTTAAGCTCGGACGACGGCAACACGCGGATACTCATGTGGCGCGCGGCGTGTGTTTCTGGATTCAGAGTTCTGATTCAAGTCAGCGTGTCATCGCAGTTGGTCAAACTACACCCACTCGTGTCTGTTGCCCACATCTCGTCTGTCTTTAGTCCATTTGCCTCTGTGCTCGTCAGGGGTTTGATGTCTAAACAATCAGAAAGCAGGAAGATGTCAGAGCTAATGGCGCAGCGGATGGTCTGGGTGGATTTGGAGGTAAACAGCATCTCCCAAGCAGTTTAATTTCTTCTGATGTCAGAAAGGCTGCTGTTTTAAAAGAACTCCACCAGTTATATGGCAGAGAATGGGTGTTTGACAGTAGTTTTGTATCATGCTGGACGAATTGGCATTGGCTCATATATCTAGAGATCATCTGATCTTGGAATCTTTTTGATGACAGGTGATCAGCACATCTGTTAAGTATAGCACAATCTATTTGTGTTCTAATCAAATCTACTTTGGTTTACACCAGCCACTGCAGGTGATGTCAGATGCTTAGTTGATGAACAGACTTGCTTGTTTCCAAGCTTTTGCACATTCACATTTGGTCATTTATAACATGCAAGACCCTTTTGGATCCACCCTGCTCTGGTATTTTATCCAGGAATAATGCAAACAAATATTTTGTAAAAGGTTTCACACACCCGCTGAGAGCTGATGTCTGCACAGTGATTGTGCAGATCTTAGATTGACTGCTTTCAAGATGGCATGTCTTTGCTAATCTACTTCACATTTCAGATGACAGGGCTGGACATCGAGAAGGATGAGATTATTGAGATGGCCTGCATCATCACAGATTCTGATCTGAACATCATTGCAGAGGTGGGTGCTTTGCAGTGAGTAAATATCCCTTTGGTGGAATAGTTCACCCAAAAAACAAAAAATCTCTCCTTATTTACTCACCCTCATGCTATCCCAGCTGTGTATGACTTTCTTTCTTCACCAGAACACATTTGAAGAAAATTAGAAAAAATATCTTAGCTCAGTAGGTCCTTAAAATGTAAGTGAATGAAGATATCTCTTTCGAAGCTCAAAAAATCACAGACAGTCAGCATAAACGTCATCCATATGACACCAGCTGTTAAATGAATGTCTTCTAAAACACCACAATATCTTTTAGTGTGAAAAAGATTAATATTTAAGTACTTTCTTTAAACTTTAAATCATGCTTCTTTTTAGTAGTCGTATGAGCGTGATGTAATCGCAATAGCATTTGAAACACTCGAGAACTGACACGCGTGAGTCACAGACGGAAGAGCTGCGTTGTTTACAAGTGAGGAGGAGGAACGCAGTACAGTAGGTGAAGAAAGTCATACACACCTGGGATTTCATGAGGGTGAATAAATAATGAGAATTTGTATTTTTGGTGAACTATCCATTTAACACTGCTGTTTGTTGTCGTTAGGGGCCAAATCTGATAATCAATCAACCAGACAAGCTGCTTGACAGCATGTCAGACTGGTGCAAAGAGCATCATGGGGAGGTGAGTCCAGAACATCACAGATTAACACCTGCTGCATGTTTCCTGTTCAAGCCAGTCAGTCAGATTATTTTCCTTTTTGGTCTGTCAGTCAGGGTTGACTCAGGCTGTGCGAGACAGTACCATCACCCTCCAGAAGGCAGAGTACGAGTTCCTGTCCTTCATAAGACAGCATACGCCACCAGGACAGTGTCCTCTCGCAGGTAACCAATCACACGGCACCATCTGTACCGTAATGCAGGCCTGTTTCACATATCTTGCAACTGCATTGCATGTGCAGTAACTTTTTTTTTTTGCAGTTCTGTTTGATGACAAAATTACTAGAGATGCACCGATTGTAATTTTCTTGGCCGATTCCGATTTTTTTTTTTTTGCAAGTGTGACCTGCCAATACCGATTTTTTTCCGATTTTCTTTCTAAGAACTATTATTAATTGCATATACAAACAAAATCTACCTTTCTTTAATGCAAATTTTTATTTTCATAATAAAATTAATTATTAAATATTAAAATTTCCCCCAAACTGTTACAGGATCCAAGTTACAGGATCTTCTGTCTCTTAAACAACTCTCAAAATAAAGTGCTCTGTGACTGGAAAGAGGTAGAAATAACAATTAACTGCAAATGAGTTGCTTTATATAACAAAACGGATGTAATTTTCCACTATTTTTATAAATGGACATTTTTCTCTTTTTTTTACTCGTCTAACAAAACAATTCCAAAGATTACAAGCCTAAGAACAAAACTGACGTGCCAATACGCTCAACATTGACATTAAGCTTACGTTAGATGTACAAATATCAGTTGTAAAACTGATTGCTGTTTCGGGATCGGCATGTAACCATACCTGTCAACACTCCCGGTTATCCCAGGAGTCTCCCGTATTTCACACCCCTGTCCCATTTTGTTATTTCTCCCAGGAAACTCCCGTCATTTGTATGGCCCAAACCACGTTATATGAATAATCACATCAATATATTATTCCAAGGTTGTCCAGTTGCCAGATCTTGAATGAAACGCATCCTACTCACACAATCGACGCATCATACAAATTACAAATCATTTGTGACCTCAACCTGGCAACCAAAACCCAGCTGCTCTGTTGATATCTGCGCAGGCAGTAGATGCGGGAAGTTGAATCAAGCATCGCTGTTAGATTGTAGGAGAAGACTCAGGTGGTGCTCCGGCGAAGGAAAAAAATATATATATATACACATGTAAATTTAACAACAACTGGACGGAAGAATTTAATTTCATATCCCGAAGCCATATCAACAATACCCACGCCTTTTTCAATGTGTGTCGCACTGATTTTAATATAACGGCACAATTTGTATGTATTTGGCCTGCCTCTGCCATCCAGCACCCCCCTTCCCCTCCCAGATTTGTGTACCCAAATGTTGACAGGTATGCTTTTAACAGGCTGCATGTGTGACATGACACTAGATTAAACAACTGGGGAAACGTGACGTGGGAAAAGTACCACCTACTCTGTATCGAGGAAATCTATCAGATTTCTGAACCATCTGTCCTCAACTAGTGAGAACAGCTGGTCATCCAGGGCCATGAATTCCATAATTTTCCTCGTAATTGCTTTGGTCTTTTCGCTGCTCATACCAAGGAAAGGATAGGAGAGGCAACTGACTTGTGACTTACTCTGAGTTCTGGATAGCTTTAGCCGCTTTCACTTTTTTAGCTTCTTTTTTAAAATGGCCATTTTCAGCTGGGTGATGGTGTTTTAAGTGTCTAATTAGGTTTGTTGATCCGAAAGTTATTGTGGTGGTTCCTCCACGGTTTACTTTAGCCTTACAATTATTACAAATTGCGAACTTTATGTATTCTTCACTGTGAAGATCTTCCACGCCAATGACACGTTTACATGCGGCTGTGAAGTTATTGCCTGCGCAGCTGGCAACAAAACGGACCGGCTTGTAATCGGAAAGAGGTGAGGCTGAACGGCCGGTCACCGGTCCGAGCATGCAGAAAATCGGCTGATTCCGGTCCCTGGCTGGTCGATCGGTGCATCTCTAAAAATTACAATTTGATTGTCAATGCAATTCTTCTGGAAACTCGTCTTCTTGACAATCATGTTTGCAGTGATCTAAATGGCCCTCTCCCTATAATAATTTTTATGGTCATTATTAAATAAAAAAATGCAGCAGAAACGCTCCCTGCTGTTTGCAGACGCAGGATGTGTGAAACTCAGAGTTTGTGTGCTGCTTCATCCACAGGAAACTCCGTTCACGCTGATAAGAAGTTTCTGGATAAGTACATGCCGCAGTTCATGCGCCACCTGCATTATCGCATCATAGACGTGAGCACCATTAAAGAGCTGTGCAGGTACGTGATGCAGGACTGCCACTGGGGTCAGTGGGGTGGATGCAAAATGTTTTCCTTTTGGGTTTTATCAGATGACTGAATGGCCATTGTTCCCGCAATAAAGTCTACAAACGTGCTTCAGCATGCAGCACGGCGGCTGTTTTCAGCAGAACGGAGCTTAAAATGTAAACAGACCAGTCTCACTGTGACTTATCCAGCACTCCAGGACTTCTGTTAATTGAAATGATTACACAACCAGTGTCATTTTAAAGGGCAATTCTTTTTTTTCAATGTCTAGACGATGGTTTCCAGTGGAGTACAAGCTCGCACCACAGAAAAAAGCATCACACAGGTCAGAACTTGGTTTTACAGCTATGAAATGCATTCACATTTAGCACTGAAATAGTGTTCTTTTGATGTGAAGGGGTGTTTCTTCAACTAGATGGGCACATTTGGCATTGTAGCCTTTAAGAAAATAAATTCACCCTTGTCATACTCCCTGAGTAATTTATTTAATTGTGTTCACTAACTAGCAATGTCCAACAGTTTATATACAAGAATCACAAGAGAATTCTGTCGGTATTATTTTGAACGCTACTTTCTTGAATAACCTTGAGAATCCTCTCATCATTTACTCACCATCATGCCATCCCAGATGTGTATGTATTTCTTTCTCCTGCAGAACACAGATACATTTTTTAGAAGAATTTCTCAGCTCTGTTGGTCCATTCAATGTAAGTGAACGGTAACCAAAACTTTGAAGCTCCAATAAGCACATAGACTTCAGTGGATTAATCCATGTCTTCAGAAGCAATCCACTTATTTTTTATTTAGAACAGAGCAAAATATAACTCCTTTTTCACTGGACATCTTGTGATTACAGTTTCTAGGGTTGATCATGATTTCAAGTTTGATTACACTTCCTAGTGCTTGACGCATGTGCACAGTTTTAGATGGCGCTAGGAAGTATAATCAAGCTTGAAATCATGATTGCCCAGGTGACTGCTGGTGATTTATTTTGAAAAAGAAGTTATATTTTGGTGTGTTCCCATTGGATCACTTCAGAAGACATGGATTAAACCACTGGAGTCATTTGGATTACTTTAATACTGCCTTTAAGGGCTTTTTAAAGCTTCTGGCCACCATTCACTTGAATTGCATGGACCTACAGAGCTGAGATATTCTTCTAAAAATCTTTGTGTTCTGCAGAAGAAAGTCATACACATCTGGGATGGTATGAGAGTGAGTAAATGGCTAAAGTCTTCTATAGCAATTTATTTATCCTAAATACACAAAATTAAATAATTTTTTTACACTTTGTTTTTTTCCCCCATAATTTTAAAAAATATACCCATCTTGAACACATTTACCTTTATTATTCCATTGATTTTTCTCAAATATTTCATATCAAACACACAATTGAAAATGGTTCTTCTTGAAATCCCTCAATATTAATATGGTTTGAATATTTCACTCTTTGTCTGAATCAGCATAACTTAAAAATTGAATAATTTGTTTTTGATGGATTTTCGTATTTTAAGTACAAAAGTCTGGGACTAGAATAAAACAAAAAGCATTTCTAAAAGTAGCATAAATAAATGATGAAGGGAGCTTAAAAAGTTTCCAAAGCAGTTTTAAAGTCATCCACTGGGACATAAAAGTGCTCAATGTTGAAGGAATACCCAAATATTTAAACATAAAGAAGGGCTGTTTTGTCTATTGAGAGAACAACGTGTCTGTTTGGATTTTCAGAGCTCTGGGAGACATCCAGGAGAGCATAAAAGAGCTGAAGTTTTACAGAGCGAATGTTTTCAAACCTCACGTAGAGGAGAAGAAACGAAAAATAGTTGAAAACGGTGATACAAAGATTGTGAACTAATTTAGAGAAGCTGATCTGGAGTCATTTTAGGATCAGATGTGGAATTCTCATGTCTGGATGAAACCTGAGTGATTACTTAAGAGCAAAGTTCCATGTTAATGTCCACACTGTTAATTTCCTGTTTTATTTGTCATCTCTGCATATAGCGTATAAAATTACTTTTATAATTTAAATTCCACTGTAGGAATCTAATTAGTTACTTGTGTAATGAAACAAGTGTTTGAAATGGGTTCTTCTATCTGAGAGTGTTATCTCACAGCTTATTTTTATTTTTAATAAAAATATTTGTTGGCATTTTGAAGGATATTCAGTGTGACTATGCTGAAATGTACTTTAGTGTTGTTATTGTACAGTATATTCATTCTAACTGAAGTTCCTGCAATAACCTGAATCAGCCAGGAGATGGTGGTATAGAGTAAGGTAAAATCAGGAGCCTGTTTAAATATTTAAATTGATTAAATATTGATCTACTGAATGTAATTAAAATATATAAATATATTAAAACATTTAAATGGGTAACCAGTGGAACTGTTTAGTAAAACTTAAATGTTTTAGTAAGCTTTTACTTATAGTTTGACACTTTCTGAAGATGGCCGCAGGTTTTACACGGCAAAGGTTGATAATATCAAATATAAACAGTACTTTGGGGTTAAAAACATTTACATGTATTAATTTAGAAGCTTATATATATATACACACACACACACACTGGTGGCCAAAAATTTGGAATAATGTACAGATTTTTCTTTTATGGAAATAAATTGGTACTTTTATTCACCAAAGTGGCATTCAGCTGATCACAATATATAGTCAGAACATAAATAACGTGAAAAATTACTATCACAATTTGAAAACTACAACGATTTCTCATCAAAAAATCCTCCACGTGCAGCAATGACAGCTTAGCAGATCCTTGGCATTCTAGCTGTCTAGCACTCGGGTGACATTTCACCCCACACTTCCTGTAGCACTTGCCATAGATGTGGCTGTCCTGTCTTGCACATCTCATGCAACTTAGAGTCTAGCTGATCCCACAAATGCTCAATGGGGTTAAGATCCATAACACTCTTTTCCAATTATCTGTTGTCCAATGTCTGTTTCTTTGCCCTCGCTAGCCTTTTCTTTTTGATTTTCTGTTTCAAAAGTGGCTTTTTCTTTGTAATTTTTCCCATAGAGAAAGGTGTTTCTTTTCTTTTTTTTTGTGCCATTTTTGACCTAATATTGTACTTAAGATATGCCAGTCTATTGCATACTGTGGCAACTCAAAAATAAACACTAAGACAATGTTAAGCTTCATTTAACAAACTATTCAGCTTTCAACTGTTTCTGATACCAAATGAGCAATTTAGCAAGATTACTCAAGGATAAGGTGTTGTAGTGATAGCTGCTGGATATGGTGCCTGTCTAGATTTGATAAAAAATTATTTTTTTCATACAGTGATGGTGCTGTTTTTTTTACATCAGTAATGTTCTGACAATATTTTGTGATCAGTTGAATGTCACTTTGGTGAATTAAAGTACCAATTTCCTTCCAAAACAGCTAAATCTGTACATTATTCCAAACTATTGGCCGACTGTGTGTGTGTGTGTATATACACACAGTACTGTGCAAAAGTCTTAGGCACATAAGATAAAAGCATAAAATTCATAAAAGCATTTTGTCAAACTGGGAGCCCTGCAACAGATGTCATGGCCCCCAAAAAGCCTCCCACTGATTATCGTATTAGTCTGAGATTACAAAAAGAGACAAAGCAATTGAGATAGAATAGATAGAAGAACTGTGGTGAGTTCATTTTCACAAGTGCCTAAAACTTTTGCACAGTTTGCGCGTGCTCTCTCTCTCTCTCTCTCTCTCTCTCTCTCTCTCATTCATATATATATATATATATATATATCAGTAAATAGCCTACATTTTTAATAATGTGCTAAACATCTTTTCTTTGCTCCTTGGCAATTCACATTGAACGAATCTGCTGAAAAGGCGAGTAAAATTATTAATGTGCACTCATACAGGACCAGATAACACGATCCTCAGATCCACATGGTCATACAGTGATGTCACATGAAACAGGTCCATATACATTACCGTGAATTATATATAAAAAAATTGAATTTAGTGTCTTATAAAGGCAATTAATATAATAATAACTGTATAATAATAGCTACAGGGAATGACGAAAAAAAAATGCTATATATAACTTGTGTGAGCGTGTATTTATCAATTTGTGGGGTCCAAATGTCCCCATAAGGATAGTAAAACCCAAAATGTTTGATGTCGTGGGGACATTTTGTCGGTCCCCATGAGGAATACGGCTTATAAATCATACTAAATGATGTTTTTTTGAAAATGTAAAAATGCAGAAACTTTTCTGTGAGGGTTAGGTTTAGGGGTAGGGTTAGGGGATAAAATATAAAGTTTGTACAGTATAAAAACAATTATGTCTATGGAAAGTCCCCATGTGTGTGTGTGAGAGAGAGAGAGATTGATTACTTAAAATGTGAGGTACAAAAAGACTGACATTTAAGGTTAAATGACTCGCTTAATAGTCTCTTTTCTATTTTGATCTTTCATGCATGTATTACATGCAAGACAAAAGAACTATAACGGAATACTGCTGTCTGATTTTAGTAAAATGCACATCTTACAGAACACTTCTGTAAAGGATATAGCTGAAGCCCAGATTTGTATTATCATGAAGGTAACACTGACAAATCATCAGTAGTCTACATATCTATTACAATATGAGGTTAGACTATCCAGAATGTTGATCAATATTAAAATGTGAGATGGCATGCTAACTCAATCCAGACTGGTAATGTAAACAATTAAGTATAGAATGTGTTGTACATTCAAAGTTCTCTATATTTTTATTCAGCACTAATACAAATGTGCAAGAGAAAGTGAAAGCCAAGACATGCAACACACAATTACAAAATGGGTAAGGGCGGCTGTTGTTTCAGTCAGCCATTGGTCTGTATTATTTCACTTATTTACAGTAACAACAAGAGGTAGCTATCATATTACCTTGGATGTTATGATTAAACACACTCTGTTGTTCTCCGATGGCGGATACATTTATCATATATACACACACATACACAGTTGTGGCCAAAACTATTGGCACCTTTGGTAAATATGAGCAAAGAAGGCTGTGAAAACAATCTGCATTGTTTATCCTTTTGATCTTTCATTAAAAAAAAAAAATCAGAGGAAAAAAACAGAGGAAAAATCTCATTAAATATTTTTGAGGTTTGAAAACACCTGGCAAGAGATCTGGGACTACTCCTCCATTACAGAATCTCTACAGATCCTTCAAATTCAGAGATACATGTTGGTGGACTCTCCTCTTCAGTTCACCCCACAAATGTTCTATGGGGTTCAGGTCAGGGGACTGGGATGGCCATGGCATAACCTTCGTTTTTTGGTCAGTGAACCATTTTTGTGTTGATTTTGATGTATGTTTTGGATCATTGTCCTGCTGGAAGATCCAACCAGGACCCATTATAAACTTTTTGGCAGAGGCAGCCAGGTTTTGATTTTTTTATCTGTTGGTATTTGATAGAGTCTGTGATGCCATGTATCCGAAGAAGATGCCCAGGACATCTGGCAGAAAAACAGCCCCACAACATTAAAGAAACAGCACCACATTTAACTGTGGACATTGGGTGGTATTCCATCTGTTTGTACGCCAAACCCATCTCTGCTGTTTGCTGCCAAAAATATTTTATTTTATTTTTTTAATCTGAGCATAGAATCCGGTAGCATTAGAAGTTCCAGTCGTGTCTGGCAAACTGAAGATAGTTGAGTTTGTTGTTGGATGACAGAGTATTTTTTCTTGTGGTGATGTCTGAGATACACTTAAACCATCCTCCTCCTCACTGTGCATGGAGACAATATAGACACATCCTTTTCCAGGCCGATTCTTAAGATATCCAGTTTATTGGAACTTGTTAATTATTATTCAGATTTTGGAAATAGGCATGTTCAATGCTTTTGTTATTTTCTTTTAGCCACTTCCCATTTTGGGAAACTCAACAACCTTTTGCCGCACATCAGAACTTTAGTCTAACCTACTGTGATTGATGATGAAGAGAATTTGGCCTTTGTGTTAACTCATATTTATACCCCTCTGAAACAGGAAGTCATGGCAGAACAATTTAATGTTTCTAGTCACCCAGGTACATTAAAATATTTAAAATATGAATGTGAATATACTTCAGATATATTTTATTCAAAATAATTTCTAGGGGTGCCAATAATTGTGGCCAATGTGTTTTGGAGAAAAATATTTATTAAATAATGAGATAATTCCTCTTTCAATTGTTTTACTTAAATTAAAGGTTAGATTTTTTTTTATAAAAGATCAAAAGTATAACAAATGCATTTTACACTGTACATATTGCCACTGCAGTGTGTAGGAATGATCGATCGTGATTTCAAGCTCGATTACACTTCCTAGTGCTTGACGCGTGCACTGTGCGCTAGATGGCGCAAGGAAGTGTAATCAAGCTTAAAAAAATGATATCTAAGGAGACTGCTGATGTCAAGATTTATAGTGAAAGAGAGTTATGTTTTGGTCTGTCTCACTCAAAACTGATTTGATCACTTCATAAGACTTGGTTTAATCCATTGAAGTGGTATGGATTACTTTCATGCTGTCTTCAAGTGCTTTTTGAAGATTCAAAGTTTTGGTCACCATAAACTTGCATTGGCATGGACCTATAGAGCTGAGATATTCTTCTAAATGTCTTTGCGTTCTGTAGAGAAAGGAAAGTCATACATATCTGGGATGCCCAGAGGGTGAGTAAATGATGAGAGAATTTTCATTTTCAGCTGAACTATTCCTTTAAGCTGTACAGAAAAATGTCAGCATCTCATGCAATGAGCATCGCATTTGACATTTTTTTACCCTCATATTTCTACACACCTTCTGCTGTTCAGAAAAATGGCTGCATTGTGAAGTCAAAGCCTCTTTAACTCTCTGACCATGCTGGTAAATGTCATCCTCACACGTCATTGAGTGATTATTGCTGTTTTAATGTAGCAGACTGCTAAAAACTCAGAGCAGCCCAAGGTAACATGAGCACTCTTTCCATCACTGCTGCCACTAGAGGATAACAGATTCAATCCTACAGAGGAAACTTCAAATAGACCTCTTTACACTGGGCCTCAAAAGGGAAACCATATCTCGATGTTGTCAAAAACATGAAAGATTTGCGGGACGGGCTCCATATATCTCAAAACACTATCCCTTGCAGTCTTTCCCAGAGGATGTGGCAGATCCTATAACCTCATTAGCTGTCAGCACAAACAGCTCTGATCTGGACTGCGGTACAGAGCATCTGCTCACTTATGTTGAGAGTGTTTGTTCTAGTCTGGCCAAAGGATTTACTAATGACTGAAATACTTCTCATGTGTGTGTTTAATCACAATAAATCACTGTTCCACCATGGAAAATAATATAGATGGTGTTGATTTTAGAGGAAAGATAGTTTCAGTCTCAGATCAGGGCCATGTTGCAAGAAACTCCTTAAGCTAACCAAACCTTTAGTTATAAATGTAAGTTAATTGTCTCTTTGGCTTTTCTTAACAGGGTTTCTTGCAGCCAGGCCCCAGACCCTTGTTTGTATCATGCATTTGTCCTGATGCTGTCTTACTAAATATCAGCACTCTTGGAATGCCATTTTTCCAATCAGATCAGAGCACCAGAACTAATTGCCAAATAGTTTGGTTCCCTGTTGATTCAGTTCACAAGACATTGCTGAACGCTTTGGGGAAATGCCTTTTTCACAACCTAGTTGAAGCGTTTGTATCATAACACCAATCTTATGATTGGCAATGGTGTTTGAGCCACGCTCAGCCACGCTTTTACATACGCATTTGCCCTATATAAGCGGCTGTCATTCATAATTTCTTCAGAATTTTATTCCTTCAAGACCAACTTCATCTTGTCTTGACTACACACCTGGATCAGCCCTCTCTTCACCATCGACGAACACCCATCAGTGGGCAGGATTCTCTGCAGCCAAGGACATTCTTCACCTGACTCTCAGCACCTGCTGCACTCCCTCTAGTGTTCCGGCGAAGAAGTCTCTCTGCCTCGCAGCAGGATCGGGCTCTCCGCAACGAGACATGTACCCTCTTCCCACAGCATCCAGGCTGGAGCTGTATCCTTTTATATATATATATATATATATATATATATATATATATATATATATATATATATATAAATCATAAATCAGTCCAAGTGACATAATGTGATGACCTCCTGCCCTGCGGGTTTGATAATGATAACTATGCCGTGCCTCTCGCAGCATTGGGCATGGAAGAATGTTCCATGGAGGATGCTGTAGCCCCTTACCACAGCGAGGGTGAGGAGCATGCACTGGCCACTGACAGAAATCTTCTTTGCGTCCTCACACGGGTGGTTGAGGAGCTTTGTCTTGAGTGGTCCCTTACAGAGGAGCCGGCAAAGTCTCACCTAGATGAGTGGTTCCTGCAGGCCAGCTGCCACCAGCAGGCCGCTGTCCGGAGCACACAAAAACCTAGTGCATGCCCTATTCGTCTCACATCCAGATCGGATGAGCTGCGGTCCTCACAACAGTAGACCACGCTGAGGATAAGGGTTATGCTATGCTTCCCACTATTGAAGAGGCAGTTGCAGAACCTCCTTGTTCCTTTGCCACTGTGGGATGGAAATCCCATGCCGCCCAAACTTCTAAGCCATGCCGAGGTCCACACTGGCTAGAAGAGCTTAAACAGCGGTGGGCCAGGCTTGCCCCTTTGGAGTTGATTGGCATGCGCTTTCTAAATGACTTCAATGATTGGCTATTAGTGGCCCTATCAGTGGCTCTGCGATGTGAGTAGAGGGACATTATACTTCACCATTTGAACAGCCTGGGTATCAAAGTCAACTGTGCGAAAAGCACACTTTCCCCCAACCAACTAATCTCCTTTTTGGGGGTTCGACTTGACTCCACGAGTATGTGTGCGCTCCTCACGAGCAAGTGTGTCCAGACCATTTACCATTGTCTGTCTCAGTTCAAACTGGGAAAAACATTTCCACTTAAGTCTTTTAAGAAAATGCTGGGTTTTATGGCGGCAGCATCCGGCGCCATAATATTAGGTCTTTCACACATGAGACCTCTCCAGTACTGGCTCAAACACCATGTACTGAGTCACGCCTGGCTTCAGGGGCGCATGTGCGTCACTATGACTCGCTGCTGCCTGGCTTCACTAGCAACATGGACAGCTCCAAGCCTTTATCAGCAGGGTGTGAGGCTGGGTCAGGTTTTCAGATGAAAAGTAGTGACAACGGATGCACCCAACACGGGTTGGGACACACTCTGTGATGGACACCCGGCTTTTACTTGGACAGGTACGAAACAGGCGTGGAATATAAACTTCTTGGAAATGTTATCCGTCTTAGTGGCGAAAGCTTCCTGACATAGTGAATCACCATGTTCTGATTCGTTCAGATAATATGTCAGTGGTAGCGAACATAAATCACAAGGGCGGCACTCAATCGCTACCAAGATTGAGCCTGGTGTAACGCCTCATCGTGTGTAGTGCGTGCCATCTCCTCTCCCTGCAGTGACATATGTCCCGGGACTTTTGAACTGCGGAGCGGACATGCTGTCATGCCAGGGGCCGATGCAGGGGAATGGAGACTTCATCCTCAAATGGTTATAAAGATTTGGGAACCATTTGGTAAAGCAGAAATCAACCTATTTGCCTCTGCAGAGACTGCCCACTGCCCTATTTGGTACTCCATGTACCAAGCCCTGATGGGAGTGACCGCCTTGGCTTACAAGTGGCCGACAATGTGTTAAATATGCATTTCCCCCAATACTTCTCCACCACGATGTCATCAGTAAAGTCCGAGAGGACAAGGAAACGGTTCAGTTGGTTGCACTGAAATGGCCCAACCAACCATGGTTTCTGGAAATGATGGAGATATTAGGCGGCCCTCCATGGGAAATACAGATGAGGAGGGATATGGTCTCTCAAGCGCAGGGCACAATTTGGAATTCCCAGCCGGAGCTGTGGAACCTACACGTGCGGCCCTTGAACGGAGCGCAATGAACGAGCCAGGATTGGTTCAGTCTGTAATAAACACCATTTTGCTGTCTAGAGCGCTGTTTGCCAGATGCCTCTATGCACCAAAATGGCATGTGTTTACAGATAGGTGCTCTTTACGCAGCAGAGACCCAGTGAATTTCCCCATGATGGATATCCTTACATTCCTTCAAGAGCAGTTGGACGCAGGTCTTACTCTTTCAACACTTAAGGTTTATGTAGTGACCATCTCTGCCTTTCAGGCTGGCTGCTCTATAGGCAGACATAATCTAATCATAAAGTTCTTTAAAGGAGTGAGGCGCTTGAACCCCCCTGACCCTGCTACGGTTCCAACATGGGAATTGAATCTAGTGCTGAGGGCGCTCACAATCCCCCTGTTCGAACCTTTGACATCCGTTGAGTACGTGTGCTCTCTTTAAAGATGGCACTGCTGTTGGCTCTGGCCTCAGTCAAACATCTTGGCGATATACAGGCACTGTCGGTTGACAGTTCATGTCTGGAATTCAATCCTGGGTTTTCAAAAGCAACCATCAATCCCAAAAAAGGCTATGTGCCTAAGGTGCTTTCCACACACTTTAGGGCTCAGCTTTCTCTTCTCCACCATCTAATTTGGATGAGGAGCAGTTAGTGCATTTATTATGCCCTGTGCGGGCATTGCACATTTCTGTGGAGCACACTCGCCAGTTTAGACTGTCAGATCATCACTTTGTTTGTTATGGAGGATGCACAAAAGGCATGTCCATCTCCAAACTAAGGATATCTCACTGGATCGTTGATGCGATCGTGTGAGGTGCCCTATTGGCATGAAAGCGCATTCATGTAGAGGCATGGCCTCTTCATGGGCATGGACAAATGGTATATCCCTAAAGTTTATATGCTTTGCAGCAGAAGGGTCTTTGCAAAAAACATTTGCAAGGTTTTATAACCTTGACGTGGTGTCCATCGCTTCATAAATACTCTCTGTCTAGAGGACTTACTATTACAACACCCAGTGGGTGAGCCCACACCCCTTATCATGGGCGGGCTACCTGTTATATTTTAACACAGTCGCCTGTGTTGGCCGCTACCCAGTTAACTCCCACTAGAAGTCACGAGCACTTCCAATAAAAATTATAAAACCTCCCTACCTCTGGTACGAAGGGATTCAATTATACTGTGTGTATTATATGACTCATATACATCCTCAGACTAAGATTAACTTCCCGTCTGGTTTTCACCATGTGGGGTTATTCATTTTCATACACATTAAAGATATATTATACTAAGTCACCGCCCAACAGGCCTGTGACCTTACATATGTATTCTTATATATTTAAGTGTTTTATACCATGGTGCACTTCTAAGAGTATTGCATTACGTAGAGCGGCATGATGGGACTTCATTCCTCAAAGCGTTCAGCAATGTCTCGTGAACTGAATCGATAGGGAACGTCTCAGGTTACTTTTGTAACCTCGGTTCCCTGAGATGAAGACAATGAGACATTACAAACTCGCCTGCACTACTACTTCAGAGTTTCAAGGTACGAGTGATGCGTTCTTGTCATCAGTCAGAAAATTCAGAAGAAATGGCGTGTGAGCGCCTGTTTATATAGGGCAAATGTGTGCCTTAAAATGTGGGGCTCAAACACCATTGCCAATCTTAAGATTTGTGTTATGATATAAAGGCTTCAACTACGTTGTGGAAAAAGAATTACCAAAATCGTTCAACAATGTCTCATTCCCTTCATCTCAGGGAACTGAGGTTATAAGAGTAACCAGAGATGTTTATTATATACTGTATTAGTTTTGGTTTTCAAATATGTCTGATGCTTGTTCACTTTTGTTCAGTAGCTGAGAGAAAGCAAGATGGTTAGAATATGATGATGGAGTTATAACAGATCAATCCATCATGAATTCATAACCATGAACCAACAGGAGCTCAGATAATTACAAACTCATTTATCACTTTAATTTTGACAGGTTCCTTACACTCATTAAAGCTTCATTAAATTTGTGCTCTGAAAAATGCTTGCATTTATGCTAATTGAATCACCTGCCAATTATCAGCAGTTAATTTGAGTTGATTTTAGGCAGACATTAAGATTGTAATTTAAACATTAGTTTTAATGCTCTATGTTAAGTATTTGAAAAAATACTTTTTTATTTGAAAAAAAGTATTTGACAAAAATGATTACTTCTACATTCTTGAACGTTTGTGTTATTTTTCATTCTTGTCTTGTTGGTTTCAAGGTGCTGACTCCAAAGCAGATCAGCTTTGAATAGAGGAAAAACTCTAAATCATAGGTGAGCAATGAATATGAATCTCCTTAAGACATTCGTGACATGTGTCAGGTGGGATAAAGTGTGTTTTGGTAACTTTCATGATACAGGGAGTTAACATTTTGCCTGCATCTATGGAAAATATTCATATTGACAGGAAAAAAATCCACAATTTAGTCCTGAACAGGGTGAAAATGCACATCATTATGAATATAATGTTTACATTTTTAGTTCCCTATCTGTCACTCACTCAACACTGTGTCGATGTAGTGACATTATGGGTCATCCTTGGGATCCCCAAACACCTCTGATCTTTGGAAAAGTCCAATTGGAAATGTCGAGTGGAATTTGCATGCCACTCCCCCGGGCATACGGGTATAAAAGGAGCTAGTTTGCAACCACTCATTCAGATTTTTTTCTTCGGAGCTGAGAGGTGTTGAGCTACGAGTTCCACTGCCATTCCATTCACCTAATAAATGAGAAATGTATGCTGTTGGATATACGGCGCATTTCACTGGCTTTCTCCCCCTCTGTGAGCAGAGTACGCCCCTGGGTGCTTCGACAGTTGAAATAGTATATACGTATACTTGCAGAAAAAAGTTAATTTTCTCCTAAAAGAGAACGCACTGACAGAGAGCGTCTTTTTAAAGTCTCCTTTCCATCTGTATGTAGTTCTCTGCCTCTGACAGCCACGAGCGATGTCTCACGTGTCTGGGCCGTAGTCACGTTGAGGCAGTGATCGTGGAACATGTCCATGGCAACGTTGTGGTTGTGGCTTTCCTTCTTCCGGGGGAAAGCCATTTCAGCCGCTCCCCGTCCTGGGCCTTCTACCTATGGTATGAGGCTGGGTCAGTTAGCACTGGGGGCGATTTGGGGACCCCAATGGGAGTGGTTCTGACGGGTAATCCCCCACGGACCTCCCATTCCCCAGTACGCTCGTTTTCCCTGGTCGAGTTCTTAGATGAGACAGGCAGCTCACCTCAGGGCAAGTTTAATGTCTATTTCGGGACTCGAGAGCAGGATGAGCTCTTGATCGCCGCACTGGAGAGTGGGTTGGCTCAGTCAGATGCTGAGGACTCCATTGGGCTTCCACCTTCAGTTGTGGCCGCCCAGTCTGAGGCTGACCACCACGCTTGCCCAGGCTGCTGCTTGTGTCGAGCTGGAGTGGAACCCTCCACCCAGCCCTGAGGCCTCGTGGCTTGACGATTGGTTCCTTCCATTCTTCCAGGAGGTGCATGAGGATCTCACAAAGTCATGGCGGGTAACTTTTACTGCCCAGACCCGACTTCTGGGTTCCTCTGCTCTCACTACTCTCGACGGTGGGACAGCCAGGGGGTATACGGAGATTCCTCAGGTGTATAAGAAGGTTGCGGTGCACTTGTGCCTGCAAAACGCTGCCACCTGGCATTGCCTGAGACTCCCATCCAGGGCCTGTAAGTCTACGTCGTCTCTGGTGGCCAAAGCTTACAGTGCCACTGGACAGGCCTCTACCCTGCATACCATGTCTCTCCTCCAAGTACACCAGGCCAAGGCATTGAAGGATCTGCACATGGGTAGTCCTGACCCCGAAGTGATGCAGGAGCTGTGATCTCGCCCTCCAGGCGACGAAGGTCACGGAGCGGGCACTCGAGAAGGCAATGTCCACCTTGGTGGTGCAGGAGTGCCACCTATTGCTTAATCTGGTCACGATGAAGGATGTCGACAAGGTCCGCTTCCTCGATGCTCCCATCTCCCAAATCAGCCTAATTGGCAACACCGATGAGGACTTTGCTCAGCAGTTTTCAGCGGAGAAGAAGAAGACTGAGTCCATTAAATACATCCTGTCCCGGTGTGGTTCAAGGTTCCGCATCCCATCTGCTCGCCACCGAGGGTGTCCCCCTGCATCTGAAACTCAGGCAGCTCTGCAGCAGGAAAAGTTTTTTACTTAAAATAATATATACAGTATATATATATATATATATATATATATATATATATATATATATGCATATATTATTTTATAATATATACTGTATATTGTAAGTGTCTCAGCGTAACCAAGATTTTTTTATAAATAAAAAATAACTAAAAATAAAAGATGAGTCAACATTATTTTATAGGGTAATGAACATCATCATAAAATTATGTCATAAATGTATGTAAATTGAGCTTAAATTTTTTTTATACCTGAACATTCCTTTAATCAAATTTCTTTTAGTAAATCTAGAAAAAGTGACTTTGAAAAAAAGTGTTTTCTAGTAAAAAATAAAAATGTATTCTTGAAATCTTTAAAACAAGATGAATTTAATTGAGAAGCAAATTTTCTAAAGATATTAGGACTTGTTTTAAGAGAATACTGTGGCCCCAAAAAGTATCTGGACACTCAGGATATAAACACTTATTAAGAAAACAACAAAAAATACAGTGTCTGAATAAATTTTTTCTTATTTTTGCCTTATGCAATATAAAGGATTAATCTAATTAAAATCGTGCTCACATCTAAGAATCTACATTACAGCAGTATGGTAAAGGATTTTTGGATAAACCCAAAAGATCTGCCGATATGCAACAGCAAAGTTGAGTTAGAGGTACCAGCTGTATATCGCTTCAAAAACTCAAGATGAGATGTTTCATTTTTTCTGTCTCAGAGACCCTGAAGGTAAGCTGAATAGCTTCTCCCATGCACACAATTACCTTCAGAGACATTTCTAATGAAAGAAAAGACAAAAAACAATATTCAGTAAGTAGTAAGCTAATATTCCATTCTAAACATAGCCAGATGTAATGATAATTTGAGGTGGTGTTTGGCAGTATATACAGGATGGCATTTAACTGGCAAATTAGTCTTAAGCACCATGAATTTGTGCATCAATCAATTGTCATTGTAAATTAAATTCAGCATTTTGCTTTATTGTACTGTCAGTCAGCGCTGATGTCAGTATTGTTCTCCAGTCCTGCATGCCAGTTCAGACTTTTATGAGGAGATTTTATCCTGAGCAGTATGGGATCAATTGGTATCATTAATCAAATGAAACAAACCTAATTTTACTGAGACATCAAAGTGTCCAAATACATTTTGTCTCACCTTTTAATTGCCAATTGGTTTGATAATTTGTTTTCTCTTTCAATGGCATTAAGATATTTTAAGTGTTTCTTTAAAGTCCAAATGCTTTTGGGGCCAATGTATATAAAGAGAAAATATCCAAAAGTTAATAAACACTTCCTTTAAAAATGCTTCCACATTACAAAGTTTTGTAAAAGAAAATATAGAAATGTAAAACATTTGGCACAAAGCGGTCAGCAATATTTTAAACATTCCCTTGAAAAATGACCTGAAATTGTATCATTATATATAGATTTAATTCAGGTGAAGCCTCATAAATATCAGTTAAATATTGGTTTTGAGTGAAAAATAGAAGTCAAAAGGAAAAAAACAGGAGCGGCGCTAAAATCAAAACTGGGAGCCTGAAGGAATTGTCCTTTAATGAAAGGGGAAATAGGCCATGTTACATGCTAAGTAAGAACAGGATTAGATGTACAGAGAACAAGTGAAGTTGAAGAGAGCAGGTCATGCGGTTTGGAAAGAGACTTCTTTGAAAACCTGCGAAAATCTGACAAAGCAGGAAAATCTGCATCTGTGCTGTCAGACCTGTCTACCTCACACTCTACACTGGATGGGAAGTTCATTTTCAGGCACAGTGTACTAACATGGAAGACCGATAATTGGTTGTTGTAGCAGCTAACAAAGACAGGTGTCATTCAGATCAGGTGAAAGTGGTGGGACATTTAGAGAACAATGCAGTTTTAAAGTCTGAGTGATCATGTGACAGACACCTCTCAAAGGCCTGGCTTGCACCTTTTCTTTTTGTCTTTTCTTTCATTAGAAATGTCTCTGAAGGTAATTGTGCGCATGGGAGAAGCTATTCAGCTTGCCTTCGGGGGCTCTGGGACAGAAAAAATGAAGCATCTCATCTTGAGTGTCTTCTGGATATACTTTTTAACAGTGTGAAATTTCAACATGGTTACACTGGAAGTCAACATGTTGTTACCAAGAGTTCCAGTACCCTAGGATCGGATTGATTATGACATTTTACTGTCAAGCGGCATTTCCCATCAGATATTTTTGCATTGATCATGCATCAGCAGCATGAGAGACCCAGGTTCAGATCTCGCCTTGAAACTAGGAAGTAATCGCGTTTGCATAATCAGTGACGAGCACAATTTGGAGGTTGATTTTTTTTCCTCTAGTATTAAATTTTTCCTCCACTGATGGTTAGGTTTAGGGTTGGGGTGTACAGCTTATAAAATATGCATTCCTCTTCACTCTATTACAGTCTTCACAGCTGAAAACAACTCGCTTTTGGCACCCCTCTGTGGACATTACACCCGGAATATAGAACTCACATGTACACATACACCCAACAACACTTTGGCTGCTAGGGTCAGTGTTTCAAATTTCGGTATGCACAAAACGATTTCAGCTAAAGAAAAGTCAACCTACTGTTTCTAATTTGACTGTGACATCAGTATGGTATTTTTTCTAAGAAGTAATAATCAACACAAATACTGTAGTTTGAGCTTAACTTGGAAAAAAAATATTTTTGCAATACCCCCTGTGCTTTCAGGAAGGCCCCTCTCTATTTACTCTCAACCTCTTTAGAGTGTCGATTTTGTAGGCGAAGAACTATCATATAAAAGATGATAGTTCAGGCAGAGTAATGGACACAAAGAGTGCTGCATGCCAAAGAGAGAGAAAGAGAGCACTGAGAAAAGATGCTGACATGATTTTCTGTTCTATGTAATTGTCTCATCTTGTAAGTGACGTTATTGACATGCACTTGAAGCCGCTGGGGCAACAGGAGCACAAGGATGGCAGAATTGGGACAAAATGCATGTTTGAGTGAATTGTTTTAGAACAAAGCAAACGCAAGGAGAGATGTGCATTAAAGGCAGGTTGCCGCATGTCTGGGAAGGTTTTCGCTGGGGACCAGGAGATTTTAAATTATGCAGGGGCAGCCGAGTAGAGTCAGGATGTCACTCTGTGGCATGTCTGTGTGGGACAGGAAACCCTGATAGACGAACTGCTCGGAGGGAGAGAGAAAAAAAAGAGACGGGCCAATTCTATTAGTGGTTTTGACACATTAGTGCATGCACAGTATAAAAGAAGTTAACTCTCAATTTGGACACTGCTGAGGTCAGCGCTCAACCTCAGCTGCCCTGCAGGAATGATTTTGTAAGGTTTCCACTGTTTATTCTCTTTATGGCCCAGACCAGAACAACAGGAGTGTTTAGTGTATACAGAACACATTTAGTGCACTGTTTACTGAAGGTCAATGTGCTTTGGCTAATGGCAGTCATTACAAGAGCCATAAAAATAAGGAGAGTAATTGGATATATCAGAATTCTGTCTGAGGTATATCTCTGCAGGCAGCAATAAATGACAAAGGAGGCTATACGTTTTCTGTCTTGCCACAAATCGAATGAAAATTCAATATCTAAAAAAAGTGGAATCTCTTCTTTTTTTGGCAGAAGATGACTCACATTTGTTTTCAGATATTCCTCTTCATCAAGTGTTGTTCTCTCTCTTGTTCACATGTCCATGTGAATGGTTAAATGGTTAGTATTCTTTCACATCACTGTACTCACATCTTCAATTATAACCTGCTGTTTTTGGTCTTCATTGATTGCCTGGTACTTTTGTTTGGTATTTTTTTATTAGACAGTGTTCACAGAGTTTAAGACCTGTTTACACAGAACAAAATGGAAAGGTGAAGCAAATCACAGACTAAATCATCCTTTTTACAGAGTTTTAGAGCATGTTCATACCAATAACAAAATAGAAAAGTCAAACTAATTACAGACAAAAAATCTGGTCACACTATGAGAGTGAATGAAAATGACTTGAAATTGAAGATGACATTTATTTGATGAATAGAAAACAGAAAACAGAATGTCTGGCGGTCCGAAGAAGTTGTACTTGGAACAGTCATATCCTGCCGGAGATAGGATGCAGGGGCGAGGAGCCTACCCCCGTGCAGGACGGGACTCAACTGGTGGTGGTGGAGGTTGCCGTGTTAGCACACTGAAACAGCAATGTGATAGATTGTGAGCAGACTTATGAAGCAACGGCTTACGTGTGATTAGCTGGGAATTACTCAGCTAATGGTGCGATGATGTACAGCTGCTAGACTTCCCACTAGAACTACGGTACACTGCGCTTACATTTCTGGTCATTCTTATGCTTTAATGCAAATAAAAGCTGATGATACAAATTGTACTCACTTTCATGCTATGTTGGTTGGTATCATGACAAGAACAGAGGTACTCTTACAAATAATAGTAAAACAGTTGCAGTTAAATAATGCTACATACGTATAGTATCAACATCATTTACACAAATTTTAATTTTGTCAGCAAAAATTTTATTTTTCTCTGCTTGTTTGTCGTTGCTATTGCTTTTATATATTTCTTGGACATGAACATTACTGGGGATACAATTTCAGACACATGACCCAAAAGCTAATTTCTTATTGGGTGGCAGTGTTGTGGAGTAACGGAATACATGTAATGGGATTACCTATTTAAAATACAAAATATAAGTAACTTTATTCCACTACAGTTACAATTTAAATAATTGGTAATTAGAATACAGTTATATTCAAAAAGTATTTTGATTACTGAAGAGATTACTTTGCATTTTATTGTCATTTGATTAATTTAATATTTAGTCCTTTCAAATGGAAAACATTTATACATATAAATGATGCGATCCAAAGTGCATTTAAACAGCGGTGAAACACTTTCTTATGATGTGTTACATTCATACGAGCAGACAGAGAAGTACGTTTGAAGTTAGTTTGGAGAATTAGAAATAGAAATAAACCTTGTGTAAATTGTTAGCTTTACGCTAAGCTAAAATGCTATTTCTAGCCATTTTACATGCACATGTTACCAGGCGCAATCATATTTTTTTAACAAGAAAATTCACGTTGGATCATAATTTCTTCTTTACTAGTAAGACCTTTGATATCAGGGCAAAAAGCATTTTTTGATAATAATTTTTGTATTGTTTTCCTGTTAAAATATCTAAAAATCCTTAAAACAATATTTAATAGATTGATCTTGTTTTAGAAACAACACTGCATAAGATATATTATGTTTTTCAGAGAATGTATTTTTAACATGTGTATTTTGTCTTGCTGTACTGGAAGAGTTTTTATAGTCAAAACAAGTGAAAAAATCGAACAGTGCTGAAAAAGTAATCCAAAGTATTTAGAATACGTTACTGACCTGGAGTAATCTGTAGTGGAATACATTTCAAAAGTAATCCTCCCAACCCTTTTGGTTGGGGAGTTTTTTTTTCTTAAGTCTTAACAATTGTACGAGATGACGAAATCAAAAAAAGGACCACTTTTACACCCTTTGAAACAAATAAGCGATCCAACGAACAATGTGATTACCATTTATTTTTTAGTTGAAACCATGAAGTCTAACCCCTTACTCAAACCCTAAACGTAACCTTGATTTTAATTGGAATATAGCTTTTGTGAACCACGGAAGAAAAAAACGAGGGAAGCATAATATCATTAACATGTCATAAATATTTTGGAAAGAATAAACATGGAATGTGTAACCAGATGTGTTCACTAACATTTCCTTTCTTAAAATAAAGTGTTGGACAAGAGGCTAGCTAAAATCTGATGCCTGTATTGTAACAGTTTGAAATTGTGTATGTTGATTGGTAGGTTTTAAAAGTTGTACTTATTCAAACAAGTCAAGTCATATGATATCTTTTGATTTTGCCAATCCCAAAGTTGTTACGAGATGTCATGAGACTGAGGTCTATGTTTAACTATGTTAAAAACGTCTCTCTGAATTTTTGTTTTAGAAATAAATGTAACCTTCTGTTACCGAAAAAATTTTTATGCCCAGTGTAAATTGGTCTGAATACATTGTTTAATGTTAAAAGTTTTGTTCACTGTGATTTTTTTTTAATTGGTGTAAATAGGTATTTTTCTAACTTTTCATTGACATGTCATTGTGTTTAGATGAAGAACTTATTCTGTAACAATTTGCAGGAGCTTTAGCTTTTACTCTTAGGGTGATCTCAACACTCTCAGTGTTGCTGTTTTTATGGGACTGTCTGAAATGGCTTTTTGATGGACAGCATCGGTGTGCCTTCAGGTCTGCTGAATTGAAAATATCCTTGTGTACTCAGCACTCCAGTGTCTCAATATCACCATGACAACTGGTATTGTCTGCTGTCACTCGTGGTTGCTTTTAATATCTCAAATTTCGGTATTCAATATTTTATCATCTATGACCCATTTTAATCTTTGCTTCTATGGCTTTTTTTAAAAGAGATTTCTCCAGACACTAGAGATGCAGTATTCTGCAGTCTATACCAGATGAGAGCCTCTTGTTAATAGTTAAAGTGTTGGGGCGTGCCCAGCCCATCTTTGTTGACGGCCATCGACTGATCAATAACTGATCCTGTCTCACTGATTCCAGATTGCTTTGCCTAAGCAAAGAGGGCCCTGCAGTCTCACTGTTTTAATTGAAAGTCTAACTTGTGAGTCTGTGTTTTCTTTGAGCCGTGACTTTCTGAGTTGGGGGATTGTCAATTAAAGAATCATTAGATTGTCATTTGTAATAGTGAACTTTGACTGTACAATTTAGTTTCTATGCATTTTGATTAAGCATCAAATACCCACATAATGCACACACTTTGCTCTTTATTTTATAAGCTTTTCAGGACTACCTGCAATTTGAACAATTATTTTTACATGGTTTGTAGGTATCGTGGCTGTATCCTGGTGAAATGAACACTACAGGTATAGACTAGAGTTGCACTTGTAAAGCACAGTGGTATGAGTCACGAAAAGCATGCGAGTCGACACATTAGCTGAAAGTGTCATAGAAGCTTCATAAATTGACTGGTTGTTATTCAACAATTGCGTTTTACACTATCGATAAGGTTTAAGTTTCCGGTTTAGGGTAGGGGGGTAAGTTTTGTTTATAACTCAGAAAAGCATTAACCTTATAGGAGTGTTCTGGGTTCAATAAAAGTTAAGTTCAATCGACAGCATTTGTGGCATAATATTGATTACCACAAAAATGAATTTCCTTTTCTTTAAAAAAAGCTCAAATTGAGGTCACAGTGAGGCGCTTAAAATGGAAGTGAACGGGGGTCAATTTCTGGAATGTTTAAACACAGAAATGTGATGCTTATAATTTTATAAAAGCATTTACATTAACACTTATGATAAAACGTGTGTATTTTTTTTAGCTTTAAAGTTGTTTAAATTGTCATTTTGAATGTAAAATGGCCCCCATTCACTTCCATTGTAAGTGCCTCATTGTTACCTCGATTTTTGCTTTTAAAGGAAATGGAGGGGCAAGTCTAAATAATTTGTAAGTAACAGTCAGTATCTGGTGTGGCCACCGGCTGCATTAAGTACTGCAGTGCATCTCCTCCTCATAGACTGCACCAGATTTGCCAGTTCTTGCTGTGAGATTTTACCCTACTTTTCCACCAAGGCACTTGCAAGTTCCCAGACATTCTGGGGGGAATGACCCTAGCCCTCATCATCCGATCCAACAGGTCTCAGACGTGCTCAATGTGATTGAGATCCGGGCTCTTCTCTGGCCATGGCAGAACACTAACATTCCTGTCTTGCAAGAAATCACACACAGAACAAGTATTATGGCGGGTGGCATTGTCATGCTGGAGGGTCATGCGAGGATGAGCCTGCAGGAAGGGTGCCACATGAGCAGGGGTGTAAAGTAACGAATTACAAATACTCACATTACTGTAATTAACTACTTTTTTCCCAAGAATTGTACTTTTTTAAGTAGATTCAAATTTGTATTCTTTTACTTTTACTTTCTGTGTTCGCTACTTCCGTGACCAGATTTTTTTAAATCTTTCAACACGATTGGATAGGGAGAGTCTCGTGACTCCTGTCAAATCAAAATCACATGTAAAAAAACTTGAATGGCAGCTGCAGATCCGGTGCCAACTGTTTTGGATGTGGAGGATGCCTCAAGCATAGTTTACACCTGAACATCTCGGCCGCACCTGAAAGGGATTTTTGCTGTGAAAAAGGCCAATTGCCTGACTGTGTTATGTGAGTTTAACTTGCACAAGCCAGATGTCAGCATTAATTCTGCCTCTAATTTTAAGAAACATATCGAGGTAAATGTAATATTTCTGCCTACTAGATTCTTACTAGTGTCTATAATGTAGCCTGTAAATTAGCTTTCTATCACTGAGATTATTGGGTTGATGTGAGAGATTAATGCAATGTTATTAATAGGGCTGGGCGATAAAACAATCTTGATGTTTATCTGAAAAAAAATAATAGAGATGTCTGCGATATCGATAATAAACTTTGACTAATTTTCTGTGCTTAGCCTATATTCCACATCAAGAACATGGGTGTTAATTACATCAATCGTAATAGTAAAAGCACCACTGGTTGGTTGATCTAGATAAATATATAAAATATAAAGATTGACTTTTTATTTCCTGATGTCTGTAGCTGCGTGATGTTTGATTTATAGGCGACTAATGTTTGAGTACTAATGCGTAATTGAGTACTCTAGTGGTTTAATCCATGACTTCAGAATTGATATGACAGGTGTGGGTGAGAAACAGATCAATATTTAAGTCAATTTTTGCTGGAAATTCTTCTCTTTGCCCAGTAGGTGGTGATATGCATGAAGAAAGTGAAAGATAAAATGCAGATTGACTGAGCAGGGAGGATAATTAATAGTAAAAAAAGGTATTAAATATTGATCTATGTCTCACCCACACCTGTCAAATCAATTCTGAAGTGATTCTTCTAAGCACATCTATCATATTGGTTCTGAAGACATGGATTAAACCACTGGAGGCACATGGATTAGACTACTTTTATGCTGATTTGTGTCATTTGTAGATCTTCAATAATTTAGCACTGATTCACTTTCATTGTATGGACCAAAAGAGCTGAGATATATTCTAAAAATCTTAATTTGTGTTCTGCAGAAGACAGAGAGTCATACACATCCAGGATGGCATGAGGGTGAGTAAATGATGAGAGAATTAAAATTTTGGGGTGAATTATTCCTTTTTAAGCATGATGTAGACCCTGTACCAAACAACTTTTCCATGCCTGCTCTACCTCCTGTCTTGTGCAGGAAATGACGTGCCAAGTGGCCCTGCTTAGTTATTTTTTAATAATTAAAACATTTTGCATTCCTTGCATTGTTTGAACATGTTTTATGCACAAGAATAATGGTCTGTCGGCATTGAGGGAAATTTAGACCCTACACATAAACTGATTTTAATGTAATTGTTTCATACCTTACAATTTGAAATGGTGATCAGTGTATTGAAAACAACTTTTTAAACTTTTCATTTCTCAATACACTACTCAAGAGTACTTTTAAATGAGCTACTCTTTTACTCTTACTTGAGTAGTTTTAGGACAGCTACTTTTATTCTACTCACACTACAGTTTTGGGAAGTAACAGTACTTCTACTTGAGGATGATTTTTCAGTACTTTTTCCACCCTTGCCTGTACCTGTCCCACAGGTGTGATATTTGGATTTACCGATCCTGTGCAGGTGTTGTTACATGTGGTCTGCCACTGCAAGGATGATCAGCTATCCTTCCTGTCTCCATTTAGCATTGTCTTAGGTGTCTAACAGTACAGACATTGCAATTTATTGCCCTGGCCACATCTGCAGTCCTCATGCCTCCATTCAGCATGCCTAAGGCACGTTCACGCATATGAGCAGAGACACTGAGCATGTTGGTGTTTTTCAGAGTCAGTAGAAAGGTCTCTTTAGTGTCCTAAGTTTTTATAACTGTGACCTTAATTGCCTACCATCTGTAAGCTGTTAGTGTCTTAATGACCGTTCCACAGGTGCATGTTCATTTATTGTTTATGGTTCATTGACCAAGCATGGAAAACATTGTTTAAACCCTTTACAATAAAGATCCATTAAGTTATTGGGATTTTTCCAAAATGATCTTTAAAATACAGTGTCCTGAAAAAGGGATGTTTCTTTTTTTTGCTGAGTTTACAACTTCTACACTTGTTAGTAAGAAATTCCCTGCAGGACTGTAGGACCCCTCTCTCTCCATCTCGCTGTGATTGGTCTGTGGGCTTGGGAAGGTGTCTTTGAAGGACTGCCTCATACCAGCAAAGTGTGTGTGCATCCCATTGAATTCTTGCTGACCATCTGCTTTACAGTGTGTGTCCTTCAGGGAGTGTTCCTCTATGTCAGAGCCAATTCAACACACCAAACACAAGTCAATACCTACTCTTAAGAAACTCAAAGCACCTACAATGCTCTTTAAAAATGCAGTGCTCTCAGAGGTTCCCAAACATCCTGGTCATTAGACAGTACAATTGCATTTATTGATTAGGATTGTTATGAAATGATGCATTACAGTTGTTGCAATGCAAAGGAAGAATTTTACTGATGCAAACCTGGATAAGTTGTCTGGTGTGTATTTTGTGGATAATAAGAAGTCTCATAGTCTCAGTCTTTTGTTCACAGTTCTTTCTTCAGCGCAGCTATGCTGGAAACAGAGCTTGAAGGTGACTTCTGCACCAGTGCTGGAGCCAGACCCTCTTAATGTGTCTAAGACAGATCAGTTACAGAGTGACAAATTCAGCACTCAATCACACTATCTAGTCTGGATCTCTTGCTGTCTTCTTCTCTCTTTCCCAGCAGTTGGACCACAAAGCATTGCTCATGTCATGATTCTCATGTCAACCTCAAAAATGTGTAATACCCTGTGTGATGTCACATAACTGATGCATGGAGAATCTGCACCCATTAGGCAACATCTGTGGCATAATAATGATTACCACAGAAAATAATTTTGTATAATCTTTGGATTATTTTTAAAGATGCAAAAAATGGGTTTACAGTAAAACACTTGCAATGGAAGTGAATGGGGCCTGTTTGTAAAAATAAAAATACACACTGTTTCAAAATTATAGTCACAAGAAGTAAACATTATTCATATTAACATAATTCAGTGCAATAAAATCAAAGATTTACTAGCATTATTGCTTTTACCAGATTACAGATTACCTGCTTTACGTTGTCATGGCAAAGAAGTTGTAATATTGGATATAACAGATACGATACTGATTTTATCACACTAAAATCATTTTATCATGTATAATTTACATGTCTTGTAGCTAAACTTTTGAAACAATGTGTATATTAATGTTTATGGGCTGGCCCCATTCACACCCATTGTCTGTGCCTCACTGTAACCGTGTTTTGTTTTTTAAACTAAGGGACGAGTCTATTTTTTTGTGGTAATCAAAACACAAATGCTGTTGTTTTGTTTTTACTGAACTCGGAGCATTCCTTTAAGACTGTGAGTAGTAGCCAATAATGTAATAACTAGCAATAATGTAATACATTATTTATTATTAATTATTTACCCAGCCAATAATGTCAGAACTTATTACATTATGGGCAAAAAGTTATTACGTTTTTGGTTCAGACAATTTATTACATTATTGTTAAGTTATTACATTATTGACTTTTATTGCATTAAGAATGGAAAATGTATTAAGTTATTGACAGTTATTACATTAATGGTAGTTATTACATTATTGGCTGCTACACCGTTTCCTAACCAGGCGCTTCAGTGAGAAACGAAAAGCAAAAATAAATTTAGTTGGTTACTTGGTTTCTTCCTCTATTGCGTCATGTTGGGAAGTGAAATGTCATTGGTTCAAACTCCCACTACAAATAGCTGTATATTAAACATAACATTTATTCTGATTGGCTGTTATTTTGCTGCATCACACAGAATTTTCACTTTAATGTGGACAGACAACTCAGTCCACTAATGTTGCGTGATGAGATAAAATTACTGACAAATTGAAATCAAACTGATTGAAGTTGCATGCTTGCGGTGTAAACAGCGGCAATTCATTGATTTGTAGCTGTGACATGGCGGAGGGTGAGGCTGGGTCGTGATGTTACACACCCGGTCCCTTATCAGGCTAATCAAGCCTCCGAGAGGGATAAAGGCAGATTGCGGATGGTGGTGCGACAGAGAGAGAACGTTTACAGGCAGCTGTCGTCCTATGTGTGTTTGTGTCCTTTGAAATCATTTTTCATTCATCCCTTTTTCACACAGTCCCATTTTCAGCCTTTGGGTAATATGTTCATAACTCACTACATAGAAAGAACATTTGAAAACTCACCTCTAGATCACAATTACTGTAGCAAATGGTTTAGTTGGACTTACTTAAGTCCCGGTTTGCATGGAAAGACACAACATCAACCTACCGGCTCACACAAAACAATAATCTCCCTAAATATTATTCTCTAATTTCCTTCTCAACTAACTCATCACTCTATCAGCTAGTGATCACAGAATGTGAGCAGAATATTCTCAAACTGCTTCGAGAGATGTGAAATCCATGGCCATTAGAAGCAGACAACTGCAGTAACATCATCTGCAAGTCTAATGATGTTGGCATTGGCAGTTCATGCCGTTAGAGTATTTAATGAATTTAAATAACCCAATTTAAACAATGACATGCGTGCACTGGAAGATTGATGTGCCCATCGGTTATGGCAGGTCTGTCTGATTATGTGGGATCTTACTGTAGTTCCCATAATGTACTACTGGAGGTGAGTGCACTCATCTGACTTAAAAATGTGCCATGCACACCTACTGATGAATAAAACTGCTAAACAAACTCTCAAGGTTAAATAGTGCAAAATGTAGTCTGCCATTTGGAAATAATCATGTCAGACCCCTTGGTTGTTTGGTCTACAAATTGATCTTTGCTCATTTTATTCCTCCTGCAGTCATCCAAGTTCAAGCAGAGAGAAGCATGTTAATGAAACTTTAGAGAGCACGAAGGAGTGATGAGTGTGTGCACATGAAAACTCACAAGATTGCAATGTAAAAAACGGAAAAACTTGCAGTTGTTAATTTAAAGAGCCATTTCTACCTGATCTTTAAAAATGACATTTGTTGGTGTAAACAAATGTAGTTATGTTGACTCAGTCATATTATGTAACATTTTCACTTTTTGAATAAGGGCTAGTAATGAATAAGTAACAAAGATTTTGATGAGTAAGTAAGAGATAATGTAGAGTCAGGGGTCTTGTATAGCCCTATTTATTTTTGCACTAATGATCAGCTGACTACATTTTCCTGCTAAATAAATGGCAACTTCGCAAGTAAATAAAAACATGAACATGAAATGATTGATTTTTTTATGTGAAAAGAAAGGGACATGATATGAGACATGCAATTTTATGTAGCAAATTGGTTGCCCAAGAAAATGGTCAATTATACCATAAAGCAGTCATTATTAAAATATCTGACTGCAGAATGCTACAATCGACCAATCATAATGAAGAATTCAAAAGAGCTGTGTAATAAAGTGTTTTTTTTGTGTAGAAATGTATGTGTTGAGACATTGAGATGTCAATGTGGATTTCAATGCAATGTATATCATATTTTGTTCATATCTTGTGATGGTCATTTTCCTGTATGGTTTCCTGACAGTGTGTTAGTGTGAAAGCTCTCATGGCTCTCTTCTTTCTAAATGAAATGATTGACTTTCTTTATAGTCGCTTTTATGTTCAGCGTCTGTGTCCACTCAGTTTGATGCAGTCACGTTTGCCGCTAACAGTAAATCTGCCTGATTTAATACACACCAGTTGCAGAAGAAAAACTCCAGATTTCCCTGAAAGCAATCACTGATTAAAGCACCGACCACAACAATGTATTGTACTGTATGTGTGCTGAACATATAAACAGACCCATGCAGTAATCCACTGACATGTTTGGAATGGATTCTCTTCACTCTCAGATAATGTTTCTTATCTGCTCTCAAAAGCTGACTGAAATATATATGTTCCTGAGGAAGAGTTAATTGCTTATTGGAGGGTGTGTTGGCAGACACATTTGCTTGGTTCCAAAAGCTGACTACGAAGACAGCATTCAAAAGCTCTCCCGACACGAAGGCTGTTCCAAGTGGTCTAAGATCATGATTACCATCTAGTACCATCTTATGGCCAAATTATAAGGCAACATCACTTGTATCCTGTGCAGAGAAGTTAATCTCATTATGTATTGCGACAGTGGGAAAAAAATCCATCTAAGATGGCGAACGAAGCAAGTTAAGCAGTGCTACAATGTAGAATCATAAACCTACATTAAATGTTTTACAACAGATAAAATGTAATCTGCATGTGATTCTTCGACCCACCAAAGAGCTGAGCGTTTACATTTCAAAAGAAATGGACATATTCAAGTAGATAAATGTGGTCCTTACACTTGAACAAACAGCACAATTGTGATGTGTGCTATGTTTGTCATTTATTTGCTAAAATATTGAAATAATACAGATAATTGGTACATATTATGTACATGTCATTGCTGCAAAAGGGGAAGCAATGCAGTCTTAAAGGGATAGTTCACACAAAAATGTAAATTCTCTCATCATTTACTCACCCTAATGCCATCCCAGGTCTGTATGACTTTCTTTCTTGACACATTTGAAGAAAAATCGAAGAATATCGCAACTCAGTAGGTCCTTAAAATGCAAGTGAATGGTGATTTCAACTTTTGAAGCTCCAAAAAGAACAGTCAGTCAGCATAAACATCATCCATATGGCTCCAGCTGTGAAATTAATGTCTTATAAAGAAAAAGGATCACTTTTGGTATGAAAAATATAAATATTTAAGTACTTTTTAACTATAAATTGTCAGCAGCAGAATTTGCATGTGACGTAATTGCGAGAGTGCTGAGTTCATGCGGTCTCTCGTGTGACGAGTTCGCGTTGGCATATTATGGACGTGATCTCACGTTCTTCTCTCGGTTGAGACATCCACGTGCATCAGTTCTCGCATGAACATGCCAACACAATAACATCGCATGTGCAGACTACTGCTAAACCGGAAGCAATGCTTTATAGTTAAAAAGTACTTGAATATGAATCTGTTTCACACCAAAAGCGATCGTGTCTCTTTATGAGACATCAATTTAACAGCTGGAGTTGTTTGGATGATGTTTATGCTGACTGCCTGTTCTTTTTGGAGCTTCAAAATCACCATTCACATTTTAAGGACCTACTGAGCTAAGATATTTTTCTATTTTTCTTCAAATGTGTTAAGCAGAAGAAAGTCATACACACCTGGGATGGCATGAGGGTGAATAAATGATGAGATAATTTAAATATTTGGGTGATATAACCCTTTAAAGAAGTCACCATTGCCTTTGACCCAAGGCAAATTTAGAGGGTTGCTCTGGCAGGCTTTGCCCCCCTAAATGATCCCTATGCCCCCTCAAGCACAAGTGAAGCAAAGGAATGAACTTTAACATCATGGTGCTAACCCTAACGAAATGCATTGGAATGGAAGACATGCACATTCACTAACAATTCATTGGTTAATTTCTATCAGCAGTTTGTGCTCACTGGATAAGGATTAAAAAAATATTTTTCATAAAGATTGCCCTCACAAAGAGCTAATTCTATTTGATGAAATATTTTAGACCTGAACAAAACAAGAACAATTTATATTCGCTATAGACATTTATTTTCCATGACTTTTTCAGGCATGGAAATCACAATTTATAGATTCTGTGATTTTTCCAAGTTTCATTGACCAGGAAAATCCTGTTCTGTCACATCGTTGATGGTGGGTGTCCTTTATGTCGCTATAAGCAATGAGGTAAACTCTCATTGAAAATGAATTACTTTTCAGTAGTCAGCAAGGCAGCTCACTAGGCTTTGGAATACAATACCCTGTCTTGTTCTTTCTTGCTCTCTCTCTCTCTCTCTCTCTCTCTCTCTCTCTCTCTCTCTCTCTCTCTTCTCTCACTATCAGAAGCCTCACGAATGGCCTTTGAGGAAATGGAGCTCATCTTTGAAGGGAAATGAATCTCAGAGCCGTGGACTTATTGGCTTTCCTTTCATTTAGGTGGTTTTCGAGAAGATATTACGGTTCCAAGCAGTCTTTTAGGAATCATTCCATTTCAAGAATGATCCATAAAAGCTTTGATTCCCTCTGATCATCCAGGCAGCCACTCCAATAGTTGTGTCGTGATTGTGCTTTCAGACTGAATCAAGAGAAAATGCAAAGATGGCCTAGTACCATCAGAGCCTCTGAGCCCAAGACTATGGTATAGAGTTCCAATTTTTCATCACTATGGATTCCAGCAAGACCACATGCCAGAATGATTAAGTACTGTGAACTATAAACTACAGAAAAAAAAACATATTTCCAATTTCAAATTGGAATATCTTTGCAACTCCTCCAGTGTCATGTGTGAGAGTGGTGAGATCATTTGGCATTGAGGGATCTTGATTAATCCCTGCTCTGCTTTCAGCGAAGGTTATTAATTGAACGGCTTGATGATGAACACTTGCTCTGAGTTATGGGTATTCTGCAGCATTAGAAAGGTTGCAGATTTACAATGTTCTCCCTGGTGACGTGGGGTTTTAACTTCTCAGTCTAAAGGCTAAAACCAGAGGAGGTTTGGGCAGAGGCTTTTGGTTTACCCTCCTTTTATTGTGTTATTGTCATAAAAAAAAGCTTATTGCCATCTAAATCACGCAGCTGAACTCACGTTGGCTGTTCATCTCCCTTGCAACACCAACCCTGACAGTTTTGAGTCTTACAAAAAAAAACATAATGGATAAATAGATTGTTTTAAAGTTTCAATACTTTTCTGAAAAATTAAATGACACCTCAGTATGTTCTAAAGAAGGTTCCTGGTGTTTGGGAACATGTTGATATTATGTTTTTAGACATTTCCTTCTTGTCTGACCTAAATTTAGATGCTAAACTTGAGTGCCTTGAAACTGAAGCCATGATTAATTAATCATTGCAAGGAGAACTTTGTCCTGAATCTTCAGAATCTAAAATAGTCAGTCAATTTCAGAGAGAAAATATATTGTAGGGGAGACAATATATATAGTATATGTGTAACAGTTCTATTAAAATATTTACATTTGTTAAAGAGATAGCTCAACCAAAAATGAAAATTATCTCGTCATTTATTCATCCTCATGCCATCCCATTTGTGTAGGACTTTCTTTCTTCAGTAGAACACAAATTATGATTTTTAGAACAATATTTAAGCTCTATAGGTCCATAAAATGCCATTGAATGGGTGCCAAAATTGTTTACACTCCAAAGAGCACATTAAAGCATCTTAAAAGTAATCCATATGACTCCAGTGTTTTAATCCATATTTTAGAAAGTGATATGATATGTGTAGGTGAGAAAGAGATCAATATTTAAGTCCTTTTTTGCTATAAATAATTTTTCCTGTCCAGTAGGGGGGCAATATGCATGAAGAATGTGAATCCCCAAAAACACAAGTAGAAGAATGTGAACGTTAAAGTGGAGATTGACTGAGTAGGGAGAAGAATTGATGGTAAAAAATGACTTAAATATGAATCTGTTTCTCACCCACACCTGTCATATCTCTTCTGAAGACATGGATTTAACCACTGGAATCTTATGGATTTTATGCTGTTTTGGAGCTTTAAAATGTTATAAAAAAAGATCTGTAGAAATTTCTCATAAATTGCAACAATCAGACTTCTTGTTTCTGTCGGAAAGAGAGAATTTTACTGCACATGTGCTGAATAAATGTCATCACTCTTATTGTGATTAAAGTAATTTAGCTGTTGAAATCCATGGTCTAATCAATTTGTATTTTATTTTTTCGGTTGGCTACGCTGCATGTAAATGAACAATGCATCAAACTCTTGCACCTGTTTAAACACCATGAGCACGTGGGCATCCCTTTCCAAGTCCCTTGTATGATTTGGCATCTGTCTGAACCAAAATATGTGACATTAATTAAACGTCTATGACATCTGCATCTGCAGCTAACTGTAATCAGGTCATAGCAATACGTCCTGTCCTCCTTCATTCCTATTTTTCAGAAGATCTTCATGAATAATCAGAGTATAAGAAGGCCAATGTTGATCTGATGTTGTGTTTTTGTATGCACCTAAAAATAATGACATAATGCATTAATATGAAAAACCTTTTGTTGGTGTAATTACTGGAGATGAATTCAGAATGATTCAGCTGTGTACAAGTACACACAATCCAGCTGCCGCAGACAGAAACTGTGGACTTAATTCTTAAAAGTGGAAAAGAATTAAGTCAAATCTTAGAAATTTGACATTTAGGGTCAGGGTTAGCCATACACAGAGGAGGGCAAGTTGTCACATGGGGGACAAAATATAATAAACTTTAACAAAATATAATAAAAAGATCTATTTTAAGTTCTAGATTAAAGATTATATTTAAGCAATATCACATGAGCAAGAGTGCGATATTGCCCTACATCAGCACTGCTCTGATTCGGCATGAGTGCCAAAGGTAATCACAGCAGTGCTGATGTAGGGCCATATAGCATGGAGAAATAGCCATCCGAGTGGGGGTATTCCTTCCTATTTCGTGGTAGCAGGTGTGCAAGAGTCATTCACTATAGAAACCGCAATCTCCTCCGCCATTTTGAACAGTATGTCTTTTCCAATGTGGAAACTCCGGTAAGAGGTCAGCACCTTGATTGTGTGTAATTAATCAGTCTGTTGTGTCTCTCAGCTGTGATACGCCTTACTGATGAAGTTGTTAGTTGCTGATGCTAACTCACTGCACGCCACCTGAACTGGCTCATATTACACACAAAAATTGTCTTTTGCTGCCACTTGCTGGCTAAAATCTGTAATTTCACAAAAATAAAAGTAAAGAGACACTTCCAGCTCTTAACATATCTGCACTGCTCCTACACTTTAGTTTAGCACGCCACGAACACAAGCAGTGTGATACACACAGTGAAGTGTCAGAGTGCTAATGGTGTGAGACCATCAGTACTCATGTCAAATCTTTCATCCAATCAGATGAGGACCAGAACTAACTGTTGTATATAAAAAACAAGCGTTGGAATGCTTAAATCTAAAAAAATGTAAATAAAAAGAAGAAGAAATTGTCTAAAATATTTTTTAGACTGTATGCTTGATTTTGAAGCTTTACAGACATGGCCACTGTTGTTGAATGCAAAATAGCTGCAGAATATTGCTCAAAATTTCTCCTTTTGTTCCTAGGAGAAAATAACAACATAAGGGTGAGAAAATTAGGACAGAATTTTCCTTTCTGAAAATACTTTTCATTTAAAAAATCCAGTTTTTATTTGCTGAATCGGTAACACTTTAGGCTATGACTTAACAGCAACATACTATTATGCTAATATGCTTTATAGACCATTAGTTAATTTAAAATGCCATTACATTTCAAATTATCTGTCATAGATAACCTATTCATTATTTCATGTGTTTGAGCTACTGATCCATGTTTATTAATTAATTATTTATATTAATGTTTTCATATTTTATCTGTATAATGATATAAATACATGCTTATAGATTTTTCTTTATGAAAAATTACGTTTATATAAATTTTTACATATTTTTTTACATTTATTTTAATTACTTAATAATTCATGTTTGGCTAAAATAAAGTATTACCCTCTCTGGCATCGAAGAGAGACTCATATCCAATAATCGTTCACCTGCATGTGTCCCGTAAGTATTTCCTTATAAGAAGTGTTCTCCTTTAACTGCAGAGGTCCCCACATACCCTCACACACCTTTTCCAGCCTGTGATTCCTTCCCCTCACCATCGAGAGAGCGATAGAAGGAGGAGAGGAGGACGGAGATAACGGACACGCGTCCTAGTTCAAGTGAAGGAGAACTTCGGTTCTCCGGGCATCTCTCGCAGATAACACGGGCGTTTCTGAAAGAGCGCGAGGACGCTTGGGCACCTTAGAGATGCTTGTTGTGGTTTCAGCCGGTGATGTCGCTGCGTTTATGTTGAGAACAAAACTGAGAGATCATTTCAATGACTCAATGTGCTCACTCTGAGGAGCAAAAGAGACGTTTTTGTTGGATTCTCAGTGCTGTCCGGAGAAGTGATGTCTACCAGCGCTCGCGCCCTGTTCTTGGGTAAGTTTCCTCTTGCTTTTATGAGGATTGTTTCTTGTGTTTATCCCAGGTAAACATGTAGTAGATAGGTTGGCAGACTTAGTAGTAGTTGATGTACCTGGTCGATGATATCAGTAGTTTCGTCTAATGAAGGTGACTTTAAAATAGATAGGCTACTGTTGATGAAATATTGAATGCGACTTGTTTATGAGTTATTTTATTCAGGTATATTATGCACTAGTTTGTTAATGCTATCATGTTCGTAAACTAAGTTATGCATGCAAACGTGTTGTCCACAAGTGGTCTTGGTGTCAGAAGATAGCTTGCAAGTTCTCAGCCCCTTTATACACTATTTATATTGTAAGATTTGATTATGGCATAATGACGTTGTTCGTTTGTTTACTTTGAAATGATAAAATAATGTTTTTTTTATTTATTTTTTATAATTTGTTATTCATAAAAAGACACATATTTACCACTATAATATATAAAAGTCTTATGAAATGTTTTGAAGTTGTATCTTCGGTTTTAGGCTTTGTTTCTGTCCAAATGAAATGCCGCATTAGAGCATCCTCAAACTTTGTCGTTGTCATAACAATCATTAAATTGTATGTCCTATGTGAATGAGAGACTAATTCAGTACAGTGCCGTATTAGAAGTGCAAACTGGCTATAGAACATTAAATAGATACCAGAGAAACTGGGGTAGGGAAACTAAACACAATTCATGGTGCAAATATTACTGTGGTGTCACCGCAGTGAGATTTTGAATGGCGAACAGTTACTTCTGTTGTGTGACGCATTTCACATGAAAACAGGCTTAATTTTATGCAGTAGAATTTGATTGTATCGGGAAAAGTTCTATTTATATAACAGGTGGTTGTAGCGGAAGGCTTGAAAAATAATAGGGCTTGGTGACGTCATCTGAAAAGGAAAGTCGTTTTTAGAGGCGGAGCAAGTTGTTATATAATGATGAAATATTACAAAGGCAAACCTTTTTTTTTTTTACATATTTTTTTTTTCATTTGAAATATTGGCACTGAAAACGGAAAGTGTACTAAGAAACTAAATGGCATAAATGTTGATGTCATGTTGACGTTAATTATGTAGCACTGTAAAAATACCTGTGTGCTTTCTTGTCCTGCCGTTTACTGAAGTGTTGTGACTAGACAATTAGCAGCACATAGAGACGAGAGGAGCTCAGACTCATGCACATACAGCAACAAACGCCACAGCAATTATCATGATGCGTGCTTTCATTACTTGCATTAAACAACTGTGCCAGACAAGCCGTGCAAACAACACAACATCTCACGGCACCATCATCCAACCACCCGCAGACATGCCAACACAGCACAAGAGGAAGGACACCATTCATACCTGTATATAAACAGTGTCTATCTATCTATCTGTCTGCCTGTCTGTCTGTTTGTCTGTCTAGCCTGATAGCATTGCATTTTTATTAGCTAATTATTTCTTTTGGAAATAACTGATAATTTCCTAACGGTAAAGAACATCTTATTTCCTGTAGCAACAGTTATGACTCCTGTAGTTACAAAGGAGATGTTTTTTTTTGTTGTTGTAATAACACATACCGGTTTATCCTCTCTCAACACTGCTGCTGTAATTTTCGAAAATGGCAAAGTGGTGACAAACCAAAAAGTGCTACTATACAGCCACGTCCACAGTCTTCCACACAAGGCTGTATTTTGGAAAGATTAGCTTTTAGCTAGTTAGTTATTTCACATAAAATGTTTTAAGACATGCTATTAAGTCAATATACGAGGGAATTCTGCCACAAAGCATTAAAGCTGGGGTGTGCATTATCGGTGCCACTAATGTTTCTACACATTCGATAGATGAAAGTATTTGAATGTCGAAAAAATGCATATATACTGTAAAAACACAAAAACTTTTCACATGTGTTGCACCATACTAACATAAAGAGCGTGTTAGGAAGCAGATCTAAGATAGAAAGCAGATCAATCTATTTTTAGATGAGATCTCCAGGGGCAGCAAAGTATCTGTCAAGTATGAAGATGACATGGGCATTCAGATCCAGAGGTCAGGAAGTGACATCCTGCTGTGTGCTGCTGCTGCCCTCTCTCTCTCTCTCTCTCTCTCTCTCTCTCTCTCTCTCTCTCTCTCTCTCTCTTTCTCTGCCCTGTGAATGTTGCTGTCAAATAGACTTTAATAACAAAAGCTGAGTGTAGCGTTCGGAATAATGGAATATTTCTTTACTTGACCTCAGTATCTTAAACCCTAACCTTGATGAGGTCACAACCTATTTAAGCCAACACCTCATTCACCATAAGTCATGGAAGTGGTTTCTGCATCGGCCTTCACATGTAGGAGAAATGCAATGACATAAGGACAATTTGTCTGTCATAAACAAAGACGTATTATCCATAGTAAATTTGATTTGTTAGCTTCCTCATAGTACAGTTTAATGTAGTGTTTGTTTGGTGTCACATAGGGCTAGGCGTTTTTTTTTAATCGAGATTTGGCAAAAAAATATTGCAAACGCGTATAGTTAGATATGTTGTAAATCCATCAAAGGCTGAATAAGCCATAGCACTTGTCTTAATGCCACTCCCGATCTGATCAGCTGCATGTAATCAGACTGATATAAAGTGGTAATATTCCCAGTACGATTGTACAGTGTGATTGTAGCTCAGCTTCATCTATCATGCTGGTATACACTAGCTTAAAACCATAACTGCCTCGGTGTGCGCATGTTAATGAACGGTCTCCTTTTTTTATTTTTAAAAACGCGTAGGTTACATTACAGTTATGGGCACTTCATTTCAAATCCTGGATAGGCTATATATGGGATAATCAAACACCCACCACTCCTTTTGCCATGATGATTCAAATGTATTGCGAATTAATACTTTGTTCTGTGACGTGTTTCAAGTGTACTGTATCTATAGCCAACCTTTGGAAAGTGATCATTTTGACAAACTTTGCTAGTTGAATTGTAATGATAAATGATTTCATATTGCTGCACTGCTCAGCATGAACCACTAGAGTTCGCATCTCTATCTGCAGGGGTTTATGAATATACACACGAATTGTTTGATATACAATGTGTACTTTCTAGATAAAGTTGATCATTTATGGATTGTGATTTCTAGATAAATTTCTAGATAGGCTTGGTTTAGATAAAATGAATACCTGCTAATTATTTAGCAGTTTTATTATTCTATTATTCTATTATTCTCTAACCAGGTAGACTGGCATTTTTAATAAAGAACATAACATTTGAATTGTGAATCATCCATATGTTTGATAAAAATCTAAATTTAATTATTTTGCCATATCTCCCTGGTGCCACAGAATGTGCTCACACAATTAATGTTTAGGATTGACAACAATGTTAACTCTGGAATTGTCCTGTTTATACAACAGGTTACACAAGTGATTTGAATACTCCATTAACAAATAACCAAATAAGTCAATGCCAAAATATGTGTTTTGAGCAATTTAGAGTGAATACATATTTCAGAAATGTTTTGTGAGTTTGATTGTGGAAAACGGTTGTCGCTCTTGTTTATAATAGAACTGTGTGAAATTATTTAGCACTAATAAACTGACAACCATATTCTGCTGCTGTGTGAACATCATGTGTGGTCATAGTTATACTGAAATTATATTTTCATGGCAAAATGATATTCAATGTGATAATTTATGTTTTATATATTCATTTATGCTTACTAAATAGATCTCCATGCATAACTTGCTGAGATAAAAAATTGGCATTTTAGTAAACACTAAGAAGGATATACACTTCCCTCAGGATTATGGACCATTTTAATGATAGCAAAACAACACAAAGCCAGGAGTAACTAGACTCTCTCTCTCTCTCTCTCTCTCTCTCTCTCTCTCTCTCTCTCTCTCTCTCTCTCTCTCTGTGTGTGTGTGTGTGTGTGTGTGTGTGTGTGTGTGTGTTTGTTTCCAGAAGGCTATGGTAATTTAGCAACTTAAATCAGGAACTGTACTGTGGGGAGTTTTTCAGCACCTAGCTCTAATTTAGTACCGATGAGCCCAGCTTCACTTGTACCATGTCAGCTGTGTGTTTGCGTGTTTGTGTGTGTGTGTCTGTGTGTGTCCACAGGGACCCAGAGCTGTCTTTAATTAGTAGAGCACATCACAGCAGGGTCAGCCCTCACTGAGAGACTTGTCATTCCGTTCAGAGAAATCACAGTGACATTCTCCCCACCAGACACACAGCACCAGATACTTACCTTCTCTGTACACACACTTACAATTTAGCACACACAAAACACACACACACTCACACTGCCCTACATGTGCACAGGGCACACCAGTGGTGTTGCTGTATATGTGTATTTGTGTGTGTGTGTGTGTGTGTGTGTGTGTGTGTGTGTGTGTGTGTGTGTGTGTGTGTTTGCTTGTATGTTTTGATAGTGTCATGAAAGTGTGATATTGTACCTCACACTTGTTGACTGTATTACACCTTACCCAACCTCAAAGGCCAACATCTGACTAACTGAAGAAAGAAAGAAAGAAAGAGCGATCGAATGAGAAAAAAGAAAGGAAGAAAAAGATGAATAAGCAATGAGGAAAGAAAGAACAAATGAAAGAATGAGGGGAAAACGAAAGTACAAACAAAAGAAAATGAGAAAAGAAGGAAAGATATCAAATGAAATAGAACGAGGAAAGAAAGAATAAAGAACAAACAAAAGAAAAAAGAACAAACGCAAGAAAGAACAAAAGACCAAGCACACATAATAAAATTAGGAAGACAACATACAAATGAAAAAAGAAAGAACGAAAGACCAAAACATCAGAAGTAAGAACAAGGAGAAAAGAATATACAAATGAAAAAAGAACAAGGAATTAAAGATCAAACAAACAAAAGAATGAACATACAAACAAAAGAAAGAGGAAAGAATGAACAAAAGAACAAAAAATTAAAGATTGAGGAAAGAATGAAAGAAGAAACAAAAGACCAAACAAACAAGAAAGGAAGAGGAAAGAACAAAAGAACAAGCAAACGAAAGAAAGAACAGAAAAGAAAAATAACAATCAGACAAAGAATGAGGAAAGGAAGAAAACAAAAGAACAAACAAATTAAAGAAATAATAAACTTAAGAAAAAACTTTCCTAGCGTTTGTCCCACTTGGTGCAGGGTCCGCTTTGTGATTTGTAGTCTGCATATATAGATATATATATATATATATATATATATATATATATATATATATATATATATATTTGGCACAAGTTTTACACCAGATGCCCTTCCTGATGCAACCCCAATTTAGAGTCTCTAATTCACTTAACCTGCATGTTTTTGGAAACCAGAGCAAACCTGCAAACACGGGGGGAACATGTAAACTCCATACAGAAAGGACCTTCTTGCCGCCATAAACTTTAAAAAAAAAAGAACTACTTAAATAAAGAGGACAGAAATAATGCAAGAACATGCAAATGAAAGAGAGAAAGAGAAAAGAAAGAACAAAAGACCAAACTAATTAAAGAAAGAACTATGAAAAGAATAACCAAAAAACAAATAAACTAAGAACAAGGAAAAAAGAATGATAACATATGAAAGAAAGAAAGAACAATATATATAAAAAAGTAAATATAGAAAGCACTGCTTTGATTCCTTGTTAATGATGTTTTATCCCCCATTTGTCTAGTAAGTTGGTCACCATTGCTTTGAAGTGTCTCATGGCACCGGCCACAGTGTGACCTACGAATCTCACGGCACTTAGAGACACGACTGAAGAAATGGCCAGCAGATTGTGAAGGAGTGTTTCAGGTCCAGAGCTGGAATGATCTCCTATACTCCTGCTTTCCTGAGATACCGTAAAACGGTTTAGATTGTAATCCAAACCACATGCTCTCACCTCATGCCTTCATTGTGGAAAAACCAAATATTTCTTTCAAAAATATTTGGGGGAGGTTTAGTTTCAGCGTTACCTCTGGATTTATAGGCGGCCCAACAGGATGATATTACCTATGGCGCTGGCAGACATTTGCTGGGTGTTTTCTGAGAAAACATCTCTGAGAGTTTTTAAGTGTATCTAATGGATTTTATTTTTGTTGAATTTTTTTCTTTTGCTTTCGACCACCCTGAAAATAACTACATACATTTGGATATTTCTGTGAGAGAAACGTTTCTTAAAAAACAGGGGAGGGAAAACAAGGTCCAAACTTTTAGGCCGGTATGGAATTGCTTTGTCTGAGCTTTTCGGGCCAAGAATGAAAGACTCAAAACACAACCCTTCATCAGGATTAAAAAATGATACAGTTGAAATATTTATTAACTCTGCTGTGTACTGTGACATGTCGTCCACTTGAAAGGCAAGACAAACAAAAAAAAGATTTATATGATTTTATGTTATTTAGCAGGAAACTTTTTCGTTTTTTACACTTCAGTGTCTCGCATTGTGTTAAAGCAAACAGAAAACACTTTTACAGTAACACACTTACAGTGAAAGCCTATGGGGCAAGCAGATCACAGGGTTTAAAAGCAAGCAGAATTTGTTTTTTATGTAGTTAACATTTTTAAATAGTTCTTTTTTTTTTTAAACAGGACTACTTTTTTGGTGGACTACTTTTTATAAGGTTGTATGTTGCCATATATGCTGGAAGAAGCTAATGAGGTTCTTTCTTTCCCACTCTCTCTCTCTCTCTCTCTCTCTCTCTCTCTGTCTCTCACTTTCATTCTTTCTCCCCATGCTTTTTTCTGAACAGATGGCACCACCATTTCTGTTTTTTACGAGTCGTTAGATACAACTTCTTAATGAAATTGAGCCGTTCCTCAGCACTGCACATGTGTGTATTTTTTGCTCTAATTGTCCTGTTGCATTAGTGCATTCTGTTCACATAGAGAAGCAAAAACAGCAGCAGTTTTCTGCCAGGCTCACATCGTTTATTCATTCACAGCTTAAACACCAAGAAGGAAAAATCACAAGCGCTATTTGGAGGAGTTTTCGATGTTTCTCTTTAAATGTTACAAACTGTTTCAGCTTAAAACGCATTTAATAATGAATTTTAGGGTAACAAATTTGGCTGAATTTAGCTCTTACGGTATATGGTTAAGGTGGTATCAAGATGTGCAATTTTATGAGGTCATTGTATGTTAACTGTTTATTTTTTAAGTTGACACCTGAAAGTAAAGCCCCGTACACACACACACATGCAGTGACTTCCAGCAACAAAGCGACTAGCTCTCATTCGGCTTCCGGCGACACGATCGACAGGGACCTCTGATGACTAGATGTGGGTGTGGCGAGCGACACGACAAAGTTCAACTTTATGCAAACGAGGAGTGACTTTCAGAACTGACAACCAATAGGAGTGAAGAGGGTGACAGTGGAGCCCACCTAGCAAAATCAAATCGCGGCATGTCTGTATGGAGCTTAAGTGTTCATGAACTGATAGTTTTCCATTTTACTAATGATTTGTGTAAAACTGTAGTGTTTATTTCACCAGGTAACTGCCACTATACGTACAATGAGGCATGTAAAAGTTATTTTGCAAAAATTTAGGTTTAATAATATTATTCCAGACAAGGTTGTTTTTAGTGCATAGTTTGAAGTATGCAAAATGGGACACGGACCATCAATATAATAATGCACTAAGACCACAGCTCTGGCAGAAATGCTAGTTCTGCTAGACACAATAAATGAAGCAACCTGAAGGAACTTATTAAATTGGAGTATTAGCATGTAAGTGGACCAGTGAAAGGCCAGTCTGAAATAACCTGATTTCAGGTTTTATTTTCCTGTCTGGAAAAATGTGTTCACCCACCCCAGCACTCAGTATCTGACACCTTCCTCCTATTGTTAGGTAAATACTGAGTGCTGGTCTGGTGTTATTTGAGGTACGGAGGAGGACGAGTCAATACAGGTGCTGCAGTTGTCTCCGTGGCCGCGTGTCAGCTGCTGTTTCCTGCTTTGTCTATTCTGAGCAGCTTTACCTTAGCACTCATGCGGTCTGACAGCTTAACTGCAGTGTGCATCCCTGATGGAACAGTGGAAAGGCGAAGGTCTCGTTGAGATGCCCGGTCTGACCCAGTGTGAGCCGAAATCTGGCATTTAAAGCAAGACATGCCATTTACTGCATCAAACAATAGATGAAAAACAAGATCTTTAGAGAAATCTGGCATTGGACAAAGGTTATGCTGTTAAAGTCATTTTTGGTTTGATTTTACAAACCAAGGAGATTCATTTCTAACAGAAAAGATTAAATGTGTTTTAGTTGCTCTGAGGAATAGGCTGTTTAATCTCTGGAAATCATTTAAAATTAGAAGTTTACCCAAAATGTAAAATTCTGTCTCGTTTACTAAACCTCATGTCGTTTCAAACATGGGTGCTGTTGTTTTGTCCATGGAACACCCAAGCAGATTTTTTTAAAGTATCTTTATTCAGCTTTATCCATGCAAAGAAATCATTTGTATTCATCACATCTGCAATCTTAAAAAATAACCCCCACCAAGTAGTCCATATGACTTGTTCACTATATGCAAATTGTTCTGAAGCCATCCAGTAAAGCTCACTGTAAAGTATTCAATGGAAAGGAGGAGGCGAGATCTGGCTTGTCATTATAAATAATAGTTTAATATAAAACTTAAACAAAAGACAAACACACACATATGACAGACATGTCCGTTAACGATCTCTCTCTCTCTCGCATGATCCTCTGCAGTCGACCTTTATCCCTCACGGAGGCTTGATTAGCCTAATACGGGACCGGGTGTGTAGGATCACGACCCGGCCCCGCCCTCCGCCCTGCCACACTCACATTTGTGACCTAAATGTAAAAAATGGTGTCACGTTTAAAAACTCCTAACATCTTAAGTTTTCAGTTTCCTAACATCATTGTTTTCTAAAGTATGCAGTTATGGTGAGCGTTTTCGATATTCTCCATTTTCAGTGGTTGAAAACGCAGTTCCAGTGTGGATGAGAGATATAAACATAGCAAAATGAAGGTGTTTCAATACAAAAACACATTAGTGTGGACGTAGTCTCAGCTTCAGATTGACACGCCCACGGACCGTCCATGGGCCACCCACAGACCGTGCTCTATGGCTGCTTTCCAATTTAAATGTTTATGCCTTTCCCTCGCGAACTCCCTCCGTCTTGTGGACTCTGATGTACGTTATTGCTTATGTTGCCCAAATGTCCACTACTGGCGGAACCCATGCAGTGGGTTAAACTGGAACACCCTAAACCTTTGATCACTTGCAGCATATTCAAATCTGATGTCAATTTGTAGAATTATTTAGTTTAGTTTAGTATAGTTTATTTTTGCACCTGAGGAAACAACATTTTTGGAGATTGATGTAACCACAGGTTTAGGTAAAGTTTAGTTGTAATTTCAGAAGCTTATGTATAAATCTCATTCAAATTAATTGTTAAAAGGGATTAATCAAGCTTTTAAAAAACGAAAAAGGTAATATAACAATGAATGCAGAGGATATAACTGTGTGAAAAAGTTTAAGGTAGCTACAAGTCTTATTCTGTTAAATCTCAATATAACTTTTCTAAACTGCTTAGCTGACCTAACTTCACTTCCATCATACTTTAGAGTTGTGGTTGGGTGGGGTGTTGATGAAGCATGATTTGCTGTTATGTCACAATGGAGTTTCATTGTGGGATATGGAGCTGCCTGAAGCGTACATCAGAGCTGGCTTGCTCCCTCAGTCAATATCAAGGGGTTGAGGGTCTGTCAACAGAAACTTCTCTAAATCACTTAACAAAGTGGAATGGACAGCCAAAATTGCAGCGGGGATTCCCCAGAGGGGAAGTGCATAGGTTAGTTAGCTAGTGGATGTTAAAAGTGAAGTGGAATGCAGCCTATGTCCGATGCACATAGCATTCAAATTTTAAAACACTTTTGCGATCAGATCAGCGGCAATCTGATTGGCCTGTTTGATGGAACTTCCGCAAGTGGACGCACACAGGACTTTTCATCAGTCCGCCTGAAAGCCGAATCGCGTTCACAAGGTTCCATGTTGACACAATGAGCACCTTTGAGGCTGAAATAATCTCAAAATTTGCTCAAGTTTGCTATGTTTGTGACATCACATCTACTAAAGATATTTAGATTTAATTTGAGGCACGCAGCAGAAAGCGGATATCTACCAGCAGAGCTGAACTTTCTGCTTTGCTTGCTTAGTTTTGTCTGTGCTGTACTTTGACTCTTCACATTTTCTGCTATTTGCTCATTTGTTTCAGTGCTATCACCCGTGGAGACTTGTGTGCCATCATACAGTATAAATGATTTCTCTCCCCATGTCTTTCTTTTATTATGGTATGATACATCTCCAATAACCCTGCCCCTGAACACCACATAATGACAAAACTTGACTGTGATTGGTCACTTAACATGTCAGTTACATCACTTTTCCTGTCTAAGTGGGCTATTCTTGGCCAATTGACGCTACTTTAGGTCCCGGACCTTTGCCATGGTCAAAGCTCTGGCTACGTGAGACTAGCGTGAGTGTGTTCCACAAAAGAAATAACAGCAAATGTTTTTGGAACAACATGAGTGTGTATAAATAACAACAGAAATTTCATTTTTGGGTCAACTATTCATTTAACTGATGTCTTTTCTATAGTAAATATTACAAGAGATTTGTTGAGGTGAACTGAGTGTTTGGTTCATTTCAGGAAAGGATTTGATGAGAAATAACAAGGGCCTTCCACTGGCTGAACATATTTTGATTAAACAAACATTATTCATGTCAACAGCGTATGTTTCTCTCTCCACTGACCTCTCCTCTCTACTGCTCTCGTGACATTGAGTTATGCTGAAATGAAGGCAGCGTATCCACTGCCTCCCTTAATGAGCTAATTAAGTCCAGGGCTTGCAGTTCTGAAGTAGCTGTTGGTAGGCAGAAGGAATCTCAGCAAACATGGCCTTGCATGGAGAAGCATCTCAGGCACTATTCCCTCCCATGGGCTTTCTCCGCACAAAAGCTATTGTTGCGTTCGATGCGGTGCTTTAGCAGAACTAGGCACAGTAATATTCTTAGCTGTAAACCTAATTTATACTTGGGCGAACAGGTTTCTTGTTGTTCGAGTAAAAATTACAACAAATGCACTGATGGTTTTGCTCGGCAGAGCAACGGCACACTGTTTGTGAACGTTCAGACACCGACCACACTGCTGGGTGAGGCGTTTACAGGTACAATTAAGTTCATGAAATTACGAGGACACTTCAGACTACATGTAAAACATCAACTAATGTGGCATTTAAATGTGTTATCAATGACTTCTTGCCTCATTTTATGAGTAAAATTTGCACAAGACCAGTACAAGAAGCTGTTTTTACAAAGTGATGATTTGAAGTGGTGGTGGTGTAGTGGTCTAAAGCACATAACTGGTAAACTGGTAATCAGAAGGTTGCTGGTTCAATCCCCACAGCCACCAACATTGTGTCCTTGAGCAAGACACTTAACTCCAGGTTGCTCCGGGGGATTGTCCCTGTAATAAGTGCACTGTAAGTCGCTTTGGATAAAAGTGTCTGCCAAATGCATAAATGTAAATGATTTAAAGTAATATATATGCATTATAAAATGTGTAATTTGTAATGTTTACTTTTTGTGTTCACGGCGCTAATGCGCTAACATGCTATTGGCTATGTGGCCATAATATGTGTCAATTACAATCTGTGACACTGATACTACTGCAAAGGTAGGTGTATAAAAGATCAAATACAAATATATATTATTTATTGTTTGTTCATGATAACTAATGCATTAACTAATGTTAACAAATGGAACCTTTCATTAGGAAATTTATTAGGCTTATTTATTATGATTATTATTGTCTTTACCTTTATGATTGTCTTTAGATCTTAATCTGTAGGCTATTAGTAACTTCCACTGGTGTTGTTGACGGATGCTTACATGATGACAAATGGAGCCATTAGAGACGGTAAATGTTTGGATTTGGAGAGGTGGTTAAATACGATTTTTTGATCACTTTGTTATTTTATTGCTTTTTCGTTTAAAGTGCAATTTCATTTAAGAAATGTCTTTTGTTTATGTTTCTTGTGTTTCAATAAATTAATTAAGTTATAAAGCATAATCAATAAAGCAAAAAAAATTCACAGACCCTGGGCAGGGGGGTTGATGATATAATCGTGTATTGCAATATTTTTTAAGGCGATAAATAATTGTCTAAATAATTTTTACATATTGCCCAGCCCTAGATTGGACGTGACGCTCTGTATGAATTTATTTTCCTCAAAGTTATTTTAAAACATCGCCTCGTGTTGTATAAACACAGGCTTTGTTCGCTTAGTATACTTAAGTTTGTTCAGGAAAAAAAGTTTATTTTCTGCCATTGATCGGCCTGTTTACTGCAGAGATGGGGACTCAGAGACTCAGACTTGTAACGAAAGACTCAAGACTTGACACGGACTCCAGCTTAAAGACTCAGACTTCATGAACATCTCTGGTTCACTGGTCATTTGATGCATTTTCACACAAAAATGGCAAAAGCTGTAAAAGGTTGCAGTGTGAAGCATTTACATGTTTCCATTGATCATGGTATAAATATTGGAGGGTTGAACTTGCTTGTTTTTATCCCCTTCGGAATCTACACCCCTGTATATTTATTGTATGATATGGTATGTTAATTAAAAGCTTTGTTTGAGACACTTTAGAATTATATAGAACTCTATATTATGTTTTGTTCTCAAAGCTATATCCTATTTCTGATTTACAACACCTTTAAATGGCTTGCATGTAAAAACAAACTGTGGTTGGTCACTTTCTATGTCTCACAACTTTTCCTGTCTTAGTGGGTGGTACTTGCAATGTTGACCTGACTTTATGTTAATAAGCCATACTACATCAGACTAAGACAACAATAATGACTGATTAAATGTCTTGTGTTTGTTGTGAGTGTTAACCATAGGGTTTAGTATTGCCTGATGATTATTTTAAACTAATATGTCAGTGCTGCATCTGCAGAAAAACCTAAACACACATCTCGTCTTATCTCGTCTGACTCATGTAAGATGACTGATGGATGGAGGGGTTGTTGATAATGAGTCTGCATTCTTTGATGACATGGATTATGAAGAGCATCAGCATTAGAGAGATCTGAGTGACCTTGCGTTATGCAAACACATGACACCTCACTATTCTTAAGAGGAGTGATGGTATAGATTCTGTGCACATCCTTGAGTGCGTGAGAAGAATGCTAGCTGGGAGGAACAAGTGTGTGTGTGTGTGAGGACTGCTCATCCCATGCTGTGAATGTGAGAGAGACAGATGTCAAGGTTAGCTGACGTGCAAGCACGGTGCATTCTGCAGTCAGCATGTGATCTTCAAATGGAAAGAGAGAGCCTGTGCATGGAATGGACTACTAGCCTACTGCATATGTCATAATGCGTAGGATATACTGTCTACCTCCTACTATTTAAAAAAAATAATTGTTCGAAATGAAACACTAGTCTACTGATTACTGCATACTGCACATTATATACTGTTTATTTCCTACTACTTTTTAAAAGTGGTCCAGAATGGAATACTAGCCCAGAATACTGTTTACTGTATACAGCCTACTTCTTTTTAAAAATTGTATACTTTTAAAAGAATTAGGGCCTACTGCGCATTAAATACTGTATACCACCTACTTTAAAAAAAACAAAAACATTGTTGTTCAGAATGGAATACTTGTCTTCTGATTGCCACATACTGTGCAGAGTATATGCCTAGTGTATACTATCTACCAATTTTGTAAAGAATGAATGCCTACTGCTTTCAAAAATAGTTGTTTGATGGAATACTAGACTACTGATTACTGCATACTACTCGGTATATACTGCATACTGCCTATTGCCTTTTAAAAATAGTTGTTCAGAATGTAATGCTAGCCTACTGCATGCTTTATACTGCGCAGTACATACTATTCACTGCCTACTACTTTTTAAAAACTGTTGTTCGGAATAGAACACTTGTTTAGTGATGACTGCATACTGCACAGGGTAACACTATGTTTTACGGTGTTTGTGTTACACATATTACATGTTGTTATTATTTATAACTATATTATTAACAATAGCAGTAAGTCAGTACAAGCAGCTCTACAAAATAATTATACAGTAAACATGTAGTTCATTACTATTACTCAGCAATAACCTATGTAAATATACAGTAACATAAACACTGTAAAATAAAGTGTGACCCTGTGCAATATATACTACTGTATATACTGGCTAATACGTTTTAAAATAGTTGGTCAGAATGGAATACTAGCCTGCTGACTACTGCATACTGCACAGTATACAGTATACTTCCTACTATGTTTTTAAAAATAATGTTTTGAATGGAATACTAGCCAACTGATTACTGCATACTGTGCAGTATCAAAATCTTTTTAGCAAGTCAGTTCACTCGATGGCCATCTTTGAAATGCTCCCGGGCAGCTACTTTTCTATGTTAACAAGCAGCATACTGTACAGCTCCTACTTGGATGGGGAAAGAAACAAATCTCCAAAACTGTTGGTCAAGATAACGTTCAAAGAACATATTTCAAATCAGCAGTAAAATCTGACAATACTGGTATCATAAATTGTGCTTCTGTACCTCAGATTCCACTATAAAACGTAATGTTCCCAGCTTGTATCGCTAAATGGCATGCGTGTTCTCGAGTTGATTGAAAGGCGATGTCTGTATCTAAAAGGTGATTGGCTCTTTTACCTGTTCCAGTTTCTCCCATTCATTGTAACAGAAGTGGCCAATCTCTGCTAAATAGTCTCTTGCAGTATGCACTATGCAATAAAGTAAAAATACTACTGCCAATGGCAAATGGATTTAGAAAATGTTCTTACTGGCTATGAAACTATAATTTGCACTATTTTTTGATCAAACATTTATTTTTGTCCCTGTGATATGAGCTTGCAATTAATCAGAAATCGGAAGCTACATTGTTGCCACATGAACTCATCACATTGTTTAATTCAGTGAGAGATGGCCAATTATCATCTAAATACAATATTCTTTTATTTTTAATCCAAGTTTGTTTTCTATACAGTATGTTGCTGGGTTTGATGTCATTTGCATTCTCAAAGGCAAGTATGACCGCACTTTTCGTAGTGAGAACACAAAGTATTGTTTTGCAGTTTTGGAATGAGGTTTATAATATTTCCCTTCATTTTCTGCCACATTGTTGCTGTTTTCCTTTCTTCTGAGTACAGAAATGTGTTTGGCAGGTTCATCTTGGTGTCTTCCTCTTATTTTCTCTTTCCTATCTCCCTACCTGGCTTGCTGCCTCTCTGCAGTATTCTGCCTCAGCTGGAGAGACTCTTCTCAGAGGACACATACCAATCTCTCTCTCTCTCTCTCTCTTTCTTTCTCTCTGCATTATGTTACAGCATGTCATGCTCCCCATTTAAATGTCAATTGGACTAAAGATGCCATCACTGCAGTGTGATATCGTCCTCTGTCCATGACACTTTTATGAGAGGCAGAGCGAGTCTGTAATCACTGAACACAGGCCCACCCTTTCTGTGCTCTTTCCTCTGTGCTCTGTGTGTATGTGTGTGTGTGTGTGTATGTGTGTGTGCGTGCATGTGTGTGTGGTCAGTGTCTTTTGGGGTGAATCTCATGAAAAAATGTCCAGCACAGTAAAAAAAAATTGTAATTTTGTCTTAAAGCTAAATGTAATTTCTAATTCCTTTCATGTTAATTCGTTGTGAAACATAACCTGGACATCTTTCGTAAGATTCAACCATAAATGGTGTAACATCACCATGTAAGGTACCCTTTGTAAAATCATTATGATAGTTATGGTAGACTGTAATCCATCACACACACAAGCAATTTGATAGGTGAGGGTGAGAATGATCAGCATTTAAGTACTTTTTTAACTATAAATCTCCACCTTGGACTACTCCCAACCAGTAGGTGGCCGAATGTGAAAGTAAAGGTCACTTTAACACCAGAATGTGGAATTAAAAGCATATATTTACAGTAAAAATAACTTTTTTATCTGTTTCTGACCCACACCTATCATGTCGCTTCTGAAGATATGGATTACTTTTATGCTGTCTTTATATCCTTTTTGGTCCTTCAAAGTTCTGGTCACCATTCACTTGCATTGTGAGGACCAAGAGAGCCGAGATATTCTTCTAAAAATCTTAATTTGTGTTCTGCTGAATAAAGAAAGTCATACACATCTGGAATGGCATGAGGGTGAACTTTTAATTTTTGGGTGAACTAGCCCTTGAAGCCAGCTGATTATTTAATGTTTGTTTGTTGTAGCTCGCATGTGTTGCAGGAGAGATGTGCTTGCTCTAGTCAATTAATGCTGCAAGGGTCCTCACAAAATCAATGCAAAACTGCTGTGCAGATTTAATTATTTCCTCTCTCTCTCTCTCTTTCTCTCTCTCTCTCTCTCTCTCTCTCTCTCTCTCTCTCTCTCTCTCTACACACGCACATGTACACTTGAGAGAGAGAAGTGCTTATGAAGTGAACCGGGAAAAAGACACACTCAGCCTGACCCTGAATATTTGTCAATTTTAGCAGTAACGTTTGCTGTATCATTGGATATCTGCTCAAATGCAGTTAAACACTTTATTCCTGTGTTCACCAACAGAACTGATGTGTTTTTGGACAGTAAAGCCACACGCTTTGGTATAAATTGGTGTTCAAGACACATAATCAATAATACATAAATTCTAATTGTAATAAAGGTAATTTATTGATGCACTAATTTCCATAGTAACCGGATATCAGTACATCCCCAAAGCTTCTGACTCATTTGAAAATGAGGATTGTTCAGAATTGAATAATTTCCCAGCACAACACAATCAATTCTAAATGAATAAGAAAATTAATTAATAAACATGGACTTTAATCGATACTCTTGAACTGCTGAAGTCAGCTCTATTCAAAAAATACCTAATACCTTATAGCGACCACGAGGAGGTTACCCCATGTCCCTAGCAACCGGGCCGATTTGGTTGTAATGTATACTTTGCATTATTCAGTAAGCTAGTAATCCATTCCGAAATTGGCAAGCAGTCCAGTGCCTGACCAGATGCTGCAGGTGAGGTGATGTCATGTGTTTGCATGCTGTGAAGACTGTTGCTAATGCCTTGGTAGTTCAGGTATTTTCAGGTCTTTCTACATCTCAAACTATTTTATCAGCATTGGTGAGGACAGCTGCAGTTTTTCCTCTGTCCTCTGTTGTGCAGTTAAAGTTCTGTTGGGTTTAGGATTATTTTGATGGCACCATAATGAAGCTCATTATTACTATTGTGCCTGCTTATAATAACTCCCTGAATGTTCCTATCTCTCCACAGTCTCTGGTGGTTATCGGCACAGGCCTTTGAAGTTCTCTCACACTGTTCTGAATCCACTCATGTGACTCATTTAGTTTCAGTTTTTAGTTTCTACTGTTTTCACTGCACAGATGAAAAGAAAAGAAGCATCTGAGCTCCAATTACCTCTGAAAAGCATTAGGAAATAAAACATTTCTAGTGGCACCTGCAATAATACTATGAATAGTGAACACAGAGGAGCAGATGTGTTTGTCTTTTAAGGTTTCTGCTCTTTTCCCAGAGATCCATGGCATTTATTAAATGATGGTTGAGAATGTATTTCATAATATTTCACAATGAGCCTCCATTATCCTCACATTAGTCCATTAAAATGACTTATGCTGCAGCTGCTCTGTTACTATTAACACAAACATTCTTCAGGCGTTTTTGGCTTCCAAATGAATATATAACAAAAACAGTTTTTCCCTCTGTAAAATTAGGTAGATGGTTGATACAGTTTTTCTTTTAAAGGAAAAGTTAAATCATTCACTGCTTCATTTACTCATGTTGATCCAAACCTGCATGACAAATCGTGATTTGTTATTTGCAATTGACCCTTCGCTAAGTCCCACTATAAAAGCGCTTCTGACCAATCCTGGATTAGCAACTGTTGCCTTGCCGCCATAACTCTGTCATGCGTTTGCTATTTTCCAATGACAGCCTATGGAAGTAATGTGTGTTTGAGTACTTCTGAGCAGGATAAAAAATAAATAAAAAATAACACTTAAACTGTCACATTTACCGCCACTGTTACCTTGTCATTTGTAATAATGACAAGAGTTACCCAGCGAGGAGACCCAAAGAGTTTTTCTTTCTTTAGAAAAGAAAGAGCAGGTTATTGATTAAACTGTGTCAGCCCTCATTCCCAAATGAACATATAACATCAGCAATTACACCTACATGTGCTCCAAGGTAAATTAAAGCTAATAACTGAATGTTAATTACATTTTGTATTGCGCTAAGGGAAGGGTCAATTGCTAGTTGGGTGCAGGTGGTATAATGGGAATGGAAAATGTAATTTTCTTTTTATTAAAGTTTGCAAACATAATCATCAATATTTTTACTCAACATTTCTGTGGCTTCAGTATTGGTGGTCCATTTTCCCAGAAGAAGAAGATTGTAAATGCATATGCATCTACTAAAAGTTTAATTTGTCAACTTTTAGGAGTACACTACCTTATTGATGGCCTCAAAAGCAAATAGATATGCACTAAAAGGAACGAAACACGATTGGTGTTTCTTCATGGAATAGCAATGTATTTTACATTGTCATTTGCCTACTGAAAGCGAGAATTGAGGTCATTCGGAGAGCAACAGTAGAAACAAACTCTATATCAATCCATGTTTCTCTTTGCTTCTGTCTGTGCACTGGGCAAAAACACACAGTCTGTGTAACACTGCAAATTAATGTCTTGCACACATTTTCGCTCTGATATTAATGAGATGCTACAACAGTATAAATCACCCTCTTTGTGGCTCGCCGCTGTGAAAAGCCCTTCATTAGAATACTGCGGTAATTCTGTGACTTTCTTTCATAAATCTGCTTTACAATGTAATTCAAGCATTAATCGTTCATTGATGGCGAACGATGTCTGTTACATTCTTCTCTGTGGACTCAGAGTTTCACTAGGCTTTGCAAAAATCTTACTCTGTTCAGTAAATTCTACTAAGATGAGGCTGTCTTGAATCCAATGGGAAATTTTAACGGGGCAGAAACAGTGCTGATCTTCCACACCGAGGCATTTAAGGAGACATTAGCAGTGTTGTGGAAACTACAGTTTCAAAGTATCTTCACCAGCACAGCAAATCATAATATTAAGGTGAATTGTGTAATTGTTTTGACTTTAAAATGATTTATCTATCCCAGTTTTATTCGCAGAGACAACTAGATGTAAGCTATTTGTACTTTGATTTCCCCAAAAAGTGAAACAAAAGAGGCACCCAGGTGCAAATAATGGTATATGCTATTTACACCCTAGTGCAAATAGTGGCAGATATTATTTTCACTCCAACCCTGGTGCAAATAATGGTAGATACTATTTGCACCCATATTTAAATATTAACATACAGTATGTTGGCATCACTGCAGTGTGTTTATTGTTTTTATTTAGAGTCCCACATACACTCTGCATTAACCCCTAAACCTTACCTTATGTTAAAATATATATAACCTTGGTTTTACTACAGTAACCATGGTTTCACCATGGTATGTCTTGTAAATTTACAGTAGCCACAAAATTAACCATGGTTGCTATATTACTACCATATTACTGTACTAACACCATGGTTAATTGTATTAAAATTGTGGATTCTGCCAAAAAAACATGGTTAATCCAGTATTACTAATACAGTGATGCAATCTACACACAAGTGATGTCGAGCCACATGAATGAGTGTGATCAAGAGACCCCACCTCCGGATCAAACCCTTCTATGCACTCCCCGACATTCACCATGACCAAATCACTGCAATTAAATCAACCTTTATTTTCATTTCAATCTATTATATTAAGTAGTATTAAAGAAAATTTTAAGAGTGGAAACAGGAAATCAGATGTGAAAATGAGTGGGACAAAACACAGATTTGAACCTCGGTCGCTAGGACAACAGTACACAAACACACATTAACAACTAACAAAATAGTTTCTTGTATATTTTTTTGGTTCCAACAGAATATTGGGGTGCAAAAAGCTACACTGTGTGGCAGATGCTATTTACACCGGGGTCTGTTTTACATCGATCTGTTTGAGCATCCCAATCAGCAACATTGGCTCAACCAATAGTGTGAGTTTGGGGCAAGACTTTCGGTCTGCCAATGTCAGATTGTGCGGGTAGCCTATTTGAAAACAATCATTAGTTCTACTAGTGATGCAGAACTTCATTACACACTTCAGCCTGAAAGGGGTCATATCTTTTTAAATATATTATAATACTCTATTAATATTATTTGTTTTACACAATTAGAATAGTATTTATCTGGCACATCAACACTATAAATGCATTAAACTTGAACAGCTAAATTTACACTAAATAAAACTATATTAAACTATACAAACATCTGCATTTAGAAAAATATTTACTACACAAAAGACATCAAATGGCTCACAGGGACATTTTTTTGGACAGGTTTGTTTACATAAATTGCTTGATTGAACCATTTAAATGAATCAGGCTTCTCAACGGTGGGTACGAGAAGAAGACATTCTAGTCGAGCAGGTTTGATTATTACCTAAGTTCGCTTGGCTGCATTATCTTAGTCGTCATCTACTTTCATTATATTTTATAACTATCCCTATATATTAGTAAAGTTGCAACAAGTTGTTAGTTAATCCCAAACACTGGACATTATTCAATGCTCAGAGAGACTGTGAAAGAGAGAGGTAGAGAGAGAAAAAGAGAGAGAGAGTTGAGCTGGCCCCAATGGGCTGCAGTACGAATCCGGCAAACCCCTGATCTGTGTCCAGCGGTGTTGGCAGTGGAAATGCTCGGCACTGGTCTGGTGGCAGCTCAGAAGGCCTCTGTGAGCCCAAACATGGCACTCTGACTCAAAGGGGGCTGGAGGATCTTCAAAACATGTTTCTAGTGATTGTGAAAGCGTGTTCCACAGCCTGAGTCTCAAACAAGTCACATATGTTCACAGACAGACTGGACAGCACCCCTCACTGGCTGGCACACACGCCAGGTTTTGGTGCCATTCTTCTGGACTGTGAGAGGTGAGCACAAACATGGCCATAAAATGACAACAGATGAGAACAGATATGCCGGTGTTGCACATGTCTTGTGGAAATGCAGAAAATTAATTGGATTGTAAACAAGCTTCTCATTAGCGACACACTGATTTGATCAAACTCGATGGCTGGAACGGACAATGATGCTGACGGCATTTTTGCTTGAAAACGCTAATTTTCCTAATAAAGTCATGAAGCTCATTTGGGAAATGTTTTGTAGAGGAAACAAGGGTTAGACTTATAGGAAGGGTTGACAGCATGACAGTTTATATATGCATCAGTACGCTCATAACTACCAAAGATATACTGTTAAAAAATATCAGACAATGCAAGAAAACCACTATTCTCTGTATACATAGCTCAGGCATATGAGCTATCGTTTGAAAGCTTAGAATCTGAACTTTTCAGTAAATACCATCACTTTTGCATTTATGTTACAAACATTTGCTTCACAAATTAGCATCCCCTAGCGGTAATGGGGTAGAAATATTAAAATGAATACAAAAGTCTTTCACATGGCACTTAAATGGACAAGTCATATATCAAATTAAAGCTCTCATTCTCAGCAATATATACTGTATACTTTGTTGCCACAACTCATGAGCAACATTGATCAAAAAGGCAACCCTCTGGGGAATCACCCATTTTCAAAATAAAGAAACCTCGAACCGAGAAGATTCTGCAAGGAAAAAGCGACAGAACCCATAATAAAACTCTAAGCAATTTTGGATTGGCTTTTTCAGATGTAGTGACAACTCCGAAATCTGAAAGATAAAAAAATATATATATTTTTTTGGTCCGATAGATAGCCAGGTAGCTCTCTTAGCAGCCTCACATAAAAATTGACAAGTGTGTGTCGATATCTCTTTAGCCGAAATCGGTATACGTTGACCGAATTTGAAAACACTGTCTCAAGGCTAAAGCGGTAAGTGTTTCAAAACATATAAATAAGTGTGAAATCCATTTATATCCAGGACAGTTTGCCAGCAGCCAGTTGTAAAAAATATTTCTTTTCAGTTGAACAGGGTGTAAATCAGTTAAGAGAAATGCTTATTTTATTTAATCTACCCCCAACCAGAACCCAAATCTAACCCTAACCATTAGTAGAGACAAAATGCAACGTTAGGGGAAAAAATGCAACCTGCTTATCACGCTCATGAATGTATATACAAATGTGATTACTTCCTCACTTGAATGGGGATTGAACTGTGGTCTACCATGCAAATGACGCAACATGCTACCAGTTGTGGCACAACAGAAAGTAATTGTTGTTGGGCTGTTCCAAATATGTCGGATGGGAGATAGGGCATGTCAGTGAGTCGGCATACTGTTGCCGATCCTAGGGTACTAGAACTTTTGGAAACGACATGCAGACTTCCCGTGTGATCATGTTGCTCTTAGCGCTGTAGTTTGTTAGATAGCATTAGCCACTCTAATGGGGCATTTTTTAATGGATTGTGGTACTGCAGTGCTATCCGTCTTTTTCTTCCTTTCATTATATATAGCTATATATATTTTTATAAAAAAAATGTTAGGGGAGGAGGCGAGTTTTGTTGTTGTTAGTGTCATTTGCTCTGATAAGTTGTTTACCTGTAACCATCATTACACGGGTTCTGCTCAAACCATCAGATTCAGCCGCACAGTAGAGCCTAAGCCCGACAGACGTAATTACTAAAGCAATGTTCCTCCGCAAGTAACTTGCAGTTCATGCTTCAACCGCTAGAGGGCCAACCGTTACAGAGAGCTTTAAAGCTGTTGGAAAGCATGAATTTATGAATTTTACACTTATTAAGTGCGTTTCTGATACTACACTCAAAGCACTTTACATAAAGAACAAGTGACTCTCCTTAACCACCACCAGTGTGCAGTATCCACCTGGATGATGCGACAGTAGCCTTAGTGCGCCTGTACACTTACCACACACCAGCTATTGATGGAGATGAGAGAGTAGAGTGATAGAGCCAATTCGTGGATGGGGATTATTAGGAGGCCATAATTGATAAGGGCCAATGGGGTAATTTGGCAAGGACACCAGGGTTACACCCCTACTCTTGATGAAATTTGCCCTGGTTTAACATCCAGAGGACAGAAATTCAGTTTGGTGACACAAGTGCTGCAGAAATTACATACTTCATCTTTACTATTTATATTAATAAATTACTTTTGAAATGAAGAGTGTCTTCATTAGCAAATTTGTTTTTGCTATGGTATCAAAATTGTTATTGAGACTTGATTTCGGTATTGTGATAAAGGTTAAATGCCACCTGGTTTGGCCTGCCAGACCACTACAGCGCTCTTAGGGACAGTGAATGACGAGAAGTTTATTAAACATCGCAAAGGCTCTTATTAACAAAAGGAGAAGCACTGAGGCCATGGGGAGATAGAAACTACTAAAGCACCGAATGCAGAGAGAGAGAGAGAGAGAGAGAGAGAGAGAGAGAGAGAGAGAGAGAGAGCATTCTTCGCACACAGCTTGAGGTGTTCGCCAATCTGCCGCATGGTAATTCCAACAGCTTTCGCACTAACAGAGACGGATGAATTGATTACATTTACAGTTTTCCATCATAATTCTCCTCTCCTTCCCGTCTGGAAATCCTATTTCATTTTTTTTCTTTATCTCAAGCTTTCATAACAGTTTCCTGTAAGTTTATTCCAGGGCCATTTCTGAGCATATGGGGCCCTAAACGAAATCCTAACAGCTGCCTAAATTTTCCTTGAGCTTTTAGTTTATATAAAATAAATAAATAATGACTTTGCTTTGCGGGCCCCTCTGGTGACTTGTGGGCCCTAAGTGGCTGCTTATACTGCTTATAGCTAGAAATGGCCCTGGTTTATTCATTAGTCTCACTTTTTTTAAACCACTGAAAAGATCCAGTCTTAAAGGGGAAGAAATACCTTTGAACACCCAACCCTTTCTCTTTTTATAACTCTGTCTCTCATTCTATGGGGTTTATTATTTCCTCTAACCGGGGGTATAGCAACTGTTTGTAACAGACACTTAAAAATAGGGATGTCTCGATACGTCCTGGTTACTTTCGTAACCTCCGTTCCCTGATGGAGGGAACAAGACATTGTGTCGATGTAGTGACACTAGGGGTCGCCCTTGGGAGCCCCAAACACCACTGATCTTTGAGAAAGGCCAATGGGAATTGGCGAGTGGAATTTGAATGCCACTCCCCCAGACATACAGGTATAAAAGGAGCTGGCTCACAACCACTCATTCAGGTTTTGTACTGAGGAGCCGAGACAAGGTCCCAGCCATTTCAGTGGGTAGTTCAGTGTTTTGACTGGAGGGACACAGTCTCATTCCCTCCATCAGGGAAAGTAACCAGGACATTCCTTATCTGTGACTCACTCAACATTTTGTCGATGTAGTGACACTAGCAGTACCTATACAAAATGCCACAACTAGCTGAAATGTGTTATGTGTACTGGCGGTGCAAGACAGGCAAACCATTGTGTGCCTCGTAGCCAGCGCATTTGGCTGTCACGTAACCTACCCCAACGCTCCTACGAGTGTTGCACAGTCCCCCGCAACTTGGAGACATGTCGACTGCAAAAAATGCTCCCTAGGTCGACCCCTAGTGTCACTACATCGACACAATGTTGAGTGAGTGACAGATAGGGAACCATTTTTCTGAGAACGAGTACAAGTACCGATACAGTGTACAATACCTGTTTTTTTTCTAAGCTCCATATCAACAGTTTATTTCAATTTTATCATTAAAATGGTGTTTAGATAAATTCATTAATGAAAACATTAATCAAATGAAAATATAACAATTAATTTCAACAAAATATTGTATTATATTTTATCAAATGAAATACAGAAGATCACAGCAAAATCCAAAATACAACACTGGATTTATATTTTGAAAAATAAAGTGCTGCATAGCAGAGCATCACAGATGTGAGATACTGCTTAATAATAATACAATTACTACTGATTTATTAGTTTTATTAGTATATTTATTAGTTGTAGTAGTAGTATTACAGTGAATATTACTTTACTGTAGTGATATATTTCTGTCATTATTTTTCCCTAGAAATATTCCTTAATTTTGAGCTTTTATTTTGAAGTGTTTGTGTTATTTTGACCAAGGAGCTCTGACATTTTGATGCCATATTCCCACTCTAGAAAAGCTGGTTGCTACGCAAAAGGCTGATATTTAATTAAAAAAGTATATACTCTGTATGTTCCTCATGCTACAATGTGAATTTGCATTCGGTTTACTGTCACCTGCAAAAAACATTGCGTGCGATGATGGTGTTTTCCCTGTATGGGCCTTGGAGGAGGCTTAAAAGATTTGAGCAGCCGGCCTCAGCACAACACTGTCTCCACACATTCACAAGTGCTCACATTTGAATTGCATGCAAACTATATATTTATCTCATTAAATTGCAGCTTTTGCTGTTAAATAATCTCACTAGGACATAATGTTAAACTACATTTAACTTGTAGGCTGAATTTTTACGTAATGATATTCGTACATCAGAGATGGTATCAGTTTTTGGTATTAGAGCATTTTTCAAGTACAAGTATCAGTACATTAGTGTGGTATCGGACCCGATACCAATACTGGAATGGGTATCGGGACATCCCTACTTAAAACCTGAAAACCATGGAAATGAATACCCTTAAACAGTCATGGAAATGTAATCAATGGTATAATCAATACACTTTTTTCTAGTTACAGAATGCTCAGTTCTAAAATATTTCAGTGGCTTGAAATGACACCCCACCCACCCACACACACACACACTCTCTCTCTCTTTTTAAGAAATAATAATAGTTTAAGAGCTGGTTTTTGCTTGATTGCAATAAAGGAAAAATGTGGTAGCTTGCCATGTAAAATGCCAAATTTAACACCAAACAGAAGCATTTTCCAAATGTGTATGTCGCAAAATGCAACGATAAGTTTCACTTTTAAAATGGTATTGTGCCTCCTTACCAGCATCTGCCTTCTTCCTATCTGTAGGACTGTAGGACTACTAGTGAATGCCATGTAATTAATATTCATGAGTCAAGCTGATTAGTTTTATAATGCACCCCTCATCCCACCTTGCTGTTCATGCATACCTACAGTTTTCTATTCATTAATTCCTATATTCATTCATTTGTGGTCATGAATTGAAATCCACCACACTGCTCAACCTCATGTTATGTGTGACTCTAAGTTCAAGATGGAGATATTAAACCAGTGTTTGTCAACATTGAGTTTCGCATTTGTCCGAACTCAGTATCCCATTACCATCGTGCTTCATAATATCCTGCTTAGATTGGTTTAAATTGGCTTCTTATGAGCAAAGTAATTGCAGTTTACAACAGCTAAGACCAGAGACCACCCTTGATCGGTGCAGAAGCCAAATCAATTTCCATATCCATCAAAACCGGGTCCCTCCTGGATTAGCTGCCAGCGCCGATATCCATGCTGATCTATGTACACCACGGTGGTGGGTGGAGGCAGATTACATTCAGGTTTGGGACTCCTTACTCACATGGACATTGGAGTCTTTCCGCCCACCTCACAGACGCGGAATGCTTGCGGCTCTGAATGATGATCACAGTTAACATGACAGGCTGTGACTATCAATCTCTCCTGCCTGATTAAAATACTACGTGACGAATCGTATTTACTGCAAAGACACCGGATGTGGGTGCTTCCAGAGAAACTGCTCTGTTTTCATAGGGAGTGATGCCCCATTCCACACGTGGGTGTGAAGATGAGGTCAGCCGCTGATCTGTCGTATTCTTCATAGATCTCCTGGGAGTATGCTGTCATTCCAGTGGAACAGTCCACAGGCTTGTTTTATGAAAGAATATTTGAGCAAACTGTCTAGTATGTTCCTAGAACCTATTTAGATTTTCATCTTATTCATTCGCAATTAAGCAGCACCATTGTAAGAGGAGAAGTCCGACCAGTTGTATGTGTCTGAAAGGGAGAATCTAAAATGCTAAATATGGCGGCTTTAGTACCTGCAGGCTTACCATGACTTGTCCTTGGTAAAGAGAGACAAATGGAGGAAAAAAATTAAGAGCAAAATTGTCCACTAGTGCATTGCACTTGAGTTACAATGCATTAGAGAGACTTAACGGCATAGTGGTAGAACATAAATCTAAAAGTACTCTGAATCATATACATGGCAAGATATGAAGCCTTAGCATAGTGCATGATGGGATATGTCATTGGGTGCTGTAAAATTGCTTCAGATCATCTACTATCGCAATTACTATCTCAGCGAACTCCTCAACGCTTTGGCTAGCCTGTCTTTTTCTTTCCCTAAGCCACAATTTAGGGCTCAGCAATAGAGCGCAACAGTGCCCGACCACTATTTTAGCCGTCTTTCTTCCGAATGTATTGATTTGTTTTAAGGTCCCATTCTTTTCCACAGGGATTTAAAAAAAAAAACCTTCATAAAAGAGTTCTAAGCCATTAACCAAACCAAAAAGCACAGAGGTGAATCTCAACATTACAAACTGTGATTTTAAGAAAACAATATATTTGAAAATCAGACAAGGTACATTATGTCTTTAATGAGGGAATGAACTACAATCCCATGAAGCATTGTAAATGACGTGATCAAATTAGAAAGAATGGAAAATATATTACTAATGATCTACAGTTGTTAAGTATAACTATAGAAACAATCTGTATTAATTATATTGCAAAATATTAAGATTTATGCAAATATATGATCGTTTGGCATGCTTTGTTCGCCATGATCCTCTGATTGGTGGATTGTTTCTCTTCAGGATCATAGCTAATTTAGTTGTTCACCAGGAATTCCGGAAAAAACTTAATCTGAAAGACTGATGGCTTTAGCAGAAGCATAGAGCATTGACTTAGAACCTCTGTGCTCACGGTAAGTCTGTCTTTAAAAGTTTTTAAGTTATCCTTAAAAATACTTTCGCCTATGGCGAATTAATGGGATTTTAAAGTTTTTACTTGCCCTGCCGGCATTTTCACTTGTCCTGCCACAAATATGATAAATAGCTATTTTATAAATAGATATTTTTCAATTAATGTGAAAGTTTTCTTTGAAAAAAAATACTATAAATGTTACTCTACGACGGCTACAAATTCAGATACATTCTTGAAAAATGATAACGTATGGTGCAACACGTTACTGATTGGTTTATAAACTAATCCTCAACCTATTAATTTGCTCTTTGTCATTGGACCATCTGTAATGGTTGAGCCATGGAATTCCACCTTTATCCCGACTGAAAAGGCCAGCATATGTTGGATGCTGGTGTGCTAGTTTAAGCTTCTTAGCTAGCTTAACCAAGACTTCCTTGGTCATCCAGCATCACCAGAAAGACCATCCAGGGTTAATTTCCAAAAAGCATCATTAGCCAACTATGGTCACAAGTTCCATCATTACCAACATAGTTCAACGATTTGATGTTTCCCAAAACTGTAATTCCAACGAACATTCGCAAACAGCATAGGAAATTTGTGTGGTTGGAACTACAGCTGTTTACTTGTGGTTAGAAGCAGAGTTCCTTGTTAGTTAGCGGAGGCTTCATAATCTTTTATTTCATATGTATCTTTCATTCTGTCAACACTTTGACCACATTTTCATGCATTTAACTATATTAAATTAGCTAGACCAGCACCAAACCACTTTTCAGCAGTGATTTCTTGAGCATGTTGCCTGCAATGCAGTATTCCTGTGAAGGATTTTGTTTTGTCTCATCTTTAAGGTGGAAAAGACATTTTGCTTTTTCAGTCTATGGCTCACTGAACATCTTTGCTTGTTTCCTGCGTTTAATATGGCTCAGACTTGAGAGTATGTGGATATTGAATTATTGAGAGTGGATAGCTTGACCTTTGATAGTGATATGAATCAAACATTAGCAGGAGATCCAGCTGAAGAAATTTACAGGAGCCATATCTAATAAACTGAGGCCAGCGGGGTGAGGAGAAGTGCTGAGGCTGGAAAATCCGGAGATCCATTACCCAATAATTCATCTGGAGGAAAGGTGGCTCGGGCAACCGCAGATGCAGTCGATCCCGGGGTGGAGCTGCGGCAGTACTGGGAGGGGAAGGTCCTGTGGGTATTCTGTGGCTATGCATGCCTTTGTGGAGTGTTGTGGAGTCATGATTTGTTGTGTTAAAATGATCTGCGCTGCATTAAATACTTTAGAGTCTTATGTTTTGATTTAGCGTTAGCCATAAAAGAACATTTTAGGTAATACTTTTTTTTTGATAAGGTTGTATATTTTAATGTAGGTTTATGCATTAGGCATCATGAACTAATATTGAACATATTTTGTTTAATTGTATTATTCTTGGCCAATGTTAATTTATAAAAAATAAAGTTGTTTTACAATTCTACTATGTTAATGTTAAAAATGTGCCACTATATGTAGAAATAAACATTAACCAATGTTTAAATTAAATGAATCAATTCTAAAGTAAATAGTGTAATAATAACCTTTACAATTTTACTGTAAAGTATTACTAAATTTGATTGCTCAAAGGTTGTTTTTCATAGCTCAGGAGATATATTAAAATCTTGCAACAAAGTTTGTGATGGGGTGTAATGAGGAAGCGGCAGATGGCGAATTCATCTCAAATGGTATTTAACACAAAATTTGCTTTTCATAACTTCACTCAATAATCATGCTTTTCAGCGCCGACAGCTCAACACAGTCTCTGGGTGTGTGTGGTAGCTCTCTCTCTCCATCACTGGCATCTGGCACGCTCTTAAATCCTTCTCCAGCTCTCACTGCAATGATAAACAGCTGTTAGAGACAATCATTGCCAGGTGATGATCCTTATGGTTCTCATCTCCTGATCTCACTCTCCATTAACAAGCTTGGGCTCAACCACGCCCCCACCTCCACAGATCTCATTTACGTTTTTTTTTATGTTTCAGATTTCGAAATCACATTAGAAACAAATAAGAAGATTGATTACGTACAGTAAGATCATAGATCTATAAAATGAATGTGGATAAATTTGTTAAAAAACATGTTGATGAGCACTTAAAGGGTTAGTTCACCCAAAAATGAAAATTATCCCATAATTTACTCACTCTCAAGCTATCCTAGTTGTATATGACTTTCTTCTTTCAGCCAAAAACTATCTTTGTTATATTAAAAAATATCCTGGCTCTTCCAAGCTTTGTAATCGGCATGAATGGTACCTTAGATTTTGAAGCCCAAAAAAGCGCTATATAATATTTATATTATATTTATAACATTATAAACTATAATCACTGGCTTCCGGAAATGGGCGTCCGTGCAGCCACGTCTAGTTCCAGCGTATGACGTAGGTGAACGCGAAAGCGCTGAGGATACAGGAAGCCAGCGAACGCATGGCCGGCCGTTACCGGAAGCCATGATTATGGTTTTTAATTTTATAAATATGGATATTTTTCTTACAAAAATGCATTGCTTCGCTTCAGAAGGCCTTTATTAACCCCTTGGAGCCGTATGGATTACTTTTTTGTTGGATGGATGCACTTTATTGGGCTTCAAAATATAAGGTACTATTCATTCCGATTATAAAGCTTGGATGAGCCAGGATATTTTTTAATATAACTCTGAAAGAAGAAAGTCATATACAATAAGGATGGCTTGAGGGTGAGTAAATTATGGGATAATTTCCATTTTTGGGTGAATTAAACCTTTAAAGTCACATTTATTTTTAGAGTCTTCTAGTTCAGTGTTTTGGGTATGTGATAACGATCCTAAAATAAATAAAAATAATAAGGATTAAGGATAGGTAAAAATAAATCACGATCTTCATTTAAACAACCCCTAATATCAATCTTTTACCGTTTTGACTTGTTCCGTGTAATGTGTGTCCAAAGATGTGATCCACGCTATCCATCTGTCTTTGAATAATAATGTATCTTCCAATACCCTTTCTATACTGTTTCTGTTGAGTTTGTTGGTCAAAAAAACAAAACAAATCAATAAAAACATTATTTGTTTTGATGGAATACATGGAATTTGTACATTCTTAAAAAGCTAAAATGTGACCAAAATTATAAATAAATCATAATACATTTTTTTTTTTAGAATTAATATTTCAAAATACACCAAGTTACAAGATCCCTTGTATAAATAGCTGAGAGAGAGAATTTCTTTCATAAGTGCAAATGGACGTTATAATTGAAAAATACCCAAATTAATCGTAATTGAACCAGAAATTAATCAAATTGGGAATTCTTTATCAAAATTCAGCCTTGAAGTGTTTGATAAAGGGATACCGATAGATCAAACCAATACTGATTGATCAATAATAATTCATGTTAATGATAATATTTTGTACATTTATTTTATGTCGATGAAAGAGTACTTCAGCCTTACTGATGGTGATGTGGGGGTAACAGCAAAAAAGGATGGGAAACACTGTTCTAGTGTTTCTAGTAAAGGAGCCCTAGAAAAAAGAAGTTTCCACAAGATCTTTTCCCATTAATAAGCAGTTAAAAAGGACAGTGTACTGAAGGTTCATGCCACTCGCCGATATCTCCTGAGGTCAACTAGTCCAAACACATCTGGAATGTAGACTGTCCTCTCAGGGCGACGGAGGCCACGAGCTTAACACTGTCAAAAGCTGCAGATGTTTGAGCGTAAACCTACTTGGAGCCAACACACACACAGAGACACAGAAAAAGGCAACAACATAGTCTTCTTTTATTTTTGGCTCTCTGAATAAGTGTCAGCTGGCATACTTTTTAAAAATGTATTTTGAATTGGTTGTTATAACATACATTATTTGTTAGTGATTGCAGCCCAGTTTGGGTGTTCTGTCTGTGTCCATCTATATTCCTCAGTTATACTTAGCTGGCTCTTAATTTAGGTATCTCTCCAGAGACACCCGAAGAAAACCCCATTACGCGGTTACCAGATCCTTCAGCTCAATGGACACAACCAGAATAAGACCTCAAGACTATTGCTCCTTATAGATGACTGCTTTTGTCTGTCACAAATGATGCTGCCATTTACTCCATCTCATTAAATGCCACTGACACTCATGCTTAATTTATTTTTAAATCCAAAGTCAAGAAAGGCAGATCTTATGATGATGCACAGAATTTACCACAGGGACTCAAAACCTGGTTTTGATCACCTAAAGTCCAAACATGGGAAGTTAAAGGTATTAATGTACCAAGTCAGTACATTATTTGTATTTGATATGCTGTCCTTTTCTGCATATCTCGTCACCGTTTTGTGGTCTGTTCTGCATAACTCGACGGCTCATTTTAGCTTATCACGGCCCATTCAGCACGTTTCTTGGCTGACCCACCGGCCCACTCAGTTCACCCGATGGCCATTACGCCCCTGAACGGCCCCAAAGTGCGTTGGCCCACTGGGAAAATGACCGGTATTTCAGATTACCAGTCCAGCTCTGGTCCCAACTCTATTTAGTATTTTTGCGCTGGCTGACATTCTAACATTTTTATGTAATAAAAATAACAATCGACAAGAAACAGAGAAAATTGCTAAGTTGTATTAATTAATTTATTTGTTTTTTTATTACTGACTACTAGCTACTCAATGGTATTGTTCAGAAAGATATGAAAGCTACATTTAGTTAAAATAAATGTATATTATTAAATTACATTTTAAATAAGTTAGTGTGTTCATTAACATATCAGCCTTCGCTGTGGTACCGAAATTATTATTGACGATCATGACATTTCAAGTTGAAATTTTCGTAACATGACAACCCTTTTTGAAACTGTCAAAACCTCATGCAAAACCACAAGGTTACTTAGGTACAGCACAGCGCCCTCTAGTGTCAGGCATTTAGTGCAGGATTTGGCAGAAATGCGAGAATATGTTGTAAATTATATTTAATAGTCTCCTCGTCAGAGCCATCTTCTTCCTGGCCTGACAGCTGACAGACTCCAGGGACGAGGCACAAGTCAGCACAGATTAGAAAAGCCGGCATGACAAACGGCCTGAAGTGTATTGCGAGACTGGGCTCTGGGTGGGGTCAGGCTTGCAGTTGGTTAACG